>NC_141700.1:361091095-361691095 GCF_964263255.1 Lissotriton vulgaris | reverse complement strand
GGTGTGGTCTGACCCCGCCGTTGTCCCCGACCGCCACCACGGCGGTTTCCACGGCCGCCACCGCGTTGGAAGGATTGTTGCGGCGCGTGGCTGGCAGCACGTGTGGGGGCGCCCCTTCCTTGGCCACGAAAGGGACGAAACGAACCCGGTTGCTGACGCTGGGTCGAGAGACCCAAGGACTTGGCCGTGACCCTGGAGTCCTTGAAGCGTTCCAGCGCGTGGTCCGCTTTGTCACCGAACAGGTGACAGCCATCAAACGGCATGTCCATCAGGGTATTCTGGACATCAGCCGAAAAATTGGCGGATCTCAGCCAGGCGTGGCGATGAATCGCCACCGTCGTAGACATAGCTCTGCCCAGTGAGTCGGTCGTATCTAGACCACACCGAATCGAATATTTCGCTGCATCCCGGCCCTCAGCCACAGCTTGACCGAGCTTTGCCCGCACCTCCATGGGGCATTCTGGCAGCAGCTCCGCGACCGTATCCCACACAGAGTGGGTGTAGCGGCCCAAGAGGCAGGCGGTGTTGCAAGACCGCAGGCCCAAACTAATGGACGAGAAGACCTTTTTGCCAAATTGGTCATACCTCTTGGATTCCCTGTCGGGCGGGGCCGACGGGAATGCGGACTGGGAGGTCGAGGCCTGGATCACCAGACTCTCAGGAGTGGGGTGGGTAGACAGGTACTTGGGGTCGTCCGGGCAAGGACGGTGGCGCCTGGCCACGTTCCGATCAACAGGCGCACCTGAAGCGGGCCTGGACCACGTGCCCAACAGAACGTCAGACAAGGCTTCATTAAACGGCAGCAGTGGCTCCAGCGGGCATGACTGCGGTTTGAAGACCTCGGTGAGGATGTTAGGCCTCACGGCCGCGACGGGGAGCTCAAGGTTTAAGGCCTTGGCAGCCCTCATCAGCACCACAGAATAGGCAGCTCCCTCCACCGATGCCACGGTTGGAGGAGAGATCAAGCCAGGGTTAGGAGAGTCGTCCAAACCACTGGCATCCCCCAAGTCACCCGTCCAGTCCGGGTCATACTGGCACTCGCGAGCCAGAGGGTCCTCGGACCCCTCCCAACCTTCACCGTACTCCTCATCCTCTCCGTATTCGGAGTCAATGATGAAGACCGGCTCCTCGGGGTTCATGGGCCCCATCGGCGCCGGGACCGGCGTCGTGCGACGCCCATCCGGCGCCGCGTCCGGCGTCGGAGAAGGTAAGGGGACGGCGCCGCCCGGAGCCGGCACCGGAACCCCACCGCCGGCCGGAACCGGCAGTGGAGAACCGGCGCCGCGCGGGGGCGGCGCCGGGGGTAACCCCGATGGCAACGGCGCCGGGGAGGCCGGAAGACCAGCCGGCGCCGATCCCGAAGGCCCCTGCGGCGCCGGGGTCGGAGCCGTCGGCGACGCCGGGGCCGGAGCACCCGGCGGCGCCGAGGCAGGGACACCCGAACCGCCAGGGCCCCCAGACGGTAGCACTGGGCCCGAAGGCACCGTAGGCCCCGTCGGAGAAGCGAGCGCCCTCATGGCCATGAGGAACGCCTCGATCTCCTCAGGCGTCGCGCCATGCCCAGGGACCGGAGGGTATGAGGCAGGCCGCGCCGGCGACTCTCGCGGAGCCGCGGGGTTGGGGTCACCCGAGCCCCCGGCCGCATCGCGCGAGCGTCGGGGGGAGTCGGGGGTACGATGACGACGCCCCGACTTCTTGTGCTTCCTACCTGACGAGCCTGACGAGTGGTGTCGACTCCCGGAGCGCCCAGCGCGGCTCCGCGACCGCTCCCTCGAACGCTCCCTCGACCTCCGGCCGGACCGGGACCGCTCCCGGTCCCGACGTGGGGCCGACACCCGGAGCTCCAGCAGCTTGCGGGACCGCTCCCGCCTAGCCTTGTTGGTAAGGGCCCGGCAGTCGAGGCACGATTCCACGTCGTGGTCGGGGCCCAGACACCGGAGGCAGAGGCGGTGATGGTCTGTGACCGACATCGTGCGCTCACAGTCATCGCAATTCTTAAATCCAGGCATCCTATCAGGCACAATAGAGAAAAAAAGTCGAAAAACTTGGTCAAAGACCGGAGTACTGCTCTTCCAGATCTGCGTCCACTGGCGCGGAAAAAAGAAGAACTGACGTCAGCGCGGAGGCGGCGTCTATGTACTCCAGCGACGTCATCACGGCGCACGACGCCGACGACGGACGCGGAGCCGCAGGGGACGCCTGCAGACGACGCCTACCGACGCGCAGGGGTACTGCTACGCAAAAGTTTCCGGATCCAGACTGACGCCTGGGGATATTCTAAGGTAAGGAATCTAACACTAACGTGTTTCTTTCAGATGTAAAATCTTTAAATCCTCTGATTATATGCTTACAAGAGACTTGGGCGTGCAAAGATTTTGATTGTAATGGGTATTTTACCTTCTCTTGCTATGCTAAGCATTCTGAAAGGGGACATGCTAGTGGTGGGGTCTCCATTTTGCTTAAGAACAGTATTAATTGGAATCAAAAAGTCTTTTACCACCTGTCAAATCTTTGCATTTGCATGAAGTTGGCATTCTAGGAGAGTTTGGTAGGTATTCCTTCTTCCTGGTGGCAAATCTTTATGTTCCCCCAGGTAAAAACTTTGATTCTCTGTTGCGTTTACTTTTTTTTATATATTAAGGAAATAGCCACCACGGAAGAATGCTATCTAGTAGTATTAGTGGGAGATTTAAATGCAAAAATTTCCAATTCATTGCAGCAATATATGCTAACCCAGACCAAGAGGAAATTTGGCATATTCCTGAATCCTTTTTACCGGATAAAACAAAAACGGATAAACGGGGCTTCCTTCTGCTTGATAGTATTAGAAGTGCAGATTTGGTTATCCTAAATGGGAGGATGCCAGTCGATAAACCAGCTCAATTTACTTTTCTTTCTGCTCGCACACAAAGTCTACTGGACTACGAAGCCATTTTGTATCAAATGTTTGGGGCCTGTGAAAATTTAGAGGTTATCCCGTCAGTATAGAGTGATCATAGTGTAATGAGCTTGACTTTGGCCTTTAACCTATCTGCACTAAATCAAGGACACTTGTGCCAGGGCTCGATTGATTTTAACAAGTCTAATGATCGTTTATTTTGGACACAAAAAAATACAGTCGAGGTAGGTGCGATAGTGAAAAAACTTTCCAAGAACAGCAGGGTAACACCTCCGTTAATATCACACCATTTTTTGAGGCACAAATGAGAAAGATAAAAAACTTAAGCTCAGTATCCTCTGGCCGATGTAGAGTAAATCAGGTTCCCCCTATCCTGAAGGCCTTTAACCTTGAAATTAACAATTTAGTGCGGAAGCAATACAAACATTTTTCCACTGCAGTGCAACAGGAAATTAATCGCCTAAAGCGAGTTAGAGGCCGCTATAAATTAAGAGGTAAGGAGAGACGAGATGGATGCTAAATGGATTGGGTTGAGAGAAGCAGCAAAAGCCAAAGATTCAAAAAAGTATTGGTACCTGATCGCAGAGTATTGTGACCAGACAGAGGGCACTCCCGATTCCGGTCCCAGAAAGTGAGTGGGTGGACTATATTTCTTTACTATATAAACTTAATAGCTCAGTCCCATTTCAGATGCCTGTAATAGATGAGGCTGGTTGTGGCAATTATGGTCCCCCATCAAGGGCTGAAGTGATGGGTTACATAAAGAACGCTAGAACCTCTGGTGCTCAAGGCCCAGATGGTATACCAATCATGCTAATTAAACGGGATCCAGTTGCATGAGGAGCCTTCCTGGTGCCACTGATTAACTTTTGTTTTCAATTGATCAGCATTCCCTCATCTTGGAAGGGGAGTATCATAGTCCCGCTGTATAAAAAGGGCTCAAAACGGTCACCTACTAGCTTCAGACAGATCACGCTGCTGGACACTGCGGGCAAATTATTTGCAAAAAGTATACTTCAGCATTTGCAGCAGTGGGCCCAAGACCAGAACATCTTACCGGCAGAACAGGCAGGTTTCAGAAAGAACCACGGAACGCTGGATAACATCACGGTCGTTCAGTCTATTGTGGAGAAATATGTTTTTTCAAAAGGCATGTTAGTCTTCACAGCTTTTATTGATTTCTCCACGGCGTTTGACAAAGTGGATCATCAGACGCTGTGGAGAAAGCTCTTTCATCTTGGTATGCCACACCATCTCCTGGGCCTCATAATAGAATTACACCCAGACACTCGGTGCCAAGTGATGATGGGTGGCTTGCAGGGGCTTTCCTGCAGGATTAATACACATAATGGCCTCAAGCAGGGTTGCCTGTTGGCCCCTCTTTTGTTTTCTTTTTATATTTATGACCTCCCCGAGAAAGTAAACTCAGTGAAGGGGGATGCCCCTAGAATTGGTACAATGTCCATTGGCTCTCTACTATATGCAGATGACGTTGCAATTTTTGATCTAACCCCCATTGGTTTGCAGCGTCGTCTGGATGCCTTGACTAATTATGTGGAGGAGCATTGCTTGAAAATCAATATTGCCAAAAGTTAAATTTTAGTCTTTTGCAAGAAAGGTCTTAGAATAAAGAAAGGGTATAAGTGGCTGTTGGGGCAGGAAGAACTTGAATTGGTCAATGCGCACCTGTATTTGGGGAAGGTTTTCTCAAAAAATAGGCGTGACTCAGAGCACATCAACCGGTGTGTTGGTAAGGCTGCCTCCCAGGCTGGAACTCTAAATAGATTTTATAAGACCTGTGGGAGACGTCATTTTAATCATGTTTTGTCAGTGTTTAAGGTTAAAATTCCCCCGACTTTAACCTATGCTGCAGAAGTTTTGGATAGGAATTACTGGCTATCTTTTGATAAGGCTGAAGGCCGTTTTTTCCGTCACATTTGTAATTTAAATTCCATGGCAGCCCCACATGTTCTTCGTTTGGAATTCCATTTAGTTTCTTCTTACACATCTTCTCTGGCAGCGGTCCTGAGGTGGGGGAACTCTCTCTGTTGGGGGGGATGAGGGCCCTTTAAGGGCTGCTTTGAAGCTGGAAATTTTTGTAAAATTAAAAGAGAAATCAGATTTTTTTAGATCATTTGCCCATGCAAACTATTTATTTGGGCTCAATTTAAATTGTGACTCACCCATGCCAAAGCCTGTACTGAAGTCTTTTTTAAAGAAGTCTGTAAGCACGATTAGTACAGCAAGAGATATAGCTTTAAGTCATCCTAAAGTTCGTAACGAGGTGATCCGTGTGAGTGCGACGGGGAGCAGCCCTATCTCTCATGGAATGTTTCACATGGCATCAGAAGGTTAATACTTCTTTTAAGAACTAACCTGTTGCCCTTGAGAGACGTAACGGGCAATTGGGAAAAAACTCCTAGAGAGGAGAGAATTTGTGAACTGTGCCGCTCCCAAATACAAGATCTCAATCATGTGCTATTTGTGTGTCCAGATCTTTTAAGGGCAAGGCGTATGTTTTTGAGACCCTCTTTTATTAAATGTATTATTTGTTCCGCTGAGGAGGCCCGATCTTTTGTGTTGTCCCCACCTAATGAAATTATCTGCCATACAATGTTTCAATTTTTTAAAACATTTCTGGCTATTTATTAGAATTTCTACTATAAATTAGAATTTCTGATTTTTGATTCAGTTGGTATGTGTAATGTTTTGCTGATTGCTTAATGTAGACTTTTGTATTTGTTATAAAGCATGTTTCTTTTATTGTATTGGTGTATTTTTGTGGACCTCCATTGGAGTTCCGTAACAAATAAATTAATTAACTTGATTACATCCCTTTGAGCTTCGCTGACTAAACGGGGAACATCCTGGCCCAACCATTCTTCCACCTCTTCCCCCCATTGTTACTAAGTCCTTCCGATATACCGTCCCAAAATGGCTTAAAAAGGCTTCTTCGGGGCGTGGCTAGCAGCCAAGCAAGATGGCCGCAGCCTAGGAGAGCTCCGTGACCGAGGGAGTCTTCCTGATCAATCCGCTCATTAATCTTGTACCACCATGGCTCAAACAAGGCACTATCGAAATCGGAACATCAGCGAAGCGGATTGTGACGTTCCGGAGCTCCGAGGACCTGACGGCTGCCGACTTATGTGAAGCATCGCATTAAGGCCTGCGAGAAGCACTGAAGCCGGGGCCTCGTGTAGGCTCCCTGCCTTACTGCAGCAAAGGAGTCAGAGGCACACAGAGCGGCCAAGCACGAATACCTGATGCAACACTGACCGCGGGGACAACGCGGTTTAGAGACACAAGCGAGTGCGACGGCGGCGAACATGCTGCCTTGAAGGAACGGGTGAGTTTTGAAAGACGCGCGCAGAACTTCCGGAGGCCTCCAACTGGCAGAGGCGACATACCCGGCCCGCCGTGTGGAAGTGGACCGGCATTATTTGAGAAGGCAGAGGCCCTGCCCTGCCCTGCCCATAGAACAGAATCACACCAGAGACACATGAGACCTCCGAGGGGCAGGGAACCCGCAATCGAATAAAGCGGAACCAGCGGTTGAAAGACAATCATGCCAGATGGTCCGGCACGGAGGGAGGCAAGAAAGGGAGCACTGCAGTTCGACACTGAATGGGAAAGTGGGAATTATTCCTCTTGTAACCCGTAATTGCGAGCCGCTGCAGAAGAAAGCCTTCAAAACAAGCACAGATCACTGGAAACTACTAGGCCACGCGCCACTGCGTCATTGCCACCTAGCTCACGCTATTACCCATTCCATTCACAGACTTCCCCCTCAGCCACAGAAGAATGGAAGCGGAAGGCTAGGCAATACGGATCGGATGCCATAGCCAAACAGTGGGCCGCATGAACACAGAATAGGCAATGTGACATTGAACAATACTGGCCCGCAGGCCCAACACACTCTGCGGCAGACCTCAACATACCGGAGCAATTGGCACCTTGTAGCAGCACCGCAGGCAGGGTATCAACTCGGATCAAAGCTGCCTATATCCGGCGGCACAGGAGGAGAAGGTAGGAAAGCCGAAAGGCCACGCGTGGTCACGTAGCACGTGGTAGGCAGCGGCTAATAGTACCCTCCCCCTGTGTGCCTGGTGAGACCCCTGGTGCGCGGGATAGGATGGGAGGCCGAAGCCAAAGAGACCCACCTACCTTGAGGCTGGACAAATATGCCTACTGCAAAGACCAGACTGAGAAACCACCAATAAACACTGCCCAAACAGAGGCCCCTACATTTAATCACCCTGCTGAGGTCACAGTGGTGGACATTATGGCCTCCCTGCAGCAGGTTCAGTCCTCTATTGGCACGATCTCCACAGATATATCCCTAAAAGGGCCAGACTTTTCAAAATTATCAGAAAGACTAACGGAGGTCGAATCTACAACAAAGGCACTCTCCACAGATACAGCTATGCTACAACACAAGGTAGGCCACCTGGAAGTTGATAATAAGCTTATCCTGGCTAAACTAGATGACCAGGAAGGCCGCTCAAGGCACAACAATGTGCGACTTATTGGATTACCCGAAAATGTGGGGGGGCCGGCCTTGGACCGCTTTGTAGAAGACCTCATCAAGAACCAGCTACAGCCTCGAGGATTATCCAGCTTCTTCTCAGTAGAAAGAGCTCATCGTGTGCTGGGAGGGAGGCCAAGACCGGGTGCCGCCGCCCACACCAATATGGGCGCGCAGTTTCAATATTCGAGATCGTGAGGCCATTCTGCAGGTGGCAAGAATAGCTGCTTCTATCTGGATTGAAAACTGTACTGTCACGCTCTGTCCGGACTACACACCTGCAGTAACCAAACAAAGACGCACCTTCACAGACAAAGTTAGGAACTGCACGACAGAGAACTTAAGTACTCGATGCTCTTCCCAGCGTAATTAAGAGTAGTGGCAGAAGGGAAAACCTGGTCCTTTGACACACCGGAGGAGACCCGAGAATGGCGCCCAGAAGCAAGATCCGGTAAACCGAGAAGCCAGCAACAACACCGACTGCAGGAATCACAACTGTTCCAGGTCACCTGAATCCAGCGAAAAGGGGGACTGAAAGAACATAAATGAAGGGCACCATGGCTGACACTACAAGATACAATATCAGATTTAGTCAACACTTAGACTTCACTGAAACAATGCACTAACCACCAGACGAACTATTCTCCAGGAGGCTACGATTTGCCATGCCCGTGCCTTGTTTGCTTAGAATACAATGGCAAGTAAGCCGCCCTGTACGGTTGTGAACTGCATATTTCCAAGTATGATGTTGGCCGTTGCAGTTGATTCCTAGAGTAGGACTTCCGAGGGTAGCTGATGGACCCTCCACCCCTCCCCCCCCCCCTCTAATCAACGGAGATGGGGTACTTAGGGTCTGGGTCACAGCACGCAGCAGATCAATAAACACTGACGGTGAGTTGAAATTTATTGTTCAAAGTAAGAGATGTACTATTGCTAAATAAGGTTTATGTCATCCACGATATGCACTGCTGAGTAATCCACTGATGTCTTGATTGTCAATTTACACAAAATGCCAATAAAATGATTTTTTTTAAAAGGCTTCTTCTATGCCTTCCCTTGTTGGAATAGGATTTCCAGTAACCACGCATTTGACCTTTATAAAGCATCTCGCCTTATCAATCTCACTTTCCAAGCAAGCAGTTTGCCACAGCCTTCTCCATAGTTAAAATGGGCATGGTTGCTAGCTCGCCATCTTTGTTGTAATCTCTTTACAACTACCCATACAAGATCCATTTGAGGGCCTGGAGAGAGTGTTGCAGCGACCCCTGCTCTGGTCCACTCCCTTCTACCTGTTGTTTCAGCCATTGTATATTACTTTCAATTTCCGCTACCTCAGCTCAGTTTTGTTTACTTTTATATGATTGGACGGACATTTTCCCTCGCAGGAAAGCCTTATATGCATCCCAGACCACCCCAAGTGGCGTGCTATCTATATTAGCTGTTGATCAGAAATAGATCTATTCTTGATTGATGACTATTTTTTATTGTTAAATGTGAAACTTCTTAAGGCACTCTTTTACTCTCTTCAGATGTCGCACCATCCTAGTTGCTTAATGGAGGTTTTTATCAAGGACCGTGTCTTGAAATTTAGAACAGCTCTACTTTTAGAAGAGCGGTCCAGGTTCCCATGAAGCCCAATATTAAAATCCCCGGGTAGAATAATGTAATCAGAGAAGTTGAAGAGCTCTGACAGCAAATTACTGAATGGGACAGGGTCATCTAAATTAGGGCCATAATACCCAACCACAGTGTAAAACTGGTTGTAACATCTCAGTTTAACAATAAGATATCTGCCGGCCGTGTCTGCACTACTCCTATGGTTAATTGGTGGTCAGAGAATTTGGGCTTCTGTAACCACGTTCTGAATTCAAATGGCTCTCTCATCTCCTCACTGGTCAAATGGGTCTCTTGGAGAATTATGATCTGGGCAGGGGCATCCCTCCAGTATTGCAGGATCCTCTCTCTTCTATGCCTAACTCTAAGCCTGTTTACATTCCATGACTGAAACTCAATCTGTACGTTCTGACTAGCACTCATCTCTTACTCCCTCAGGGTATTGCCAAAAGGGAACTGGAGTCCCAATTTAGTCAAAGAGGACAATTCTATCTCTTTTACCGACTGCTTACCACCCCATGCATCTAACCATACCTGTAAACCCTTCACCCCTTACCCTGGAGAACCCTCCTTTTCCTTCTTCATGGCCTAAGCCTTAAGAGCCCCCCCCCACCCTGAGTCACAAGACAAATGTAATATCTAGCTAAGAGTTTATTAGGCTTATGCAATCCGTGGGACTTAGTCGTCTCACATACAGAGGCGGGATAAAGAAACAGTGCAGACAACTCTAAAAGACAAGGGAAAAAGAAAAGATAAAGGAAAAGATAAAAAGGACGGATATTAGTAGATGCTTACACCAACAACTTCAACCCTCACTAACTTTTCCCTATTTCTGATAAGGATTCAAGAAATTCTTCAGCTTCCTCTACTCGCCGAAAGTTCTGCATCTTGTTATTATGCATTACTCACAGACTGGCAGGAAATCTCAAACGTGCTGTGGCACCCAGCTTTTTTTTAGTAGTTTAATTAGTTTGCCTAGCTCCCATCGAATTGTCAGCAATTAATCTGAGCTACGTCAGACCTTATCCCTACGTTGATGCCCTCTTCTGCTAAAGTCTTTTTTAGCGGCTTTGTGAGAATTTCTTCTTTGATTTTGTATGTATGGAAGTGAACCAAAATCTTTCTTGGTTTCGTTTTATTTGGGGTTAAACTAAATGGGTCTCTATGGACCCTCTGTATGTCATTATTAGGATATTGCTCTGTACAGTAAATATGGGTTCCCAACTTAAGTATTGCCACGAAAGCCTTCACATTATCCCTTTCCGCCCCCTCTGGAAATTCAACAAACTGAGTTTGTTCCTTCTTTGGTTGTTCTCCAAAGACTCCAGTTTTTCTTTAATAACTACTTCATTACCCCTTAGGAGCAGTATCTCCTTTTAATTGGCTCCCATTGAAGCGTTAGATCTCCAACTGAAACTTCCAGTAGTGATGTCCTAGCTGCAAGGTCGTCTAACTTCCTTTTAAGGCTGTCACATGCTTACCTAATCTCCCTTTGATTTATCTCAGAAGTTTAGAATCTGCTCCTAACTTCGAATGTTATTAGCTGGATTAAATCTGAGACTGATTGGGACAGTGATGGGGGTTGTGGTTTGGATTTGAAAACAGCAACTGAGCTAGCACCCTCACCCCTGCTCGAAAAGTGCGGATGAATCGCCATGCAATGTTATCTTTATCTGAGAGCTTTCTGGCTGAGGGGGAGGAGGGTCCATGTCTCTAGTGGGCATTGGATTCCTCTCCTTCTCCAACCTCAATGTGCAGCTACTTCTGGAAATTCGAGGACACTTACCAGTACCTGAAACCTATTCGGGCTTATAATATATTTTTCTTCTAGCAGAAGTGACCCATTCAATGACGGAGCTGAAGCCGACTTTTTTAATATCAGGGTTTTTGGCACCATTTTAAAAAAAAGTCCTTTGTGAGGGCATAACCTTCAGATTTTGTATATCCACCTTTTTCTCCTCTGTTTCCTCCTTCTACGACTAACCCAATCTCCTGTGGCTATACAACATAAATTTGGTGCAGTAGTTGCTATCCCTGTTATGCCTTTTGATAACGGTGTATCCCAAGGGGGGCCTCTTACCACTAGGCTTCTAAGCTGGTATCTGCCCTGAAGAATACAACTTTCCAGTATCTCCTCCAAGTTATCTACAGCCAGGGAGGCCACTGTGTTCTGTTGATCTATCTCTTTTATGGCCAAAATACCCCTCTTCTATTAATTAGTTGAAGGTACCTGTTTTTTTTCATAAATATTACTTATTTTACTTTTCCTCCCTTCAAGCGGCCCCCTTATTGCACCCCCCTCTCTTTACCGAGGCTCTGACCTGTACTTTCTGGGACCCGAAGTCTCAGTGGCTTCACAAAGGCTCTGGGCTGTGTTTTCTGGGCTCCCCAAGGTCTTAGTGGCTTCACAGAAGTCCACTTTGGTCAAAGAGCCTCCTGCTCCTGTGCCACCTCTGCCGAAATCTCCACGGAGGGAGTGCTGGGCGACCGTACTCCGACACCTGCCTTGAGCCCAGCAGGAGACCCGGCCGGGCATCCCCATGGACTTCCTTAGCGCCACTGGCCCGCTCAAATGCCCACCAACATGGAGAAGGAGGAGGCAAAAATCGAACGGTAAGGTTTTGCTTTAGGCGAGCAGTGATTTCCGCTTCATGCCTGCCATGTTTGTTGTCTAGTGAAAACAATGAAAATAGCTTCCCATGACAATTTATGGTAGAGTAAGCCTTGTGAAGATGGCAATTCTCCGCAAGCTTACTTTCCTATTTCAGAACATTCTCATGGCCTTTAAGGAAAATTGGCTTAAAAGGGTACAGCCCAAAATGAGTAATTTCATTTGGGCCTCAAAGGGGGTTCAAATTGCATGGAAGAAGCTTAGACGGCAGTATGACAAGGGGGCCTGCGATTGCCTGATCTATCCTACTATGCCTGGGTTTTTCTTTTAAAAGGAGGGAAGATGTTACTGAATACACTGGATGATTTAGCTACCGAAAGCTGTTCAGGGCATGCTTTTTGATGCGAAAGGGGGCGAGCTAGGCTTTTTTATTTAAAAATATTTTCTTAAATTTTTTACAGGCAAGTACATTTGCTTTATCGTTACGGGGTACCAGCCAAGCTTGGTTGGTGTTGCCATGGTTATACATAAATTTGGGGACCCCACATTCTTGAACAAATTGTGTCTTAAGACTCAGCAGTGCTTTGCAGCCATGTGGCAAAAAAGTAGGAAAGAACAAAAATTCAGTTATTATAGTGGAATGGCACCAATTTGAGACTCCTCTGGGCATTTGCAATGGTCTAAGGACAACCTGGCCCTTCCATTAAGGGAAGCAGGGATATTAACGTGGGGTCAAATGACAGATAATGGAAATCTGATCCCTTGGAATAGGGAGTAATAGACTACCAATAACAGGCTGTCAAGATTTAAGTATCTTCAAATCAAAAGTTGGAGCCTTTCTGTTAGATCGGGCATGGGCTCATCAAACGAACTAGAGGCTTGGATGATTAGCAGCATTATCAGAAAAAACTAAGTGGCGAACTGGTACTGGCTTCTGGTGGATCTATCCGATGGAGACTTCAACTTGCCAACGGTACTGTGGGAGAAGAGGTTGTTGGGGATTCAGCCAGAAGACTTATGGCAAGTATCTTGCAATATTCTATATTCCTCGATGCGTGCTGCAAATTTAAGGAGGAACAACGTATTCTGTCTTCACAGGGTTTATTGAACTCCGCTTAGACTATCCAAGCTGGGGAAAGGCCCCACAGCAAGATTGCCAAAAGGTGGCGAGGAAAAGGGGTATGACATTCACATGTTCTTAGAGTGTGCCGATGTCCAAGGGTTCTATGTCTGTAATACTCGAAGAGACGCTCCAGTTAAGCAAAACTCTTGTCTTCTTTGGGGTCCCGGAAAATTATGAATCTCTGCCAATCAACACTAGAAAGCTGTTTTTTTTACCTAATATTGCTTGCCCACAGAGAGATATGTAAGAATTGAATAAAATCTACTCCCTACTAAAACAGATTGAATGACCTCCGTAAAATATACTATCAGGTTAGATAGGGCATCAGACAGTAAAAGGAATGAGTTCTGCTTCCTTAAGAAAATGTGGTGAATCCCTCTACTCTTATATAGCCTGATGATTAGGTCTTTGCACTGTATTGCTTTATTATTCCGGCAATAGCTCCACAGGTGGCGGTGTCAGACTGAGCTATTTACAGTTGGAGAAGTCTAAGAAGGGTGTAAAGGGATCCATCCTTGGCTCTAAACAAAGATTTTTGGCTTTTGCTATGTCAAGGGAGACCCCAGAGCACATTTTCTAATCTTTTGTTTTCTAACCAAGGCAAATGCGGACTATTAATAACAAATAATAAATGATGCAAGAGCAGTTTGGGACAAATGTCTACTTAACATATCAAGGTCAAATAAATACAGACATATAACCAAAACAGTGCAGCCTAAATTGACGTCCTTTACCTTATATGGTTTATTTATTTATTTATGCAATTTATCAAGTGCGCAACTATCCGTTGGTGTCTCGGCGCTGAGGACTGGAGCCAAGGGAGGTAAACACGACGTGTTATTGATTGAAAAGCCAGGTCTTTATATGCTTCCTGTAGGTGAGCAGGGTAGGACTGGTCTTGATGTGGGGGGGGGGGGGGGGGGGGGGGGGGGGGGAGCTTGGTCCAAAGTTTGGTGGTGGCGCACAAAAAGGATCTGTCACCCCAGGATGCTTTTTTTGTAAGGGGGACAATGAGAAAATTAGCAGTGGATGAGTATAGTCGTCTGGGGGGTTGTAAGGGCAGAGGGATTGCTTGAGAAAGTCAGGTCCGATAGAATGAATAGCCTTATAGGCGATGCAGAGAGCCTTAAACTTGGATCTGCTTCTGACAGGCAGCCAGTGGAGTTGACGGACCACATTAGAGATAGGTTTAAATTTGGGTCATAAGGAAACGGCTGAGACGCACATCTTGATGCACATGATCTAAAGCAGACATTCTCAAACTTATGTCAGGAATTCTAATTTCTGATATGATTTAGTATATAAGGGCTGCTACTTGACCACTTGTAAGGAAAGGTCATTTGCTCAGATTTTCGCACACGATTCTGCCTTAAACAGTCTCATCTACTGCCAGTGGCCTTCGAAGAGTCTATATCTTGCCTGCTTCTAATTAAGATGAGGCTGATACTGCAGGGCATGTTTTCCCTTCACAATGAACACTGCCTTGAAGCCTCTGTAGATAACCACTCTTGCTGTGAATGAGATATGCTGAGAGTATATTCTTCCTAAGAATTGCTAGACCGCACGTTGCACTACTTTTCATGCTCTTAGTGTAGTGCAGATAACTTTAGACTGTGAGGTTTTAAATTACATTTTAAACATGCTAGAAATTTTCATTTTATTTTTGCAGCTCACAAAGCAGTTTTTATGATACCCTGTTAGATGTGCAGAGAAAAATGTTCTTTGTGGGTGACATATTGTGAATAACAAAATTGGTTTCTGTTATCATGGTGGCCCAATAATGGGGGTTTTCACATTCTGCGCTGGCGCAATGAACAAAGTTCTCTGGTGTCACTCGTTGGTTGGAAAGAAAACTCCATCTAACTATGCCACAGTCATAGTTTACGCAATAGTCCTTTAAACCTATTGGCTTTAGGAGTGGGTTTAGCCAATGCTGTGTGGCATTAGCAAGAAATATGCTCTTTTCAGCTGCTGTGCAGCATCAGAAAATTACATAAAAAAGAAAAATTGTTGGTAATGACTAGAAAAGTCATTGATTGAAAAGAATGCACTTGAGCGACAAGAAGGACAACTAATGGTAAGCAATGGGCTGGCCAAAAGCCCACCTTAAGTTTTGGTTCAGTCCCCAATAGGTCTATTAACAATAAACACTAAAAGCAGAGTGTAGACAAGACTTAAAAAATGATAAGTTGATTTAAGAATACTTGCAACACTGCCTAGTTCCCAATAGTCTGTCATAGGACGTAACAGGGGACCACTTACAATGTCTACTATATTAATTATATCACAGAGTTTGATTAAATTATTAATGTCACAACAGACAACTGGATTTTTGTATAAGCAGTCATCTTTAAATTGAATTTGTAGATTACCCCGGGGTGTAGCTCTATTGGTGAGATTAAGGGCGGGCGGGCGGTTTTTGAATCTCAGATTTACCAACTAAAAAGCAGTGGACTACAGTATGAAGGGGATGAGATCACCAAGGTCAGTACTGATTTGCATTTAGTAGGTGTGAGAAATGGGGGTCTCTAGTTGGCAAAGGTAGGTACCTTTGTCCAAATAGGGACCCTTTTTCCTAGACAGGATAAGGGAGTTACACTCGTAAAATAACCCCTGCTAGCCCTCTTGGTAGCTTGGCACCAGCTGTTTGGCTTATCTTCGAGGCAGTGTGTAAAGCATTTGCACCTACACAACAGTAACACAGTGTAAGCGCTCCAAAAGGACACCACACCAGTCTAGAAAAATATCCAATATTTTTTTATAATTAACTCAAGACCAAAAACTATTAAAAATCAACAATACAAATAACCTTGGAATATAATTCTTAAAAATTGATAGCTATGTCTGGGGCTATCACTGCATCGTGAACAAACAAATCCAAAAAGTTCTGGTGGACCACAGTGTCGCGGGCCAACTACCGTGTCGGGAATACCAGCAAAACAGTACCTTAAGAAATGCAGGGCGTCCGCAACCTCGCATTGAGCTTCCGAAAGCACGGTGTCCGCAGGCGTCGGCTCCGGAGGTCGGTGCAGGAGTCGTCGGCCCTTCAAGTCACCTGCGTTGCAGATCGAACTCCTCGCGGTTGAAGTCAGGAGCGCTGGCGTCAGGTGCTGCGGTGTGAAATGTAGGGGTGTGGCGTGCAGAGCCCTCAGGTCGCAGTGGGAGCAGCGGCGTCAGATTGCGTCGTCGATGAGACCAGGGTTGCAGTGCCCAGTGATGCAGTGCTCGTTGCATTGCTGGCAGGTCACGGTGCAATCAGAGTTGTCGTTGTTACTGAAGCGTTGTCGTCGGCTGACGAACTGGAGTCGATTGCACCGGCGTCGGTAGGCTAAGGCTGAGGTGCTGGATGAGAACGGTGCGTCGTTTAACTTGCGAGCTGTGCCCTCGACCTACAGTGCAAGCAGCGGAGTTGATTTTGGCGTGGTATGGCGTCGACGGGGATTCCAAGCTGGTGTCATGAAGCGAGGAAGTGCAAAGTGCAGTGCCCACAGTTCGCGGTGCGAGCAGCGGCTCTGTGGCAGCATCAGATAGTGTCGTTAGTGAGACCAGGGTCACGGGCGTTGTGGTGGTGCTCTTTGTGGGGCCTTCAGGACACTGAGTCGGCAGCGGAGTTGTGGACGGCGCCAGGTTGCGATTTCATCAGTTGCTGCACAAAACACACAGTCCCCAGTGTTGATGGCTGAAGAACTTAAATTCTTTGCTGTTCCTCAGACTTCTTGAACAGGGGGGCAAGCTCTACCTCAAGCCCTTGGATATACTCAAAGTAAGAAGTTGCAGAAAGTTCAGTCCAGTGTTTTCACTGCCCAAGACAGAAGCAGCCACAGCAGGCCAACACAGCAAAGCACTCAGCACAGTGGTAGTTCTTCCTCACATCTTCTGCAGCTCTTCTTCTTGGCATTCTGTTTGGTCCAAAAGAGTTCTAAAGTCCAGGGGGTTGGGCCCCACTTTTTATAGCCCAAAATCCTTTGTTCTCTCCGGCAGAGAGTGTGTGTGCCCAGCCAGAACCAGTTCTGTCCTCTCTGGTGTAGCTTCTGGAGGGAGGTGGAGACGGCATTGTCAGAGGCAGACCGGGCCCATTCAGGTGAAAGGACATCTCCTCCCCGTACTCTAAATGCAGCCCAGGTCTAGTCAGCAATTCCCTGACCCACCTAGACTCTCTGGAGCCACTGCTCCTCTCCAGCCCCTCTTATCCAAAACCCAGACACTTGATCCACAAACCCAGCAGAGGCCTACTGGATGGCTGAGCAAAAGAATACTTACTTTCTAAAAGTGGTATTTTCAAACATAAGATGTAAAAATAACCTCCACTAAAAGATGCATCTTTAGATTCTGAGTTCAGGCATACTAGAACACAAGTTACTTACCTTCGGCAAATATATATCTGTAAGAAACATTACTTAGTTATAGATTGCTTCCTTAGAATTACCTCTAGGTGTCAGACTGGATCCGCAAAGTTTTTCGTCAGCAGTACCTCTGCGCGTCTGAAGGTGGCATCGGTCTGATCTGCCTCTGTCGTTGGCGTCGTGGTCGCCGAGAGGACGTCGCGGTAGCTACTTAGATGCCACCCTCAAACGCTGACGTCAGTTTTGTACACAACTTTCCGTCCCAGAAACCCTGAGCCATGCAAGACACTGACCACTGGCGCACAAAACTAGGGCCCTGAAAGGATGACCATAACCAGAGAAATCAGTTCACAGAACGGGGAGGATGGGTGGGGCGGTAAAGAATCTATAACTAACCTATGTTTCTTACAGATATATTGTTACCGAAGGTAAGTAAATTGTTCATCTGAAAGAAACATGTAGTGATAGATTCTTTACCTTGGAATAGATAACCCCAGCAATACCACAACCGAAGCTCACACCAGAAAGTCCTGGATAACAGAACGGCTAAATAAGCCTTCTCTCCAGACATGGCTGACAAGGCAGTAGTGTTTCGTAAATGTGTGCAACGAAGCAGACGTAGCTGCCAGACAGATGTCATTTAGAGGAACTCCCCATCCTACAGCAGTAGATGCTGCCGTCGCCCCGGTGCAATGGGCACACAACCCAACTGGAGGCTCCTTCTCTGTCGGAGAATAGCAGGCTTTGATACACAAAACAACCCATCTGGAGATAGTTTGCTTGTGTAAGGCCCGACCTTTCTTGGCGCCCACGTAGCTAACAAAGAGCTGTTCATGGCATTAGTTGGGAGTTTTTTTGTAGGAATCGTTTTATTTTTGTTAGTTAAACTTACTGGGAATGAATTGCTGTATTGTACGTGGGCATAATACGAACTAGAACAGGGTATGGCACGTTGCTCAGTGAGACTCTGTACGAAATAGTTGCAATTCCTTCTTCCGTATTCGTAGTGTAAGAACAGACTCAGACGTCAGATTGTACTGTGCTTTATCCGACTCTTGGGAAAAATAAGTGATAATGTGAAACAGATAATGAATAATGGAAATGTGAATAACTTCTTTGCCTACTTGACAATAAAGTTAAAAAAAACAAAAAAAACAAAGAGCTGTTCATCCACCCAAAACTGTTTGGTGCAATTCAGATAAAAGGAAAGCGCAAGTTTTGGGTCCAGACGTTGGTGCGTGTCTCCCGTCTTCGTAGGATGCAGAGACGGAAAGAAGGTGGGCAAAGTAATGGTCTGCCCGATATGAAAGGCAGGACAACCTTGTGAAGGAAGGATGGATAAGCCCTGAGAACCACCTTTTCCGGATGGACAGAAAGGAAGGGAGGGAGGCTTGGATGAATGGGCCTGGAGCTCACGCACTCTTCTGGCAGAAGTGATGGCTACCAAGAATGCAATTTTAATTGTCAGAAGCCTCAAAGGACAGTTGTGAAGCGGCTCAAAAGGCGCGCGCATTAAATAGGTTAAGGCTAGATTCAAGTCCCACTGAGGCATAACAAAGGGAATAGGTGGCAAGAGATGAGTTATGTCTTTCAAGAAACAAATAACAACCGGGGACTTGAAAAGAGAAGGCTGATTTGGAAGCCGAAGGAAGGCAGAGATGGCTGAGAGATAGCCATTGATAGTGCCCAGAGCTAAGCCCTGCTGGGAGAATGAAAGGAGAAACAAGAGAACCTCGGAAAGAGGGGCAGAGAGTGGATCAACAGCCTTTGCTGTGCACCATGCCACAAATTTGTTTCACCGGCAGGCATATACCATCTTAGTGGAGGAACGCCTGCCTGCCAAGATAACATCGCAGACTTTGGGAGGCAGCTCAAACAGCGTCAACTGTTGCCGCTCAATCTCCACACAAGCAGGTATAGGCTACAGGCTGGGGTGGAGGACAATCCTCTGTTGCTGCGACAGAAGATCCTCCCGAAGAGCGAGAAGGGTCGGATGATCGATGACCATCTTGAGCAGCTTGGGATACCAGACTCTTGGTGCCCAATCCGGAGCCACAAGAATGATTTGGTCTCCGGTCGCGCCTCATCTTCTTCACCACTCTGTGCAGAAGTGATATAGACGGAAAGGCCTACAAACGACTGCGACTCCACGAAAAGCGTCGCCGAGCGAGTGCCGCCTTAGAAACACCAACGTGCAGAATTGCTGACATTGCATGTTCTCTTCTGTAGTAGATATAACCAAGGCTCTCCCCACTGTCGAACAAGACCTTGCACCACCTCCGACTGTAGACGCCATTCATGATCTATTATGCACCAGCGGTTGAATTTGTCCGCCCTAGCGTTCAGGGAACCTGCCAGGTGTTGAACAATCAGGGATATTCCCTGGTGTTTCAGCCATGTCCAGAGGCGGAGGGCCTCCTGACAGAGGGTCTACAACCCCACCTCCGCCCTGTTTGTTGCAGTACCACATGGCGGTGTTGTTGTCGTCCTTGAACACCTGCACTACTCTTCCCCGGACAGAGGGAAGGAATGCCTGGAGTGCAAGATGGATCACCCGGAGCTCCAGAAGGTTGATATGGAGCCCGGACTCTGCCTGAGACCAGAGGCCTCTGATCTCCGCCTCCTCCATGTGGCTGCCCTATCCCAGAAGGGATGCGGCCGTCACCACTGTGTGCAGAGTTGGGGAAGGGAGAGACCTCTGCCATTGCCTCAATCCTGGTACATGAGCCACTACTTCAATCGACATCTAGTACCCTCCGAAATTTGGAAACAATCGGACAGATTCCCCTGATGCTGCACCCATTGGAACTTCAGGTCCCACTGCAGAGCCCGCATATGTCACCTGGCATGATTGACTAGCAGGATGAAGGAGGCCATGAGCCACAGCAACCTCAGGGTCATCGTGACCGAAACCCGGGACAGAGGTTGAAAGATCAGAATCATAGCCCAAGTAACCCAGACTCGCTGTTCGGGAGGATAAACCCAAAACCGGTTCGTTTCCTGACCCCGCTCATATGAAGAGGAGCTTCTGAGAGGGAATCAGGTGTGGCTTTGGCACACTGATGATATACCCCAGCGAATGCAGGAGGTCGGCCGTAGTCTGGAGGTGGGAGACAACTGGCTGGGGCGAGCCCGCCTTCAACAGTCAGTCGTCGAGATAGGGGAAGATTGAAACCCCCGATCTGCGCAGATGAGCAGCAACCACTGCCATCACTTTCGTTAACACCCGAGGGGCGCTGGTAAGGCCAAAGAGGAGCATGGTAAACTGAAAGTGCTTGTGGCCTTCCGTGAACTGCAGGTAACGCCGGTGGGCCGGCAGGACGGGGATGTGAAAATAGTGTCCTGCAAGTCCAACGCTATCATCCAGTCTCCAGGGTCGAGAGCAGACAGGACCTGAGCGAGCATCAACATCATGACTTTCTCTTTTTGTAGGAAGCGGTTGACGTTCCTGAGATACAAGATAGGACGCAGGCCCTTGTCCTTCTTGGGCACCAGAAACTAAGGGGAATAACAACAACGACTTACTTCTGGGACAGGAACGCGCTTGATGGCTCCCTTGGCCAAGAGAGCCGTAAATTCCTGTTGGAGAAGACCCAGGTGATCCTCCGACATGCCTTGGTAATGAGTTGGCATGGCTGGAGGGGTAGCCTCAAAGGGGAGGGAGTAGGCCCTTCGGATATCTGCAAAACTCACCAGTCCAATGTGATGGTGCACCAGTGGGGGAGGTGATGGAGTATCCTGCCGCCCACTGGCTTTTGATGGGCCTGAAAAATCAGTCTAGGAAGGGTTGGAGGCCGCTGCAGAGAGAGGGTTATTAGACTGGCCCGCCCGCTGGCCCCCCGAACCACGGCGGTGAATCCTAGGTGCCCGGCCACACGAAGACTGAGAAACTTGCTGTTGCCTGTGGCTCTGGGATGTACGTAGTGGGGCAACCCTTACGTAGCCACGAAAGGGGCAAAAAAGCAGACTGCGCATTGAGGTTGGAGAGGCCCAAGGACTTGGCCGTAGCCTGTGAGTCCTTGAAACGCTCTATAGCGTTGTCCGCTCGGTGACCAAAAAGGCGATGGCCGTCAAAAGGTATTCAGGACATCCCCCGAAAATCCAGGCAATCTCCAAAAGGTGTAGTGACGAAGGGCTACTGACGTGGAGATCGACCTACCTAGAGAGTCGGAGTATCCAGCCACAACGGATGGTAAACTTGGCCACATCCCTCATGGTGGCAACAGTCTGGGAGAGCACTATCCAGGCCTCCTCAGGACACTGAGGCAGCAACTGCGCAACCGTATCCCACTCAGAGCGGGAAAAACGGCACAATAGACATGCAGTTTTTATCCAACAGCAGTCCCAAGCTGGTGGAAGAGAAAACCTTCTTTCCAAGATTGTCCAGCTTCTTGGATTCCCTTTCCAGTGGAGCGGGTTAGGGAATGCGCTCATGGAAGTGGAGGCTTGGACCACCAAGCTCTTTGGGATAAGGTGTTGGGAGAGGAAAGAGGGGTCACCTGGAGCCAGGCAGTGGCGTTGGGCAGTCATCCTATCCACGGCAGCCCTGTGTTGGGCCTAGACCAGGTGCCAAAAAGGAAGTTGGTAAGGGCCTCAATAAACGGCAGCAGGAGCTCCGAAGAGCCCACAGCTGGCTGAAACGCCTGTCAGGAGGTTAGTCCTGACCGCCACCGTACAAAGCTCGAGGTTGAGAGCCTCGGCTGCCCTAGCCAAACACCACTGGGTATGACGCTCCCTCCTCCGTAGCCACAGTAGGAAGACACAACATGCCAAGGTCAGGGGAGGTGTCTAGACCACTGGCATCCCCAGTTCCTCTCTCCAGTCTTGTCAGAGCCTAGCTGATCCGTCAGAGGGTCACCTGACCACTCCCAGTCCTCCCCCTCATCCTTTAAGTGCCAATCTGGGTAAAAGGGGACCCCAGGTGGGAACAGGGGTACAACAACCCTGCTCGGCACCGGGTCCGGCGACGCCAGTCCGGCTCCAGGTCCACATCAGGATGGAGGACAGGATCGAACCCTGCCAGGGGCATGACCTGAGTCGGGTGCGTTAACGGTGCTGGAGGAAGCGGTGGAGGTGTTATAAGGTTGACCAGAGCCGATCCGGATCCAGGCCTGGATCCAAGGGGGGCCTGTGGTGCAGAGTCTGCGGGGCCCGAAGGCACGCTTGCAGGTTTGGGCTGCCCAAAGATGGCGTCTATCACCTTGTAAAATTTACAAAGTAGGGCAGGAGTCGCTCCGGGGCCTGGGAAGGGAGGGACGTCCGGAGTTGGCTCTTTTGGCTCCCCCGCAGAGCCGCAGGAGGGGCACCTCCAACTTCTCTCACCACATCAGCCAACCAAGGAGAAAAAGTTGAAGAGCGACAATGTTCCTTCAACTTCTTCTTGTGCTTTGACTTACCCGACCCCGAGTGCTAAGACTTCAAAGACTTGGAAGAGTGATGATGCCTCCGCAACCAGTCGCCTGGCCTCCCTTGCGACAGGGACCTTGAACGTCGCAGGCCGGCTGCCGGCGCTCAAGAAGCTTTCAGGACTGCTCCCGCAAATCCTTTGGAGCCATGGACCAGCAGTGGGAGCACAATTTGGGGTTGTGATCGTGCTCCAGGTAAACGAGGCACACGCGGTGCAGATCCGTAACCGACATCAGTCGGGTACAGGAACCACATGCCTGAAGCCGGGCACCCTACGTTCACTAAGAGTCGCAGACTCAAAAAAGACGTCGACTAAAGTCGCTTAAAAAGTTCAGTCAAAAATTGACTGGAGGTACGGCTCTCTCCGGATCTGCGCTGGCTAGCTCAAAAAAAGAAAGAACTGACATCAGCGCGCGAGGGCGGCGTCTAAGTAGCTGCCATGACATCATCCCGGCTACCAAGACGCCACCGACGGACGCAGATCAGACAAACGCCACCTTTCGGCACGCAGAGGTACTGCTGACGAAAAACTTTTCCGGATCCAGTCTAACACCTGGGGATAATTCTAAGGTAAGGAATCTAATAACGAACATGTTTCTTTCACATTTTAGATGGGATTTCACTGCTCACACTTTTCTCTGTCTCAGCTACAATTAATCTTGATGGTAGAGTTGTTAAGTGGCCAGGGCTCCATGAATCTATTCCTCATTTTACAAACTATTCTGTCAGGTGACTAATGGCCCCATGTACTAAACCCAAGTCTTATACAGATGAGGGTGTGTAGACAAATTAATAGGGCGAGCTGAGCCAAGGCCAAGCCTTGGGTCTGGCTTGGTTTTAACAGTCCATGCATGAGCAGAGCCATAAAACTGTTAGGCCTGTATATTGCTCCCACAAACAATATAAAAATATCATACATTCTCTTAAAAATTCCAAAAAGTCTATTTCTTTAAAATGGAAGCGTTCACCTTAGGATATTCGATTATATCACTGTTGTTAGATTTGGAGGCCTCTAGTTGGCACAAGTAGGTACATGTGAAAAATAGGGACCCTCGCCTCTAGTCAGGATAAGGTAGCTTGGCACGAGCGGACAGGCTTTATCTCGGAGGCGTTGTGTGTTAAGCATTTGTGACCACATACAGTAACCCAGTGACAACACTACAAATGGACACCACACAGGTTTTATATAAAATATAAGTAGACTTTATATAGAGTTACCACAAGACCATAAACAAAAATACACAATACTATTACTTTAAGATGGTAGATATAAGCTTAGTTCAGTTCTTCGATGCGACACTCTGCGTCAATGTACCTTAGGTTGCGTTGCGCTTCCACGACAAGCAATGTCGCAGCGATGGGAAATGCGGCAAAGTTCAGATACAAAGAAAAAAAGACGGGAAGATCTTCCAGATGCGGCACGCTTCTCGGGGAGCCGAGAAGTTCTCGGTTCGATGCATGGACTGCAGCGGCGACACCCTGACAATGCGACGGCAGCAGCTCCAGCGGCGACACTCTTCTCCCACAATGCGTGAAGCTTCCGCTCGATGCGACAACTACAGCGGCGTCATCTACGATGCAACGGCAGCAGCTCCGAAGGCAGCACGCATCTCGGGGATGCAAGGTGCTCTTCTTCAATGCGGTGCAGTGCGACAGTTCCAGCGGCGAAACCCTCCTTCGGAGTTGCGATAGTAGGCACAGCGACGGCGACCCGCTCCGACCTCGTTGAGAGATTCTTCTCCTGATGCGGTGCAGTGCGATAGTGGCGACACCCTCCTCCAGAGTTGCGACGGCAGCGACAGCGACAGCGACTGGGTTCCTCTTCGTTGCAGGAAGCTTCTCTCCGATGCGTTGCAATGCAACAGTTCCAGCAGCGACACCCTCCTTCAGAGTTGCGACGGCAGGCACAGTGACGGCGACACGCTTCTCGTTGAGTCGCGCTTCCAGCTCCTTGCGACACGCAGTCCCTCAGAAGGCCCAAAACAGCAGCAGGCACTTCCAAAAGAACTCTGGGGAGCTGGGGGTTGAAGTCTGTTGTCCCTGAGACTTCAGCAGGAGGCAAGCTCTTTTCCAAGCCCTTGGAGATCCTTCACAAGTTAAAAGCAAAGTACACAAAGTTCCTTTCTCCTTCCTTTGGCAGTAAGGCAATCACTGCAGGCCAATCCCCCAAGCAGCACTTCAGCTTGGGAATAGTCTCTCCTCAGTTTCTTCAGGTTCCTCTCCTCTGTAATGGTTTCTTCTTGTAGTCCAAAAGTTATATAATTTCATGGGATCAGGGTCCCAATATTTATACCCCAAAATCCTTTGTTCTCTGAGGGGAGAGGGGCCTTTGCCGAGTCCAAACCAGTTCTGAAGCACTCTGTTTACTAGACGTCTCCTATCCTTTCACAGTGCAGAGCAGGCACATCAGACGCCCCACAGGAGGTGGAGCCAGCATTGTGGAAGGCAAGTACAGTCCTGGAGCACTTTGTTTACAGGATTCCTTCTCTTCTTTTAGTGTGCATGGTAGAGACATCAGCCGCTCCCCAGGAGGAGGAGCCAGCATTGTGGAAGGCAGGCACAGCTCTTTTCAAGTTTCAGGTGCAACTACTCCCTCCCATCTAGATGCAGATCTCTCTATTCAACACTGGATAACTCATCCTGTCTCTTGGAATCCCCCAGCCCGGTCACTCACAAAACCAGACAAAGGAATACACAACCTAGCAGAGGCAGGTTTGAATGGTTAGACAAGCAAATACCTATTTTCTAAAAGTGGTATTTGCAACACAGAACGTTAAAATCAAATTCACTAAAAGATGTATTTTATCATTCTGAGTTCAGGCATACTAAACTCGAATTTCTACTGTGTTCTCAGAGACAGTTAGGATTATAAACATGTAATAATCTAACATCCCATTCTGGCCTATGGAGAACAGGTAGCCTTGCAATTCACTATTAGGACATGAAACACACACCAGGGCTTGTCCTACCTCATACTTACAATGCACCCTACCAATGGCAGACCTTAGACCCATTTTACAAGGCTGCTTCTGTGGGTGGCACAACCAGTGCTGCAGGCCCACCAGCAGCATTTGGATTTACACGCCCTGGGCACACTCAGTGCACTAGACTAGGGTCAGACGAGTAAACTAAATAGCCAAACATGGAACCACTGATTCATACATCAATTTACAATAGAAAGCACTTGCACTGTGGCACTGAATAGCAGTGGCACAGTGCCCAAAGCATCTAACACCATCAAAAATACATGAGGCAACAGCAGAAAATGGAAGGGAGACCCACACCAATGGTGCCAGGTCTAACAACTGTATAGATAGATGATTTAAAAGTGATATATTTATAGTCACCCCCATCCCGAGGACAAAGCCATTAGTGAACTAAGAGCAAGCCAGTAATTGTGTAAACTCTAAATGTGGCCTGGATTCTTTTTATAGACAGAGCAACATTGCAGCCTACTATATCAAATATAATAGGTGCTAATACAGTACAAATCCTGACCTCAAGTATTTAAAAGTGCACTCATATGTGACAATAAAGAAAAAATAGAGGCTCTAAAATAACTTATTTGCCAACCATCACACATTTCAGCCACAGATGGGTATCTCCACCCCCCCCCCCCCCCTTTCTGTTTCCTGTTTACAACAGAGGTCACTGTGTTTTGGCTTTCCTTCTTGGCTCACAAAGTGAATAACCAAAATAGAGATAGAAGACTAGACTCGAGACCCCAGACCAACATACCAAGGCAATAGTGCATTTATTTAGGGGGTGTCACACCCCAAACAACCCACCTGAAGCCACACCCCTGAAATAAAACTGCATTTGGCAGAAGGAAATATTTAAAGATGAGGACTCTGCATAAAAACGTATCCATTAGATAGTTGTCAGTTCTCCGTCTCTGTAGAGGAACATCACAAAAAATATAAGCTAGATACAATAGCAAAATATCAAGCAGAGCTTTGATACACAGATACAAACTTACAGATATGATTCCCTCTGCTGGTAGAGTACCATCTCCAATTTTGCGGGGCAAATCTAATTCTGCATTAAAATTATGTCGAAACAGACAAGTGCTTGATTCCCTGTGAAATAATTGTTAAAATAAGCAAAGCGGTATGAATCAACTTCAACTGTTAAGAGAACAAATCAAGTTGACATTTTTTAATATTTATTTCCCTAGAAAGGCTGCATTCAAATGCTAAACCATTTAGTCTACATTATGATCATACTAGGCACTAACAGATGTAAAATGTGGTGACTAAACAAAGAAAAAGATTTTTCAAGGTGATTCTAATGCTTTTTTACCTTGTTCTCCTTCCTTTTACACGGATGACTGGAAAGGGCCTTCAGCTGCAGACTCGGTCAAAAAGGTTTCTCAAAGAGAAAGATTTATTTATAACGTTCAGAGGTTTCTCAGAGTGTGTCGCCCTCTGAGTATGAAAAATATATTTCCAAGCCGCTCTCATTCGGGTCTCACTTGTTTTTTTCCACCATACAAAGTTTGAGGATGCCATATGCAGCGTGGAATGATTACATGGGTGTTGTGAAGGAAGGAGAGCACAGACTAAAATCATCAGAATACCTATGAAGCTTCTTGTTCTTTACTCTTGTTCTAATCTTCATCTTTAACAACTGTTTGGGCATCTGATTTCTCAGCATTTAAATGAGAAGGGAATATTTAGTTATTAGCATTTTTTACAGCACAAACAGGGCCTCAAGAGTTTTACATAGGTTCATGTTGAAATTGATGAATAGGTTTAAACAGGTTCATGTTTTTATTTTAATTTTTAAAACACACAAAAACTTCAGTCATTAAGTCATTACATTAGTAAGAGAATCATTGTACACAGTCAATTTTGCATCAATACATTCAGTAATCTTTCCCAGGAAACAGGGATATAAAAAAAACGTTCCAGGAATCACTTCCCCCTTTCCTTATCCTCCCCACCCCTAGCCGCGGCTCCTTCGTGTTAAGATGCATGTATAGGGTAGTGGAAGTCACGGACTGCATTTTATTCTTGTGTGGGTTGGTGCATGTTATTGATTCCCATCCCTTCTATTTCTAGGCCATTGAAGCTTAGCCATAGAGCCCATATCTTCATAAACTTTTTGGGGCAGCCTCTGGCCGCAGATGTATAGGTCCATACCAGCTCTCCACTGCTTTAGCGTGGGAACATGCAGGGGTCTCAATATCCTGGCAATGTCCCTTTTGGCAACTATCTGCCCTAGATCACTTAATAAAAGTTTGTATCTCGGAAGGTCTATCTCCGTGGATATTCCCAGGAGTATATATTTAGGGTCCATAGGGATCTGCACTTTTAGTCTTTTACGAGGGCCCAATGGCTCTGGACATGTTGGCACACCCATAGTGTATGTATGTATGTACCTCATTCTGTATTACAGCGTAGGCAGTTGGGCGTCTCAGCTCTCCCCAAGGCATGTTCTCAGGCCCTATCAAAGTAGACCCTGTGAAAGATTTTATATTGTCTTAGTCTTAGCTTAATTGCCACTTCTCTTGGATGCATCAGGGCCCCTTCCCAGTCAAGTTCCTCTAATGAACCAGTGGTGTGTTCCCATTTGGACCGCAGAGACGTCAGCTTATTGGGAATGTTATTGATTAAAGTTGTATATGTCCAGGAGCCTGCCTTGGAAGGTATTACCTCCTGTAGCAACCTACCCTCGAGTGGTGCATACTCGCAGATGTCCGCTGCGTCTATTTTCTCCGCTCTCCATGCATGTTGCAATTGGAAGGTATTTGTATTTTTGTGAATGTGTGAGTTGATATTCAGCTCCAGTGTGGAGAAGGGGATTAGGTCGCCACTTTGTAAGATGTTGCCCAAAGTGGAAATTGCAACCATGTCCCATTTCTTTAAGCCCCGCAGTCTGGATAATTCGGGCTGTCTTTTCCCCTTCCAACGTGGTGTTGCCCTTGTAAGCTTTTTGTCCCATCGCATTTGTCTCTCTGCCCCCTTCCATGCCTCAATTGATCTCTTTGTGGCAGGCAGCAGGCCCAGAGTTCCTGAGCCTCCATTGATATAGTGGAGAGAAGTGTGTTTCTGGAACTGGAGTCTTTCCAGAGCATTCGTTGGGTGGTCTCCTGTTGCATGTCCCCATTCGTTGATTACAATGAGGTGCACAGTCCTGTAATAGGACTGTATGTCTGGGAGTGCAATCCCTTCATTATACTGGGTGAGTTGTAATGTCTGTAGCACCACTCTTGGGTGACCCCCATTCCATAATAGTGTACGGAGTTCATTTTTAATTATATTTAAAATTGCTTCAGGGACTCTGTGATATGTGTTCTGTAGGATATAGAGTAGCTTAGGGAGAGTGGTCATTTTATACATGGCTGCTCTACCCATCAACGTCAAAGGGAGCCGCCGCCATCTGGCTACGTCGTCTTGGAATTCTGCAATAATCTGCTTGACGTAATAGTGCAGGCAGTCCATTTCGTCAGTGGAAATGAACAATCGCAGGTATTTAAATCCTTCCTTAGCTACAGGAAGATGACCTGGTATTGTGCACGAGTCAATGGCACCTCCCACAGGTTAAAAATCTAATGTGTCCCAGTTTATACTGTAACCCGCATGTTCACTGAATTCTTTAAACAGTTGCAGTATTAGTGGGAGGGTCTCGTTGGGGTTAGTTATGTAAAGTAGGATGTCATCCACATAAAGAGAGATCCACTTATTTTTAAGGCATCCTTCATTGTCTCCGAAACCACTTATTCCTGGATGGGCTTGATTAGACAAGCCAGCAGGTCCAATATCAGGGCGAAGCACAGTGGGTAGAGCTCACTAGGATTATAACCCCCACTACATTGACCTGACCTGGGACACACATGGCCATGCTCCTCTGTTCTGGCGCCTGCAGCCTTCTATGTTAGAGAATCAGTCCTTCCGTGCCTCCCTCCGCACCACAGTAGAGAATTACTTTACACAGAAGGCCGGCACGGTGGAGTAAGCCTTATGGAGTGGGATGCCTTTAAGCAACGCTTAGATGTGGCGGAATGGGTCTGGGGGTGGTATGCAGAAACAGGTGGAACAAAAACTCTGATCTAGAAAGTACATTATTGTCGCGGCAGACAAATTTGTTCTCGGACTCCTCTTACACCCGTAATTGTCAGTGAGGGAACAACACACAAAATGACTGGAGAGGCTGCGCTGTCTTAGTAATGCTGCACATTCTGCCAGAACAGACGCCCTGGCCAATAAGTCTGGGTCCGTACTTGCATGGCTGATAAAGCAGGAACAACCACATGGGCCTATCACACACTCCACTCCTCAGTGGGGGAATTACATTACACCCAACATGAAATACATAATAATCTGGTGCTCCATTTTATCTTGTTATATCAATCAGCCAAGGTGGCAACGGATGATGACATAACAGATTTCTTGGATAAGCTTTTGTAGCAGGGTGGCGGGCGGGATGCAAACTCCACGGTACAGAACTGGTGGACGACTGACGTCCCTTCCACCTCCTCTCCTTCACTGCTTCAGGACACCTGGGAATTCGAGTCCGAAGCCTGGTGGACCCGCCATCCAATAAGTAAAGAGGAATGTACCTTTAACAGAACCGACTGCGAGAGAAACGGCACACCCCCCAGTGACGCGCTGCTGTGCAGCGCAGGAGACTTCGCGGAAAGGGATACACCCCCCGATGACGCTTGGCTACGGGGATGGTACAAGAGCAGGAAGAGGAAGTAGAGGTGTGTCCCGGCACTTCGGTGGAGAGAGGAGAGCGAGCGGAGAATACGAACGAAGCGGAGAGGAGAACGGAGCTAGAGGAGCGGAGGACGGGAGACGCTAACCCTGGAGGCCAACATTACGGCGCACCGCCCAGCCTCACTCATGGAGGAGTGTGGCTCAGCCAGGTGCGTAACCGTATGTCGGGTTGGCTGGGGAGGCTTGGCAACTCTGAGTGAGCAGTGTACATAGCATATTCGACCTTCCCTTGACTTCCCTACCTCCTATCCTCACGTTAACCCTCACCTGTAGCCACATACTCGTTCTGTATATACACGGGCACCGGTGTCCTCACTTCCCTGACCCCTCGGGATACTGTCCAAGCTGAGCACACCACTAAGAGCCTTTCTTTTTCTCCGCATGTGGCGTTGGAACGCCACAAGAAAGGAAGACGGAGATAGCGACGAGGACTCTCGGAGAAGATCAAGCCCCCGAAGAACTCGTACCTTCACAGCCATATTGGATCCGGCCGCAAAAGCCAGAGAAAGACAGACTAAGAAAGAAAAATACATTTCTAAAAATAAAACCTTATCTACCCCGCACAAGTACTCGTGTCCCACCTTCTGAACCGGCACAGCTTTCCTTCCCACAGCTTACTCCCGATAAGCGTGCTGAACTTGATGCACCTATATCAGTTGAGAAAATTCAGGGCGCGATGAGATCCTTGGCATCAGGGAAGGAGCCGGGGCCGGATGGCTTCCCAACTGAGATCTATAAAACCTATGCGGACCTTTTAGCCCCTAATTTATTGCAGGTATTTGAGGAGGCACAGCAAATGTCCTAATTACAGAGATCAACTTGTTAGGCCACCCTGGTCACTCTCCTGAAGCCGGACAGAGATCCCACTAGGCTAGGCTCATATCGCCCATTGGTCCTGTTGAACGTAGAGAATGGATTTGTCCCGGAACGGTCTATCTACCTTAACCTGCGTTGACTGTTCGGAGTTATGAGATATGCTCCATTGACCTTGCCTAGATCCTGCTGTATGGTGCTCGATCTGAAGAAAGCATTCAATTCAGTGGAATGGTGCTACATTTTTAACGTTCTGCCTAGGTTTGGCCTGAGGTAATTGTAAGAGAGTAGGGTCTGCTTCCTATGGTCACCCCCACTTTTTGATGTGCTTCTCTGGTTTTTCGACTTTAATGTGGCTGTGGGCCTGCTAATCAGACCCACAGCCAGCTGTTCTCGCTCTAAATTGATACCATGTACTATAGGTACATACCAGATTGGGTGTTGGGTCACCTCTGTGAGCCCCTGTATAGTTTACCATAGGTACCCAGGGCATAGGTGCATCCAAGGCCTACCAGGGGCTCCAGCTTGTATTATGCCACCCCTGGCTGGCCCTCCAAACTGACACCACAGGCTGATCACTCAGCTTGGGTAAGATGGTGTAATCACCCCTTACCTAGATATAGTATACCTATATCTACACCTTTACATATAGACACATATACATCACTCCTATGGTAGGCCTCGACAATCCTGGAGGCAGAGTGCTTGGTTTTATGCGAGAGCATGAGCTGAGCCCCTCTGCAGCTTTCGGTGCCATCGGTACCATCTCCTTATAGCTGTTCTAGGATATAGCCATACCATATACTCTTAAGTGCATTATAATCCTCGCGGTTAATGCTAACTTTGGTTTGGCTTTATCAAAACTTGTTGTGTAAGGTGTCAAACACTTTGGAATACTTCTACACTTCTAGAGGGAAAAGACATGTATATTACTGCTTTACCCGGTTAAAGTTAAACAGAGCCTCAGCATCACAAAATGGATGCTGCTGCCACAGTCACGAGTCTGACCACCTGGCGCTAGGAGAAACTCCGGCAAGGGTGGCCTGGACAATAGGTTTCCTGTCCACGGCGGTGCCAGCACCTCCCCAGACAGGGGTTATGTGTATTGGCTAGGGAGGGCTGCATTCAGTGAATGCATCTAGACATTGCCTGGGGCACACAAGGTGCTCCATACATAGCCCGGTTCAAATCAGTTGCTGGGGCACTCCAGCCCCAGCTCTGGTTCGAAACTGGACAAAGGGAAAGGGGTGTAACCACCCCCTTCTTAGGTCCACCCATAGGAGGGATCTAGTTAGGTAATCCAGCCCCTTACCTTAGTATAAGTATAAGATCTGTGTCCCCAGAACTTTAGATTATCCTGGAAAGAAACTTTGATACAGAACTCTTGGACCTTCGAAATTCTATCCTGACTAGAAGACGGAAGACATCTCCCTTGTGGTCAAGGAGTGACCACCCTGTGCAAACAGGCCCCACCAGTAACTTGCCGGTCTGCTTTGTCGACGCTCCCGCCGGAACCCGATGACTCAGCAACACAGGAACTGGACTCTCAGACTTTTCCAACTCCGACCCACATCCACAGCACAGCTGAGACCCGTGGCGGACACGAGAGGCGTGGGACCGGACACCCTGGACATCCTGCATTTTGCTAACTGCTCGACGACCGAGGTACCCTCGCAGTTGTGCATTGAGGTACGAGAAGCACCAGACCCGAGCGCCATTTGCACCGAAGCTCAGCCCTCCACACTCCACGAGTGTCGCGTGGGGCCTTAGATTCCAAATAGGGTTTTTGGGGTAAGGGGAAAGTTGGGCGCTCGGCTATCGTAAGTGTGGTGTTTCAAAGGGTGATGAAATGGTGCATGTAGGCGGGGGGAGAGCCCTACAACCCCTCTACAATCGCGAGTTGAGGTCAACCCACTGAAAAGCAACAAAAACAAAAATGCCTACTGCACTCAAAATAATAGTGTAGCACAAAGTGTGTCCATGTGGACACCAAGAAACAGTTGCAATAACAGCTGCTAGAGGAACAAAGCAAAGTCTTTAATATAAATCTTAGTTTTAATGTTCTTAGTGGCCAGCCGACAAGTGTTTCGTCGCTATGGAAAGTGAATTCCGCGACTGCTCAGGGCTTACGGAAAATATGGGCCCTCAGAAAGGTCGCTTTGCCGGTGATAATTCCGACCCGGCTTGGCTCTTGACCAGGTATTATTTCTGATTTACAGTGTGCAACACACGTTTGAATTCACTGTCAAATACAGCACTCGAATGCGAGTGAAGGGAGATCCGGTAAAGCGTGTAACAATCAGATGGACGTAAGAACTAAGGTGCAGACGTCCTGGAGGGCCGTTTGAGATTCGAGTGATAAAGGCCTGCGGTCCCGCAGGTATGAGAAGAGTGTGGAGGTTCGGTGGAGCGAGTAAGCTCACGAGGTAACGAGTCCCTGTTACGGGAAATGCATCGAGGACAGTTGTGTTCCTCAGTTGGACGCATGGGGCCTGCTCTTGCAATTCAGCTCGACACGTCTTCCTGGTTCCTTGCCCGTTGACTAGTGAGCCCCCTGAAGACTTTCTTTTTTAACTAAACTGCTTTCCTGGTTGCTCCATGCTTGCTCCAGCTTCCCTTCAAAGGAGAAGTGCCACAGACCTTGCTGGTCTGCAACAGAGCCAATCTCGACATCCTGCGTGGGTTGCGGTTGCCAAGGCTTGTTGGGTTCAATCCGGATATCGACTCCGCAGTCAACTAGATCCATCGTGGGACAGCTTGTATCCAGCTCCTGGTCATCGTCGATGCCTCCTGGACCTCGTGGCTGAAGAGACAAGCTCACCTTCTTCACCTTCAAGCATGCAACATTGATTGGTTCCTTCCTGATCACTGGCTAGTGACCCAGACACTGTACCCTCTGCTTTCAGGTTCTTCCCACCATTGATCCACCCGGACACTTTTCGTCTGGTCGCCTGCAGCACTTCTTTGCAGATCTCCATAGAAAACGACGACGAAACCCGACACCAAAAGGCACGTATGCACCCGGCTTCACTGGGTGAGGTAACACAAGTACTCCGGTGCTCTCGTGGGTCTTGACTCTCGAAGTGTCCTAGTCTAAAGGGGTTTTACCGTAGTCCATCCGGAAGTGTCCTTATACAGTAACTTTGTAACTTCTTTGTTCTCCATTATAAGTCAATAATAACTCACGACTGGGTTTGGACACTGCACGCGTCTCCCGTGGGCCTCCTATTTCCTAACCTTTGGTTGTTTAGTGTAGTCCCAGCGATTCTACGGCCCTAGGCCTGCTGTCTAACTCTCACGTGGTTCTTATACCAATACAGAAGAATTGGTAACCAGTTGAAGAGGACAAGCGCACAGCAATCTAGGGAAAAGTAACAGTTCAATTGTCCATAAATGGTGCTCCAGGAAAAAAACAGGGTTGGTTACCACAACCCCACTTGTATCCCCATAAAAAGTGGGATTAACAAAGGTACAAAAGATGCTCTTCCAAGCACTCAAAAGTCAATAGTAAATCTCATGTACAAAAGTATCCTTCATTAGTCGCAGGTCCAGTAGACAGCTTCCAAGAAGTATTCCAAAGAAAACAAAGTTCCAATTCACAAAAGAAATGCACAGCCAACACATGTTTCGTCTTGCCAGTACAGGGCAATAGACTTCTTCAGGGCTGCAACCCAAATAACAGTATGTGAATAACACAAATGCAAAAATGAATCTACAGTATTCTGTAGAATCAAAAAGCCATAAGAGTAGATTAAGAGTAGAAATACACCCACAAGCCAACAATCGTACTCAAAAGTAAAAGTATAAAACAAGGTAAGAAAGAAGTAAGCAGAGCCTAGTCCCCCAACAAGATGTCACCAAAATACGTGTCACAGGGATAATACCTGAATAGTACAAAGAAAAAACAATGAGGCCTCTACCAACCTTATCTGTATCTCAATAAACAATGTTCCTTCACATTGCAAGTATACGGTTAAAGCGATACTAGTCCAAATTTTGCCATGATATCTGAAAGAATGTGTACGAGTATCTCAGCATCAAAATTAAAAATACCCAATGAGTTCATATATACATGATTTGAATATTAAACTAAAAGTACACCCACTAGGGTCGTGTCCATCACAAAGCACCCTAGTAAAAAGAATCCTATTTAAACACCACCACCACCACCTTTAACCGTATACTTGCAATGTGAAGGAAACTGCCTCATTGCCCTCATCGACAATGAAGCAAAATATTTTGCAGGAGTGTTGCTTAACTCATTAAGGGCATGGGCGGAAGATAACTCTGTCATTCCTCCCAATCAAACTGGCTTTACAACTAACACCGGCACTTCGGTCGATCTCCTGACCCTTTCCTGCCTGATTGACCAAGCGAAGTTCAGCTCCTGCCCACTCTACATGGGATTTATTGGTTTCCAAGCGGCCTTTGATAACGTGAATAGAGCGAAGCTCTGGCAGAAGCTGTCTAGTCTAAACATTCCAGCTGATCTTCTAAGAGCCATACAACTTTTACATCAGGACACATGGGTCAGGATTAAGATCGGGGATGGTTCAAGACTATCACGCCCAATTCCGACCGTGAAAGGTCTAAAACAGGGCTGCGTCCTGGCCCAGACACTTTTTAACCTATTTCTATCAGATCTCCCCGAAGCTCTAAATAAGGTTCATTCTCACGCTCCTAAAGTAACTTGTCTATTGCTGTCAAACCTGCTATACGCTGACGTGGTCCTTCTTAGTAAAACAAAGATCAGCATGCAAAGGCTCCTGGACGCTACCTTGGAATACTCAAACAACAACGAGCTTCTGATTAATAACAAGAAGACCAAAATCTTGGTGGTTCGTCCAGGGAAAGCTAAGAAACTGTCTTAGACCCTGAACAAGGAAAGCATTGTTGAATCCAATTGCCACAAGTACCTTGGTGCTATTTTTAACAACAAATACAAAACCCACTTAGAAGAAATAAAAAAGGAAGTGTGCCGCACTTGCTTTTGCAATTGGATCAATCCATAAGGAACTACAAGGCCCAACTTTTGCACCAACAATACAGGTCGCTCAGGCAAAAATTATTCCCACACTAACCTATGGCAGTGAAGTCCTCAAAGGCTTGGACAGTGGCCGATTGGAAAAAATCATCACAAAGATCTACAGAACACTGTTCAAGTTACCAACCCAAACATCACCGGCACAAATCCGGTTGGAACTGGGAATCTGCCACCAACCATACGCCAGAGCCATGTCTTTTCTTGTGTGTTACCATAAATTGAGGTCATCAAAGGAAGGCAGCCTAGCACATCATCTGTGGGCCAGTCTCGACATGAATTTATGGCGTGCAGGGCATGATTATTGGGAAAAAGGCCTAACTCTATGCCTAAACTACCTTTGGAGCATGCACATAAGTCAAAATGAATTCAAACTGCTAACGAAAATAAGCACAAAAAAGCTATCAATAGTCGACGACAAAGCTCGCCTAGCAAAAAGAAGTCATGGGTGGTTAACCTTGAAATCTTATGCCTTGTTGACCCCAAAGCAGTACCTAACTGTATCTTTCACTGCACAAACGAAATTAAGTTTTTTAAAACTGAGACTGGGAGTTATCAACCTGTTGGTCCATCTACCAAAATGGAAAAGAGATCACGGACAAGAACTATGTCGACTTTGTGGGAACCACAAAGACATAATACACATAAAATTTCTTTGCCCAAAACTGCTGAATGAAAGATGGTCACTTCTCAAGCATCTCTGGAACATTAATATGATCAGATCGTGTAGAGCAGCAGTTTTGGCCTCCTTTGATCCTAGGAACACCATACTAAACTGTGCCCTGTTAAGGTACATGGATCACGCAGTAAAAACACTCTGTGAGGTGCCCACAGTCTGTAATCCACTATCGGCATAACGTTTTGGCAAGTTCCATCTCTCACCTGTATCCATATTGGACTTAATCTACTCCCTTTTTTAAAATAATTTTTGGGTTATCTTGTATTTGCAATGTTTTTTTTTTAATCACGCAATAACGTTTTTACTTACTTACTATGGATCGGGGTACCATCATAATTATGGCAGCCCATAGACCCAGACAAGCTGTAAAATTCAGTCTCTATCCCTGCACTTAAATTGTTGGGCTATTATGGCCTTCGGGGGTGCTACAGCCCGCAGCTTCAGGCAAACTCCCAATGAGCACTTTCTATTGTTAAGTATTTGGACATGCTTTTCAGGCCAGGCGCAGTGGTTAGCCATTCCCCCAAGAAAAGGTCCGCCAAGGGCTTCTAAGCCCTTTCAGGAAACCCAAGAAAGCACAAATTATTGTGGTGGGACCTCCCGACGTAGTCCTACTGCCATAAATGTATCTGCGTTGTGCTTCATTCAAGTCCAGCCACTGTTGCCTGCACTTCACATACTCTGTTTTTCAGAGCTACATCTTCCTCCATTGAATTACTCTGTAGACCATTTTACTAAGGTCGGCCTGCAACAGGTTAATATTAATTGTCAATGCGTCAAATTTTGGATTCCAGCACTGCTTTTGAACCCTAAATGGCCTCCAATATCGCAGCTGTTCCCGGCATTGGGTCAGCACTCCCTCCCTGGGAAGGGTCTCCTTGTTTGGTCACAGGCAAGCCCATCCCCGGAACCGAGTACTGTACAATTTTGTTGTACTGTTCAGTCCGCACCACTTTATCCTTCAGGCGGGGAAGGCCAAAAGCAAGCACACAGTCACCAGGCTTAGGGGAGGACCAGGGGTCCATTCCCGCCGCTAAGCGTTCTCCTGCGTGGGCAGCACTTCCACTGGGAGTAGATGTCCTGAGGGAGAAGAAAAGGAAGGCACAGGTTCCCACAGGGGCCCAAATAGTTGCACAGGTCGCTACTGGTACAGGACAAGAAAAGGGAGGAAACCTAGTCTAAAGTAGTGCCCATGGACAGGGCATATTCAAGTCCCCCGGGATCCTGCATGGTCTGCGTATATGACTGGCCCTTGCTGCATCTCCAGGGCTCTCCAGGAATCTAAGGGGAGAGCACCCAATCCGCTGTCTCCAATGCTCCAGCTACCTCACCCAGCTAGGTCTCTCCGGAAAGCAATGATCCTATACATTACTTCAAGCCAGTCTTGAGAAAACTCCACTGGCTGCCAATTGCAGAACGAATTAATTTTCAAGCTTTTTTTGCATAGCACATGAAATCCTTTGGGAGACAAGTCCCAAGATAAATCATTCTCTCATAACCTTCTACTATCAAACAAGATCTCTCCGGTCAGCAAACCAGTATCTGGTGGAAATTCCTAAAATCAATAAAACATGATCAGGGGTCGTATGTTCTCTTATAACGCAGTTAAATTATGGAATACTCTTCCGGCTCTGCTGTGCGCAACTGTCAACCATCTGTCCTTCCGGAAACAGCTGAAGACATGGCTCTTCCAGAGATTGCCTCAATGAGGTCGCCTCTCGTGTTGGTGCTTGCGTTTCTCAGATAGCGCGGGGATGCCTATGGGTAGCCAGGCGCCCTAGAAATGTTAATTAATAATTATTAATAATAATACACTCCTGGCTGTGAAGGCCTGCATGTGAGCCAGAGTTCATGGGCTCTCCCCGCTGCAGCCGGTAAATCCAATCAGGTTCTCCCTTCACCACTACAGACTGCTGACATGGCCCAGGCTCACCACTTTCTATACAGGGCCTCTCAACGAAGCTCCAGTCCCTTGCTTCGCTGCCTCTGCAGCACAGGCTCCCCGCGATCTCCCGGAACTAACGGGGCCGGGGATGCCCAATCAGGGGTCGCAGGCAGCCAGACACTGGTTCCCCCTCTGCTATACCCTGCTGTTTAGATGATCGCCCGGGCCAATGCAACACTCCACCTCCACAGTCTAAGCCACCACTCAGCCGATTCCCCACTCTGTTTTCTGCACCCCAGTTGGCCAGGCCGTTCTGCTAAGCACTGCCACTTTCCTTTTGATGGGGGCCTTCCGATCTTATCACTGGACTCTGCCTTCCCCTCGGCTCTAGCAGGCCGTTCCACCAGGGTCTCTCGTTCCTGCCATTTACAGCCTCACAGAACCCTCTGGGTCACCACGAAGCACCAGCTCTACTTAAAGGGACTCCCCTCACCGTCTTACTATATGGTTCACACCAATCTGAGCAGGATTACTTAGGATACATGTGCCCGGGCCGGCAGCTTCCCGGAGGCAAGTCCAATCGGCCATCTTGGCAAGCTACGCCCCTTAGAAGAATCCAGTCTTAAGGGTAAGCAGTCTGAGCAGACAGCTATGCCTGGGTTCGAAGAGAGAACACATCATAAGAAAGGTCAAAACCACATTTAAGTCCCACTGGGGCATAGCAAAAGGAGAGGAGGGAAACAAATGTTAAAATGTATGAGAGGGGTGATTTAAGAATACGTCACACTAGTTAACCCTTTTTTTGAATATGGCAACTACAATAGCTACGTTGTAAAAGCAGAAGTCTGTTACATCAATCAGATGACATTCGTCTGCCCGGTAGTTTAATATTGGATCAAGAGATATGCGTAAACATTGTAAACAAGCATTTGCAATGCAATAGGTCTCGCATTTACGCGAGTTTAAGCTATTGGCATTGTAAATGACAGTACGTTTTATTTATGTTTCAAAAAACAAAACAAACAAAAGGCATTGCCATTTACAATGCCAATAGCTCAAACTCGCGTAAATGCGAGACCTGTTGCAATGCAAATTAAAAAAAGCAAAACTACTTCAGACACAAGAAGCGGCTACCACTGCCGAGGGTGTAGCTGAGACGTCCACAGAGAAGGCCACCTGGAGCACGTCCCCATCCCATGAGCTGGTCAACAACTTACAACATAAAAGCCAATGAAATGGATCCACACCCTATGGGAACACCAAACTTCAGACACCACTTCCAGGGTTCACAGCACGGAGCCCCCCACAATGGTGCCACAGCTGCTAAGTTCTGAGCTCCATCACATGTGACATCTCCATGCCGTTGGTGTGCACGAGTGACACTCCAACGCATAAATGTCCCGAGAGACGTCACAACACGAGCAGCCGAAAGCAGCCATGTGCATGCTATGAGACAAACACAAGCCCCCTTTGTGAACCGCAGTGGACACCCAGCAATGCCCCTTTCTAGACATGTTTACAACAAGGGGTGGTGAGGGACAGAGTCTCTGAATTAAGCAGAAAGCTCTCACCCAGTCAAGAGATCAGGGCTAGATCCAACACCGTTTTTTTAGCTCACCGCACCATCCCAGTTTCAGAACCTGGCTGTATGCAAATTAGTCTGTTCCTGTCCCAGTGCATGATGGGAACAGGGCAAACCAAACTACAAAAGCCAATTCTTACACTGGGAAGGAACAAGCTCCCGGGGACCGGTTTCTGGCATTACAGCCGTCTTCGGCCCGGTTTGCTTGAATCCTGATGGTGCAATGAGCAAGGGTCTCACATCTGAGAATACCCTTCCACGCTTAGGGTGGACAAAAATATTTACAACAAGGGGTGGTGAGGGACAGAGTCTCATCACCACCCCCTTTTTGTAAACCTTTCTAGACATGGGCTTCCCAGCGTGAACACACAAGTGCCACCGACACAAAATGCAGAACTGCCTGTCTTGAGTCCCACACGCAGACTCAGGAAGTAACACAACACTTTTGTCCCTTCAGCACAAAAAAATACATTTGGCCTTAATAGCCGACTTCCACCTCAGCTCCCTCGCAACACAATTGTCCTGGTCGCAGACACATGCAAGCAACAAAAATGTAGCACATAGTCGGGTCCGAAATGTAGCAATGCCAGCACCGCCATTTGTGAAAGATTTACATAGCCAACAAACACACCAATACAGTTTTGCAGGCTTCAGGCACATAAAACATCCCATGCCTCTTCTAATAATGTATACAGAAAAACACCCACCTCCGCATACCGCCCCACCCACGGACACCCGACATGGAGGCAAGCTTAACCACGAGGAAGTGCATCAAACTGCACTCGTCAAAGTGCACTGTGAGGAACAAGCGAAGACAACCCCCATTCCGTGTGCACCACAATGGACAGCACATCCTCTGTGGTGAACTGTCCTGCATGCAGAACAACAGCAAACAAAGCGAAACATGCAGGGCAACCCAGCATCAGCCAAGAGAGCAGCACGTTCAGGTCACTCATTCCACCATGAAGCAGCCACGCCCCTCCCCTGCAGCGCCCGTGAGGAAAAAAGACGATAAAAATAAAAGAACGAGGCCAGTACAGACCAGTACTCACCATAACCGGGACGGGGCCAGCCCCCAGACATTCGCCCAGGGGGAGGGGTGTGTAATAATGCACAGAGAACTGAGTGCAGGTGGGGGTGGGGGGGTACAAAAAACCCACGGACAACGGACGGGGTGGGGGGTGCGAAATGACATCTGCTTTAAGGAAAGTAAAAAAAGTCATTGCGCTTCGCGGCCGAATGCAAAAACTAAGAAATATCATTGCGCTTCGTAGCCGAATGAAACAAGTGGGAAAAGTTAAAGGGCGCACCAAATGCAACAAGCAGACCTTAAACATGACATGCCTACAGTTGCAGCACAATGAAACTGTAGTTGGTCGGTGCTGCTTCCGATAAAAACCGAAGTGCTGAATCGGAGCAGCAACCAATGGGGAGGTCAGAAATCAGAGTGACGCATAAATAACCCAGTTGCAAGCAGCAGGCAAGCAGCAGACGGGATTACTCTTGCTATACTGTTTACTTTAGGTCTTGCGACAGAGCATGCGCTGTCTATGCTCGACCTAAAAATCAGAAAGGTTATGAAAAAGGTTCTATTCTTCTGTAGACAGATTTTTATAAAAAGTTTTGGAATATATATCATGAAATAAATAAACATCTCAAGCCATTTCTTCGCTGACCACATTACAGGTTCTAACAAAACACCTAGAGACATTTTTAGGATCCTCAAACATCTTCTTCACTTGATGCTCTAAGTCTCTCGATGACTGCCTCGTTATGTGAGAAGCAGTCTTATTTTTTGGAGGGTAAGATCATTGGCATTGTTTATAATCTTAGCAAAGGTGTTATTGATTGTAACTCTGATATCACAGATGTTACCAGAGTCCCCTATTAAACCCCTGATGAGCCACCTTTGGGAGTTTGCAACCATTGCGCTGGACGAATCTGAACAGGCCATCCCAAGAGTATAAAGCTGCCTCACCAGATGATCCATGCCCCTTTAAATTCTGAAGGTCATCAATCTTTACTTGAATTCAATAGTTCAATCTGCCATTGTACCAACCTGCTGGAAACAGGCAAGATTAGTACCTCTATTAAACAAGCATTTGCAATGCAATAGGTCTCGCATTAGTGAATGCTTGAGCTATTGGCTTTGCTAATAATGGTAACAGCAATAGCTCCATCTTTCAGTAATGCAAGAGCTATTACATTGCAAGTCATTTTTTTTTCTATTAGTTATTTTTCTCAGTAATTGCAGCACCCGTGCTTATTGCTTAAGAGAACCCTGGCAAAGAAGGTGAAATCAAACCTGAAAACAGTGCTGTGCAAAACAGATGTTGGATACCATTTATCCTAAACTTGAAGCTGGTTACTGGCTGTTATTAAACCTAACGGCACTGTAGAAAATTTTCATCCATGACTGCAACTTTCTGACTCATTCTTTTACTTTCCTGACCTGTTGTTTTAAGACAGCAGCTGACACATTTATTTAGATTTACAGTTTTTGTAAAGCGCTAAATGCTTTTTTCCAGTCCCCTCAAAGTGCTAGATCACTGATGCTGTTTTAACTGGTAGAATGAGAACATTAAACGTGTTCCACTTGAATTTCTTGATTGTGTTCCTTTTTTTAGCACAATCTCAATATGAACCAACTCTCTTGTCTAATGATTAGAAGCCACACTTAAGCATAAGTCACCTTTCTTTAACGCCTGAAGTTTGCACTGCTGGTCTCATCCTTCCCACGTGAACCACTCAGGACCCTCTAAGATACACACTTCATTGTGCAATAGTTTCAGTGAGTGTCATGATTTATCAATTGCATCACTTGCAGGATGGTGATTCACGAGTCAGAATGAATTAAATAAAATATGTATAATTCCATGAGCTGATGCGAAAGAGTTAACAGTCAGAAAAAAAGAGAGAGAGCGCGATTGATTACAATATAAAGGAGACTAAGAGAAAGTATTTACCCCGCCTTTTTTTTTGTCCGACTCCGCTTGTGCCAAACAAACGCTTGCCACTGGGTCTCTGTAGGGAGGTAGGATTTGCTTTCATGGTTACCATTACTTTTTGCCAGGTGTTATGCTGTTTCTATTTAGTCTGACTGGGATCCTGCTAATCAGGACCCCAGTTTCTGTGCTTTCTCCCCTAAATTGGTTATGGTGAGTAATTAGGTACATTCCAGACTGGCTACTTGTGTACCCTTCTAAGTAACTAGTATATGGTACTGAGGTACCGAGGGGGTAGGTACACCAGGGGTACACCATGGGCTGAAGCATGTACTATGCCACCCAAGGGAGACAACACAAACCATGACAATAGACCTGCCATTGCAGCCTGTGTAAGCTGTGCTAGCACCACTTACAACAGATAATCTTCCCTATAGCTGAGGTCACTGCACTTAAAACCTATAAGTCACCCCTAAAGCAAACCTTTCAATCCTGAAGGCAAGGTGCTCGGTAAGTGTGAGGGTGCCCCCTGCATTAGCAGGCACCCCTAAAACCTTCGTAGTCCATTCTCACGGGTTGTAAGTGCATCAGCCGTTAAGATATTTAGAGTGGCTAAGCGTCATTACGGGATGGCTAACTCTAAATTGGCTGTAACAAACCCTGTCATGTTTGGTATCAAACATGTTGCAATCAAACCCCCACACGGAAGGTATGATTCCATGCACTATAAAGCTACTCCGGGGAGGCCCTCAGTGCTCCTGGTACCAGTCTTCTAGAACCGGACACCAAGCTAGGGCTGCTACCGACCAAAGGTGTGTTTCTGCCCTCCTCCTGCTGAGCCAAGCTCGAGCAGGGGAAGGTAGAACAAAAGATATCCTGTCACAGGGAGGTGTAACCACCTCCCAGACAGGGTTTAGTAAATTGGAGCAGGGTGGGGTGCTTGCCAGCACCTCTGAGACTGCTTGCAGGGCACATCTTTGTGCTCCTTGCACAGTCCAGTTCAACCCAGTACAGGGAGCCGTTGGCTCCTGCTCTGGCACGAAACTGGACAAAGAACATGGGAGTAACCTCCCCACTGTGTGACCCGTCCCCTTAGAGGATAAGGGAACCTTGAATCGTACCAACCCTTTCCTTAGGGGACTTAAGGGCTTACATGTGGATAGGTCCCTCGATTCGTCGTGGGACAAGATTCATATCAAGACACCACTTTTTTGACCGTCTGGGCACTCTGGACCTCGTTGGATTTCGCTCTGGGCTCCGAGGCAGCAACTGGGAAGACTGGTCTCTCCGTCCTACAAGTCTGCTGCAACGTCTGTGCCCGTGCTCCATACAGGAACCTTTCCAAGGCCTGTGGGTAACCAAGACACCTGTAGGAATCGCCTTTGAAGTGAAGGAGACACTTCCCTGTATCTGCAGGCACCGCAAGCAAGCTGAACGGTCTGCTGCTTCGGGGCTCCCACAGGCGCCGAAAGCCTCAGCAAAGCAGGTCGTGGTTCTGCAACTCCCTCAAGGCCTGCCCTGTCCTCTCACCAAGTTTGAGGCCAGTATCCCTCCTCGGAAATGTTGGAACAGAACGCCTGTGCACAGAGTCAACTTGACTTGCAAAGACTTGTTGGCATCCCTCCTCCAAGATCTTCAGACTCCAAGTAGCCCCAGCCTAAAGCATCTCTTTTCACGAAGATCTACGTCCTCACCACCTCGCTTGCAGCGTGGGCCTGCATCTTTGGTGAGCTGCTCGAGGTCCTCTTGCGACTCCAAAGGACGTTGGGTCCTTTAGAGGGTCTTCTTTGGTTCCAGTAGGCTCCCCCGATTGCTCGGGCCTATTCTGACTCTCCTGTTTGTGGTGAGTCACCTGGACCTTGCTGGTCCAGACACCGTACCTTTTTCGCCTTCCAAATTGGTTTGCATTTGTTGATGCTTCCGACGGACACCGACCCCTCAACTCTCGACATCAGATGTGGGACAGCTCGTGAACTGCTGCTGGTCTTCCACAGCATTGCTGGGTCCACACAGCTGCAGCTCCAACGTCACCGCCAACTCCCCTGCAACACCCGACATCGGTGGGCATTCATATTTCTTGCCTCCTGGTCACTCCTGAGTGGCATAAACTTTGTCCCCTCTGCTTGCAGGACACTTTCACCTTCTCCAGCAACTGTATTTTCCTGAGGTTCACCACTGAGTTCGACGACGGTTTCCGATGCCACTTCACACCTCTGCACCTGGCTTCATTGGTGTAGGTATCCTAGTTTCTAGGGTATCCACGGGTGGGGTGGCCCACCAAACATCTGTCTTCCGCAGGGTTCCTTCAGGGTCCACTGGGAAGGGCCCTTCTTAAAAATTGCAACCGCTACTTAGCCAATGACTGGAATTGCTCAGGCAGTTTTGGTCCCACTCTGCACACAGCCTTGGTGGGGTTACTTGGGTCCCGGGCACTTCTGCGTCTTTTAGGTATGGTCTCGACTGGAGCCGTGGTTCACATAACACTATTTTAGAGTATGGTTTGGACTCCCCAAGGCGACCACTATGTATTCAAGCTACTTACTTGTTTTAATTGCAAAGTATTGGGCGTATTGCGTATATATCCGGGTAGGAGATATTTGTATGTGTTACTGAGTGTCTTATAATAAATACCTATTTTAATAAATATACTGTGTGGTTATTTTTTACTTAATCTATACCAATAGATTACGTTCTGGTAAAACAATCTGCTTTACACTTCTTCTGGACTTGGCCTAAAGGCTTCTCTCCACAGCCACCACTTGGAGAGCATTCCAAGGTTGTCCAAGACCACTAAAATCACTCTAAATGTTGTCTGGATTAGTGCAGTGTACCCACTTACATAAGTATGCACCATATACTAAGCCAGCCTCCTACATCCTCCCACTGCCTCTGTCTCACAAAAATCAAAGCGCCGAAGCTATGCGCTTAGGAAGGGCCTCGAGTGCGGCAGGTTTGGAGGGGTCAGTACTTTGAACACAGTGACCAAATCCCTGGACAGCAGAATCACTGGTCTGAGCACATCCAGGTGAGTGATTACGATGGACCATGGGAAGGCTGGTAGCAGCTGACCTGTATGCATTAGAGGGTGCCTGCTGAGAAGGCCCTTGGTGGGGGTGGACAGTCCGGTTGTGCGCATACTCCGATGTCGTGGGGCTGAGCCTTGCATTCACACTGTGTTAAGTTGACATGAGCTTATTAGATGTTTAAATGCCATTTTCCCTTTCTGTTGCCTTTTGCACACGGCACACATTACAATAAATGTTTAGAGTCTAGATGAGTGTTTTGCTTCACACGGGAATAATGTGTTTTTCTATATTAGCAGCCTTGCTTGGTAAGCTTTGTCTGAACAGTGAGTGCCAAGGCCTTCAAGGTTACATCAACACAGTGGTTGTTGTTCAGACTGATCAGAGCACGTTCTAGACATAACATATATGTAGCTTTGACCACCTCTGATTTTGGTGCATTTAATAATGCACTGCGTAGGCATGATCACACACACTTGGATAACATTCGCATGCTGAGAGCTGGTGCAGAATCTGATGTGATCGATCTCTGCTAGTACTAGACGTATGGGGCCGCCTTTGTAATCCCAAGAGACCTTCTGTAGATATAAAATAAACTACTAGCAAGGGAGGGTGAAATATAGGTATATTTTAAACCTGTTTTCATTTAGCATTATAACATGCTTTCTCCCTTTGTATTTTATGGAATAGCAACTATGCTGATAATCTTGTTGCTTATAATATGTCTGCTTGTATTAGCTAAGATACAGCGCATGAGAACACTGCATTAGAAATAAATATTTCAAACTTGCACGTGTCTTCTTTTACTCGCTGTTTTGGACTGGTATGATAGTATAACGAAAGAGTGTTCATGTTTTCCACATTGCCTGAGGAAATCTAAGTTCCATGTTTTGGGTTGTCTAATCAGTGGTATTATGGAAGAGCCAATGAGACACTGATGCTAGTCCGGTAGGGGATGTTGGGTACTAAGGTGAGTTCTGGCACACCCTAATTCACTGAGGTTCCGAGTCTCTATGCACAGTTCTGTGTAGGAGCAGAATCCCTGCTACATGGCACCCATGCGATGGTGGTCTTATTACATGACGCTTGAGTAATACTTCTATCAGTCCTTAGCCCCTTCACTATTGTTTCCGGATAACGGTGCTCTCCGATAAACCTACCTATAGTTACATAGGTCTCTTCAAGCTTAAATCTTTCAAAATGGTTTCCTTTTGAATTACTACCCAGTTGTGCTACTTTGTGTAACATTGTAACATTTTGGTGGTTAGTGCGGAGGTTGCCTACCCGTTCGAGATGTTCTACTCATGGGTGACGTTTCCTGCAGCAGATACGGCTACTCAGGTGTTTAACACTTACACTCACACTGCTATGCCCTTGGAGTATGTTCCTTATAGGACACAGGAGATTCCGATTTCTGCATGGCAGCATGGTGTTTGGTTTGATGGTGCCCTTCACCACAGTTTAACGGCGATGAGATTGGGCCCTTTGTCCATTCCAGGCGCTTCTTGGCCGGTTGTGGCTGGATTCACCCCGCATCCTTGTTCGGGGTTAGTCCCAGTTGCTGAATTACTGACCCTGTATAACTTTGCTATCAGTGTTATTCGGGCCCTAGTTCCATATATTACCCGCATTTTCCAGGGCGGGGACCCAGGTGTTGCGGCCCTTCCAGCTGGACCGAGATGAATGAAGCTTAGTCCTGTGATGGTCAATGCAGTAATGGGCAAGCGTCCCCAGGATAAGGAGGATATGCCTTTTTGGCTTGCCGAGAAGTTTGACCAGATGGAAGCAGTATTTCCTAATTCGACTCCCATAGAAAAACACAGGATTCTTACAATTAGTTTACCCAAGAACTTGGTACCAGAAGCCGGTGACTGAGTCATGGGGTAGGATTTTTGCGGCAGTGTACAAGAGGTGCTTCGGCACTCCGTCAATGGCTGTCCTTCCGACGGTCATTAAGCGTGTTCAGGACGAACACGGACCGTAGGCTGCGGTTGAGTTGGGAATGAAACTCGTGGGCTCATTTGATGTAGTTTCCGGTCTGGTCCTTTCTGGTCCTTAATATAAAGGAAGATGCGGTAAACTTTCAAGTGACTAATGCCTTACGCGAGGTCCCCGATGTAGGAGAGTAGGGTCTGCAATCCTATGATCACCCCAGATTTTTACTTTTTAATTCACTGGTTTACGACCTCTCTGGCTGTGGGCCTGCTAATCAGACCCACAGCCTTGCTGTTCTCTCACTAAATTGACACGTGTACCTTAGGTGCATTTACCAATTGGTACTGGGCCACCTTATCAGACCCTGTAACTCAGGGCATAGGTGTACCCAGGGCCTACCAGGGGCTGCAGCATGTATTATGCCACCCCTGGCTGGCCATCTAAATCTGACACAACTGGCTGCACGACAGCTGGGGCAAAGTGGTGTAATCACCCTTTGCTTTAGATATAGTATACCTATATCTAACCCTAAAATGGACACCCGTATACCTATCAGTCACTCCTATGGCAGGCCTTGACAATTCTGAAGGCAGAGTGCTTGGAATCGTGTGAGATGGCGCTCTGGCATGAGCTGAGCCCGTTTGCAGCTTGCGGAACCAAGTCCTAATAGCTGTTCCATGATAATGCATACCATATACTCTTAAGTGCATTATAATCCTCGCGGTTAAATGTCAACTCTGGTATCGCTTTATCAAAACATGTCGAGTAAGGTGTCATACGAATTGGAATACTAACCCCTCGCCAATTCTGGCGATGGGGTTAGCATTCCACCCTTCTAGAGGGACACGACATGTATGTAACTGTGAACCCCGGTTAAAGTTAACTCAAGCCTCAGCATCACAAAATGGATGCTCACTATGCATCTGCCGGCTAGAACCAGTTCCAGGGGCACACCAGCCCCTGAGCTGGGGAAAGTCCGGCATGGGAGAGGGGTGTAACCACCCCCCTTCCTGGTCCCACCCATGGGCAGGACCTAGTCGTGTGCCAGCCCCTTTTCTTAGTATAAAGATAGGAGCGGGCCCCCTTCCAAATTAGATCATCTTTGAATCCTGAAACTACTTTCTACGAAAGGAACTCTCGACTTCTTCTCAAGATTTCTCCCTTGTGACTAAGGAGTAGTCACCCTGCATCCGCAGGCACCATCCAAGAACACTGCGGTTTGCTGCACGTCCTTCCTTCGGAATCCGACTGACCAGCACGTGGAGACCCGGCTTCCCTGGTACCTCTGACTTCTACCCACATCGTCAGCTCAGCTGAGATCCGTAGGTGCGACGAGACCTCGAGGGACCGGCCATATTCAAGACTGCACAACTCTTGCCCAGCACGACCGCCGAGGGATCCTCGAGTGGGTGCTTTGGGGTCCGAGAAGCCCCAACCCTGAGCAGCTCCAGCACCGAAGTTCAACCTCCCAGCCTCCAAGAGATCTGCGTGGGGCCCTTCTGCCTGTTTGCTGCTCACCGCGTTGTCTGGCTACTAGCCCGCTGGCTTGTGGCCTTCCCGACGACGACCGACGACATCCACACCGCTGTTCTGGTTGCTCCAGACTGGCCCTAGCTCCCTTCCAAAAGAGGAGCACCCCGGACCCTCCTGGTCCACTCCAGACGCCATTTTGAGTCCACCGCGTGGGCTTGAATTTGCCAAGACTTGTTGCCCCAATCCTGGGTCCAGCGACGTCGACAGCAGCAACCATCGTGGGACAGCTCGCACCTCCATCCTGGTCGCCGACAACACCTCCTGGTCCGTGAGACTGCAGAGCCCAGCGTCGCCCACTCACCTGGTCGAGGTGACTCCATCCGGTGCCATCCTGGTGCCCATCTAATCACTGGCTAGTGATTCAGAACTTGGTCCCCTCTGCTTACAGGTGTCTTCCATCTTCGATCCAGGCTTGGATCCACCGAACAATCTTCACTGGTCGCCTGCCAGCAACTTCTTCTTTCAGGCTCCATAAACTGCAACGAGGATTCCCGACGTCTTTTCAGACCTATGCAGCCGCAGCCCTTGGGCTAGGTAACTTCGGCATTTCGGTGCCCCAGCACAGCCTCACTATCCAAGGGTCCAGATCCTTTTTCGTTTTCAGCCTAACTAGTCGGATTCGTCCGAAATCACTAACTTTGTAATTCCTAGCAACCATAGACTTTGTCCCGCATCCCGAGTGAGAGTGCACACTCTGCACCGAGTCCCCTAGGCCTCCTGCTAGTAATCTGAAGGTTCAGTAGTCCAGTCCTAGCGATTCCAAAGCCTATTAGTACAGTACTTACCTGCTAGTAATTTCGCATTCCACTTTTAGAGTATATGGTTTTTCGTGCCCCTCGGGCATTTGTGTAAATTGTGCAACTTGAAGTATTTTCGTAAGAGTTTTGTTGTGTGCTTAGTACCCTGTCCTCATAAAGAGTACAGGGCTGTTGTGATCTAAATAAATACACTGTTTATTTTCATAACACTTGTGTGGTGTCCTTTCACTTGGTGTTCAAGGGGTATATGTGATGGTATAACTGCTGGCTTAACACGCCCTCTAGAGTCTAGCCTAAAGACTGCTCTTGTCCACGCTACTAGGATAGCTGGTCTATCGGTTGACTTACAACCAATCATCAATAAGGGTTGTTTGGACTGATACATAGTGATCACTAGAATAGTGAGCACTGCATATCAGGCCAACATCTCACATTGGTGAGCAGCGGTTGGGATTTGAGCTTGCTGTTGTTTTACCACACGTGTCCTAAGAATATCATTGTGAAAGATCACACTAGAAAAGCATTTCAGACAAAGGAGGGAACTCAGAGGCCCCCCTTGTGTCAGTTGACCCTCCACAGGTCCCTTCCAGATATGCTGCTCTTATCTTCCAGGAGATGAGACAAATCTGTACATCCAGGAAGCTAAAACAGGGTTCTAACCCTACCATTCCTTTTCTGATTGGTCTCTTAGAGACTAATGATGCCAGGAGGTCTGCCAACACAAATCCTTCTCATCCAGATGGGAATCTGCCCCCCTTAGAGGGACCCTTTAGTAACCCTGACCACCCCCTCCAGGCAGCAGATGATGCTGAGGAGGAGGAGGAAGAGGAGTTATCAGAGGATGAGGCAGACAAAGGTCAGGTAGAAGTCAGTAGACTCACTAGGACCAACTTAAGTAGGCATGAGAATGGATTTGGAGGATCCCCAGGGCCACTCTCAGGCAGTTAACATTGGGAATGGACGAGTTAGGTCTCTATCTAGAGGCTCTAACAGATCCATTCGAACCAATGGCTCTCAGACCTCTTCTCATAGAGGGATGTCATCCCCTAAGAGAAGGGAGCATGAAGCTAAGATGAGGGAAGCCAATCTGAGGATTGAAAGGGAAGAACTTGCCCTGGCCAAAGAGAGGCTTGCCTTTGCTAGAGAGCAAAAGTTAAGTGGGTTAGATCTCACTGGTGGCAGCATTCTCCCAAGAGAAAAAGACAGGAGTTTAGACACTAGGCACCTGAGTAAGATAGTGCCCCCCTTTAAACAAGGGGATGATATCCACAAATGGATAACTGCTTTGGAGAGGGCCTGCACGGTCCAGTGCGTCCCCCAGAGTCAGTGGGCAGCTGTCTTGTGGCTCTCCTTTGAAGGTAAAGGTAGAGACAAGCTCCTCACTACTAGAGCTGAGGATGCTAACAATTACCAAGTCCTGAAAAGTACACTGATAGATGGGTTTGGCCTAACCACTGAGCAGTACAGGTTGCTCTTCAGGGATACCCAGAAAACTCAGTCTCAGGATTGGTCTGACTTAGTAGATTGTGCCACTAAGGCTTTGGAGGGCTGGTTGCTGGGCAGTAAGGTTACTGATTATACAGGATTGTACAATCTGATCATGAGGGAACAGATTTTAAACAGATTTTAAACAATTGTCAGAACCAGTAGTTGCATCAGCACCTTGTTGACTCAGATCTGACCTCTCCCCAAGAATTGGGAAAGAAGGCAGACAGATGGGTCAGAACAAGGGTTAAGCAGAACCAGGGCCAGAACCAGGGTGGTCAGAAGAAAGCAGACCAGAAGGGTAAAGATACCAAAGGTCAACAAAATGACCAGAAGTCTTCAACAGGTCCCCAACAAACCAAAGAGGGTGGGGGTCAGGCTTCCCAGAAGAAGAAGAATCAAGAAGGCCAGTCTAAAAGGTGGTGCCAATACTGTAAAAGTAAAACTCACTGGTTTAGTGAGTGCACCAAGAAAGGAGGGCAAACTCCTGCCACTGCAGCCCCTAAGGCACCTGCACCCCCTAGTACAGTCAGCAGTGGTAGTGCTCCTCCCAAGGGATTAGTTGTGTTAACCTTGGGTTCTGAGGGGTATGACAACTTAGTTGGCACACTCACTCAGGCTGTCCTTGTCTGTACAGGGGATGTGGATATATCCCCTGATGCCAGTCCCAATACTTTGGGCAAATACAGACAGACACCTTTTATCAATGGCGGCAAGATGGCTCAGGCCTACAGGGACACTTGTGCCAGTGTCACAATGGTGACACCTAACTTTGTGGACCCTGGACAGATCATGCTAGGTCCAGAGTACCTAGTGACCAATGCCAGCAATGTCACTAACCACCATAGTATGGCAATTGTTGATTTCTCCTGGGGAGGGGTAAGTGGCCAAAAGAAGGTTGTTGTTAGTTCAGACCTCCCAGTTGAATGTTTGTTGGGCAATGGTTTGGAGTCATCCCTACGGTCAGAAGTGGAGCAGAGGACTCACATGGAAATGTTAGGCTTGCCAGCACATGTGCTTGCTGTGACTAGGTCACAGGCCACAAGATGCCACACTGAACAGGTGCTGGATCCTGGAACAATGGACCAGACACCTTCCAAGAAGAAGAGCAGGAGGGTTAAGGCATTGCCTTCCCCCTTGCGTCAGGTTGAGGATCAAGTCTCAGAGGAGGCTGACCTCAAAGAGCTGAGGGAAACTGAGCCTAAAGAGCTTGAACCTGATCAGGTTGAGTTTCTGGGTTCAGGGGGCCCCTCCAGAGAAGACCTGGGGAAGGCACAGTTAGCCTGCCCTTCTCTTGAACCCCTCAGACAGCAGGCTGCTGCTGAGGCTGCAGGGAACGCCACAGGTGCCCACAAGGTATGCTGGGAAGATGGACTCCTGTACTCTGAGTCAAGAGACCCCAAACCTGGTGCAACCAGGAGGCTGGTCATCCCCTTGTCTCTGAGAGGTTTCCTTCTCACCTTGGCCCATGAGATTCCCCTTGCAGGTCACTTAGGCCAGAACAAGACTTGGGACAGAATTGTCCCACACTTTCACTGGCCACACATGAATGAAGATACCAAGGAGTTTTGTCGCTCCTGTGTCACTTGCCAAGCCAGTGGTAAGTCAGGTGGCACAACACAGGCCCCCCTTATACCAATGCCTGTGGTGGGGGTGCCCTTTGAAAGAGTGGGGATTGACATTGTTGGTCCAATGGAACCCCAGACAGCATCAGGGCACAAGTTTATACTGGTGGTGGTGGACCATGCCACTAGGTATCCTGAAGCTATTCCCCTTAGGACCACTACAGCACCTGTTGTGGCAAGAGCCCTAGTTGGAGTGTTCTCCAGAGTGGGCTTCCCTAAGGAGGTTGTCTCTGACAGAGGTGCAAACTTCATGTCAAGCTACTTAACTGCAATGTGGAAGGAATGTAGTGTCAACTACAAGTTCACTACACCCTATCATCCACAATGCAATGGGCTTGTTGAAAGGTTCAACAGGACCCTAAAAGGGATGATTCATGGACTACCTGAAAAGTTCAGGCGTAGATGGGATGTCCTGATACCCTGCCTTTTGTTTGCTTACAGAGAGGTCCCACAGAAGGGGGTTGGCTTCAGCCCTTTTGAACTTCTGTATGGGCATCCTGTGAGAGGACCCCTATGTTTGGTGAAGGAAGGATGGGAGAGACCTCTCAAAAAGCCTGCAACCAACATAGTGGACTATGTACTTGGTCTCCGCTTCAGGATGGCGGAGTATATGGAAAAGGCTTCTAAAAACCTTGAGGCAAGCCAAGAACTCCAAAAAGCTTGGCATGACCAAAAGGCTGTCCTGACTGTGTACAAGCCTGGATAGAAGGTGTGGGTGTTGGAGCCAGTGGCCCCAGCATCACTCAAAGACAAATGGTCTGGGCCCCACACAATCCTTGAGCAAAAGGGAGAGGTCACCTACCTGGTGGACCTTGGAACTCCCAGGAGCCCCCACAGGGTGCTCCATGTGAACAGGCTTAAAGCATATGTTGACAGGAAGGACATGAGCTTGCTCATGGCCACAGATGAGGGACAGGAGGAGGAGAGTGACCCTCTCCCAGACCTGCTCACTCAGAATCATGACGATGGATCAGTAGATGGTGTTGTCTTTTGTGGCAGCCTCTCTGACCATCAACAGAAGGATTGCAAACAGGTTCTTCAATCCTTCAGACATATGTTCTCTCTGACACCCAGTCAAACCAATTGGTGTACCCATGAGGTTGACACTGGTGACAGCCTGCCAGTCAAGAGTAAAATCTACAGGCAGCCTGATCATGTTAGAGACTGCATCAAGACAGAGGTGCAGAAAATGTTGGAGTTGGGAGTCATTGAGCCCTCAGATAGCCCTTGGGCTAGTCAAGTAGTTCTAGTGCCAAAGCCTCACACCCAGGGTGGTAGGAAAGAGATGAGGTTTTGCGTAGACTACAGAGGTCTCAATGCAGTCACTAAGACTGATGCCCACCCAATACCAAGGGCAGATGAACTTATAGATAGATTGGCTTCTGCCAACTACTTAAGTACATTTGACCTGACAGCTGGGTATTGGCAAATCAGGTTAGCTGAGGATGCCAAACCCAAGACAGCATTTTCACCCCCTGGTGGGCATTATCAATTTGTGGTAATGCCCTTTGGTCTGAAAAATGCACCTGCCACCTTCCAAAGGCTGGTGAATCAAGTTCTCACTGGGCTGGATGACTTCTGTGCAGCATATCTTGATGATATAGCTGTCTTTAGTTCCACCTGGGAGGATCACCTGGTCCACCTGAGGAAAGTGTTAGAGGCACTGCAAGCAGCAGGTCTCACTATCAAGGCCACAAAGTGCCAGATAGGGCAGACACAGGTTGTATACTTGGGCCACCTTGTAGGTGGAGGCCAAGTTCAGCCACTGGAGAGCAAGAAACAGTCCATCAGGGACTGGGCTCCTCCAACCACCCAGACTCAGGTTCGAGCTTTCTTGGGCCTGACTGGGTACTATAGGAAATTTGTCAGAAATTATGGATCAATTGTGACTCCACTTAATGAACTGAAAAGTAAAAAGATGCCAAAGAAAGTTCAGTGGACAGCAAGCTGTCAAAAAGCATTCGATGACCTAAAGCAGGCCATGTGCACAGCACCTATCCTAAAGAGTCCAGACTACTCCAAACCATTTCATTGTCCAAACAGATGCTTCTGAGTTGGGTGTGGGAGCTGTTCTATCTCAACTGAATTTTGATGGTCATGACCAGCCCATTGCTTTTATAAGCAGAAGGCTGACCCCCAGAGAGAAAAATTGGTCAGCTATTGAGAGGGAGGCATTTGCTGTGGTTTGGGCCCTGAAGAAACTGAGGCCATACTTGTTTGACACTCATTTCAAGATTCAGACCGACCATACGCCCCTCTTGTGGCTAAATCAGATGAAGGGTGAAAACCCCAAACTGCTTAGGTGGTCCATTTCCCTACAGGGGATGGATTTTACAGTGGAGCATAGACCTGGCACTGATCATGGCAATGCAGATGGGCTCTCCAGGTATTTCCACTTAGAGCAAGAAGACTCACCTGGTCAAGGTTAGTTTATTGTCCCAAAGTTTGGGGGGGGGGGGGTCATGTAGGAGAGTAGGGTCTGCAATCCTATGATCACCCCAGATTTTTGCTTTTTGCTTCACTGGTTTACGACTTCTCTGGCTGTGGGCCTGCTAATCAGACCCACAGCCTTGCTGTTCTCTCACTAAATTGACACGTGTACCTTAGGTGCATTTACCAATTGGTACTGGGCCACCTTATCAGACCCTGTAACTCAGGGCATAGGTGTACCCAGGGCCTACCAGGGGCTGCAGCATGTATTATGCCACCCCTGGCTGGCCATCTAAATCTGACACAACTGGCTGCACAACAGCTGGGGCAAAGTGGTGTAATCACCCTTTGCTTTAGATATAGTATACCTATATCTAACCCTAAAATGGGCACCCGTATTCCTATCAGTCACTCCTATGGCAGGCCTTGACAATCCTGAAGGCAGAGTGCTTGGAATCGTGTGAGATGGTGCTCTGGCATGAGCTGAGCCCGTTTGCAGCTTGCGGAACCAAGTCCTAATAGCTGTTCCATGATAACGCATACCATATACTCTTAAGTGCATTATAATCCTCGCGGTTATTTGCCAACTTTGGTATCGCTTTATCAAAACATGTCGATTAAGGTGTCATACGAATTGGAATACTAACCCGTCGCCAATTCTGGCGATGGGGTTAGCATTCCACCCTTCTAGAGGGACACGACATGTATGTAACTGTGAACCCCGGTTAAAGTTAACTCGAGCCTCAGCATCACAAAATGGATGCTGCCACCACAGACACAAGTCTGACCCCCTGCAGCTGGGAGTCCTTCCAGCGAGGGGAGCTTGGACAAAGGGTTTCCTGTCAGGGGCGGTGCTAGCACCATCCCAGACAGGGTTTTGTGTATCCTGGGAAGGCAGGGCTTTAGAGGAAGGTGACTGCAAGTGGCACCCCGGTGCTCACTATGCATCTGCCGGCTAGAACCAGTTCCAGGGGCACACCAGCCCCTGAGCTGGGGAAAGTCCGGCATGGGAGAGGGGTGTAACCGCCCCCCTTCCTGGTCCCACCCATGGGCAGGACCTAGTCGCGTGCCAGCCCCTTTTCTTAGTATAAAGATAGGAGCGGGCCCCCTTCCAAATTAGATCATCTTTGAATCCTGAAACTACTTTCTACGAAAGGAAGTCTCGACTTCTTCTCAAGATTTCTCCCTTGTGACTAAGGAGTAGTCACCCTGCATCCGCAGGCACCATCCAAGAACACTGCGGTTTGCTGCATGTCCTTCCTCCGGAATCCGACTGACCAGCACGACGAGACCCGGCTTCCCTGGCACCTCTGACCTCTATTTAACCACAGAGATTCTATCAAAAAAGTGAAAAAAGTGATGATTTTTTAATTTTTACCGTTTTCTAAAAGGGTGCTAGGCTCTCTCTTATGCATGGAAAGATGGGAGCACAATGTGCTTGTTAAAATACCCATCACACACTAAAAAACCGTTAGTGTCATGCTTCATCATAGGGGTCTTCCCGCCCCTATAACGGGACGGGGCGTGCTACGACCAGACGAAATACGCGGGAGCACTAAGATGTGACAGAGGCTATGTGTAGGTGCATGGGTATCAGTGAAAGTGTAGGGACCTAACACTAGTGAGTGTGCAAAAAGTGAAAAAAATGAGAAAAGTTAAAAATTCCCTGGCTTAGTAGAAAAAAACAAATTTATTAGCTTCTCTAGCTGGGAACATTAAGAAGGGGTTGTGTGGTAGAGCATTAGCTACTACCTGTCGACATGTTTCGTAAGCAGTCCCCTACTGCTTACTCATCAGGACCATATAGCGATCCCTACTGTTACTGCTCAGTTCTAACAAATAGTGCCTACTGTCCTACAAACAACCAACAAAAATAAGTTGGCTGTTTGGGCTTCGGGGCATGAGCTGGCCCAGGTGAAGCAGAAAAAATTGACCTGATTTGGTCTTTATCTCAACAAATTTCAGCACCCCATGAGTTTGCAGGCGAGGGGTATTCTGCGCAGTTTAATTTCTGCCAGCAACGGAATTCATTATTCCTACCCCCGTGCTCCTCCTGACGGTTCGTACCGTTTGGTATTGGATTACCGGCCTTTAAACTCGCATTGCCATACCTGTGCAGTACAGAATACCCACGGCTTTGCTTTAGTGGATCGTCTTGTGCGCAAAAGGTTTAAAACCACACTTGACATATCCAACGTTTTTTTTTGCCCACAATTTGTCAGGACTGAGTTCCCAATGGACCGGTTTTACAAGTGGCGGCAAACAACGCCAATTTAAACGCCTGGCCATGGGCTACAAAAATAGTCCGGGTGTGTTTGCTGCCCGCATTGTCTCTCTTTTGGAGAGAGTTGACCCTGAAGCGTGTTCGTATGTGGATGACATCTATCTCACAGACGACTACATTTGGGTCAATCTGTGTCACGTTGACCGCTTTATTTGTAACTTTGCGGACTTCTGTTACAAATTCAACTTTGCAAAGTCTCACTTTGCAGAGTACACAGTGTTGTTCCTGGGCTATGAGCTCAACAATGAAGGTCGAGGTTTAACTCCTCACTTCTTGGAGAAATGCGCGCTCCAACAACACTGAAAAAATTACAGTCCTTGCTGGGATTTTTTAATTTTGGGCGTACATATACTCCCGAATATGCCCAGCGTATCAAGCCTTTGTATGCTTTGATACAACCTACTTTTGCCAAATTGTGCTGGCTGCTTGAACATTCAGCCATTTTGCAATCTTTGCAGGCTGATCTTCTAGAATCTAAATTCTTACTGACTCGTGATAACCACACCAACCTTGTGATAAGAATCACCCCTGGGGCGGTGGGTTTCACATATAAATACTTTTAACGAAGGTGACAGTACCTATCGCTTACAAGTCACACTTGTACACTTCGGCTGAAATGCGGTTTTCCACTGTGGAAAAAGTTTTGACAGTGGTGCAGATGGCAATTCTTAAGGAACGTGCACTGTCGCAGGGAAAACGCATGTTGGTTGTTATTCCATATCCTGCACTAGAGGCAGTGACGAAAGCCAGTGTACCAAATTCTAAAGCTTTGCACCCAAGGTGGATACAATGGGCTGCATCATTGACGTCTCCAGATGTCACGTTTGTTTTTGATGCCTCCTTGCAGTCACAAGAATTTTTGCAGTATGAGTTTGTTCATCCTGCACCATTGACTATGCGGCCTTGGAGGATTTCCATTGTATCATTTACACTGATGGTTCAGCGCAAGTTGCGCATGGGTCTAAGCACGCATATGTTGGTTTACTGTCAGTCCCTAGTCAAGTGCACCAGGAGTGCCCGGGCTTGTAAATCCAAATGCCGCTAGTGGGCTTGCAGCACTGGTTGTGCCACCCACAGAAGCGGCCTAGTAAAATGTCTCTAAGGTCTGCCATTGCAAAACCTGTGTGCAGTCTGGTACTGTCATGCTGACTGCGCAAGTGCACCTACTTGCCAGTCCCTAAACCTTCCCTTAACTTCATATTAGTCACCCCTATGTTAGGCCCAAGGGCAGGGTGCAATGTAAGCATAAGGTAGGACAAGCCCTGATGTGTGTGACATGTCCTAATAGTGAATTACAGCCAATTTCGTTTTTCACTATTTTAAGGCTACCTGTTCTCATAGGCCAGAATGGTCTGCTGGAAATATTACACTCTATAATCCCAGCAAACTCAGGGAACATGGTAGAAAATAAAGTTTAGTATGCCTGAACTCAGAATAATAAAATACTTCTTTAAGTAAAGTTTATTTTAATATCCTGTGTTTGCATATGCTACTTTTAGAAAGTTAGCATTTGCTTGCCTAACCATTTCAGCCCGCCTCTGCTCTTATGTGCATCTGCTGTCTGGGTTCTGTGAGTGACAGGGTGAGGGATGACAGGTGGATTACACCAGTATGGGTGGAGGGAGTGCCCCTTGACTCTGAATAGGGCTGCGCTCTGCCACCACAATGCTGGCTCCGGCCCCTGGGGAGCGTCTGATGTCCCTGCCCTGCACACTGAAAGGAGAAACCAGAGCCTGCAAAACAAAGTGCTCAGAGACTGACTGGATTAGGCAAAGGCCCCCCTGGCCAGCGAGAACAAAAGAAATGTCCTATAAAAGTAGGAGCCCTGCTCCTAAGAAATCACATCCTGTTTGCGCGAAGAAGAAACTCTGCCCGAAGTGAAGGACCTGGGAAAGCTGCATGGAGGGCTCTAATCCTGATTGGCCTGTGGTGGGTGCCTTGCTGCATGAAGGAGAGAAGGACAGACTACAGATACTTTACTCTATTTTCAACTTGTTCATTCTAATTGAAAAGATCTCCAAGGGCTTGCTTGTGAACTTTTCCCCTGAACTGCGCCCCAGGAACAGTGCCCCCCCCCCCCCGGAAGACGAACTACTGCTGAGGATTGTCGTCCCTGCATCGCTGCACAAGGAAAGCTGAGTGCGCTTTGTCATCATCGTGCCCTCTGCAGAGCCTGTGCTAACCCCTGTCCTGCCAAGCACCTTGAACTCCTGCCCGCCGAGCCGCAGCTCGCAAAGCAAAGGTCAGCGCAGTCTGACTCAAGCACCGTGACTGTCTCCTTGAGCCGTAGCTCACAACGCAAAGCGAAGGACCGTCCTGTCCGATCACCGCAATCTGCTGCCCCTGCGCCGTGGAAAGTAAAGAAAAGACGGACCAGAAGCGCGGGCTCGCCTCCCGTGAAAAACCCGGCTGTAAGCGCCTCAAATCCGCTGCACCCCTCTCCAGGACCCCTGGACTCTGCCCGTGTGAGCCTGCGCCCCCCGGAGCACCGCCAACCTAAAGAGAAGCGACTCCGTGGCCTCCGCGTCAACCCGCCGTCCAGGACGGCACCGCAATGCCGGAAAACAGCCTAGAGCCGTCCGCACCGAACCCGCCATCAAGAAAGAAGGTATTGTGCACTGGGCCCCTGTTTGCAACGTACGCCTGCTCATCGGAGGCTGGTACGCCTCTCGCTTCATTGTGAACCTGTTCGCACTGTACGTCGGCTCACGTGAGGTTTGACGGTGCAGTGCAGTTAAAGTGGTACGAAGCGTACAAAAGCAGTGCGAAGCATACAAGAGAGCTACAAAGCGCATAGACCTATGGGAATGGCCTAAAAGTACCAGAATATTGCATTTAAAGAACTGTGGCATTCCCAAAGTAACTGGAACCGTGTTTTGCAACCTGAAGACTGTATTTTTAAAGCCTGCTTAAGAGAAAGGGATATATATTTACTACACCTACAGTCTTGTGTCATTGTGTGGAGGGGTGATGATTGCTGTGTAAGGTACTGCAAATGTTTAACCACATGTGCTCCTGAGATTAGCCTTGATTGCTTGCGCCACACTACCTAGAGGGTAAGCAGGGGTTATTTCTGGAGAGTAATCCTTTGCCCTGACTTAGAGGAGAGGGTCCCTGCTTGCCGTAAGTACATATCTGCGCCAACCAGAGACCCCAATTCTAACATTCAGGGTCCAGCGTTCGCCTCTAAGGCGTACAAGGATGCCATGACTTCGTTGGGGGTCCAAGCCAAGTTTTTGTCTCCATACAGACCTGAGGGTAATAGTGTTGTGGAACGAATGAACAGAGATTTAAAGCAGTCTTTGACAGCTAGGTTATAGGTACTGGCTGGAACTGGCTGGCCCATCTCAATAACGCACAACGTGCACTTAATAATCTCCCTAGAAGGTCTCTGGTTGGGCGGACCCCATACGAAATGCTCTTTGGTATCAAAATGTTCGTCCCGGACCTCGAAGGTCTAGACCAGGCGGCGGTTGCAGCCCCCTTTGACGTAGATGAACATTGTCATGTTTTACAGAATCTACAAGAGACGAGAGACAGTCTTGCAAAGGAACACTTGCCCTCCACATCTGATGCTGCGTTGCAAATTCCGGTAGTTGGCTGGCTACCCCGAATTGGAGAACTGGTTTGAGAGAAGATCGAAAACAAAGAAGAGTTTGGTCCCTCATATCGAGCTCCAGTTCCTGTACTTGGTGTGCAGGGCACAAGAAAAGTTATTTTACCACCACTTTCAATTCGTAAAGAAAAAAGGTACATCTCCATTGACAATGTCAAACTACACAGAGTGGCCGATTCTTCTTAGTATGACACCAGCGGTCTCCTGTCCATCTTTTTTTAAGACATTCAGTTTTGGCCCCGCCTGCTACTAACAGGCCTGATGTTGCCCTTGAGATGCCTGCAGTTTCCAGTCCTTTATTGAGTTCTCCACCTGATGCTCGTCTTGATGAGACTGAATATACTTACCCCACAGACTTATCGATGCCTGATTTGCATACTTGTTTGGCTACAGAGTCCAGATTTTCATTTGACACTGACTCTAAAACATCGAAGACCCCTTCAAAAATTTCTGTTTTTGCAACATGGTTTAAAAAACATTGTTTAATTCCCCCTTGGACCTACATTTGGTTGGTGTTTTTTTCAATGTACTTGTTTATATCAATTGGATTTATGGTGTATTTTTTCTGTCTTGTCAACGGACACTATGTTGAAGAAAGAACATGTATTCGACACATTAATGGAACATTGGCTCCCCATTCCTCATCGCATAGATTGAAGAGGGACCTGGCTTTTGTTAACATTACTGCTTGGCCGGTCTTAGATGGGATTGTGTGGGATGCTATTAGATTTCAAATCCACGGACCCACGGAGGTTATAAATGTACCAAATGTTCTGAGGGTTTCTATGGGTGATGCGGTTAAACAAAATATTCGTTCTGATGATTGCTATGTTCAGGCCGTAGAAGCTTAGTTTTCTGATTTGAAATCTTATGCTGCTTTTGATGCTGAAGATTTGTATTTAGATTCCGCAAATTATGGTGATTTGTTTTGTTATCAACACTTTGGCAATCACTACCTGCGTAAGGCTAACATCATTAGGAATATGGTTATTTATACACAATGGGAACATTGTCCCGCTCCTGTTGCAGGCAGCTCCTCTTCTCTTTTTAAGAGGTTCACTTACTTAAATGATTTTAATTAGTCAAATCCCAATGCATTTTATTTTAAAATGACCGAGAAGTCCACTTCCAAGGTTAGACTTACCCACACAAAATTATTGTATTCAAAGTCCTTTCTAGACCAATTGCTGTTGGGGTCTATGAACTGTGGAAGGATACTATTGATCTTAAATCTGTTTAGGGTTCTAAAAGTTGGCAAGTGCAAGGCACGGAGGCTTTGCATCATGCATGTCTCATCCCGAACCATATGTTGTTTTTGAATTCTACAATTTCACAAACGACTTGCTTTGGATTGGCTACTACTAAAAAATTAAATGCTCCTTTTCCTGAATTAGAAGAATACTCTGGTTGTGATAATAATACCAATTTTTCAATTAGAGAATTACAGATGTGGTTACTGAATTCTACCTTTAACATATCCAGTTTGGATACTAAGGGTTGGTTGCTGTGGCACAAAAGTGCAGATTCTTGCCAGCATCGTTTTCTGGCTTTAGCTCAAGGCTATACACAGGTTAGAGTGGATCCCCGTTTTGAGAGTGGCCATTCTGTGACTACCTATTCTGTAGGCAAATTATGTCAGAGTAGGCTCAAACATTCCACTTTAGCGTCAGTTAAGCTGCATTTATCTAAATTGACTGACAATGTTGATATGAATGATTTTGCCAAGGACCCTGCTTCCGGCAGATCAAAATGATGGATATATGCTATTTACAATGAGGTTTGGAAACTCTCCCAGATTGAGGCTGCTTCCCTCATTAAAGCAATAGATCACGCAAATTTAGAAAAGGTGCTAGTAGTTGTAGATAATAGCATCAACAAGCTTTCTTCCCGCATCTGTTGTTGATATTGTGCAAGATGATGTATCTGTTTTGTAGCATGGTCAAAATAAATTGCATTCTATCATGCAGTTTGCCTGGACTTTGCAGACATTGAAATCAGGAAAAGTGCCCTGGCACTACATGAATACATCATCTTTGTTTGCCCCTTTAAATTTGACTGAAAAGCAACGTTTTATGTCTATGAAGGATACAACATTTTCTATGTTACATATTGAAAAGTTAGAACAGTTACCATTTTCTGTGGCCGAAACAAATGTAGCTGTGTGGCTTATCCATGGGCGGATCACATTACCTTTACCCCTGTTCAAGAAGCTTGCATGAAGTACTACGCAATTGGCAGATATGAACCTTTGCGCACCACTTATCTTCATGAAGCTTGATCACTACCATTTACCTATAGGTGCCTTAGGGAGGGAAAAGAGGTTTATTTGAATAGAGAGGATTGCACTACAACACCAGACCACTCAATGTGTAGGAATATCCAATTGCATGGCTCTTGTAATCAGAATGAGCCTAATTTAGCCTGTATTTTAAAAGGTACACTGGCACCTGCTATCATACCCACATTCACATTACTAGCAAATGGTAGTTATTTACTTTTAAATAATGAGGATTGTTGTGGGATGGTAGCCGGCATTCTTTACGTGGTTACAGTCAGTGAACGTGTAGTCTGCTGTAAAAACGTAATGTTTCCTCCTCCGCATGGGAAGCTCGATGTTTACATCTGGCCGTCGATTCCGACCTTAAAAGCAGAGTTCAACAAGATGAGTCGCATAAGAGCTCTATTGTCTCAAAAAGAAGTCGCCCTCACATCTGCTCGTGAAACATTTGTCCTTCACGTGGCAAACACCAGCACAGAAGAGCATGCTTTATTAAATACGGGTTTGCCCTTGCATTTCGGTGAATTAATTCACACTATCTTTAATGCGTCCTCCACCACAGGGCTGGCTCACTTTTTTAAAGTTGTTAGCAGTGGCCTTGTGACTTCTTTTCAAACTATATTTGGTGTGTTCGCTGCATTTTTTCATTCGATTTTTTTTCAGCCTGTTTGGTGGATTTCCCTTAATGCTCGCTCTAGTTGCAGGCGTACTTCTGTTTTATTTCAAAATGGATGCACGTCCAGTGTTGCGAGACGATCTGTCACGGCTGTTGCTGCTCCGCAACCGAATGCTTGAATTTTACGGAGCGCGGCCTCTTGCTACATTGAGTGCAGCTTATGGATTATCGTTTCAATTTTCCTTTTTCACATGCATCCAGCCTGTCTTTCATTGCCTGAGTTGCGATTTCGACTGGGCCCTGGATTTGTGTCTCTGCAATACGGTGTCTCCCAACGCAGATTATGATCAACTGATGAGCCCCTTAGTTGCTCATGAATTGCTTTGTTCTGGTTAAGGGATTATGGCCTTTGCAGCGATGCATGGAGTCCTGGGGCGTTGGAATTTTTTCGTAGCGGCACAAGATTTCTTGGCACGCAGTTTCATTGAAGAAACACCGAGTTGCCCTCTGATGGTGCTAGAGGCTCCGGTTGTTGAGGAACATGCATGTTCATTCCCATTGCTGAATTGGATGGCTGAAATGTTTTCAGATGAGAACAGTGACTTCCTATTGGAGGCAGTTGTGACATTCTTTGCTTATACATTGTTGGAGTGAGATGTTTCATCGCTTCTCTCTCTTCCATGGCCGAGGTCACATGTTGGACATCAGATTTTTTTTTTGTGATTTTTTTTTTCCACCCCGGCCTATCGACTTCCCTATGCCCGTGGGTAAAATTGCTTGATTTGAAGTACTTTCAATTTATGGAGTTTGGCCCCGTTTTTTCACTGCAGCAATTTGAACTTGGTTCGGACTGTTGTTCTTGAACTCTGCTTTCCAAATTTGCCCCGGTCTTATCCTTGCTCAGATCAAGGGAGGGTGTCGTGGGGCTAGGCCTTGCATTCAGACTGTGTTAAGTTGACATGAGCTTATTAGATGTTTAAACGCCATTTTTCCTTTCTGCTGCCTTTTGCACACGGCACACATTATAATAAATGTTTTCAGTCTAGCTGAATGTTTTGCTTAACACGAGAATAATATGTTTTTCTATATTAGCAGCCTTGCTTGGTAAGCTTTGTCTGAAAAGTGAGTGCCGAGGCCTTCAAGGTTATTTCAACACATTGGTTGTTGTTCGGACTAATCAGCGCACGTTCTAGACATAACATATATGCAGCTGTGGCCACCTCTGATTTTGTCACGTTTAATAATGCACTGCATGATCACACATACTTGGAGAACATTCGCATGCTGAGAGCTGGTGCAGAATCTGATGTGATCCATCTCTGCTAGTAGCAGAGGTATGGGGCCGCCTTTGTAATCCCAAGAGACCTTCTGTAGATATAAAATAACCTACTAGCAAGGGAGGGTGAAATATAGGTATATTTTAAACCTGTTTCCATTTAGCATTATAACATGATTTCTCCCTTTATATTTTAAGAAATAGTAACTATCCTGATAATCTTGTTGCTTATAATATGTCTGCTTGTATTAGCTAAGATACTGCACATGAGAACAGGGCATTAGAAATAAATATTTCAAACTTGCACATGTCTTCTTTTACTCCCTGTTTTGAACCGGTATGATAGTAAAACGAAAGAGTGTTCATGTGTTCCACATTGCCTGAGGTCATCTAAGTTCCATGTTCTGGGTTGTCTAATCATTGGTGTTATGGAAGAGCCAATGAGACACTGATGCTACTCTGGTAGGGGATGTTGGGTACTAAGGTGAGTTTTGGCACACCCTAATTGACTGAGGTTCCAAGTCTCTATGCACAGTTCTGTGTAGGAGCAGAATCCCTGCTACAACGACTGAGTACGTGGGTGGGAGGGAAAACCATGTCCTAATGTGATCATCAGATGACAGTACACAAAGTGTGAGGGTTGGCTCACTTGAGTCCCGTACTATCCGGTCACTGGAGGCTGCTGACAAAATGAAAGTAAAAGCATGCATGGCGCTCTGAAAATAAAAAAATATAGGAAGCGTCCACAAGTGGTGTGTGCGGCAGCTACAGCAAAAGAACAGGGGTGTAGGGCTGCTTAAACAAGCACTGGCGATAGCTGAAAGTAAAACTTTAAAAAAAAAACATTGTTTGTTGGGAGGGGGTGGGATTTCATTTTAGGGGACACCTTCCCAGTTGGAAGGGTCAGAGTTAAAACCTGTCACAAAAGAAAGACAGGTTGAACGTATACTTCTTTACTATGCAGAATGTCGCATGCCTGTATAACATCGGAAACTGTACCTATTATAGGCGGTCCAACACTGAGAAAGGCGTGGGTCCATGTTATATATATAAGTTCAATTGTGATGTAATTACCATGCCATACTTTGTCCAACTGCTCTGCAAATTCTTTTGCTGACTGGCAATGAAACGTACGCTAAAATGTTCATGAACATATGCTTGGAAAAAAATGTTGTTCTCCCTAATAACAGCTCATACAACAAAGGGGAAGGAAACTACTTTGCCGGTGCACCTCAGCCTGAAGGGAAGTGACGTATCGGCAAAGCAAACAAATTAGGAGGCAGCAAAGGAGGACAGTGTGGTGAGCCGCTGGTAAAAAGCAGGCGAGAAAAAAGTTGGAGTATTGATTACAGCAGATATTGCAGACAGTGCATGTGCTCTGTAGCTCGACATAAAAAGAGGTCTCGGCAGATAGATCTATGATGAGCAATTGCAGGCCCATTTTATTGTTACCAGCCCTGTCGAAGATGTTGGAAAAACTTATTAATGGGCAATTTTCCAAATATTTCTAACAAGGTCAGCTGCTTTATCAATCCCAGTGAGGTTTCTGTCCTGAATCAGTTTTAGTTGCAGTAATTGCTTCCATCAAGCTGGTTGAGGATCAAGGGAAACAGGTCATGTTGATATTACTTGATCTATCTGCGGCCTTGATACGGTACCTCACTCTATTTTTCTCCAACGCTTGAAAAATATAGGAGTCAGTGGCTCCATGCTGGCCTGCATTGGTTCCTTTCTTGCTGACAGAGATTAATCTGTTTGGATAGCACAATTTAAGTCTGATCCTAAACAGATCAAATTTAGAGTCCCACAAGGCTCTGCCTGGAGTCCGACCCTTTTCAATATCCAAATTACTCCCCTGGCCTCACTCATGGTGTCCTTTGGGGTCGTACGCTGACGACATGCAGCTTCTCTTTACTATGGGTATAAACTCATAGGATGCCCTTAAGATTTTTAAGGACTATGATGGCTGTGTTTCACTGGATGCCGCCTAGCAACTTAAAATGCAATGCCAATAAAACAGAGATATTGCTATTTGGCTTGCCTCCTTTCATTTGGGTTAGGGAATGCTGGCCAGGTTATAGTGCTCCACCTCCCTCTCCATCAACGGTAGTTCGTATCTAGGGGTTAACTTCGATTGCCAGTTATCCTTAGGTCAGCAGGTGAGGTCTGTGGTAGGTTCCTGTTTTGGGCTTCTAAAATCTGGGGGGGAAAAAGATGTACTTACTCCCGTGTCAGGCCCAAAAATAGGTGAAACACGCCCTTATTGCCTCACGTCTAAAGGGCTTACACTGGCTTACTATTAAGGAGAGAATTCAGTTACAAATTTTAACTTTAGACCAGAGAGCTTTTCATCAGACGAACACTAGATTTCTCTATGCAAGGATTATTCATTCTCATCTAGCTCAAACCCACCTCTCTTCTAGTGTGAAGCTGGCCCTGGTAATGATAATTAAGAAGAAACATGGGGAAGTGCGTCCTTCTTCTAACTTAATGTGTAGGCTTAGAATACCCTCTCACTGGATTTGCATGCACTGAAGGATGAAAGGTGCCCTTAAAACCTTAAAAGCAGTTTTTCAATGATTACATGCTTTGTAAGAATTGTGCATTTGGTCCTTAGTGCCTGGACACTCGAGTAGCCGTGTGTTTTAAAAATCGGATTTACTGATTGATTGAATGTTTAAGCAAATGTTTTACAACTGGTGATTTAAACAACGAAGACTGGTCTTGCATCTGCAAAAAGGCCAAAACAGCCAGCAGATAACCCCTAACTGTGCCCAAAGCAAGGCTCTCGAGCTTCGGATAAGGCAAACAACAGAACCTCGGGCAGCTGGCATGAAGCTGATCCACCTGTTTCATAGGGCATCAAGTCACAAATATTTCCCAACAGCAGGCAAATATAGATTTGATATCGGAACACTTGGCTGTGAGAAGAACAACTACATCCTCTGGAGGAAGGTATAAGTGCTCAACTATCACCGCTCAAGCTTCAAGCACTGAATTGATATGTGAACAGGTTTGGGTGCTGAACCCTGCCCTGCTGCTGTAACAGGAGGTCCTCCTGAAGGGGCAGCCTGATAGGAGAACAGATGCTCATGCTCAGGATACTAACCTCTCCTTGCTCAGTCCACTGCCACCCTGCTAAACTTGGGCCCGGAACATCTTGATCTTCTTCAGAGTGGTATCACAAGAAAGGCACACAGGAGTCAAGGGGCACACTCTATGTTTAACTTGTATCTAAGTAAGAGACGCTATGGAAACTTCAACACGCAAAAATGCTGATATTGTGTGTTCTCAGCAGTAGCAAACAGATCAAACCAAAGTCCTCCCCATAGATGGAAGACTTTATGCTACCTCAGATTGTAACTGACATTTGTGATACTTGAGGCGTCAATGATTGACTTTGTCCACCCTGGTGTTTAGAGATCCTGCCAGATGCTGCACAAGGAAAATCCTTAGATGCTCCATCCACGACCAGAGGCGCAGGGCCTCCTGGCACAAGGCACACAACCCCACACGCCCAGCTTGTTACAGTACACATGGGGATGGTATTGTCCGTGAACACCTGAACAAGCTTCCCTTGAATGGATGGCAGGAAGGCTTTCAACGGCAAGCGAATGGCTTATTAGTCAAACAGATTGATGTGGAGTAGAGCCTCCGCTGAAGATCACAGACCTTTAAATCTTCTCCTCTCCCAGATAGCCAGCCCAGCCCAGATGTGATGCTTCTATCATCACTGTCCGCTCTAGGTGTGGAAGGGAGAGGGGTCTGCCTCTGACCAAATCACAGTCCTGAAGCCACCACTACCGTTCCATTGAAGTATCCTCCGAAATCAGGACTTGTGCAGATTCAGCACCTTGCTGTTGCTGCCACTGGAACTTTATTGCCCATTGCAGAGCCTGTATATGCAGTCTGTTGTGCTAGATCAGCAGGATGCAGAAAGCCATTAGCCAGAGTCAATCTCACTGAGATCCAGAATGAAGCAGAAACATTGGGATCCTAGCCCAAATGCCATAAACTCTTCGTTCCGGGGGATAGGTGTGAAACCGAACCATATCCAGAAGGTCTCAGGAAAGAGAGCATCTGAGGAGTTAGGAGTGACTTGGGTATGTTTATAGTGAATCCCAGCAATGTAAAGAGGCTCCTCAAAGTCTAGAGATGGTTGAGAACCGCCTAGGGGGAGCCCATTTTCAGCAGCCGGTCATTAAGGTATGGGAAGCCTGTGACTCTCGACCTCCACAGATAAGATGCAACCACTGCCAACACCTTTGTGAACACCTGAGGGGCTTTGGCAAGGCCAAACGGGAGCATGCAGACTGAAAATGCTTGCGGCCATCCATGGACGGTAGGAAATGCCTGTGGGCCCACAGGACAGTGACATGAAAATAAGCGTTCTTAATTTCCAACCCTTCCATTCAGTCTACAGGGTCAAGAGCAGACAATACCAGAGCCGGAGTGAGCATCTTGCATCTGTCCCTATTCAGGAAGGAATTGCGAGGGTGCAGAACCAGTATAGAACAAAGGCCTCCATCATTTTCCAGAACCAATGAGTAGCAGGAATAGCAACCACAAACTACTTCTAGCATCACCATGATCGCAATAGCCTCTTATGTCAAAAGGATCAGCAGTTCCTTGTTGCAACAAAGAAAGATGGTCCTCAGTCAGGCATTCGGCAGGGATTCCAGAAACAGGATGGCATAGACCACCTGAACGATCTTTAACATCCACTCTTCCGAGGTGATGGTCTGCCACCCTGACAGGAAAAGTAGCTTGGATCCTGCCTCCAAGAGAGTGGCCATGTGGTGAAAAAGGCATATCAAAGAGGCTTAGGGATGAGGTAGCTGCAGGGACGAAATGCACAGCAGTTTCCTGTTGCTGTTCCCATGAACTAGGAAGTCCTCTAACGCAAGGATAAAGGGGCTGGAATGGCTGATGAGCCAGAACTGTCGGCTTGCATGTATGGGTGGCATTTTGAAATTCTTCGTTTTAATGAAGGAATTGAGCAGGCACAGATCTGGAATAGGACAACGGCATCCTTTCTTCATGGGCATCAGAAAGTAGTTAGAATTGCAATCCTGAACTACTTATGCCGGCACCTTCTCTAAAGCTCCCTTGGCCAAGAGAGTCAACACCTCCTGATAGAGCAAGGAGAGCAATCCTCCATCAGCTTGTCATAAGGAGGTGGCATGGGTGGAGTGGGGGTGTCCAAAAAGGGGTGGGAGTAGCCTCTTTGGACAAGCTGCAAAACCCTACGGTTTGAGGTTATTGATTTCAGTTGGTGCAGGTGATGGCATATCCCCCCCCCCTCCCCACTGGATTCAGGGGATATACTAAAGGGGTTTGGAGGCTGCAGGGGGGTGGAGGATTGGCTTGTCCTCTGGCTGCCTGTCCCACGTGGTCTGCGGGTTTGTGCAATTTTCCGGCCTGAATGGGCATCTCAAATGCTGTTGAAAGTCTTTTCTGTGACCACGAAAGGGAGGAAGGTAGACTGGGGTTTGCGAGGGGCCATGGAAAGGCCCCAGCAACTGGGTATAACTCTGCTGTCCTTAGCACTGAGTCGGCCTTCTCTCCAGACAATCGAGAGCCATCAAAGGGCATGTCCACAAGCAAATCATGGACGTGCCCCATGAAGCTAGTGGCTCTCAGTCAGGAGTGGCGTCTTAGGGCCACAGACTACGAAATCGCTTTTCCCAGCAAATTTGTCGTGACCATGCCAGATCGTGCTGTGAACTTGGCTGCATCCCTCCCATTAGCAATTGCTTTAGAGAGTATGGCTCGGGTCTCCTCCTAAACCATGGACAGCATTTGTGCAACTGAGTCCCAGAGGTATGGGATTATCAGCCCAAGAGGAATACAGTGTTCACGTACCGCAGTGAAACTCTGACAGAAAGGAACATCCTCTTCCAAAAGGTATCCAGCCTTTTGGATTCCCTATCCAGTGGAGTGGTAGAGAATGTGCTGGGGTTAACTATGGAGGTTAAGGCCTAGACCACCAACCTTTCCGGTGAGGCGTGCTATTTAATTTATTTCAAGTTGCTAGTTTGAAACAATTGGAGACTCTAACATACTAAAAAAATCAATAATTATCAATGCATGAAAAATGGCCGGAAGAAAGACGTAAAGAAGGAAAAACATGGCTAAAAAGTATTGCAACTACAAAGATACTTTATGTGTACTTTGAGGTCCTATTATCTCTTTTCCCCAAAGTCCTGATAGTGCTATAAAGGACGAAAGGTACTAGATGAGCAGAGCAGCAAATGAATAAGACACACAGACTCTATAAGACAATTTGGGAAAATTATGCACCAACAATGGAATAGGTATCTAGGGAATGTGAGATAGGCAATCCAAAAGCTGGAATAAACATATGCCTTTGTAAAGCCACAATTGTTTTCTTTAAACTTATTCAATACCAAAAGTCAGCTATGGCTCTGATTGGACCACTTTATGATTTGGCAAAAAAATGCAATATTACTAGTTCATAGATTTTCATAATCTCTTACAATCCTTTAAGTATAGTAGACTACCATTTTTGCAACAGCAGCTCTGAAAGTCATCTTAACTAGATGAACTCATATGACAAATGAACAATCCGATTGCCTGAACAAGTGCTATTACATTACAGATTAAGTGCAGTTAAATTACAGATTTTCTCTACAGCACATTGGCCTGTTGGCCCTTTTGGTGTTTTATTGAGCAAAGGTATCTACAGGTTGTGGGTCTCCCTATTATGGGGATCCTTTTGCAGAGATGGGAGTATCGTTTTCCCCAACCCATGTAAATGCAATCTATGTGTCTTGGAATTCAGCCATGGCGAGCAACCAAAGGTCCAGTCCTCAAAGTTTGAAATATAACCTGTCACCGTTAAGACTCCTAGAGGCAGGTTCCATTGAAAGGTTCAGGCTTGTTAACTGCCAACAAACAAGTGAGGAGGATTAGCATGTCTTGAATTCAGTTACAGTATTTAATCCAATGCCTTCAAGACTTAAATATATATCCATTTGTGCTGGATTTTGAATCGGAATGGAGCCCTGTAGATGTGTTTTTCTTGCAATTATCCACCAGGCCCTTATTGTAGCAATTTGTGTACTGTGTGTTTAAATGATAAAGTGGCAATTTCTGGAGCTGTGGGCGGGTCTGAGTTTAAAGTATGTCTTCTGATTAAGGCTTATCCTAGTGGAATTTCTTGGTGCATGAGTAGCAAGTAAATGATCAGGTCTTGAGACACCTAACTTGAATGTAATAAAAAGGTCCTGAAAGGGTATTTGAGTTCTCCATGGTTGCAGTTACGTCTTGAGGTAAACCAAATTTGATGGGTGGAATGCCTGCAAATAGACTCAGCTACTGGCAAACACACAGAGATGCATTCCACTCAATCCAGAAAGAGACCGGATACATGCAAATGGGCATTGGTTCTGCTCTAATAAGGATAGTCCAAGCTCAAAATGCCAAACTAGGCCTCCTATGTAAAGAAGCACAATCAGCACCGGATGGGTTTCAGTCTACTTAGGCCTCATCTGGGGGGTAAAACTCGAGTCCTGAAGCATAGTGAGAATGGAACCCACCTCTGGGCATATCCATAACATTTGGGAAGTTGCACTAAGGGAAACACATAGGTGGTGTGTTGAATGTTTGCAAATAGTGTCATTAACTGGCAACTATTCTAGGAGCCCTTCACCTAAAGTCATAACAGTGATCAGCGTGCAGTAGGAAGCATTACAAAACAACATAAATACATAAACTGAATTCTTACTTGCAAACACCAAATGCTTTAAGGAGCTGACAAAAAGGTCTTCCACGTTTCATTTCCTCTTTAGCTGCCATGATACCAGCTGTGAAGTCAAATAGTTCCGGAGGAATTGCAGCTTCTGTGTGCTCTAAATAACGTAAAATCCCAACTGCATGGACTGCATTTTTCTCACTCATCAACAAGATGGACTTTGCATTTGAGCATTCTTGTTCCAGAGAAGCATCCTTAAAGAAGAAAAATGTTAGAGTTAAAATCAAAGTGAACTCATATTTGCCTGCAGGAACTCTTACAAACAAACAAGTTACTTACCTTCAGTAACGATATATCTGTAACAAACATAGGTTAGTTATAGATTCCTTACCTTAGAATCACCTCCAGGTGTCAGACTGGATACGGAAAGTTTTTTCATCAGCAGTACCTCTGCGCGTCAGAGGGTGGCATTGGTCAGCTCCGCGTCTGTCGTTTGCATTGTGTTCGCCGGAATTATGTTGCGGTAGCTACCTAGACGCCACCCTCGCACGCTGATGTCAGTTCTGTACACAACTGTCCGTGCCAGAAACGCAGAGCCATGCAGGACACTGACCACTGGGGCATAAAACTAGGGCCTTGAAAGGATATCCTTAACCCTAGAAATCAGTTCGCAGAACGGGGAGGATGGGTAGGGCGGTAAGGAATCTATAACTAACCTATGTTTCTCATAGAAATATAATTACAGAAGCTAAGTAACTTGTTCATCTGAAAGAAACAGTTAGTTATAGATTACATACCTTAGAATAGATACCCCAGCAATACCAACCCCGGAGGTGGGTCTGGGAAACAAGATCACACCAGGAAGTACTGGAGAACAGAACAGCCTAAAAAGCAGTTTCTCCAGACTTGGCTGTTCAGGCAGTAGTGTTTCGTAAACGTGTGCAGTGAAGTCCACGTAGCTCCCTGAAGATGTCATGTAGAGGAACTCATCGTCCCAAAGCAGTAGTGGATGCCGTCGCCCTGGTGGGATGGGCGAATAGCCCCACTGGAGGCTCCTTTTTAGTCAGATAATAGCAGGCTTTAATACAAAACAACCCATCTAGAAATGGTCCACTTGTGTTCAGCCCAACCTTTCTTGGCGCCCACATAGTCAACAAAGAGTTGGTCATCCACCGGAACTGCTTTGTGCGATCCAGATAGAAAGAAAGCACATGTTTTCGGTCCAGACGGTAGAGCCTCTCTTCCTCTTTAGAAGGATGCAGAGGCAGAAAGACGGTGGGCAAAGTGATGGTTTGCCCGACGTGAAAGGAGGTGACCACCTTTCGAAGAAAGGATGAACGAGTCCTAAGGACAACCTTGTCCGGAAGTACAGCCAGAAAAGGAGGTTTGGATGAAAGAGCCTGGAGCTCACTCACTCCATTGGCAAATGTGAAGGCCACCAGGAATGCAGTTTTAAGAGTTAAAAGTCTTAAAGGACAGTTGTGAAGCGGCTCAAAGGCAGCACACATCAAATAGGTCAGGACCAGATTCCAGTCCCACTGAGGAATAACGAATGGAATAGGAGGGAAGAGATGAGTTATGCCTTTTAAGAAATGATTAACAACCAGGGGACTTGAAGAGAGAAGGCTGATCAGGAAGCCAAAGAAAGGCAGAAATGGCTGAACGATAGCCCTTGATAGTGCCCAGAGCAGAGCCCCGCTAGGCCAAAGAAAGGAGGAACAAGAGAACTTCAGAATAAAGGGCAGAAAGGAGATCCACAGCCTTTGCTGTGCACCATGCCACAAATTATTTCCACCCGCAGCTGTATGCAGTCTTAGTGGAGGGACGCCTGGCTGCCAAGATTACAATACAAACTTAGGGGTGCCGCTCGCAGCCGTGTTGTTTTAAGCGCTGTGTCCCTGTTGACTTGATCGCCGTGACCCTGTCATTTATTTCTGGGACCACTACACGAGGAATTTGTAAAAAACTTTGGGCGATTTGGGCAGATTAATTGAAGGATCGACGGAGGTGCGGGACTGCGAGGACCAGCAGTCCCTGCGGGAATCCATCAGCCGCAGCTGAGGCCTCTTCCCGCCTACATCACTCCCTACTTAGCCACGCCCATATCCGCGGGAAGGGCGGGCCCGTTGCACAAGTTACTACTTGTGTAACGATATATCTGTAAGAGACATTAGTTAGTGATAGATTCCTTACCTTAGAATATCCCCAAGCGTCAGACTGGATCCGGAAACTTTTGCGTAGCAATACCCCTGCGCGCCGGTAGGCGTCGTCTGCGGCTCCGCGTCCGTCGTCGGCGTCGTGAGCGCCGGGATGACGTCGTCGGAGTACTTAGACGGCGCCCATGCGCGCTGACGTCAGTTCTGACACACAGCTTTTCCACGCCAGATACGCAGAGCCATGATAGAACTAACACTGGTGCCATGAAACTAGGGCCCTGAAAGGGGATGACCTTAACCCTAGATATCGGTTCGCAGAACGGGGAGGATGGGTGGGTCGGTAAGGAATCTATCACTAACTAATGTCTCTTACAGATATATCGTTACACAAGTAGTAACTTGTGCATCTGAAAGAGACACGTTAGTGATAGATTCCTTACCTTAGAATAGATACCCCAGCAATACCAACCCCGGTGGTGGGTCTGCGAACCAATATCACACCAGAAAGTCCTGGAGGACGGAACGGCCAAAGAAGCCATCCCTCCGGACTTGACTGTCCAGGCAGTAGTGTCTTGAGAACGTGTGCAGCGAGGCCCACGTAGCTGCCTGGCAAATGTCCTGCAGGGGGACACCGCGGCCCAGGGCAGTTGTCGTTGCCGCGGCCCGAGTGGAGTGAGCCCGCAATCCAGCCGGGGGCTCCTTCCTCGCCATGGAGTAACATGCTTGGATACACAAGATGATCCACCTAGAGATGGTCCTCTTGTGCACAGCCTTACCCTTCTTTGCGCCCACGTAACCAACAAAGAGTTGGTCATCCACCCGGAATTGGCGTGTGCGATCTAGGTAGTAGGAGAGCGCACGTTTTGGATCCAGATGGTGGAGCCTCTCTTCCTCCTTCGAGGGATGCGGAGGCGGAAAGAAAGTGGGCAAGGTAATGGACTGCCCGATGTGGAAGGCCGTAACAACCTTGGGCAGAAAGGAAGGTCGTGTACGTAACACCACCTTGTCAGGATGCACAGACAGGAAAGGTGGAGAAGAAGAAAGAGCCTGGAGCTCACTCACTCTCCTGGCAGAGGTGATGGCAACCAGGAAGGCCGTCTTCAGAGTAAGGAGACGAAGAGGACAGTTATGCAGTGGCTCAAAGGGAGCACACATCAGATAAGTGAGAACAAGATTCAAGTCCCACTGGGGCATCACGAAGGGAACAGGAGGGAACATGTGCGTGATGCCCTTCAGAAATCTACTTACAATAGGGGACTTGAATAAAGAAGGCTGATCTGGTAGCCTCAAGAAGGCTGATAGAGCAGAAAGGTACCCTTTAAGAGTGCCCAGAGCAGAGCCCTGCTGGGCAAGGGAAAGAAGAAAGAGCAGCACTTCCGAAAGGGGTGCCGAGAGAGGATCCACAGCCTTTGCTGTGCACCATGCCACAAATCTGTTCCACCGGCAGGCGTATACCGACTTAGTGGAGGGACGCCTGGCTGCCAGAATGATATCACAGACTTCAGGAGGCAAGTCAAATGGCCTCAACTGCCGCCGCTCAATCTCCAAGCTTGTAGGTGGAGACTGGACAGGTTCGGGTGCAGGACCGTCCCCTGCTGCTGCGACAGAAGGTCCTCCCGAAGAGGCAGACGAATCGGGGGATCGACTGACATGCTGAGTAGCTCGGGATACCAGTATCTTCATGCCCAGTCCGGAGCCACAAGGATAACTTGGGCCCGGTCGCGCCTGATCTTCTTCAGCACTCTGGGCAGAAGTGGTATAGGCGGAAAGGCGTACAACAGACCGCAGCTGCACTCGCGACGAAAAGCGTCTCCGAGCGAGTGCCGCCTTGGAAATTCCAACGCGCAGAACTGATGACATTGCGCGTTCTCTTCTGTGGCGAATAGATCTAACCAAGGCTCTCCCCACTGCTGAAAGAGACCTTGCGCCACGTCCGAGTTCAGACGCCATTCGTGATCCATCATGCACCGGCGGCTGAGTTCGTCCGCCCTGGCATTCAGAGAGCCTGCCAGGTGTTGAACCAACAGGGTCACGCCCTGATGTTCCAGCCACTGCCAGAGGCGCAGAGCCTCCTGGCAGAGGGTCCACGACCCCACTCCGCCTTGCTTGTTGCAGTACCACATGGCGGTGGTGTTGTCGGTGAACACTTGCACTACGCTCCCCCTGACAGAGGGGAGGAATGCCTTCAGTGCTAGACGAATCGCCCGCAGCTCCAGAAGGTTGATATGGAGCCGGGACTCCGCCGGAGACCAGAGGCCTCTGATCTCCGCCTCTCCCATGTGGCCTCCCCAGCCCTGGAGGGACGCGTCCGTCACAACTACGTGCTCCGGCTGGGGTAGGGAGAGGGGTCTGCCACTGACCCAGTCGCGGTCCGTGAGCCACCACTGCAGTTGTCTCGTAGTGCCCTCCGAGATCAGGACATGATCGGACAGGTTGCCCTGATGCTGGGCCCACTGAAACTTCAGGTCCCACTGCAGAGCCCGCATCCACCACCTGGCGTGACGCACCAGAAGGATGCAGGAGGCCATCAGTCCCAGAAGCCGCAGCGTCAACCTGACCGAGACCCGGGATAACGGCTGGAAGATGGGAACCAGAGCCTGAATATCCCGAACCCGCTGCTCGGATGAATAAACCCGAAACCGCGCCGAGTCGAGAACCGCTCCGATGAAGAGGAGCTTCTGAGAGGGACACAGGTGTGACTTCGGCACATTGATGGAGAACCCCAGCAAGTGCAGGAGGTCTGCCGTAGTCTGGAGGTGGCTGACGACTGTCTGGGGCGAGCCCTCCTTCAACAACCAGTCGTCGAGGTAGGGGAAGACTGATACCCCCTGCCTGCGCAGATGGGCTGCGACCACCGCCATCACCTTCGTGAACACCCGTGGGGCACTGGTAAGGCCGAAGGGGAGCACGGTAAACTGAAAGTGCTCTTGGCCTACCGTGAACCGCAGGTAACGCCGGTGGGCCGGCAGGACGGGGATGTGGAAATAGGCGTCCTGCAAGTCCAACGCTACCATCCAGTCTCCTGGGTCCAGGGCAGCCAGGACCTGAGCCAAAGTGAGCATCTTGAACTTCTCCGTCCAGAGGAAGCCGTTGACGTTCCGCAGATCCAAGATAGGGCGTAGGCCCCCTTTGCCCTTCTTGGGTACCAGAAAGTAGTGGGAGTAACAACCACGTCCTACTTCTGGCCCAGGAACGCGCTCGATGGCCCTCTTGGCCAAGAGGGCCGAAACCTCCTCTTGCAGAAGTTGCAAGTGATCCCCCGACACACGGTGGTATTGAGGTGGCATGGATGGAGGGGATGACTCGAAGGGGAGGGAGAAGCCCCTTCGGACAATTTGCAGCACCCACCTGTCCGAAGTGACTGTATGCCAGTGGGAGAGGTTATGGCGAACCCTGCCTCCCACAGGCGTCACATGGGCCTGAAAACTCGGACTAGGAAGGTTTTGAGGCAGGGGCTGCTGAGAGAGGTGTGGACTGGCCTCGCCGCTGGCCCCGACCACCGCCACGGCGGTTCCCACGTCCGCCACCGCGTTGCTGAACATTCTGCGGCGCGTGGCTGACGGTACGTGGTGGGGCGCCCCTTCCGTGGCCACGAAAGGAGCGAAAGGCACCCGATTGCTGGCGTGGGGCCGTAAGGCCCAAGGACTTGGCCGTGGCCCTGGAGTCCTTGAAACGTTCCAGCACATGGTCTGCCTTGTCGCCGAAGAGGCGACGGCCATCAAACGGCATGTCCAGGAGGGTGGCCTGGACATCGGCCGAGAAGTTGGTGGACCTCAACCAGGCGTGGCGTCGAACCGCCACCGTCGTTGCCATCGCCCTGCCCAGTGAGTCCGTAGTATCCAGCCCACACCGGATAGAAAAGCGTGCTGCATCTCGGCCGTCCGCCAGGGCTTGGCTGAGTTTAGCCTGGACCTCCTCCGGGCATCTAGGCAGCACCTCCGCAACCGTGTCCCACAGAGTGTGGGTGTAGCGGCCCAAGAGACAGGCGGTGTTCACAGACCGCAGCCCTAGGCTCACAGACGAGAAAACCTTCTTCCCGAACTGTTCATATCTCTTGGATTCCCTGTCGGGCGGTGCCGACGGGAATGCGGTTTGGGAGTTTGAGGCCTGGACGACCAGACTCTCGGGGGTGGGATGGGTGGACAAAAAGCATGGGTCGCCCGGTGCCGGGCGGTAGCGTCTGGCCACGTTCCTGTCCACAGGGGGGCCTGTGGCGGGCTTGGACCAAGTGCCCAGAAGAACGTCACACAAGGCCTCATTGAACGGCAGGAGGGGCTCCGCGGAGCCGGACTGCTGTTTGAGGACCTCAGTGAGGAGATTAGTCCTCACGGCCGCGACGGGGAGCTGAAGGTTTAGGGCCTTAGCTGCCTTCGTCAACACTACGCTGTAAGCAGAACCCGCCTCCGAAGCCACAGTCGGGGGCGACGTAAATCCAGTGTCTGGCGAGGTGTCAATACCACTGGCCTCCCCAAGCTCATATGTCCAGTCCTGATGTGACTGGCAATCACGTGCCAGGGGGTCCTCGGACCCCTCCCATTGCTCCTCGTCACCTGGCTCCTGGAGACCAGGATTAACAGCCAGGGCCTCCTCGTGGAGATAGAAGTCTCCAAAGGCCGACAGAATCGGCGCCCAGCGGCGCCCTTCCGACTCCTGAGTAGGACCGTAGGAAACATTGGGGGCGGCAACCACATCGGCTGCCGGGGACGACACCTGAAGGGACGGCGCCGGCGAGGTCGTAAGGTCGACCGGCGAGGTCCCGGATCCGGAGCCGGATCCAGCGAGGTCATGCGGCGCCGAGACCGAAGTCGCCAGCGGCGCCGGGGCCGAAGCACCCGACGTCGTCGGGGCCGAAGCGCCCGACCCGGAAGGACCTCCAGATGGAGCCGATCGGCCCGAAGGCGCCACGGGAACCGACTGAGGAGGGAGGGCCCTCATGGCCATGAGGTACCTCTCGACCTCCTCCTGCGACGCGCCGTGCCCAGGGACCCGAAGGTGTGGGGCAGGCGGCGACGCTTGCGACTCCCGCGGAGCCGCGTGGGCGGTGTCGCCCGAGTCCCCGGCCGCATCGTGCCAGCGTCGGGGCGGGTCGGAGGACCGATGGTGTCGCTCCGACCTCTCATGCCTCTTACCTGAGGACTTGGAACCAGACGATCGGTGTCCACTCCCGGAACGTCGATGACTCCGACCTCGCGACCTGTCCCTCGACCTCCCGTGGGACCGGGACCGGGACCTGGAGCGGCGCGGGGCCGACTGCCTCAGCTCGAGACGCTTGCGGGACCGCTCCCGCCTAGCCTTCGACGTCAGGGCCCGGCAGTCGGAGCAGGTTCGATCGTCGTGGTCGAGGCCTAAGCACTTCTGCCACCGGCGATGGGGGTCCGTGACCGACATGAGTCGGCCGCACTTCGAACAAGGCTTGAACCCGGGCATCCCTGGCACCGATAGTCGAGAAGTCGACTAAATAGAAGATCAAAAGATCAAAAAGTTTTCAGTCAAAAAGTGACTGGGGGTAGAGCTTCTTCCGGATCTGCGCTAGCTGGCGCGGAAAAAAGAAGAACTGACGTCAGCGCGCATGGGCGCCGTCTAAGTACTCCGACGACGTCATCCCGGCGCTCACGACGCCGACGACTGACGCGGAGCCGCAGACGACGCCTACCGGCGCGCAGGGGTATTGCTACGCAAAAGTTTCCGGATCCAGTCTGACGCCTGGGGATATTCTAAGGTAAGGAATCTATCACTAACGTGTCTCTTTCAGATGTAGCCCGTTAGAGACCGATTGTGACCCGACCAGGCTCCCCCCCAACCCCTGGTATTCAGTGCTCATTGTTCTATATTTTAAGGTTACTGATAATAGAGTCATTACACATTGTAGCGCATTGTAAGCGTGTAAATGTCTGCACTGGAAAGCAGAAGCAGGGCGGCTGCTGGGTCGTTATTCGGAACATTAGACAATTTTATTATAAGAACTAACTCTGTCATTGATGAGGGGATCATTTTAATGGAACGACGAGTCTCGCAGGATTTGGCCATGGATAAACGATCATCTATGGGCCATCTTGCGAACGCTCGCACACCCGAATGTATTAGACAAGTACATTCTACAGATGTCGAGGCATTAATACATAGCCCGCCAAGTTCCGAGGGTTCTTTTTGTTCATTGCCAGTACCTATTACACAACCATTAGCTGGGATAGAATCAACACAGGCACCCGTAGTGGAAATTTCCCCCAAAAGACCGCAAACTAGACTGCAATGTGAACTGCAGGAAGGTGCCATACCCAAGAGGAGGCAGCCACTGATTGCTGCTGTAGGGGGTAAAAAATCGAAACTCCCAAAGGGCCAGAGTACCCAAGATTTATCAACTAAACAAACGCTCATGCCCCAGGCTCGGCACCAGCTGATGGTAACAGCGTTAACACTCTAAAAATCTTCCCGCAGATTAGAGGCAGATGAAGAATCCTTATGCAAAAAGCTGGGAGCACTCTTTAGATCTGGCCTAGCCCCCTTTGAAAATAGGCTCCTTAGCATTGAAAAACAGCTTTCTAAGTTTGAAACAGTTTTGAGAAGTTCCAGAGTCAATGGGTACCCAAAAAATGGCCGTCTGGACACAATCCCGCCAAACTCGATATCAGAGGCACAGGTAATTCATCAACCCCTACTTACTACCGAGCGAACTTGTTTAAAACCTACGAATGCCCAGGGAGAAACAAGATCAAAATTACCCAATTCCTTAGGACAGGGACCTATATCGTTAGCACAAAAACAGAAAGATAGTGAGGGGCAGGCGTCAGGGGAGGCATTGAGGAGGGCCCATAGCATTAACTTACCACCTCAATCAATGCCATATGTGGTAGTACTAACAGGAGTGCCAGTATTAAAACACACTAGCCAAGAGTCATTTCTGTGCTTAAAAAATAAAGTGGCACACTGGCTCAATACAAACAGACCGTTACCCCCCCCCATGTAAGGAGTGAAATCGTAATGGTGCGTAGAATACATTGGCTGGGAACTGTGCCAAAAACCATTAATGGGGACTGTGTGCTGGTCAATTTCAGAGACCCCCGCACGGTGGATTACATATGTTTCTGGAATGATCAAAATTACAACCTTGTGTCATTGATAGAGTCACGACCATTGTCGTTTTTTTATCCTCCACCGATTCAGTCAGATGAGGAAGGGGCTTGGACACTTGTAACTAACCACCGCCAGGGCAGGGCTGGAAATTATCAGCATGGACCTCTAAATACACAGAACTATTTGTCCTTACAAAATAGATTTAGTGCCCTAGAAATGGTGGACTGACTGAGCTTAGACAACACACCAGATAGTGAGGAGGAGAGGTTAGATAAAGGAAAGACTAGCGACCCGGGAAATCAGCCTATCAAGTACACTCGGGGAATTAAAGGCATGGAAACTCAAACAGGTTGTAATATGCTAGATGTAGAGTTGGGGATGGGTGGTATTGACACCATAGAGGATATTTAATCAACCCCATCTACCATACAGCACACACTGCCGGAGGATGCTCCCATAAATCATGATGCAGCTGAATCGGGGGAGCTAATAACTTCTTTAACCTTTTTATCTTGGAATGTGGCTGGACTATCCAACAAACTAAATGATCCACATTCTTATCGATTAAAACAAAATTCTCCATTATCTGCCTCCAGGAGACATGGGAGAGAGGAAATTCATATAAATGGGTATCGAACATTCCATACTGCTGCAGAGCCATCATCAAGGGGCAGGAACAAAGGGGGTCTCAGTGTTTGTATTTCAAATACTTCCAAAGTTAAGGTTGAAAAATGTATCTCTGGCTCAAGTTATTATCAGATGCTAGAGATCAGACCAGATGGGAACGAGATCATTAATTTGATATATCTCTATAATATTATACCAAAATGCGAGATAGTAAATGTATTTAAAAGCCTTTTACATACGATGCAGAAGTCTGAGGTAGAATCCTTTTCAGGGAACCGTGTTGTGTGGGTGGGTGATTTTAATTGTTCCTTATGCCAAAACGGTCATACTGACATATGTGGTATAGTTAATATCAAAGGTGAACCCTGTACCCATTTTACCCATACATCTACTGGGAATATCTTAAATAACTAGCTGTTTAAGTTAGACCTGGGATTTGGTAACGAACTCTGCACACCACAGGTCGATTTTAGACCAACATTTAACGGAAGGGGATGTAATTCCCTGATTGACTTTGTCCTGGCCTCAAATACTATTTAATTTAATTTAACTGATCTTAAAACAGGGGAAACCGTAATTAGTGATCATTATTCCAATAGCTTCTCCCTAACTTTTGAAACACAAAATAACAGAAAACATGGAATAATCAATAATTTGTACTGTCATAGGATAAACTTAGCAAGAAGAAATGGCTACACAATAAAAGGGAATAAAGTTGAGCCTGTCTCTTTCCTTCAGAAACTAATAAAAAACAAGTTTTCTGACTTTATGGCCTGCCTCTCTGAAACGAGTAATTGGGCCTCAGTAACCATGGGGTTCTGTAACATCACACAGGAAATTAATAAATCCTTGGAGGGGCCATCTAGGAAACAGCAAAGGGATAAGGCGGAGGGTTGGTTTAACCCAGAATGCAGCAAAGCACATGCAGTTTTAAAATTGGCGCTCAAAAGAGACCCCAAATGTATCATGGAGATTAAAAATGCAAGAGCTATTTACTACTCCGCAATAAAAAAAAGAAAGAAGGACATAAAGCAGGAGGCTTGGGATACTCTTCATCAAGCTTGCCTCCAGAAGGATAACATAGGATTCTGGAAGGCAGTGAACGCCCCCTTTTTTGTTGAGGGAAAATCAGATAAAATAGAACTAGCAATAGAGGAAGACACCTGGGTAACCTATTTTACCGGATTATATAAAAAGGACAATCTATCCGGGAGTTTGGACACTGAAATACACGGTGAGAGGGAAAATGTGCCGGTGGGACTATTCCCCCTGGACATCAACTTCGAACTATCCGAGGTGGAATTGGCTATATCTGAGAGCTCTGGGGGTAAGGCTCCTGAGCCAGACGGAGTTCCTGTTGATATTTATAAATCCAATACCAACATATGGGCCCCTCTCCTGACTAATGTATTAAATTGCATAAACAAAATTGAGTTCCCTTCTAAGTGGCAGGAAGCTATTGTGGTCCCCATCTTCAAGAAGGGTGACCGTAATGACCCTAAATGTTATAGGCCCATTTCTCTTTTAGATTCCTTTATGAAAGTGGCCGGCAGGGTCATTTTAAAAAGACTACAACAATGGGCGGAAGACACAGGGGTTTTATCAAAGTTCCAATATGGTTTTAAGGCAGGATTGGGCACGGTAGAACAAGGACTGAATCTAGCCATTATTATTGGCAAATATGTGGTCGCAAAGTTGGACAAGCTGTTCGTAACATTCGTAGACTTAAGTTCAGCTTTTGACTGCTTAAGTCACAAAATTTTATGGGCTACACTTGTACATCTGGGAATCGACATGAGCCTTTATTAAAGAACTTTATAGGGGGGTGGGTGCTATGGTCCGGTATGGCAGTAAAGGAGATTGTACTACTAAATTTCCTATAAGAAAAGGAGTGCGCCAGGGATGTATATTGGCGCCTTTTTTATTTAACCTATATGTTAACAGCATAGCATCCCACTTGCTGCAAGATAAACAAGATTATCCACAAATTTGAGGAAATTTAGCACCAATCTTGTTGTATGCGGACGACGCTGTCATCATGGCAAGGACCCAGGTGGGTCTTCAGAGATCCCTCGTGGCCTTCTCAGATTATATGAATGCAAGAGGCTTAAAAATCAATATCAGTAAAACCTTTAGCATGTGCTGCTCCAAAAAGAGTAAGGGTCAATGTAAAATCTACCTGTCAGATACAAAGATCGAAACTACAAAGACATTTTCGTAATTTTGCAATAAAGCTTGGGGGACGACCAGTAAACATTTTGCTTGATATCTACAGATCGAAGTGTGTGTCCACCGTGATATATAGCTCAGGTATCTGAGGGATTGCGGACTTAAGTGAGATCCAGCGATGCGAAAATTATTTTGCGCGCTACTTGCTAGACGCACCTAAGTCAACCTCTACCTATGTTTGCCACAAAGAGTTGGGCCTAGTTTATGTATCTGACCTCATAAAGGTGAGCCCAGTATTATTGTGTCACAAGGTCTGGGTTTAACAGGAGACAGATTTAAACAGGGACATCATCCAAGATTACTTGAAACTCCAGGGGAGTTTAAAAATTGAGTGGCTATTGTATGTAAAACGCTTTCTCAAAAACATTGGCCATGCCGAATTCTTTAAAAACCCTTCCTCTTTAACATTAATTTCAAGAAAAAAGTTGAAGGAAATCTGCTCCATCGTTTTTAGATAATAAAAGGTGGCAGTTGGAGGGCAAGAAGAGCTTGGTAATGCAAAATCAATTAATGTTACATGGCAATGGCTTACAGCAATACTTAGTGTGCACACAAAGTAGTTATGCTAGGATGTTGCTAACCCGCTTCAGAGTAGGGAGTCTTTTTAGATTGTTGACTTTCCCTGAAGTTAATTCCTGGTCCAAGTCTTTGATTTTATGCCCCTGCGATGACATATCTCATCAATCAATGATTCATTGTATATTATTTTGTAAATTGTATACCTCTATCAGGAGAAAGTATTCAATTGTCTTACTTAAGAGCTGAGGAATGAGACAATGCAGACCGGCCCTACTAAGACTACAATTGTTAGAGGATGAGATAACATTGTATACTGTATCAATGTTTTTAAACGGTATGATGAGATTTAGACTGACAATGAACTGAGTTATCTTTTAACAATCGCAAACATTTCAAACAACTTTTCCTCTGTATTATATCTAATTTTTAATTGTCGCGAATTGTGAAATGTAATGTTTTGTGTAAACTGTATTTTAACTTTTTGTGCTTTTATGGATTCTTAATTTGAAACCGAATAAAGCTATGTTTGACTTGACTTGACTAGGGAGGCAAGTCAAATTACGTCAACTGCCGCTGCTCAATCTCCACGCAAGGAGGTGGAGGCTGGACAGGTTCGGTGAAGGACCGTCCTCTGCTGCTGCGACAGAAGATCCTCCCGAAGAGGCAGTCGGATCAGAAGATCGATGGCTATGCTGAGCAGCTCGGGATACCAGAATCTTCATGCCCAACCCGGAGCCACAAGAATGACTTGGGCGCGGTTGCGCTTGATCTTTTTCAGCACTCTGGGCAATTGTTGGTATTGGCGGGAAGGTGTACAGAAGACTACAACTCCACTCGCGACAAATAGCATTGCCTAGCGAGTGCCACCTTGGAAATTCCAACACGCAGAATTGCTGACGTCACACGTTCTCTTCAGTGGTGAATAGATCTAAACAAGGCTCTCCCCACTGTTGAAAGAGACCTTGCACCACCTCCGAGTGAAGACGTCATTCGTGATCCATCATGCACCTGCGGCTGATCTCGTCCGCCCTGGCGTTCAGTGAACCCGTCAGGTGTTGAACTTCCAGGGATATGCCCTGATGTTCCAGCCATGTCCAGAGGCGGAGGGCCTCCTTACATAGGGTCCACGACCCCACCCCGCTTTGTTTGTTGCAGTACCACATTACGTGAAAACCTGCACTACTCTTCCCCGGACAGAGGAAAGGAAGGTTTTGAGTGCAATAATGATCGCCTGGAGCTCTATAAGGTTAATGTGGAGCTCGGCCTCCGCCAGAGGCCTCTGATCTCCGCCTCCCCCATGTGGCTGAAGGGATGTGTCTGTCACCACAGTGTGTTCTGATTGGGGAAGGGAGAGGAATCTGCTGTTGACCCAATCCTGGTTCGTGAGCCACCACTGCAATTGTCGAGCAGTGCCCTCCGAGATCTGGACGCAATCGGACAGATTCCCCTGATGCTGCACTCACTGGAACTTCAAGTCCCACTGCAGAGTCCGCATATGCTACCTGGCATGATCGACCAGCAGGATACAGGAGGCCATGAGGCCCAGCAACCTCAGGGTCATCCTGACCGAAACCTTGGCTAGGGGCTGAAAGGTCGGAATCATAGCCTGAATATCCCAGACTCTCTGTTCAGGAGGATAAACCCTAAACTGCTTCGTGTCCAGAACCGCTCCGAAGAAGAGGAGCCTCTGGAGGAAGTCAGGTGTGACTTTGCTACGTTGATGGAGAACCCCAGCGAATACAAGAGATCGGCTGTAGTCTGGAGGTGAGAGACGACAGTTTGGGGCGAGCCGGCCTTTGACAGCCAGTCGTCAAGATAGGGAAAGACTGGAACCTCTGATCTGCGCAGATGAGCTGTGACCAACGCCATCACTTTAGTGAACACCCAAAGGACTTTGGTAAGGCGCGAAAGGGGATCACGGTAAACAAAGTGCTTGTGGCCTACCGTGAACCGTAGGCAACGCCGGTGGGCCGGCAAGACGGGGATGTGAAAATAAGCGTCCTGCAAGTGCAACGCTACCAACCAGTCTCCAGGATCGAAGGCATACAAGACCTGAGCGAGGGTCAACATCTTGAACTTCTCCATCCGGAGGAAGCGGTTACCATTCCTGAGATCCAAAATAGGAAGTAGGCCCTTGTCCTTCTTGGGTACCAGAAAGTAGTGGGAGTAACAACCACGACCTACTTCTGGGGCAGGGACACGCTCAATGGCTCCCTTTGGCCAAGAGAGCCATGACTTCCTGTTGGAGAAGGCCCAGATGATCCTCCGACATGCCATGTTACTGAAGTGGCATGGCGGAGGGGTAGCCTAGAAGGGGAGGGAGTAGCCTATTTGGACTACCTGCAAAACCCACCTGTCCGACGTGATGGTGCGCCAGTGGGGGAGGTGATGGCGGATCCTGCCGCCCACTGGCGTTTGATGGGCCTGAAAGGTCAGACTAGGATGGTTTGGAGGCTGCTGCAGAGGGGTGTTGATGGACTGGCCCACCCGCTGGCCCCCTGAACCACAGAGGTGGTTCCCACGTCACAAGCCGCATTGGGGCTGAACAGCTTGCGCCAGCCTGTGGCGGGGCAACCCTACCGTAGCCACAAATGGGGTGAAAGGCAGATTGTGCAGGGTGGGAAGTGGAGAGGCCCAAGGACATGGCTGTAGCCCAAGAATCCTTAAAGCGTTCCAGCACGTTGTCTGCCTTGTCGCTGAAAAAGCAACGCCCATCAAAGGGCCTGTCCATGAGGGTGGATTGGACATCCCCGTAAAAACCAGTCGAACGCAACTAGGTGTAGCGTCGAAGGGCTACTGATATTGAAATCATCCAACCAAGTGTGTCAGCGGTATCCAGCCCACAGCGGATGGTAAACTTCGCTGCGTTTCTCCCCTCGGCAACTGCATGGGAGAGTATGGCCCAGGCCTCCTCCGGGCACTGGGGCAACAGCTACGCCACCGTATCCCACTCAGAGTGGGTGTATTGGCCCAAAAGACATGCAGTGTTTACCGACCGTAGTCCCAAGCCGGCAGAAGAAAACATTTTCTTCCCAAGGTGGTCCAGCTTTTTGGATTCCCTTTCGGAGGTGCGTTAGAGAATGCACCTTTAGAAGTGGAGGCTTGAACCACCAAGCTCTCAGGGCTGGGGTGTTGGGAGAGGAAAGTGGAGTCCCCCAGGGCCAGGCTGTGGCATCGGGCTATCATCCTGTCCACAGGAGCCCCTGTGTTGGGTGTGGACCAGCTGCCAAAAGGATGTCCGTGAGGGCTTCATTGAATGGGAGCAGGGCTCCGAAGAGCTTGCTGCTGGCTAAAGCACCTGTCAGGAGGTTAGTCCTTAATGCCACCCTAGGTGGCTCGAGGTGGAGTGCTTTGGCCACCCTAAGCAACACCACTGCGTATGATGCTCCCTCCTCCGTAGCCACAGTAGGAGGAGACAACATGCCTAGGTATGGGGAGGTATCCAGACCACTGGCATCCCACAGTTCCTCTCTCCAGTCCAGATCGTACTCCACCTGATTTATTAAAGGGTCACCAGATCCCTCCCAGTCTTGCTCACCTTTCTCGGATTGCAAATCTGGCTGAAAATGACCCGGGTGGAACACAAGGAAAAAAGTACCCATCGGTACCGGATCTGGCGTCGGACGCTGCCTTTCTTGCTCTGTGTCCACGTCAGGGTGGAAGCCGGGGTTGATGCCAGCCGTGGTCCAGCCTGTATCGGCAGCGGATGTGGTGCTGGTGGAGTCGGCCCTGGTGGAGGTGTAACAAGGTAGACCTGCGCGGATCCAGATCCAGGCCTGGATCCAAGGGGGCCCTGCGCTGAAGTCGCCTGCATTTAAAGGCCTAGGGCCCCCAGCATAGTCCATGGGGCCCGAAGGTGCACCGGCAGAGTTGGGCTGCCCAAAGATGGTGTGCATCGCTTCATAAAACTGACGAAGCTGGATAGGGTTCGCGTTCACTCCTTGGAAGGGAGGGAAGGCCGGAGTTGACCCTGAAAGCTCCACACGCAGAGCCGTGGGGGGGGGGCACCACCTGCATCCTTCATCCCGTTGGACAAGGGGAAGTCAAAGAGCGACAATGCTTCTTCGACTTCTTCTTGTGCTTCAACTAACCTGACTCCGAGTGCGAAGACTTAGAAGAGGAGTGATAACTCCGTGATCGGTCCCTCGACCTCCTACGCAACCAGAACTTTGCGTGATGCAGAGCTGACTGCCGGGCCTCGAGGAGCTTTCGGAACCCCTCCCGCTGTGGCCCATTCTTCGACAGTAGGCACAGGACTTTGGGTCATAGTGGGTACTTGATGATGAAAAACTTTCCGATCCAGTCTAACGCCTGGGGGTAATTCCAAGGTAAGGAAACTATAACTAACTGTTTCTTTCAAATCAGCTTAACATCATACTACGCAATTGTGATTGCCCATGTTGTAATATGGACAAATCGTATTCTAGTACAATGTTGTCCAGTGAATATATTCTGGACTTTGGTGTCGTTAACCCATTGTCGACCACTGCTAGAGCTTTGAGGTTGAGGTTGATACAGTCTATTTCTCATAATGTTTCCGCAGCCTCGTGAAATTTTCCAAATCTCATTGTAGAAAGCGTAATAGAAACGTTTGTGACGTGGCTTCCTAGGACCTAACAAAAAGTCCCTTAGGTCCACATCCCCTGAAAGTAAGGATAATTGTTGTTTCACCTGTGTGAGTGTTGAGGTTTGTAGCCAATCAAGGCTTAGCTTCCCAACACTGTATGATGTCACTATCCCTGTGTGTTGTTTTGGCACATAAAGTGGATCTGGCCTATTTATACTAAATCCTTTAGTTTTACCCAAGAATCTTTTTTGACAGTTATTGGTGTCTATGGGCAAAACAAACCATTCCTTCCAATCAGGGTCTGATCTATTGCTTTGCAAAATGTCATCTACTGCAACCTGTTTTTGTGAAGTTATGTTATCCTCGGTGTGTGATGGTGCTGACACCCGAGGTGTATTCAAATCTTTATCCCTTGCTAACCCTAACAAGTTGTATGTTGAACTGTTTCATTCAAGAACATTATTTGTCAAGGAATAAGACATGCTCTAAATAGTGCCTCTGTTCCCCGGACCTGTCAGTTTCTAGAACCCCAGACCGATTTAAAATCTATGGTATCATTTTATAGGTCAAACCCTTGGTCAAATTACTGGGCAACAAAGGAAGCAGAATAGATCTGTTTGGTGATCATCAACATATTTTTCCGTGCCGGTGTAGGTGCAACCTTATAGTAATATGAGGCTGGGTCTGACGGTTTAAACCCTGAAAAATATGAGAATTTGTGTGCAAATGTATTTGAACTGCTTTTCAGCGGTGTTGGGCAGTGTTCCCATTGGTGATATGTGAAAACATTCCTAGGGTTAGCAGATTTATGCAGAAAGTGATGGACCATAATGTTGATATCAATAAATTTTCTCAAAGTCTGATGTGTCCTCTAACATTTCATTATTAGAAAAAGCAGATTTCTCTAAATCAGACAACATTGTTTACAGTTTCATAATCTCAATCATCAGGAAATGTACTGGAGGTAATAATATCACTCAATGATATTTTAAATAACTGGTATTTTTAAAAGTTCAGTCAGACCAAATATATTGATTCAATCTTGTCCCACACTATACCATTAGGTGTAGGAACTGCTGTAATATTCACTGATGACAGGTCTCTTTTTTCATGGAGTGATGATAGGTGCGGTTTCAGAATCACATTCACTTTTTGTGCCGCAGAGCTTTCTCATTAATAAGCAGGCTAAACACTATTACTAGACCTATCCAGAAAAGAATAAAAGTATTCATGTGGATACCCAGAGTTCAACCCAAGGCGAAACCAGATAAGTCTTTTTAATAAAGTTCACAAAATCTTGAAATCGCAGTAAATTAGTTCTTTGGGCTGGTGTTGATTCAGGTTCGCTTGGATCTAACAAGAAGGTGTCAAAGTCAATAAAAAAGCTGGATGCAGTTTGATTAATTTTCAGTAGTTCCGCAGGTTTTGTGGAAACTGCAGCTTGCGCTTGTTGGGACATGTTAACGTTGACATCAGTGTTTCGTCCAATTGAAATTTGTCTATCAGTGGAGTTCTCATTTTGAACTTCAATTTCAAGAGAAACGAGTCCCATTGCATTGTTGCTCAGTCACTCATTCCGTGCTGAGTCTTTCTGTTTGAACTTCTTGTATAGTTGTGAGAGAAGGGTTTCTGTTACTGAATAGTAGGCCGCGTGGACTCCAAAGTATCAGCCACATAGTGTAGTTTTATTAGGTCAATTGAGACAAATCTTTTCTCCTTTTTACTGTCAAGATGTGGCAGAAGTATAGTCCTTGTTCCTTCAATTGCTAGGACAGGTACAGGCTTTTTGTGTGATGGCCCAAATTGTTTTTTGTCCGCTTTTTTTTCTCTGACCAGATCCCTGACTTTAGGGATCCAGACAGGTCTTGCTGTGACACTTTTTACTCCATTGGTGGTCCTTTTCATCTGGACATTACTCTGTAGTGCCCTGCTTTCGTTAAGGACCTGTAAAACAGCCAAACGTTTATGAATGTGCCTTCACAATCAAGATCAGGTACTCGCATTCCCGTACCAAATAGGACCTCATAAGAAATGACACCCCTAGAGAGCTTATTTGCTGATTATTTAATGCCCTCTGTACTCCATACAGATGTTTTACCCAATTTCCACCCGAACCGAATACTCTAGCTGTCAAAGATTGTTTTAAGTCTCGGTTTTTCCTCCCCACACTTTAATTTCCCTCGGAATGGTATGGAGAGGAGTACTGCAATGCTACACCCAGACTTCCCTTACTTGTAAGCCCTAGAGATAAACGCATACACACGGTCAGAATGTAATGTGCTAATTGCGTATGTCCCTATAAAGACTCGCAAATCTTTTATAAGTTTGAGCGCCAGCCGAGTGCTGGGACCACACCCATAGGAACCTAGATGAAGAACCCACTGCAACCATGATATATTTGTAAGCCCCATCATATTGTAAGGGGCCGCAGTGGTCCAAATAAACACACACAAGTGGTTTGTCTGATATTAGTAATGGTGTATGCACCAGCCTTGTTACGGTGGAGCCTTTCAGCTGCTGACAGATGTCGCATTTCAAGACATAGTCCTTAGTCTGCCTTCTTAGTCCCAGCCACCAGTAGTGTTGTTTCAATAGAAAAACCTTAGCAGATACTCCTGAGTGTGCATAACATATACCCTTGTGTGCTGCTACAATTAATTCTAACCTGCGATCCATATTTGGTATTACTTTATCCCCACTCCAGGAATTTGAGCTAATTGAACATTGTTTGCATCTAACTTGTAGGAATACTTGAATAGACATCTTTTCGGTACTGCTGAGTTATTGCATGTAGCAATAATCACAACCATTATCTCACTGTCTATTCTCGTTTTTGAATGAGTGATTGCAGCTACAGAAGCTGTACGTACTGCCCCCTTTGCAGCTGACTCAGTGTATGTATCACATGTCGGATGTTTATAGCTGCAACCTTCTTCTTTTTGAACTGTGGGTTTGGCTTTATCTTCTTTTTTGGAAATATAGTCATTCTGCTTGTCTCTGGACTTTGTACGCTCTTCTTATCTGTATGACCATCCTTCCCTCTCTGAGTTTTTCAATGAACCCTGAAAAGAACGTCTATCAGTGTCCCGATACCCGTCAGGTTTCCCATTATCCCTATTCCTAAGGTTATACCTCCTTCCGGAGGGCTCCTATGGAGGAGATCTACCCCTGGATTGAGATCTGTTTTCTTTAACTTTTTTTTTTGTTATTGTCCCACTTCAGTTGAGGTTTTAATGCTTTTCCACCCAAACTGTCCCTGCCTAACTCTGCATAGGCAATTTCAATTATTTTGGGTAGTTTGTGCCCCCTTTGTAAAGGACTGAACTCCCTTAGGTGCCGGCGGATTCCAAAGATGCTCCCTCCCCATTAATATTTGCTAATATTATGGCTGATACGTGGGCATAGTTACCTAGTAACTTCATCCTTAAGTTCAGAGCAGGTTCTCCTCCGTACTCATTTTGTATTTGTCTGAATAAGTCTGGTATTACTGCTAATGACGGGATACCATGAGTTCTGGTATATACAGCAGCGAAAACTGTACCCCCACAAGGTACAATTCTCTATCTAAGGTGTTATCCCCATGGATAAGTAGATTGTCAGCATTCTGTGTTTTTCATAAGGGCTAGTATTTGGGAATACTGCTTCTAGCGGTTTGATCTTCTGAGCTATCTAGAATGGCATTTGTTCATTTTTTATAGGCATTTTTTAACCATTACTGCATGTAATATTTGTGGTGTAATTTTAGTTGCTGTGTTCTGAACGTGAGATGTATTTGTTGTTACCATCGCTGGCTGGACTGTAAGAGTTCTCATCACATATTGCGTCATGTTTCTCTAAAGTTTTATGAATTCTTTGTGAAGTATGAGTTAGTCTGGCCCTGGCATTGTTTCAATGTCAGAATGTGGTGTGTAGGATGCTAATATTGGCCATGTCCCTCCTTCTCTTCTGAGCGGACCTAGTCTTCTTCTTCTTTTTGTATGAGGTAGGGCACCTTTAAACCAGTATAATTGTTCCTGGTACGTGAATGGAACCTCAATGTCCTGATACAGACAATATTCCGCTGGTGCATCACATTCTGTGTATAAGTGAAATGTTTTTGTTTTTGCATTTGCTGCTGGGAATGTAACCCACACATAAAATACCTCTGTTCTGTATGATTCGTGTGCTTCAATCACGAAAGCTCCTATGCCACCCCTAGGTGTTAAACAATGCGCAAGCAGTTTAAAGGTGACTGCATTTCTTAAATTTCCTGCAATCTGAATTGCATTTGCATCTTTCTCGTTGTTAGACCCAGCCCTTTTGGCAGGTTCGCCCCGAGACTTTTTGCTTTTTCCTAGCCTGTTTCTGTGACCTGGTGTTGGTGATTTTAGGCCTTTGCGCACTTTTTCACTGTGGTTTGGCCTATGAACCCCTTGCATTCCTCGTGCGCAGCGCGTCATCACTAGGCACGCTCGCATTGGTTTCTGGGAAATGTGGTTTACAGCTCTATGCGGGCTGCAGAACATGTTAACGCTATTCCTAATGAAACGGCTTATTGTGCTGTTTCTTTGACACACGTCTGTTAGACTCTTCAGGCACATTTTTTATTTATTTTAAAATAAATGTTGCCTTTGGGACATCAATAGTGGTAAGACATGCTCAATTCACTAGCTGCTGTGCTCCACCTTATGTCCCGGACTGCTGAGGTCCTGGAATCCTGTAGGACTTTGCTGCTTTATTTTGGGCATCTAGCGCTTTGGAGCGCTGTATTTCCCGCCTGGGAGCGCTTCCTTTTTGCTCTAGCGCCTGGGAGCGCTGTTGATTGTCCTAAAGCGCTTGGGAGCACTTCGCCTTGCCCTTGGCGCCTGGGAGCCCTTTGTTTTGCTCCTAGCACTTAAGAGCGCTTTATTTTGCTTGTGAGCGCTGTAATCAGCCCCTAGAGCTTGAAAGCGCTTTTATTTTTATATTTATGGCGAGGGTGCCCACCCCTCGTGTTGCACCTGTGTTTCACCGCCGCTGGACCGGAGATCGAGATGGAGGCGCTGCGCCCGGCTCCCTGCCCGGGGCCGCACTGCCATTGGCGGCCCTCAGACCTAGGAAGTCAGGCGATGTTTTGCCTGGCGGCGAGCGGGACTTCCGGTTTTGCGAGAGGAGTCTTGTGCCCGCCGCCGGCACCCGAGAAGTGAGAGGAGAGGTAATGGCGGCGGAGGCGGCCCGAGGCACATTGTGGTTCCTGGCCCCCGCCGCGGATGAAACCAAGACCGGAGACTGCCTTAGGGCTAAAGACAATCCGGTGAGTGTGGCAGCTGTTTCCTGTGTGGTGGAGGGGGCGTCGGGACACACCGTCGGTGCCCGCCCCTCCAGAGCAGCATCAGAGGAGTGTCTCCGCCGTCCCGGTGAGTGCGGGACAGTTTTTCTGCTTTGTTTGCAGAACGGTCCCGGTTGCCAGGGGGGCCGCTCCAACCAGTGGGGCATTTCTTTGTTGAGAGCCTGATCGGCTCACGGGGCAGTCATTGCTCGTAGCTCCGAGGCCCCGGTGGGCCGTTTGCGATCACGAGTCACCAGAGGGGGGCTCCAACGACGCCACATGTTTCTGAAGAGCCCCCGAGGCTCAGGGGCATAATTGATGTTCAGAGCCCAGAGAGGCTCAAAGGCCTCATTGATCTCGAGACCAGAGAGGCTCAAGGGGGCACAGTTGTTTTCAGAGCCTAAGGGCTCCATGGGGCATATGTGTTTTAGAGCCTGAGTGGCTCCAACGTTTGACTATGTGTAGTGTCAGAGCCTGTGTGGCTCCAGCATTTGGTGGGCAGTGTTTGGTGTCAGAGCCTGTGTGGCTCCAGCAGTGGGCGCAGTTTGCGCCTAAGGGTCAGTGAGGACCCTGTCGCAGTTTGTGATTCACAGCTGCCCAGCAATTAGTGGGCAGCTGCACCGTTTAGGTCTTGTGTGGTTCCCAGGTGCCCAGCAAGTAGTGGGCACCTGCAACGTTTAGGTTTTGCGCCAGTGGCGCACCCCTGACTGGCGCTGCATGGCAGCACGCCCTGACATTCTGGACACAGGTCTCTTTGTCCCTTTATTAGATGGGGGCTGGTATGTGATTATCTATGTGATGGTAATTGCCTAATGCACAAGTTACTACTTGTGTAACGATATATCTGTAAGAGACATTAGTTAGTGATAGATTCCTTACCTTAGAATATCCCCAGGCGTCAGACTGGATCCGGAAAGTTTTGCGTAGCAGTACCCTTGCGCGTCGGCAGGCGTCGTCTGCGGCTCCGCGTCCGTCGTAGGCGTCGTGTGCGCCGTGATGACGTCGTCGGAGTACTTAGACGCCGCCTCCGCGTGCTGACGTCAGTTCTTAGCCACAGCTTTTCCGCGCCAGAAGCGCAGAGCCATGACAAAAACCGACACTGGTGCCAAGAAACTAGGGCCCTGAAAGGGGATGACCTTAACCCTAGATATCGGTTCGCAGAACGGGGAGGATGGGTGGGTCGGTAAGAATCTATCACTAACTAATGTCTCTTACAGATATATCGTTACACAAGTAGTAACTTGTGCATCTGAAAGAGACATGTTAGTGATAGATTCCTTACCTTAGAATAGATACCCCAGCAATACCATCCCCGTGGTGGTGGGTCTGCGAACCAATATTCACACCAGAAAGTCCTGGAGAACGGAGCGGCCAAAGTAGCCGTCCCTCCGGACTTGACTGTCCATGCAGTAGTGCCTAGCAAACGTGTGCAACGAGGCCCACGTAGCTGCCTGGCAAATGTCCTGCAAGGGCACACCTCGGCCCAAGGCAGTTGTAGTGGCCGTGGCTCGAGTGGAATGAGCCCGCAGCCCAACAGGTGGTTCCTTCTTAGCCAAGGAGTAACACGCCTGAATGCACATGATAATCCATCGAGAGATGGTCCTCTGGTGCACCGCCTTCCCTTTCTTAGCGCCCGCGTACCCAACAAAGAGTTGATCATCCACCCGGAACTGGCGTGTGCGATCCAGATAGAACGAGAGCACACGTTTTGGGTCCAGACGGTGGAGCCTCTCCTCCTCTCTCGCGGGGTGCGGAGGCGGAAAGAAGGTGGGCAATGTGATGGACTGCCCAATGTGGAAGGCCGTGACCACCTTTGGCAAGAAGGAGGGCCTAGTCCTCAAAACAACCTTGTCCGGATGGACTGAAAGAAAAGGAGGTGTACAAGAGAGGGCCTGGAGCTCACTCACTCTTCTGGCAGAGGTGATGGCTACCAGGAAGGCAGTCTTCAAAGAAAGAAGGCGAAGTGGACAGTTATGAAGTGGCTCAAAGGGAGCGCACATCAGAAAGGTTAGAACCAGATTCATGTCCCACTGAGGCATCACGAAGGGAACAGGAGGAAAGGTATGAGTGATGCCTTTCAGAAATCTGTTAACAATAGGGGACTTGAACAAAGAAGGTTGATCAGGCAGCCTCAGAAAGGCTGAAAGAGCCGAAAGATAGCCCTTGACAGTGCCCAGAGCAGAGCCCTGCTGGGCAAGAGAAAGAAGGAAGAGAAGAACCTCAGAGAGAGGGGCATTGAGGGGATCCACAGCCTTTGCTGTGCACCATGCCACAAATCTGTTCCACCTGCAGGCCTATACCGTTTTTGTGGAGGGACGCCTGGCTGCCAGAATGATGTTGCAAACTTCAGGAGGCAAGTCAAATGGCCTCAACTGTCGCCACTCAATCTCCATGCATGGAGGTGGAGACTGGACAGGTTCGGGTGGAGGACCGTCCTGTGGTAAATAAAATTACCGGGACTATTTTTCTATACATTAAATGACAATAAGGATAGCTCATAAAAAATGAGAGGCAGAGTCCGTGGTATCTGAGTCATACGGGCTTTAATTAAGATGACTAGAGTCACTGAGAATCGGGTTCCATCACTACTAAGGTTCAGGAAGGGATATCTAATGCTTTATTAACATCACACATTATATATAGTAAAACTGTACAATTGCAATGAATACAGTAGGCGTAACAAGTGAGGAGAGAGATAAGAACACATGGGCGTAAAAGAAGGCGTGAAAAGGGGCGTACACGGAGGTGTGTACTGGATGTGTCACAGAAGTGTCATAGGTGGGTGGATGCATAGAGAAAATCTGCGGGGTCAGCAGGAACCTTTACCATACATGCGCGCGCAACTGAACATGACGTGAGATTGACGTGTAGCTGGGGGCTTGACTTTAGCACTAGTAGAGGAGTCTGGTGTCTGGGATGTCAGAACGACCTGCACCTATAGCATATCTGATATCTTGTGTTTGGAGGATGTATTGTCTGAAGTAAAAGGTCTCTCGGGCAGAGGCCGTTCATTACTGAATGCTAGTGGGTGCATACATGTCTTCGTGCAATGCGCGAGCCATGGGTCTACTATGGCAACGGGTGCAGTAAATTACTTGCGAGGAGACAGGAAGGCCGGGCCCTTTGCTCTGCAGGCGGGAATATGTTTACCTATTTCACTAGACTGGAATGTGTTTTTGCGGAGGCTGAGCAGATAACTGTAGGCAAAATACCGTCTTGGCAGGCAGGCCAGGCCGAGCCGGGCACCGCTCGGCTGGGCAGGAAGTGAGGTCAGGGATGCATACCTAAACTGGAGCTTTCTGAGTCAGAAGAGGTTCGGAGCCTGAATTAAGGGCCTGGCTCGACTGGGCAAGAAAAACGTGTGCTTCGCGATATTTAAAAGTGCACCATGTAAATGCATTGGAAACGTAGGCCTGAGTGCGGAATTGACATTAAAACCATGGAGGGCCTAATAACTGACATGCTAACATTTGACGAAAATGCAGGGGCATTATTAAAACAGGCACGGGAAAGGAATTACATGATAATAGGGACATACATGTGGCATAGGTACATGGATAGGGTGCGAGGGGGGACACACTGACTACTTAAAAATTTCTGTTTCCTCAGTCCCCTGCTGCTGCGACAGAAGGTCCTCCTGAAGAGGCAGACGAATCGGGGGATCGACTGACATGCTGAGTAGCTCGGGATACCAGTACCTTCGAGCCCAGTCCGGAGCCACAAGGATGACTTGTGCCCGGTCGCGCTTGATCTTCTTTAGCACTCTGGGCAGAAGAGGTATAGGCGGAAAGGCGTACAACAGACCGCAGCTCCACTCGTGACGAAAAGCGTCTCAGAGCGAGTGCCGCCTTGGAAATTCCAACGCGCAGAACTGATGACATTGCGTGTTCTCTTCGGTGGCGAATAGATCTAACCAAGGCTCTCCCCATCGCAGAAAGAGGCCTTGCGCCACGTCCGAGTTCAGACCCCATTCGTGATCCATCGAGAACCGACGGCTGAGTTTGTCCGCCCTGGCGTTCAGAGAACCTGCCATGTGTTGAACCACCAGAGTCACGCCCTGGTGTTCCAGCCATTGCCAGAGACGCAGAGCCTCCTGGCAAAGGGTCCACGACCCCACTCCGCCCTGTTTGTTGTAGTACCACATGGCGGTGGTGTTGTCGGTGAACACCTGCACTGCACTCCCTCGGACAGACGGGAGGAATGCTTTCAGTGCCAGACGAATCGCCCTCAGCTCCAACAGATTGATATGGAGCCGGGACTCCGCCGGAGACCAGAGTCCTCTGATCGCCGCCTCTCCCATGTGGCCTCCCCAGCCCTGGAGGGACGCGTCCGTCACAACTACGTGCTCCGGTTGGGGAAGGGAGAGGGATCTGCCGTTGACCCAATCGCGGTCCGTGAGCCACCACTGCAGCTGTCTCGCAGTGCCCTCCGAGATCAGGACATGGTCGGACATGTTGCCCCGGTGCTGGGCCCACTGAAACTTCAGGTACCACTGCAGAGCCCGCATCCGCCACCGCGCGTGATGCACCAGAAGGATGCAGGAGGCCATCAGCCCCAGAAGCCGCAGCGTCAACCTGACCGAAACCCGGGATAACGGCCGAAAGACCGGAATCAGAGCCTGTATATCCCGGACCCGCTGTTCGGGCGGGTAAACCCGAAACTGCGCCGAATCGAGAACCGCTCCGATGAAAAGGAGCTTCTGAGAGGGGCACAGGTGTGACTTCGGCACATTGATGGAAAATCCCAGCAGGTGCAGGAGATCCGCCGTAGTCTGGAGGTGGCTGACAACTGTCTGGGGCGAGCCCGCCTTCAACAACCAGTCGTCTAGGTAGGGGAAGACTGAGACCCCTAACCTGCGCAGATGAGCTGCGACCACCGCCATCACTTTCGTGAACACCCGTGGGGCGCTGGTAAGGCCGAAGGGGAGCACGGTAAACTGAAAGTGCTCGAGGCCTACCGTGAACCGCAGGCAACGCCGGTGGGCCGGCAGGACGGGGATGTGGAAATATGCGTCCTGCAAGTCCAACGCTACTATCCAGTCTCCTGGGTCTAGGGCAGCCAATACCTGAGCCAGTGTCAGCATTTTGAACTTCTCCTTCCGGAGGAAGCCGTTGACGTTCCTCAGATCCAAGATAGGACATAGGCCCCCTTTGCCCTTCTTGGGTACCAGGAAGTAGTGGGAGTAGCAACCACGTCCTACTTCTGGCCCAGGAACGAGCTCGATGGCCCCCTTGGCCAAGAGGGCCGAAACTTCCTCCTGCAGGAGCCGCAAGTGATCCCCCGATACGCGGTGGTGTTGCGGTGGCATGGCTTGAGGGGTCATCTCAAAGGGGAGGGAGTAGCCCCTTCGGACGATCTGCAGCACCCACCTGTCCGAAGTGACTGTGCGCCAGTGAGAGTGGTGATGGCGAACCCTGCCTCCCACTGGCGTCACATGGGCCGAAAAGCACGGACTAGGAGGGTTAAGAGGCGGATGCTGCGGGGGCAGGTGTGGACTGGCTCCGCTTGTTTCCCCGACCGCCTCCACGGCGGTTTCCACGGCCGCTGCCGCGCTGGACGATAGTTTGCGGCGAGTGGCTGGCGGCACGTGTGGGGGCGCCCCTCCCTTGGCCACGAAAGGGGCGAAAGGCACCCACTTGCCGGCGCGGGCCGAGAGGCCCAAGGACTTGGCCGTAGCCCTGGAGTCCTTAAAGCGCTCAAGCGCATGGTCTGCCTTGTCGCCAAAGAGGCGACGGCCATCGAACGGCATGTCCATGAGTGTATTTTGGACGTCTGCCGAGAAGTTGGCGGATCTCAGCCAGGCGTGGCGTCGTATCGCCACCGTCGTAGCCATCGCTCTGCCCAGCGAGTCAGTAGTATCCAGCCCGCACCTGATCGAATACTTCGCTGCGTCCCGGCCCTCCACTAGGGCTTGGCCGAGTTTGGCCCGTACCTCCAACGGACACTCTGGCAGCAATTCCGCCACCGTTTCCCATGTAGAATGGGTATAACGGCCCAAGAGGCATGCGGTATTGGAAGACCGCAGTCCCAAGCTAAGGGACGTGAAAACCTTCTTGCCAAAGGCCTCGTACCTCTTGGATTCCCGATCGGGGGGAGCCGTCGGGAAGGCGGTCTGGGAGTTAGAGGCCTGGATCACCAGACTCTCGGGGGTGGGGTGGGTGGACAGGAAACATGGGTCGCCCGGGGCCGGGCGGTGGCGTCTGGCCACGTTCCTATCTACAGGCGAACCTGTAGCGGGCCTGGACCAAGTGCCCAAAAGAACGTCCGTCAAGGCCTCATTAAACGGCAGCAGAGGCTCCATGGAGCATGACTGCGGCATAAGGACCTCAGTGAGGAGGTTAGTCCTCACGGCCGCGACGGGGAGCTCAAGGCCCAAGGCCTTGGCAGCCCTCGTCAACACCACACCATATGTCGTGCCCTCCTCCGAAGCCACTGTAGGAGGAGAGACGAATCCAGTGTCTGGAGAGGTGTCCAGACCACTGGCATCCCCAAGGTCCCCTGTCCAGTCCATGTTAGACTGACATTCCCTTGTCAGAGGATCCTCAGATCCCTCCCAATACTCCTCTTCCCCCATCTCCTGAGACTCAGGGTCGGAAGTGAATGGGGACGGTTCATGGGGATAAAAATCTCCGAACGGCGTCGGGGTCGGCGCTGATAGGCGTCGTCCCGATGTCGGAACCGATTGAGAGGAGGGGACACCACACGGACCGACGCCGGGGGGGTCGTAAGGTCCACCGGTAACGGTCCAGCGCCTGACGAGGGCCCAACGGTGCCCTGCGGCGCCGGGCCCGAAGGCACCGACGACGCCGGAGCCGCTGAACCCTGCGGCGCCGAGCCCGAGGGCAGCGGCGTCGTCGGGATCGTGGAGCCCTGCTGCGCCGGCGGCGTCGAGGCCGGAGCACCCGACGGCGTTGGGGTCGTAACCCCCGACCCACTAGGGCCCCCAGACGGGTTCACGGGGCCCGAAGGCGCCGCGGAACCCGTCGGAGAAGAAAGGGACCTCATGGCCTTGAGGAAGCGCTCGATCTCCTCCGGCGTCGCGTTCAGCCCAGGGACCGGGGGGGGGGGGGGGGGGGGGGGGGGGGGGGATGATGGGGCCGAACGCGGCGCCCCGACTCACGAGGAGCCGCGTGGGCGGTGTCACCTGAACCCCCGGCTGCGTCGTGCGAGCGTCGGGGGGAGTCAGAGAGCGATGATGTCTCTTCGACTTCTTATGCTTCTTACCTGACGACTTGGACCCGGAGGAGTGGCGCCGACTCCCGGAGCTGTGACTGCTCTGTCCCCGCGACCTTTCCCTCGACCTCCCGTGGGACCGGGACCGGGACCTCACACGCCGCGGGGCCGACTCGCGGATCTCGAGTCGCCTGCGGGACCGCTCCCGCCTGGCCTTCCTCGAGAGGGCCCGACAGTCGGAGCAGGCCTCGTCGTCATGGTCGACGCCCAAACACATCAGGCACAAGTGGTGGGGATCTGTGACCAACATGGTACGGTCGCACTCGTCGCAATGCTTGAAGCCGGCATCCCTAAAGGCACCGTCGGAGTCGTGAAGACTTCGAATGGATCAAAAAGATCAAAAAGTTTAGTCAAAAAGTGACTAGGGAACTGCTCTTTCCAGATCTGCGCTGGCTGGCGCGGAATAAAGAAGAACTGACGTCAGCACGCGGAGGCGGCGTCTAAGTACTCCGACGACGTCATCACGGCGCCCACGACGCCTACGACGGACGCGGAGCTGCAGACGACGCCTGCCGACGCGCAAGGGTACTGCTACGCAAAACTTTCCGGATCCAGTCTGACGCCTGGGGATATTCTAAGATAAGGAATCTATCACTAACATGTCTCTTTCAGATGTGAGTTTTGCGCAATGTGATGTGGTGCTAGGAAATGTAATGCATTTAATATGATTACGCACCTTGATTTTACACCTCTGAATGTTTTTAGGCATCATGTGTTTTTGCGCTATTGAGTTATGTTCTGGCACCTCTGAATGTTTTTATGCATCATGCGTCTTCCTTGATTTTACACCTCTGAATGTGTGGGTTTATGCATCATGTGTTTTTCCTTCCTTACACCTCTGAATGTTTTAGGCATCATGTGTTCTCTCCGGTACCTCTGAATGTGTTTTGATGCATCATGTGCCTTGTTATTACACCGCTGAATGTATGTTTTATGCATCATGTGTCTTCCTTCCCTCCACCTCTGATTGTTGTGATGCATCATGTGTAATGTGTTCTTTCTTATACCCCTAACTGTATTGTGATACTTAGGTGGTGGTTCTTTTTAGTACAGGTGGTCCTAGTGAGGTCCTGGTTCCCAGCGTGACATTCTCCTAAGGTGTTTAGGGTTGCGTAGGTGGTACCTACCTGTTACCAGTAGTTACTGGTTGTGATTTATAACTGTTATTTTGTGCTATACTTATTCTAAGTTTTAGAAGTGCTATTTATAAAAGTGTTGATTCTCACAGTGGCCCATGTGGCCATGTCCTGTAAATAATCCCTTGTGAACATTGCCCGTGCCAGTTGGCACAATGTACATGTGTAACTTCTATCTGATGTGTTTTTACAATACAGAAGTTATTTTTATATAACCTTGTGTTGAGTTCCTTTTGTGGTGTGCCTAAGATGTTGTTGTTGTTGTGTGCTGGCGCAAATGCTTTACACATTGCTTCCGGGATAAGCCTGTCTGCTCGTGCCATGCTACCAAGGGGGTGAGCAGGGGTTATCTTGGCGTGTGACTCCCTTGCCCTGACTAGAATGGTGGTTTCTGCCTAGCTTTGGCGTCAGCCTTAGCCAACCAGAAATAGCCAGTTCTAACACTCGTCATCTGTGAGATGCACGTTTTACACAACTCCTTCCGCGTTATCTGCATCTTCTGTCATTGTTTAAAAAAAAAAAGTATTTTCCAATGGAACCGTGATAAGGTATTTTGAACAATTTTAGGAACACTGTGTCCTTCAAGCTTGATTAACCAACAGCTAATCAATAGTATTTTTGCATACTCAGCTGTGGCGGAGTTTAGCGTACCCACTCCAGACGTCACTGGAGTTTTGAGAATAGGGATTTCTGAGAGTAGCACGACTGAGCTACTCAGATTCTACTGTTAAACAAGTACCAACCAACGTTGGTGGTGGCATGTCGTGTAAGTCCTATAAAAAATCTACAGGATCTGCGCGTTTAGACAACAAACTGTAGGATTGGTGTCAGATGAACTCTGATCACACCCACCGGGTATGTAGGCCTTCTTGTACCAACCAGCTCACAGTGCCACTAGAATCTCTTATTACCAAGGAGAGAATAGTTCTAGGCAACCATCAAACATGACAACCCAGATCCCTCAGGACCGTGGAAACAATATACTACCTTTCGCTCAGTAACTCGTGCTTACTTAGTCTGTCTTAGAGAAATACCCAGATTAAACAGGCTGGGCATTTTCAATAAGAATTTATTGAACAGTTGTTATTCTGGTGTAGAATAGATGAGCTGAAAATCCGTTACACAGTATAAGATATAAATGATTAGCAGTAAGATAATGGTAAATGGATGGTATAGCTCCACCATCTTACTACAGTCATGATTACATATGAATATATAAAACACAGGATAAAAGATGCATACTCCTACAATGCCTCTCTAACTAGATGTACCTAAGTGTACCTCGCATGTACGTAGGTGTTAAGCCAAGAATTCTTCTAGGATTTAGTCAACCCCATTACCTGAAGTGAGAGACGGTGGGACCCCGTCCTGATGTCGAGTTGGACGACCCTGCGAGGGATCTTAGACCACTGCGACCTGGAGTGTCTGCTTGAAGGAACCTCAGCATCCCTGGTCAGTGTGTTGGGCAGGAAGTCTCTGTCTCCTCTGTCTTATCTTAGCAAGATGTAATGTATATATACCCATAGGTCTCCCCAGGGGCCTACCTTTCAGTATTACTGTGTCAGCCTAAGGATGAAGTTACGCAAACAAATGATGGACAGAATGCTAATTGAATCATACATTCACCCCCAATTCAAGAGATCTGGGTTAAATACATTGTTCTTTTGCTCATTATGCCATCCCAGTTTAGATCCAGCCATATGCAAATTAGTCTTGACCCTGTGCCTCATGAGTGCAGTCCAGACCGAACTGCCAAGCCAGGTCCTCCCTGGACCGGAAACATGCATCCTGGGGCTGGTTTTAGGGTATGTCACCCTTCTTCAGCCTGGCTAGCTTGAATCCAGTGGCACAGTGAGCAAGGGACCTTCATCTGGGCATACCAATCCAACATAGGCCGAATAGTGCTACGCAAACAAATGATGGATGGAATGCTGAATGAATCATACATTCACCCCCAGTCAGGAGATCTGGGTTAAATCCATTGTTCTTTTGCTCACCATGCCAACCCACTTTAGACTCAGCCATGTGCAAATCAGCCTTGAGCCTGTGCCTCATGGGAACAGTCCAGACCGAACTGCCAAGCCAGGTCCGCCCAGGACTGGAAACAAGCTTCCTGGGACCAGTTTCAGGGTATGGCACCCTTCTTCAGCCAGGCTAGCTTGAATCCAGTGGCACAGTGAGCAAGGGACCCACGTCGGGGCATATCAATCCCACAAAGTGCGAAAAGTGCTACGCAAACTAATCGTGGACGGAATGCTGAATGAATCATATATTCACCCCCAGTCAAGAGATCTGGGTTAAATCCATTGTTCTTTTGCTTACCATGCCACCCCAGTTTAGACCCAGCCATATGCAAATCAGTCTTGACCCTGTGCCTCATGGGAACAGTCCAGACCGAACTGCCAAGCCAGGTCCTCCCTGGACCGGCAACAAACATACTTGGACCGGTTTCAGGGTATGTCACCCTTCTTCAGCCAGGCTAGCTTGAATCCAGTGGCACATAGGGCGAAAAGTGCTACGCAAACACACGATGAACGGAATGCTGAATGAATCATACATTCACCCCCAGTCCATCTACTGTTGTTTTTGTATTTGTCACTCCGAGTGGGACAGGTATGCCCACACATTGGTCCTGTGCTCTCCATGCCACTGGAATCAGCTATCCTGGATGAAGAGGGCTGAAACCCCGAAACCGGTCCTAGGATGCTTGTTTCCAGTCGAGGGAGGACCTGGGTTGGCAGTTCGGGCTGGACTGTTCCCATGAGGCACAGGGTCAAGACTGATTTGCATATCGTTGGGTTCAAACTGGAATGGCATGGTGAGCAAAAAAACTGTGGATTTAAGCCCAGATCTCTGTACTGGGGTAAATGTATAACATTCTGTCCATCATTGTTTTTGCTTAAGGATGACGTTGGGCATGAACTTTGTACATAGGTTTTATACAGGAGATGGTAGTTCTGCTGTGCTTTCAAGAATCCACATGCAAAATGTATGAGATTTCGAACTAGAGAAGAACCTGTGTTCTGAATGCAGTGTAGTAGCTAGGTAAAAGGTCAGTCCTTGTAAACTGTGACAAGTGTAAATGTAAAGTAGGGAAGAACATAGGTGAAGAGTAATGAAGGTACCGAGGCCTATAATATGGTACCTATATGGACTACAACACAGGGTTGTGTGCCATGTCGACTCTTCACTTTTCTCTGCACCAAAACAGGCACCCTGCAATTGCAGTGCATGTGTATTCCGGTACAGGGCCTCTAAGGGTGGCACAATAGGAGCCACAGCTCTTCAAGGCCTCCCAGGTCACAGTGCCCTTAATATCCACTGTAGCTTTTACAAGGGGCTTATCTGTGTCCATGGAGGTGCAAATCGTGTGCACAAAAGTACAGTTTTGGGAAAGAACACAGGCCCTGGGAACCTGATTGACAGGGACCAGGGCACATCAAGGCAGGTTGCATCAGATGTCAGGCAAAACGTGGGGGGTAACCATGCAAAAAGGGGCACTTTCTTAAAATATTGATTCACAGCTACCCCTGACGAAGGGTGAGATCACCCAAAATGCCTTAGGAATCAACAAGCAAGCTGCTTAAACGGAACTCACTTATGATCAAAGCTTTGTTTGTGATGTAATGAATGTGAATCAACATTTGTGCACAAGAGATATTAATTATACATTAACTGTCATTATGTCATCAACATATGAAAATACACTAGTGATTATTGTGTTAGGAAAAACAGTTTTGAACTTTCATAAGGTAGAGCAAGATTAGCTTACAGACTTTTATGGTTGTGGGCTTTGTCTCTAGATTACCTGTTGGTTGGCTAGGTTCTTTCAGAGTTCGGAGAACCTGCCGGGTGTTGAACCACCAGGGATATGTCCTTCTAGTCCAGCCATGTCCAGAGATGTAGGGCCTCTTGACAAAGGGTCCACAACCCCACCGCACTGTTTGCTGCAGTATCACATGGCAGTGGTGTTGCCTGTGAACACCAGAACCAGCTTGCCCTTGATTGAAGGAAGAAAGGCTTTCAATATCAAATGAATCGCTCTGAGCTCCAGTAAGTTGATGTGGAGTCCAGATTCCATCAGAGAAAGAGTCTTCTGATCTCCACCTCTCCCAGTTGGCTGCCCCATCCCAGGAGTGATTGAAATAATGGGGTCAAACCCAGTGGTAAGTCAGAGGACCTGGGTATCAAGTGCTATATAAGAAAGTGGTCCTAGATCTAACTCAGTCAAAATCAATTAATGAAACAATATTACAAATTGCAGGAATTAATCATATGGAAAAATGGAGAACAAATATATATATACACATACACAGTCAAATGCTTATACATTCATTTGTAAAACCCCAAATACTTTTTTCTCAAAAGACGCACAGTTTCTCTTTGATAAATTAATTAGCCAAATTATTTATTTACATTTAATCAAATAGAAACAATAAGAGCTGGGGAATACTGTCAAGTGCAGTAAGAGAGTGCAGAAGTTTGTGCTCATGTGAAGAGGGAAAGGAAAGATTCACGAAGAAAATCCAAATGATTTAATTTCAACTAAGGTTCAATTCTCTTAGCAGAATGGAACAACGGGCCTGCCCAAAACAGTTTGTCATATGTTGGTAAACACTTCTGTCACAGTACCACTGCCTCTGTGCAGACAAACAAAAAAGAGGGGGAGGGGGGGGGGGGGATGGCAGGCCCCAAACAAGGGGGGTAGATCGTCAACGTTTCGACCCTGGCGCTGATATGGGAGGATTGACACCTCAACTATGGGTCTTCTTCAGGACAGAAAGGGAGGGGACCTAGGGGGAACCATAATATATGAATCAATAAATATCTCATATACTAGTCATGATTAAAATGATTAAAAGCCCAGCAAAGGTTAGGGTACTTTACCTAGGTTGCAGAAGGAAGGGGATAGCCCCAGCAATAAATTAGGCAACCTAAAAGACACAAGAAAAGCATATGTCTGAGTGCCAATCTCAATCTGGCACAGAATATACAAATTCAAAACCGTTCTCCTAGAAGGGGCACTCACCCGTCATTGGTGTGCCACAATATTTCCAATTTTGTCTCACAAATTCTACTATGGCCTTATTCAAGAAGGCGCCACATATGGAGGTTCGTTCCCAATCTAATCTACAAACAAACATATATAGAAACAAAGTGAAACTTACCAACATGCAACACTATCCAAACCACAAGAAAAACATATCAATACATATTTTAAGTTCACTCACCCGCTATAACAACGGAGTGGGAGACAAAAAACACACAGGGGAGAGAGAAGACTCTTCTCAACAACCTTTTGTTTTCAATCCAGCAATGGTTCTGTAAAGGAAACCACAACAAACAATTATTTCCGCTTCCATCACCGAAGCGATAAACGGTGGAAACGAACGAGTTCCCAACCGCCTCTCTATCACTTGAGCAGGGGGGGCTGAAAAAAGGCAACAAATTACCTGGTAGGCAAGGCAATGTGTCCTTGTACGGGTTCCGTCTAACAGACAACCCGAGAGCCGAATAGCTCGGTGTTTTATATCTGTACGTGGCGTGCACGCTCTGAAACAAGTGCTTCATTTCCAACGTGCTACCGTCAAAGTCCAAATGGACATAGGAGAGATACTCCCCGTGTAAGCTACACTGAGTAGCAAATAACTCAAATCACCCAAGGGAAATGTATTGCGCAAAGAGAGTAAATTCTATTTACAACAAAGGAAAATGAGAAAGGACAGAAAAATGTCAGACGACAAAAGACATTATGTACATAGAACATTTGTTCGGTTCTAAATATTTGAAAAACTCAGTACCATCTTGATCAAATAGTACGAATATATACACAGACACTTTTATTACAAAAATACGTAGATCACCTGATACAAAAGATATGTACAAATACACGATGATCGAACATAATTATTACATACTCAATATGATTACACGACTGACAGTATTTTATAGAGGAGTCATAATCATAACTCATGGCCACATAATTGTGAATGTACTTCCAGGGATCAGCACATCATACAGGATATAGTGTCCTTCAACATAGGTATATACACAATGTAATATTTACTAGGAGCTGACCCGCTAGTCTGTAAAAAAGGAAGGGGTCAAAGAACCTTTCAGTGCATACTGTCACAATCCTCAAAAAGAAACGGTCACAAGAAATGTGATATCAGAGTGACCATTATACGGAAAACATGATCCGCAGTGCATCTAGGCACAGTACTAATATCTTATGCAAAAAATATTTATACAACTTGCAAACCAAACCAAAGACAAAAGTGTCAATCAGTTATAGAAACGGGTTTACAAGGTCATAGAAAAAATAAATCAAAAAAGCAAACTATGATCAAATATTGTAAAGGGAGGCCATCTGTCTCGTAACCTCCTCATATTCATTGAGGCCCCTGCTCACTGTATCAAATACATGCATCCATTTGCATTTGCGAGCACTAAGGATATTGGCAAAATTGCCACCACGTGGGTTCCTATTAACTTTTTCCACAACCCACCATCTTAAGCTCTCCGGTGGGTGAGCAAATCTTACAAAATGGTCGACAAGGGGTGCTTCTTGTACCTTACAGCGTACTCTGCTGCAATGCTGTAAAATCCGGGTCTTAACTTTTTGGATGGTTTGGCCTACATACATAAAACCACAGAGGCGAACAATAGCATAGATTACCCCCATTGAATTGCAATTAGTATGCTGTTGCAAAATATGAGTATGGTCATTAAATGTACATTGTTTAAGCTCGACAGTCATGCTGCACGCCTTGCATGAGCCACATTTATGATGTTCCAAGACCGGAGGTATATTCCACAGCGTGGTCTGGTTATTCATACTTTTCTGAGGCAAAAAAGATTGGACCACATAGTCCCTTACACACCTCCCTCTGCGAAAGGCATGCATAGGTGGTTCTGGTATCCCAATCTCATTACCAATTAAATACCAATGGCTGGTAATGATTTTCTTTATCTCAGTGCTACGAGTATTAAACGTTGTAACACATGTCATCCGTTCCTTGTCCATTGTAACCAGTAGATCTTTTTCCCGGTTAAAGCCTCTTTGATCAACCAGTTGTATTGCCTGCATGGTATCCCTCAGATAACATGCAGTATCCTCAGCAATCGGTTTGATAAATATATCAATAAACTTGCATAATGGTTCGAGTACAGAACCACAGCTAGATATGATTGGTCTACCCGGAGGATTAGTTTATGCACTTTGGGGAGTGTATAAATAGTTGGTAATCTAGGATAAGTGTTGTTCATGTTTGGTTATAAAAACCTCTTGTGAAGCACTTTCAGTGATAGTTTTAATACTAGCTGCAATCTCTTTAGTAGGATCAGCTTGCAATTTCTTATAGTTCCCTTCAACAGCAAGCTGAGAAGAGATCTCGGATTTGTAATCATCCCTGTTCTGAATTACAATTGCTCCCCCTTTATCAGCGGGTTTTATCACTAGATCACAATTCGTTTTTAATGATTCAAGTGCTTGTCTTTCTTGTCTTGTTGTATTATATTTGGTATACTTCCTTTCAGTCAAACGTTTATTCACATCCCCCATCACCACTTGTTCGTATGCCAACACCCTGTGTGGCATCATATGGGAGGGTGGAGTGAATGTAGAAGGTGGTCCAGTCCTGTATTGCTAAACACTGGTTGATGAGGAATTTTGTTAAAATAGTGTTTTAATCGAACTTTGCGAAAGAACTGATGTCGTTCTATCTTTAGGTTAAATGTGTTCGGTAAATTTGTAGGAACAAAGGACAGGCCCTTCTCCAATATTTTCTCTTTTTCTGCTGTAAGATTATAATTAGAGAGATTTATCAAAGGTCTCACAGCTCTCATCGTTCTTTGTGTGTTCACAACCTGTAATGCTGTCTGCGTGTTCGTATGTCCCCATGTCCTTCCTGACGGAACTGGACCTGCTTGACTGGTCTGCCCTGCCTTGATTCCAAACTGGTTGACCCCGTCCCCGTCCCCTGCCTCATGGTTCCATCCATGGATCCTGTTCTAAAAATCTGTTTGGAACTCCTGCTGGGCACCAAAATAAAGAAATCTGAAGACAAGGAACGGATGACATGTGTTACAACGTTTAATACTCGTAGCACTGAGATAAAGAAAATCATTAACAACCATTGGTATTTAATTGGTAATGAGATTGGGATACCGGAACCACCTATGCATGCCTTTCGTAGAGGGAGGAGTGTAAGGGACTATGTGGTCCAATCTTTTTTGCCTAAGAAAAGTACGGATAACCAGACCACGCTGTGGAATTTACCTCCGGTCTTGGAACATCATAAATGTGGCTAATGCAAGGCGTGCAGCATGACTGTCGAGCTTTAACAATGTACATATAATGACCATATTCATAGTTTGCAACAGCATAGTAATTGCAATTCAAAGGGGGTAATCTATGCTATGGTTTGCCCCTGTGATTGTATGTATATAGGCCAAACCATCCAAAAAGTTAAGACCCGGATTTTACAGCATTGCAGCAGAGTACACTGTAAGGTACAAGGGGCATCCCTTGTAGACCATTTTGTAAGATTTGCTCACCCACCGGAGAGCTTAAGAAGGTGGGTTGAGGAAAAAGTTAACAGGAACCCACGTGGAGGAAATTTTTTCCAATATCCTTAGTGCCCGCGAATGCAAATGGATGCATGTATTTGATACAGTGAGCAGGGGCCTCAATGAATATGTGGAGGTTACGAGACAGATGGCCTCCCTTTACAATGGTTGATCATAGTTTGCTTTTTTGATTTATTTTTTCTATGACCTTGTAAACCCGTTTCTATAACTGATTGACACTTTTGTCTTTGGTTTGGTTTGCAAGTTGTATATATATTTTTTGCATAGAATATTAGTAGTGTGCCTACATGCACTGCGGATCATGTTTTCCGTATAATGGTCACTCTGATATCACATTTGTTGTGACCATTTATTTTTGAGGATTGTGACAGTATGCACTGAAATGTTCTTTGACCCCTTCCTTTTTTACAGACTAGCGGGTCAGCTCCTAGTAAATATTACTTTGTGTATATACCTATGTTGAAGGACACTATATCCTGTATGATATGCTGATCCCTGGAAGTACATTCACAATTATGTGGCCATGAGTTATGATTATGACTCCTCGATAAAATACTGTCAGTCGTGTAATCATATTGTGTATGTAATAATTATGTTCGATCATCGTGGCATTTGTAAATATCTTTTGTGTCAGGTGATCTAAGTATGTTTGTAAAAAAAGTGTCTGTGTATATATTGTTCGTACTATTTGATCAAGATGGTACTCAATTTTTCAAATATTTAGAACCACACAAATGTTCTATGAACGTAATGTCTTTTGTCGTCTGACATTTTTCTGTCCTTTCTCATTTTCCTTTGTTGTAAATAGAATTTACTCTCTTTGCGCAATACATTTCCCTTGGGTGCTTTGAGTTATTTGCTACTCAGTGTAGCTTACACGGGGAGTATCTCTTCTATGTCCATTTGGACTTTGACGCTAGCACGTTGGAAATGAAGCACTCGTTTCAGAGCGCGCACGCCATGTACGGATATAAAACACCGAGCTATTCAGGTCTCGGGTTGTCTGTTAGACCGAATCCGTACAAGGACGCATCACCTTGCCTACCAGGTAATTTGTTGCCTTTTTTCAGCCCCGCCTGCTCAGGTGATAGAGAGGCAGTTGGGAGCTCGTTTGTTTTTATCGTTTTTCGCATCGGTGATGGAAGCGGAAATAATTGTTTGTTGTGGTTTCCTTTACAGAACCATTGCTGGATTGAAAACAAAAGGGTGTAGAGTAGTGTCGTCTCTCTCCCCTGTGTGTTTTCTGTCTCCCACTCCGTTGTTATAGCGGGTGAGTGAACTTAAAATATGTATTGATATGTTTTTCTTGTGGTTTGGATAGTGTTGCATGTTGGTAATAGTTTGACTTTGTTTATATATATATATATATTTGTTTGTAGATTGGATTGGGAACTAACCTCCATATGTGGCGCCTTCTTGAATAAGTCAAAACACGGTACAATTTGTGAGACAAAATTGGAAATATTGTGGCACACCACTGACGGGTGAGTGCCCCTTCTAGGAGAACTGTTTTGAATTTGCATATTTTGTGCCAGATTGAGATTGGCACTCAGTCATATGTTTTTCTTGTGTCTTTTAAGTTGCCTAATTTATTGCTGGGGCTATACCCTTCCTTCTGCAACCTAGGTAAAGTACCCTAACCTTTGCTGGGCTTTTAATCATTTTAATCATGACGAGTATATGAGATATTTATTGATTCATATATCATGGTCCCCCCTAGGCCCCCTCCCTTTCTGTCCTGAAGAAGACCCATAGCTGAGGTGTCAATTCTCCCATATCAGTGCCAGGGTCGAAACGTCGACAATCTACCCCCCTTGTTTGGGGCCTGCACTTTTTCGTCCCCCCCCCCCCACCACTCTTTTTTGTTTGTCTGCACAAAGGCAGTGATACTGTGACAGACGTGTTTAACAACATATGGCAAACTGTTTGGGGCAGGCCCGTTGTTCCATTCTGCTAAGAGTATTGTACCTTAGTTGTATTTTCTTCGTGAATCTTTCCTTTCCCTCTTCACATGAGCACTTACTTCTGCACTTTCTTACTGCACTTGACAGTATTCCCCATTTCTTATTGTTTCTATTTGATTGAATGTAAATAAATAATTTGGCTAATTAATTTATCAAAGAGAAACTGTGTGTCTTTTGAGAAAAAAGTATTTTGGGTATTACAAATGAATGTATAAGCATTTGGCTGTGTATGTATATATATATATATATATATATATATATATATGTGTGTTCTCCATTTTTTCCATAGGATTGATTCCTGGAATTTGTAATATTGTTTCATTAATTGATTTTGACTGAGTTAGGTCTAGGACCACTTTCTTATAAAGCACTCCATCCCAGGAGTGAAGCATCTGTCACTACTGTGTGATCTGGTTGGAGATGGGAGAGGAGTATGCCTCTGACCCAATCGTGGTTGGTCAGCCACCACAGCAGGTCTCTTCCAGTTACCTTTTAGATCTTAACCATGTTGGAGAGATTCCCCTGATGCTGCACCCCCCAGAACTTCAAGTCCCACATACAGAGCCTGCACACACCATCTGTCCCTAGCAGGATGCCAAAAGGCTCAGCAGCCTCAGTAATTTTAACTGAAATCCAGGATAGAGGCTGAAACATTGGTATCTGTATTGCTTCGTCCTCCCAAATAATAGAAAATATAGCTCTCCCACACAGAGGCACACACACGGCAAAGCAAGTAAAAAAACACCTGGAAAAGGATTTTCACTCTCAAACCGAGGCACATCAAAAAGACAATTTTCAGAATAAAGTGTGGGGTTTTATTTGTGCATCACTCTCTAACAGAAAGGCTATCCCAGATGTCAAATGAAACAAATGTGTGTGTGTGTATATATATATATATATATATATATATATATATATATTCAATGAAAAGACCATAGGTTTTAGCCCATATATAGTTAGGGATTAGCATTTACAAAACCTTATTTTACTCGCATAAAACCATTGAAATTCGCATATATAGTTAGATGCGCTAACTATATATCGCGCACCCGCAATCCACTGCTGATGATGTTACATATTACATCATTCATGACATGCTCAGTGACATCACTGATGACATCACTGATGACATCTCAAATGACATCACTGATGACATCTCAAATGACATCACTGATGACATCACTGATGACAACATCCAGTGACTGTATGTTTCTGTAAAGTTAAAATATGTCTTACATATTGAAGAATGAGTGGATGTATAAGTGTCTGGATGAAGGATTTAGTAGGTGCATGACTGACTGTATGAGTGAGTGATTAAATGTGTCTCACTGAGTGAATGGGTTAGTGACTAAACTGTCTTAATTTGTGCATCATTATGTCTGTTGTTCTGTAAACTGCTGCATGTGTTGATCAGTAGCTATATGAGTAACTATATGGGTTATTGATTGGTTGCCCAAGTATTTGTATGGGAGACTGAGTGTGTGTGGGTGGCTGGGAGGTGTATGACTCTGTGCATAGATGTGTGAGCAGTTGATTCACTAGATGTATGGGTTCAAAAGTGCATGTGGAAACAGCTGTATGGGCGGTTGACTGTGTGCATGAGTGTATTGGTGAGTGAATGGATATCTCAGTGCTACATGTCAAAGTAAGTACATATGTAAAACACAGTACATGTGAGAGTTGACATATATAAATAACTGTGCATAAGAGCCAGTGAATGTGTGAGTGGCTGTATGGATCATTGTGAACTTGTATCAGGGATTGTATAAGAGAGTAAATATGTGTTAGTATATGTTTGAATAAGTAAGGTGTGTATAACTGTATAGTAGAGGAAATGGAGGTGTGATTGATTCTTTGCATGACTGACTAGGTGTGTGAGTAACTCCATGGATGAGTGACAGTCTGTGAGTGTCTGTTTACACTGAGTGTATCTAAGGTTATATTAGAGTCTGAAGAGGTTCATCGTATTATCACATGAATGATGTCATTAGTGATGTGCTCAGTAATGTCAAATGAGATGTCATCAGTGATGTCATCAGTGATGTCATTTGAGATGTCATCAGTGATGTCATTTGAGATGTCATCAGTGATGTCACTGAGCATGTCATGAATGATGTAATATGTGACATCATCAGCAGTGGATTGCGGGTGTGCGATATATAGTTAGCGCATCTAACTATATATGCGAATTTCAATGGTTTTATGCGAGTAAAATAAGGTTTTGTAAATGCTAATCCCTAACTATATATGGGCTAAAACCTATGGTTTTTTCATTGAATTTCAATGGTTTTTTAATAGCAAATATCAAAAACTGTCAAATGTCAAGTACATGATAGGTAAAAACATTTTCGTGTTTATGCACGCTGATGTGCTTTGAACGCTGCCCCCCCCCCCTCTTTTCTCTTAGCAGTACTCTCTCTTTGCAGATAGTGAAGGGTAGTTAACGCAGGCCTTTGCCCCCGTTGTAATCCGTCGTGCCTGCTTCTCTCTCTATTTGATTGATTGCTATCCAAGCATTTACTGTTTTAGAATTGGTTCTCTTTGGTTCATTCTGTATTTACAAACAAGCACAGAGTCGCAATACTCTGTTTAGTCTTTGCAGATAGTGAAAAATCGTTTAAAAAAACAAAAGGAATCGAGCAAAATCGTAGGCCACTAATGGGATCTGTTTTTGACCTCGCTAAAATAGAAACATTAAGAACAACCCCTCATGAGAAATACGAAACTAGTGAGATGAACTTAGCTCCACACCATGATGGCTGCAAGACAGCTCGGCTCCGCCACCCACCCCGCCCAAAATAACGACAAACCCTATGCAAATATTATAAATATATACAACACACCAGCAAAGTAACAGGGCAAAACGTTTTATTAAATAACTATATACATGGCAGCCTGCTGCAACATCGATCCAAATGCCTTTTGGTGACTCTTCCATTGTGAACATTGTCCCACAATCCGTTTGACCTGAAACGATTACACAAATAAAACATTTGTGAGTTTTAAATTTCCGGAGAAGTATAATTCACCAGTAGTTTTCTCTGTAGATCTTTTTCCATTAACAATCCCAGTTCCATCACCCGCCCAGGATATCACTACTGCTAGTTGTCATTGTTGCTTCTGTTTTAATAAAAAATGTTTTAAGGTGTTTATTGTTTTTGTTGCGATGTATATATTTATAAGTTATTAAAGTGTTATAATCCTACTAATTTTTTTATCGATTATTGCTGTTTGAGATATTCCCTGTCTACAAACAGAGAAGAATAGAAATATTCTGTCTCCCTTTGCAGATAGTGAAGGATAGGTAATGCAGACTTTTGTCCCCCGTTGTAATCCGTCATGCCTGATTGATTGATTGGCTGGACATTTATTGTTCAAGGAATAGTTCTTTCGAGGTACTCTCTGTTTGCAAATAACGTGGAATAGAAATATTCTGTCTAGTCTTTGCAAGTAGTGAAGGAAGGGTAATGCGGACCTTTGTCCCCCGTTGTAATCTGTCATGCCCATCTACTCCCCACTGATTGAGAAACTAGTTCCACCCGGACCATTTATAGAGGTACATCATCTGACTCAACCGGAGAGAACCCCTAATAAAGAAGACATATGTAAAATACAAAGTAATCCCTGTATCCTGTTAAACAGAAACTTTAGCATGAAACACACTTGAAAAGGAAGGGAAAGAAATCGAACAAAATCAGTAGGCCTCTGATGAGTTTTTGACTTCGCTAGAAATAAGAAACATGAAAGTGGTGAAAGAAGCCAAGCTTGACGTTACGGCAGCCACAAGGTAGCTAGGCTCCGCCACCCCCCCACTGCTCCAAGCATGTCTGTCCCACCGCCCGCCACGCCCAATAACGGTAACATGAAATAAATACAAATCAGCAGATACCTACCCCCATTCCGGAAACTCCTGAAGTGCAACAGGTTCGCGGCTACGCCCATCCGGAAGACGAGGCCTTCGGCACGTGTAGGGCGAGTCCTGCTGGCAGCCGTCGGCCGGGGAGGTCATCACCCCCCCACTGCTCCAACCATGTCTGTCCCACCGCCCGCCACGCCCAATAACGGTAACATGAAATAAATACAAATCAGCAGATACCTACCCCCATTCCGGAAACTCCCGAAGTGCAACAGGTTCGCGGCTACGCCCATCCGGAAGACGAGGCCTTCGGCACGTGTAGGGCGAGTCCTGCTGGCAGCCGTCGGCCGGGGAGGTCATCACCCCCCCACTGCTCCAAGCATGTCTGTCCCACCGCCCGCCACGCCCAATAACGGTAACATGAAATAAATACAAATCAGCAGATACCTACCCCCATTCCGGAAACTCCCAAAGTGCAACAGGTTCGCGGCTACGCCCATCCGGAAGACGAGGCCTTCGGCACGTGTAGGGCGAGTCCTGCTGGCAGCCGTCGGCCGGGGAGGTCATCCCGTAAGGTGGGCCAGGAGAGGAGCCGAGGCCGACGGGATTCTTCTTCTTTCTTAGATAATGGCTGCGACAACGGGGGGGGGATGTCTTGCACATGCCACCGACCCCCCCCCCCCCCCCCTCGTATCTCCTGGTCTGGCCCCGGCTTGATATGAGCTCCCCGTTCGGGCCTGAAGTGGCGCCCTGCAGGCCACGGGGGGGGGATGTCTTGCCTCTGCCTCCGACCCCCCCCCCTCTTATCGCCTGGTCCGGACATCATGGATATCAACGCCAGGTGTCGGCGTGGGGTGCGCTGGGAGGGAGAGGCGGCGCGAACAAGCCTCTCCCACCCCCACAGGTGAGGGCCCCTCTGCTGCTGCCCCAACGCTCCACTCACCCAACAAAAGGGTTCCTCCACTCTTGCGATACAGCGACGCTGCATTCACCCGACAAAAGGGTTCCTCCACTCTTGCGATGCACCGACGCTCCACTCACCCAACAAAAGGGTTTCTCCACTCTTGCGATGCAGCGACGCTGCACTCACCCAACAAAAGGGTTTCTCCACTCTTGCGATGCAGCGACGCTGCACTCACCCGACAAAAGGTCTCGTCCACTATTGCGAGGCAATGATGCTCCGCTCACCCAGCGGGGGTCTCGTCCACTGTTGCGGTGCAACGGCGCTTCTGAGTTCAACTAGAAAATGAGTCCTGCATCCAGAAACGTTCTCCTCAACTTTGAAGATTCTATAAGAGCCACGGGGGCCCCCGACCCCCGATGGGGAATGACTGCCATGATCACCCACGGAACGACCACGACATAGCCGCGGGACGTCGGCGCGCTCATGCCGGCCTCAGTCTTGAAATCACCAAAATCCTGCAAGACTACCAACTTGATCAGTTCCGGTGGGACACCAGTATGACCCGGTAGGAGAGATTTTTACCTCCCACCCCTCTTTGACTGATGGTTCATGTCGCCAGTCCCCTCTACTACCCTTCAACGAAAACTTTTAGACTGCCGAAAGAGGTCCCGGTCCAACCACGAGTTGGTGCAGACATTTTGACTATACTTGGACCTTCCTGACCTCACCCAAAATGGCGCCGGTACAAATGAAACTATTGTGCCCCGATTGCTCAGCCTTGATATCATGAGATATGTATGCAGTTTTTAGCACATGAATTGATATGGGATAAGACTGATTATATGTTCGGACAATTAATTGATCCGGGATGGGTATTGATTATACGTTCGAACAATAAATTGACATGGGACTTGTACTGATTACACATTCGGACAATGAATTGATATTAAGTTCTAATGCATCATTGATTACTGTATTTATTGAAGGTTAGAATTGTCGACAATTTTGGTACTTGCTCACAAAGAATTATCGATATGATTTTGTTGCACTTGTCGCACTTTTTACTGATTATATATTCGGACAATGAATTGATCCGGGATGGGTATTGATTATAAGTTCGAACAATGAATTGACATGGGACAGGTACTGATTACACGTTCGGAAAATGAATTGATATTAAGTTCTAATGCATCATTGATTACTGTATTTATTGAAGTAATACTGATCTCTCTGCATGAAATTAATTTTCCACATGCTACACAAGTCAATCTCATCTGCCCAAAGTTCTTTTGCAGATTTGGGACCGTTTCCCTTGCCTCTGACTCACTTATTGCTAAGTCATTGGTGGATGTTTTTGCCGGTCGGGGGTTATCCCCCAAATCTCGAAGTTGTGCTTTAGAATAATTAAAAGGGTGCCACCTCTCCATGTGCCGATGCATGGTATGATTACCATAGCAATATTTTTTTTTCGGTCCCTCTCAAGAGTTTTTCTTTTTGCAGATGAGGCAGGTAACGAACCTGGCTTTAACTTTCTTTTCATGAGAAGGAAAAGAAAAAAATTGCCAGATAAAATTCACTTTCACATGGGACGTTCTTGGCATTTCTTTTAGTTTTTTAATGTACATGTTCATAAAACGATTACACAAATGAAACATTTGTGAGTTTTAAATTTCCGGAGAAGTATAATTTACCAATAGTTTTCTCTGTAGATGTTTTTCCATTAACAAACCCAGTTCCATCACCCGCCCAGGATATCACTACTGTTCCCCATGTCATAAAACCTTAGGATGTTCAATAACTGAAACAGCTAATATGGGTTTACTTACAGGGGAGATCTTTTGTTCTGTTTTGTGAAGTAGAACTATTGTGAACGCAAGTATTATACATAGTAAGTGTTTAATATAGCATTTGTCAGTCATTGGTTAAGCAGCTAGGACCTGTTCACTCTTGACACCCAAGGTGCTGTGTATGTTGCACTATAGTGCTGCATCGGGAATACGGACAACCCTATTGATGTTGATTTTTCATTATTGATTATTGTAAAGAAATGGCGACTCCCCCCTTTAGCAGATTAGCTACATCTTTGCGTAATTTGGGCATAAAAGTTATATTATTGGAAGTAGATGGTTATAGTTCTGGTTAATTTCCATTCAGAATGTCCTGCACAGCACCACTCTAGGTAAATATGCTGCCTTGGGACTATTCGCACAACAGACCGCTACTGACCATTGTTGCTTCTGTTTTAATAAAAAATGTTTTAAGGTGTTTACTGTTTTTGTTGTGATGTATATATTTATAAATTATTAAAGTGTTATTTTCCTTCTACTTTTTTGTGAGTGCTATATATTTTTAATGTGACACATAATTGTGAAGACTTTGATGTACAAAAAGGCATCCCTGGAATCTTCCGCTTCAGGCTCGGTCCCACACACCCTCACAGTGAGAATCCCCTCTCCAATCACAATACAGGATGGTTATCAGATTGCAGGAACGCGTGTAGTGTGACGGATCTCATCGGGTGGGGGCCTTGATCTACTGTAACTTCTTTGAAGAGGGGTGATTCTTTACAGTTGAGGCCATAAACTACATCTGCAGGGCTAGGTGATAGCCTGGGACGGGCCTGGACAATCGGACACAGAGGAAGAGGAGTGTCAGAGGGTGCGGTAGTGAATAGGGTGAAAGGCAGGTGTCGGGGGGGCACAGGGTGTGATTCTCAGAGAAGAACAGCGCAGATGGGAGGAGGTTTCTAGCCCATACATGAGAAAGAGAGCGGGAGTGACCAGTGCGTGGGGGAGATGCTTGCGAGGGTGCAGACAGTGGGTCTGGTCAAGGCATCTAAAATGGCTGCCGTGCTCAACAAAAGTGTGGCATTGCAAAAAAGACAAGATGGCGCAGACAATGTTTATCAATAAGGATTAATTCATAACAATTATTTAAAACAAAATATGTACTCGCAGTGACAACATGGCGGTCAACAGTTCCTGATTTCCATCGAATCGAACGTTAACAGACGTCACGCAACAAAAAAAAAAACGCTCACGCACAGCCGCTGGAAGACATGTATCAACATATATGAGCCTCCTCAGCCACCCTCAGAAAACAAAAGGGGTCAGGATACGTCTCCCGTACCCCCTTATACCTAGTAATTTAAAGAAATCGAAACACAAAATGGCGAATTCACGTTTCGCTACCAGTTTGCGAACCGAGAAGCGCTTCTACTGCGAAAAATCTAATTTTTATTATTTGCCCCACGGGACCCTTTAATAACCCCAACATCATTCCTAGGGGGTCAAGAGAGGTCTACCTAGCCTCCTTTCATTAAATTCCCCCTTCGTTTTTCTCCTCCTCTTGTCTATCGATCCTACCGACAGACAAGATGGCGGCCGCACCGGACTGTTTAGAATGTTGACAGACACCGGAGAGCCAATCAGCTTCGCTACGCAAAGCTCCGTTACGCGAAAAGTACGCGATCTGGAGCGCTATCTGGGACGCTGTCACAGATATACCTATTTTTTAAACGTTAATTTCTCAAAATCCACTGGAGCACATATATTGAGACCCAGCAAAGGCACATCGGGCTAACAGTCCCTACAATTTTGCCAAGTTTCGTGCAAATCCATTCAGCCGTTCGAGCTAAAAGTGAGGCCAAACGCCCTATGGAAATTAACATGGGAAAAACGCGTTTTGGGAACCCCCTTTTTTCTCGGCCCCCCCTTGACGAACCCCCCCCCAAAATTTTCAGGGGCTGCTCTGAAACAAAATGTGCCATTTTCCTGAAAATTTCAGCCGATTCCGTCCACAAACGCCAAAGTTATTAGACATAGAATTTTCAAAAGTTCCATAGAGAAATAATCCTAACTATATATACCTACTGGCTATCGCCAGTAGGTAATATATATACATATATATATATAAATAATATACACAAGTAAGCAAATGCAACTGTTTAACGGATGGAATAAAATATTAGCAGATGATAATGATAATTTTGCTGGACATCCACTGCAAGAAATAAACACTGTTAAATGCAAAGAATCAGACACAAGGAATCAAAAGGAAGGCACTAAAAGATATAAAGAAATATGCACTAAATACATCAGATGATTATAACCACTGTAGACTTGAATGTGCACATACACATACACACACACACACATCACAATGCCATTAATCAGAGAAAAAACATCACAGTCTGCAATAATGCAAATGCTACTTACCAGTATGCATCTGTTCTTGGCATGTAGGGGTGCTGACATTCATATCTGTGCATAGATCGCCGCCTAGTGTTGGATCCGGATGATTGCACATTGTTGTCCTGGAAGAGTCTTCGAAGTATCACGAGATAGGTGGCTCCTCCCCTGGACTACAGTGCGCATGGGCATCGCCTCCATCCCCAGATTTAGCCATTGGCAGAGATGGAGTGAAGTATGTGAGTGATGACCATGCTATGAGCATATATATATGAATACTGCAGTTGCTACAGGCGCCGGGGAGGAGGGTGGGCGATATGAATGTCAGCAGCCCTACATGCCAAGAACAGATGCATACTGGTAAGTAGCATTTGCAGTTCGAGGCATGTGGGCTGCTGAATTCATATCTGTGCATAGAATACATAGCAGTCCTCCTATTATTGGCGGCCGCCCGTGCCAGCTGCAGCAGTTTGAAAAAGTGTTTTGAGAACAGCCTGACCAACAGCAGCCTGCTGTTTGGAGTGCACGTCTACACAGTAATGTTTAGTAAAAGTATGTGTGGTAGACCATGTGGCTGCCCTACAAATATCCTCTAAGGGAATGTTACCCAGGAAAGCCATAGAGGCCCCCAACTTTCTGGTGGAGTGGGCTCTTGGTGGAATTGTAAGAGTGCGTTTAGCCTTAGCGTAACAGATCTGAATGCATTTCACGATCCACCTAGCGATACCAGCTTTGGAGATAGCGTTTCCCTTGTGGTGCGAGGCAAATGCAACGAAAAGTTGCTTGGTTTTTCGAAAATCCTTTGTCCTGTCAATGTAGTACATTAAGGCTCTTTTAACGTCAAGGGTGTGGAGCATCCGCTCCGCCAGCGACTCTGGGTTTTGAAAAAACACTGGCAACTCAATTGTCTGGTTCATGTGGAATTGAGATACAACCTTGGGTAAAAATTTAGGGTTAGTGCGGAGCACCACCCTGTTAGCGTGTACTTGGAAGAAAGGTTCTTGGATGGTGAGCGCCTGCAACTCACTAACCCTCCGTAGCGATGTAATTGCTACTAAGAAAGCCACCTTCCAAGTCAGAAACTGAAGCTCACAAGAGTGTAGTGGCTCAAAGGGAGGACCCATCAGCCTTGTAAGAACCACATTGAGGTTCCATTCCGGAGCTGGTGGTGTCCGTGGTGGAATGACCCTTTTGAGTCCTTCCAGAAAAGCCTTGATAGCAGGGACCTTAAAAAGTGATAGGTGTTGCCTATCCTGGAGGTATGCTGCCATTGCAGACAAGTGAATGCGGATGGAAGAATACGCCAAATTGCATTGGTACAGGTGGAACAGGTAACAAATGATGTTCTGAATGGAAGCATCCAGCGGGTCAATATCGTGGTTTACACAGTAAATGACAAACCGCTTCCATTTAGCCGCATAACATGCTCTAGTAGTGGGCTTCCTTGCCTCCCGAATGATGTCCATGCAATCGGGGGGAAGATTGAGGTAGCCAAACTCTAGGACTTCAGGAGCCAGATCGCCAGGTTGAGCTGTTGCGGATCTGGGTGCTGAATGTCGCCATGGCTCTGCGTCAGAAGGCTGGGTGTGAGATGAAGCCTTTGATGCGGTACCACGGAAAGTTCCAGAAACGTGGTGTACCATGGTTGGCGAGCCCACGTTGGAGCAACCAGGATGAGAGTCATCGAGTGCTGCCAGAGCTTGCGTGCCACCAGCGGTATCAGATGTGCTGGGGGAAAAGAGTACGCAAATCTGCCTGACCAGTTCATCCACATCGCATTGCCCTGCGATTGCGGGTGTGGGAACCTGGCGGCGAAGCTTTGGCATTTTGCGTTCTCCTTTGTGGCGAACAGGTCTATCTCTGGATGACCCCACCTTTGGAAGTACGGTTGGAGTACTGATGGATGTATCTCCCACTCGTGCATTTGGTGGCTGTGCCTGCTGAGCAGGTCCGCCATCTGGTTGTCTTTGCCCGGGAGATGCTCGGCCATGAGGAAGATGTTCCTCTGAATGGCCCACTTCCACATATTCTGAGCCAGATGAGACAGCTGCGGAGAGTGTGTGCCCCCCTGCTTCTGAATGTAGTACATGGCCGTCATGTTGTCCGTCCGGATCAACACGACCTTGTTGCACAGATGTACTTTGAATGCCTTCAAGGCCATGAAGATTGCCATCAGTTCCAAAACGTTGATGTGCATCTTCCTTTGCTGTAGTGTCCATAGTCCCTGCACTGTGTAGTGGAGTACATGCGCTCCCCATCCTTGGAGAAAAGCGTCCGTTGTCAGGATAATCTGTGGCACAGGCTCCTGGAACGGTCGGCCCTTGCAAAGGTTTTGTGGATTCCACCAATGCAGAGAGTTGTATGCCCGACCACTCACCAACACTAGGTCTGTCAGTTGCCCATGAGCCTGAGTCCACTGACGTGTTAGGCACTCCTGAAGCGGACGCATATGTAGTCTCGCGTGCGGGACGATGGAGATGCAGGAGGCCATCATGCCTATCAACTGCATGAACACCTTCGCTGGAAGCGAGTGCTGAGGTCTGAATCGTTGGATCAGCGTCTGGATACTGGCGATTCTCACTGAATTTGGCTGCGCAGTGGCTGCCAGAGTGTCTATTGTCGCGCCCAGATACTGCCGTATATGGGCGGGTTGGAGATGGGATTTTGGATAGTACAGCGAGAATCCCAGATCGTGCAGGAGATGAATGGTGCGGGACACGTGGTCGGCGCCCTGCTGTACTGACTTTGCCTGAATGAGCCAGTCGTCCAGATAGGGATAGACGTGGACGTTTTGGCGTCGTAGATGCGCCGCTACAGTCGCCAGGCACTTTGTAAAGACTCTTGGCGCTGTGGTGACCCCGAAAGGCAGAACCCTGAACTGGTAGTGCTGGTCTTGAATCGTGAATCTGAGGTACTTCCTGTGTGAAGGATGCAGGGGAATATGAAAGTATGCATCCTTGAGATCTAGCGTAGCCAGGAAGTCCCCCTGCCGAAGCAGAGGGAGAACCTGCTGCAACGTGAGCATATGGAAGTGCTCCGACAGAATGTACCAGTGGAGGGGCCTGAGGTCCAGGATGGGCCTGAGGGATCCGTCCTTTTTGGGGATTAGAAAGTACAGAGAGTAAACTCCTGTTCCCCTTTCTTGCAGTGGAACGAGCTCTATTGCCCCTTTTTGCAGCATGACTTGAACCTCCTGCTGCAACAAGTGCAAGTGCTCGCCGGACATAGGACGGTTTCTTGGAGGTATGTTTGGTGGAGTGGAAGTAAGATCCAGACAGTAACCGTACTGGATAAGAGATTTGACCCACCTGTCCGTGGTGATGGATTTCCACGCGGGCAGGAACTGCTGGAGTCTCCCCCCGACCGGTGTTGTGTGGCCGGGGGCCAGTGACAAGGCGTCACTGTTTGTTGGTGGTGGAGGACCTGGAGCTGTTGTTTCCACGTCCCCTGCCTTTGACGTTGTTGCCCCTGTAACCACCTCTACCTTTGTTGGTGTATGAGGTTTGGGTGTTGCTTTTATAGTACTGCGTGGATTGTGATGCCTGACCCCTTGAGGTGCCTCTGTTATTGGAGCGGCGAAAGGAACCACCGCGAAACTGCTGGGACTGGAGGGCCCCCATAGACTTAGCAGTGTCCGTGTCTTTCTTCATTTTTTCAAGGGTTGCATCCACTTCAGGGCCAAACAGGTGGTCTGGATTAACTGTTTGGTTTAAGATGGTTGTCTGTATATCTGGTTTGAAGCCTGATATCCTAAGCCATGCATGTCTCCGCATCAACACGCTAGTGTTTATCGCCCTGGAGGCGGTATCAGCCACGTCCAGTGCACATTTGATGGAAGCGTTGGTGATCAGCTTCCCCTCCTGAATCAACATTTCAGCTGCCTCTTTGTACTAATCAGGTAAGTGCTGCAGAAGTGTTTCTAGGGTGTCGTAGTGCGCCCTATCGTAGCGTGCAAGTAGGGCCTGCGTGTTTGAAATGCGCCAAATATTAGCTGCCTGCGCAGCAATTCGCTTTCCTGAGGCTTCAAATATTTTTGACTCTTTGTCTGGAGGAGGAGCGTCACCCGTGGTCTGCGAATTCGCCCGCTTGCGTGCGTTGGATACAACCAAAGAGTCCAGTGGCAAGTGTCCCTTGATGTACGTTGGATCCGAGGGCGCTGCCTTGTATTTTTTGTCAATACGAGGATTGATGACTCGCGCCCGAGTGGGCTACCTGAAAACCTCTGGCGCGTGCTTTAGCACTCCCTTGAGCATTGGCAATGTCTTGACTGACTTTTCAGCAACGGAGAAAGTGTCAAACAGAAAATCGACATCCACAGGATCCGAATGTAGGTCGACATCATGATTAGCTGCAGCTCTCTCAATTAGAGCGTTGAAGGCTGCAGAGTCCTCTGTTGGTGAAGTTTTCGCTGCAAAAAGCTGCGGTTCATGACCCGACTGAGGGTCCTCAGGGTCGCCTCCGGCAGACCAAGGTTCATGTACCTCCTCCGGATCAGAGTATGCTGGATAATTGTACTCGTCCTCCTCATCTCCGTCACCTTCCCCAGCCTTAGAATGCGTCGGTGAAAGTTCTAGATTTTGTGGAGATGCAGGCTCCATAGGGGCAGAAGTACCCGCAGAGTCCTTTTTGTTCTTGAGTGGAATACGAAAATGTTCCAATACCGGCTCCGGGGTGATCTTCCTTTTAAGGAGAGAGAGCTTTCCGGTGTTGGCGTCGATGATAACCTCTCGACGCTCCTCATCTGCGAGTGGCTGGAGCCGAGGCTTCGGCACCACCAATGACGCCTTGGGCGTTGACACCACCTTTAAGGGCAACCCGGCCCCATGCCTCGGAGCGAAAGCCTTCGGCGGCAGCGTGAAGTGGATCGGCGTCTGCGCCTTTGCCGGCTTCTGTGTAGGCTTCGGCGCCACATCCTTCGGTTCGGGAGCCACTGCGTCCTTCCGAATACGTTGAAGGGACTCCGTGACCTTCTTGGTTAAGGACGGGGAGGGCTGGACCGGCTCGAGCGATTCCCCCGAGTCCGGAGTCGGGTCGGCGAAAGGTACGGTCTTCGGAGCCGACACATCACCACCCTTGGCCTTGACGCCCGGATTCGGCGCAGCCAGAGCTTTGGAGTCGTCTGGACGCTTCTTCGAAGCTCTCTTCGGGTCATCGACCTCGACCATCTTCGGTCGTCTTCGCCTTCGACACCGGGGTCTTCGGGTCGGCCATCTTGGCGTGGCTCTTGACGTCGGCCATTTTGAGTTTCTTAGACATTGAGGCCTCTGGAGCCTTCTGTCCCACCAGTGCGACTTTCACTTTCGGTTTCGATACCGTTGGTGTGGACCCCGATGGCTTCACTTTCGGTTTCTTCACCGGGAGTGGCGCATCACAAATGTCCGTGGCCGGGCCCGGAGGCGGGGCCGTGGAACGATTATTGAGGTCTTGGGTAAGGCCCGAAGGCGATCCCTCGACCTGGGCCGTATAGTGGGGGTTGACCCCTGAGTCAGTCTGAGGATGCTCCTCCTCTGAGCTATCCTCCACGGTGGCAATGGCCCCATCGTCGTCCCCTACCTCTCCGACGACTTCATCACACTCCTCGTTTCCCGCGTCGTAGTTTTCCTCCTCCGACACCGGGCTAGAGTCCGAAACTTGAAAGACATTGTCGTCTCCAACTTCTTCTTCGAAGATGTTGTCTGGCGGGGGCGCTGATAACTGGGCCTGGAGTCTAGCGGCCCGACGAAGCTTGAGAGTCTTTTTAAACCGGAACTTTGAGCAGGCCATACACCTGGCCTCATCATGGTCCGGCGACAAACATTTGTTGCACACTGGGTGCACGTCGAGGTGTGAATACTTTGAGGTGCACACCGGGCACCTCTTAAACGGAGTTCGTTCCATGTTAAGTAGTCTGGAGCGTCGTGTAGGCCCGTCAGCGCCAACAGCACGCGGAAGGGCAGCAAGAGTTCGGAGCTGACGAACAAACAAACCCGAACGATGGACAATACCGACGCTAAGCCTAAAGACCTTTTGGTCTCAAGTTAGGAAAGTTAAACAACTATCGATTCCGACAGAGGGAACCGAAACACATCCGAACCCAATGGCGGAAAAAAACAATCTGGGGATGGAGGCGATGCCCATGCGCACTGTAGTCCAGGGGAGGAGCCACCTATCTCGTGATACTTCGAAGACTCTTCCAGGACAACAATGTGCAATCATCCGGACCCAACACTAGGCGGCGATCTATGCACAGATATGAATTCAGCAGCCCACATGCCTCGAACCTTCATTTTAGCCCACTCCGGACTAGCGGAGTCAAGAGACTCAGCAAGCCGGGAACAGCTACACTGAATTAGATGTGTCCTTCCTTCATTCAGGTCAAAACAAAATCCTGCTTTCCAAGACAACAAACCCCAGTTTTATAATCTCAGTGAACTCGAAGTTTCAGAGAGGACCTCCTCTGTGCCTAGGAAACTTTCTTTAGTTGGCCTAATTCCCACAAGTATTCCAAAGGCAAAGGAGTACTCACATATTCTTCTGAGCTCCTACATGTTCCAGCACCTTATCTTAGTGAAGCTTGAGAAAGTACAAAATATTTCCAAAAGTACAGAAACCATTTTGAACGTGAATAGTCTAAACAACTTGAGTGATCTGGGTGCCTGCCTGTGTTTGGAAAGCTCAAACTAGACAGTCAGAAATCAAGTTGGCATGAGGCATGTCAAAGCCAATAGTAAAAACATCCAAAAACTTACCAATGTACAACACAATGCTCATTTGTGCACCCCTGCATATTTCAACACACATTTCATTTCCCAACGTACAAAATAATGCACATTTGAGTATCACAGCAAATAACACTACACTCTGATACAGAGAAGTACACTTGACACCTTTCTCTCGCTCATGCTTTCAAATGCACATCGCACATGCTCTGTTCCTGGCAAGGCTGTTCTACTCTGTGAAAACACTCCCAATCTGTAGCTTTAAGAAGACCCGAAATGCAAGCACAAGGCAGAGTGGGCATGCAGAACAAATGATGTCATACAGTCAATCTAGAATAAATCAAAAAACCTAAAGTTGTTTGAAACAATGATAGTGAAAGGTCATCAGGTGGTCATAATATATCGGAGTGCCTCTGGCACTAAAGTATCATAGCCTGAATATCCCTGACTCCCTGCTTGGGAGGATAGGCCCAAAACTGCACTGTGTCCAGAACAGCTCTGAGAAATAGGAGCGTCTGAGAGGGAGTTGAGTGTGACTTTGGCAGGTTAATACTGAACGCCGACGAGTGCAGGAAGCTCATTTTAGTCTGGAGGTTCATCTTAGTCTGGAGGTGGAAGACCACAGCCTAGACCATGCCAGCCTTCAACAGCCAGTCGCTGGAATATGGGGAAGACGGGCACCCCAGATCTGCGCAGATGAGCTGCAACCACCACCATCACCTTGGTGAACACCGAGGGGCACTGGTAAGGCCAAAGTGGAGCATGGTCAAGTAAAAGTGCTCATGGCCTAAGGTAAACTGCAGTTAGTGTCGATGAGCAGGCAGGACCGGAATGTGAAAAGCATGCAGAACTTTTCCTTTTAGTGGAATTAGTTGGGGACTTGCAGATCTAGGACAGGACAAAGATCCTGGTCCTTTTCAGGGACCAGAAAATAGCAGGAATAATAACCACAGCTTTCTTCTCGAACCAGAACCATCTCTTTGGCTCCCTTGGCCAAGTGAGTCATGAATGTTTCCTTATGCTAAGTTAGGTGATCCTCCATCAGTTGGTCACAAGATGGAGGCATGGGGTGGAGGAGTAGTCTCAAAGGGGAAGGAGTAGCCCCTTCAAACTATCTGGAGAAGTGCAAAACTAGGAGGGTTTGTAAGCTGAGGTTGCAGGGAGAGTGGAATTCTGACCCAACCTCTAGCCATCCAATCCACGGGGTCGGAAGCAGCCGTGCCCACGGCCACATGGAGATGGCTGAACTTGCGCTGCCTTGTGGCTGGGGTATGGCAGGCATGACTGAAAGGCCATTCTGTAGCCACAAAAGGGGGGGGCAGAGAGGAGAGTCTGGCCTCTGAGAGGCCCAATGATTTGGCAATAGCCAGTGAGTCCTTAAAGTGCTCCAGCGCCATGTCTGCCTTGACTCCAAAGTGGGGAGAACCACCAAAGGGCATGTCCATGGAAGAGGCTTGGACCTCCCCTGAAATGCCATAAGTTCTGAACAAGGTGTGGCGTCAAATAACTACTGTCGATAAAATCACTCTGCCCAGTAAGACGGCCATGTCACGACCACAACGAATGGTGAACTTTCTTGCATCTCTCCAGTCTGATACTGCTTGTGAAAAGATGGCCTGGGCCTCCTACGAGACCTGTGGCAGCACTTGCACAACTGTTTCGCACAGGTAGTGGGAGTAATGGCCCAATTAGCATGCTGTATTCACTGACCGCAATGCAAGGCAGGCCCAAAAAAAACCATTTCTTACCCCAACTTTCCGGGGGAGTGGAACGGAACGCACAATGGGAGGTAGAAGCTCGGACCACCAAGCTCTCAGAGATAGGGTGGTTGGTGAGGAAATTTGGTTTGCCCAGGGAAGGACGATGGCGGCAGGTAATTGCCTTATTCACAGGAGCCCCTGTGCTGGGATTGAAACAGCTTCCCAGTAGGACATTAGTTAAGGCCTAATTGAATGGGAGCGAGGGTTCCGAGGAGGAGATACCTGGTTATTGGACCTTAGTCAAGATATTCATCTTGACTGCCACGGAAGGGAACTGAAGGTCCAGGACTTCAGCTGCCCTTTGCACTAGCATAGCATATGGTAGCCATATGCCATACCATGTAGCCACAGTAGGGTGAGAAAGAAGGACAGAATCTGGAGAGGTATCCAGTCCACCCAATTCCTTATACCAGTCAATTTCTTGGTATGGTTAGTCTTGTAAAAGGTCCAGTGACCCCTCCTAATCTTACTCCATTCCGAGCCCTTCAGAATGAGACTGACAAAATGACCGAGGACCTAAGAGTTCTGTCTGTGCTGGTATCTGAGCTGGTAGGTGCCGATCAGGCTCCGGATCGTCAGGGATTTGAATGGCCTGGTGCCAAAGGAGGGCACCAGCGGCGTTGGGAGTCTGTTGGGCGGCACCTGGGAGGGTCACAGAGGAACGACCGGTGTTGTACCAGATCCATTGCTTGCTGGGGCTGGCAGGGTCAGGCCGCCCAAATATGAGGCGTGTTGTATCATAAAATTTCTTCCGCTGGGTGGGAGTTGCCCCAGCTCCTGGAAAGATAGAGAAGCACAGAGCCAACCCAGGCACAGGTTCATAAGAACGATGCCTAGAAAGTCAAGGCCTCCATCCAATCGCCGATGGACAAGTATAAGTCAAAGCACGCTTCAACTGCTTATTTTTTGCACTACTTAACCTGCTCAATGACTTTGATGGGTGGACAAAGATTTAGCACTCCCGGAGCGATGACCGGGCATTCCTCTCAATTAGGACAGCGAAAAAGACCTCAGAGGAGAGTGACGTGGTGCCAAGTACTGGGGCGCAAGCAACTTTAGGGACCACTCCTTCAAAGCTTTCAGAGCCATGCCTCGTTAGTTGGAGCATGTGTTTGAGTCGTGGTCGATCTCCAGGCAACAAAGTCAAACCAGGTGTGGGTTTGTCTCAGACACGAGGTGGTGACAGGTGTTGCATGATTTGAAACAAGAAATATTCTAGGACATGATGGAAATGACTACACAACAAAAAGAGGTAAACAAAACAACAACAAAAAAGCCTGGCAAAAAGGGAAAGAGGCTAGCTCTCATCACAGATATATACTGGCAAGCACGGAAAGAAAATAACTGATGTCAGCACGCTGTGGTGGTGCCTATGTAGGTGATGTGGACATCACTATGACACAGATGTACGAGTTACTTACCTTTGGTAACGATGTATCTGGTAGAGACTTTTCTAGCTGCAGATTCCTTAACGTAGAATTATCCTCAGGCGTGAGACTGAATCCAGAAATGTTTTGCTCAGCATCTTTGTGCGCCGGGGGAACGGCATCAGGCGGCTCTGCCCAGGCGCCGTCCGCATTCGTAACGTCAGCGAGGTTACACAAGTCCCACCCCGGCGCGCATACGCCAGTTTTCATCGGAGAACTTTGCCGCGCCACAGCGCGGAGCCATCAGCCGAAATGGTGGGAGTATGGGAACAGTGTGCGAAAGAGCAGAAAAGGTAGAAAAGGGGCATGGACAAACAACACCACAAGGAGAAGTGGCCACACTGCAACACCCAAAGGCAGGGAGAAAGGGGGAACAGAGCAGTCACCCTGTCAGCATGTAGACAGCCCCTCCCCCTTGGAGACAAGGACCACATGCAAAATGTCATGACAACATGCAGCAGGACCACAACCCCAACCAAGAACAACGAAGGAGAACCAGTTCCAAGACAATCAGAAACAACAGCCTCCAAGGCAACCCCAGCACAGAGTGCGACAACCCCCCGAATAGAAAAGGATCCCAGGCACGGCTAGAGAGCCCCAATCCATAGGATAACGGAAGGGCCATAATCCTAGCAACAAAAGGGGAAGGAGGGAGGGAAGAATGAAGACAAGCCCTGACCATGTGACAACCAAGCAGAGGGGCACAGAAGTACCCCAAAACCCATCCTCCAATGTGCCAAAGAAGATGAAGGAACAAGAAATAAGACAAATCACCCTGTTAAAAGACCAAAAGAATGCACTCACTGTAGACATAGCCACCCTCCAAGAGGCAAGCGCAGGAGACCAAGTCAAGGGCCTTCGCAGAACGGGGAGGAAGGGCGGGCCGAGAAGGTATCTGTGGCTATAATCATCTCTACCAGATACATCGTTACCGAAGGTAAGTAATTCGTACATCTGAGAGAGACTACTAGCCGCAGATTCCTTAACGTAGAATAGATATCCTAGCCATACCCACGGGGAAGGAGGGTCTGGGAGAGGACCCCACCAGCCTGTACATAACCGAGGGAACCACCGAGGACTAGATCAACGGACAGGGTGAAGAGCCCCCTCCCCCCCCAAAGCAAGGAGAATCCTACAAGCTGAACACCACCGACTGCAAAGGGGGGGGGGGGGGGGTGGGGGGGGGGCAATAGGAAGAATAAAGAAGAGGAAGCCCGTTCACACTGAACAGATGAAACAAGGGCAAGGCAAGTGAAGGCCGAAGCACCTCATGTCCCTACAAGGCATCAGAACCTCCGCTCAAGGCCAACGCGAGGAGGAGGACGAAGAGGAGCAACCTAGAGGCTCCAAGGGGACGAGGGAAGAAGAGAAGGCAAGCCAACCCGCCGGGGACATATCCCACTTAGAGGGCAGCCGGCCCCACCACAGATGGAAGGCTGGGACCAGAATGGCGCCAACTGCAACAAGCAGTCAGAAGCAGAAAGAGTAGCTCCGGGCGCCCAGGAAAACGGGGCAGGCAGCGCCCGAAAGAGGGAGGAACATCAAAACCAGCACAGCTCCCAGGACAGAGAACACAAAGGTGAAGAAGGACACGGACACACCTAGAGAGGGGCCTGTACACGTAGTCCGAAAAGAAGGCGAACCAGAGCCGCGACGCCAGGCAGCAGACCGGGCCAACAGCGCAGCGATCTCAGAGAAAAAACACTCCGTGGCGCCACCAAGGCATCCAACCCAGCAAAAGGGGATTGCATCTGCAACATACCTAAACACCATGGAGAGCAGAGGCCCAAAGGCGACCACAACTCCCAGCATAGAACACGCTGTGTAACAGCTACCACTACCCCACATAGGGTATGTTAAGTCCCAAGACATGGGAACCCTCTTAGGAAAAAACTTCTGCAGCAGAGGACAACAGAAAGAGCTGCAGGTAAAAACCCCGCAGAAGGCTTGTCAAGCAGCCAAGAGAAGAACAGGAGGCCTAATCTCAGGGCCAACCTGGTGTGAATAACCTACAGCAAACACACAGCGAGAAGGGCCAGCCAGCAGCCAACAGAGCCACAGTCCCAATAGGAGAACTCTCAGGCAGGTGAAGCACACAGATCACACAACTGGGGAGACCCTCCCCAACTAAAGAACAGCTCACAAAAACCAGACCAACCCACAGGTCACCGAGGAGGAGGACAAAGCCCCGCTAAGAACCACCGGATTGCCGAGTCTGCCAGGGCGTGGAACAAAAGGGAGCCGTCAAATGGAAGACCCACCAGCCGTTCCAGCACATTTTCAGGGAACACACTGTCCTGAAGCCAAGCATGGCGGCGAAGGGCAACCGAAGAAGCCATGGCATGGCCAAGCACCTCCGAGATGTCCAGAGCGGAGCGAAGAATGAAAGTCGCCAGCTCCCGGCCATCTAGTGCATGATGCCGCAAGTCAACACCAGCACCCTTCTGAGAAGCTGCAGATTCAAGGGACTCCGCCGAGTCCCACAAGCAAGATGTCGCCCTGGCCAAAACAAAAAGTGTTAAGGGCCCTCAGAGCTGCACTGGTCAAAGTAAACATATTACGGCCACAAGCATCCAGCCAACGGGCCTCCCGTGAAGGTGGAGCCAACAGCGACGGCAGGGAAGGAAAGGCGGTTCGTAAAAGGGGCCCACTGGCAGAGGGGAGGAGGGAAAGACATACTGGGTCACGCGGCGCTGGAAGGTGCTGGGGCACCAGATCCCCCGTAGTGGGGCGCCCTAAAGTCCCCATCAAAGAAGAATGGAGCAAACCTTCAAAGGGGAGCAGCAGCTCCCTTCGACCAGAGCCATGGTGAAGAACCTCCTAAAGATGATCCGCGGGGAAATGGGCAGCCGGATCCCCCATGCGCAGAATTCCCACAGCTGTGAAAACAGGGCGAGCAAAGCCTGCACCCGCCTCCATAGGGCCCTGTGGCGGAAAAAGCAGCTTCTCCGTGGGAGACAGCTGCAAACTAAGGCAGCCATTCCCTAGACCAAGTAGAGCGCGGAAGGGCCAAGCCCGGAAAGGAGAAAGGGGCTCTGACGAGTGGGGGACCTATGGTTACTCCGGCGAAAACCGCAGCTAGGGCGATGGCAAGGAGCAGTCTTTTGATGACACCGGGGAAAAGGCCACAATGCGGCGGCCCGTCCCCAGTGAGGACGACACCAGCAGGTACCCAACCTCTGATTGAAGAGAGGGCGTCCGAGGACGAATCCATGACCAGACACCTGTCATCGTCGTCCAGCCCCACAGGAGACGTCAGACAGGTCTCCACCACGTCACACGGCACAGGGGACCAGGGCCGGGCTGGAGCCGAGGTGGCCAAGGGTCAGTCTGAAGTCATGAATAAAGCAGCAGTGCCTGGGAGAGGAAGGGTGTCAATGAGGAGAAAGCTTGTCAGCTGCACTTTTAGGTACATGGTAGGATGCGGGGGAGGTGGGGGGTTGAGTCATCATAAATGTTACTGAGCTTGGGGCATCAATAGTACTGTCAGTGTGGCAGGGTGAAGTCCGTTGTATCAATGAAGTGGGGTTTGTGACATTTTCAGATAGGTATTTCTGTGCCAGGGGGGATGGTGGCAGGCAGTGAGACATGGGCCTAATGAGGCTTCTAATTGGTCAGTGTGCAAGGACCACAGGCATCTTCGGCAAAGGGGAAATAACAGCACTTTCATTTGAGTCTCAATTATGCGGTCAGACAGAGGCTTCAAGCAAAAGTCCATTTGAGCATCTCACGTCTGTACGACTCTTGTCTTCTTCGGCCAAGAAGCCCAAGGTGGCCTGTTTGTGCTCATTCTTTCTTGCAGGAACTGTAACCATAGTAGAGCCACTGCCCGTGGTCCGCACATGTCCCGGTCAGTCAGAGAAACACCACAAGACAGAGCATGCTCACGAAAGCATTTCCATCCATAATGTGGAGCGAGCGTGCGAGCAGTTAACCCATTTTTAGGTCTCGGGACCATTAAGCTGCGAAGCAGCTTCCGGTCCGGAGAATTAATGTCTCTCAGTAGCTCAGTAGATCCCGCCTCCTTGGCTGGCTTCCTAAACGCAGGCCAGCCATTGGAGGAGAGATCCATCACTCCGATGTAGCCCCGTCCTTTTCGCATTTGGGGGCGTAAGTTTTGCTGTTCTTTAGACAGTGACGTCGCCCGTCACTCAGAACAGCAAAACATACGCCCCCAAATGCGAAAATGACCATGCTTTCTCCGAGGCATTTCTGCTTTGCCTCGGAGAAAGACGGTGGTGGTTCTCTGAGCTGCTCTGCTCGTCCCCCCTTCCCTCCGCTTTCCTTCCCCCCTTCCCTCCGCTTTCCTTCGTCCAGCTCTGCCCTTCCCTCCGCACGCAGCTCCATCCAGCTCTGCCCCCCTCCCCCCCCTTCCCTCCGCCCGCAGCCCTTCTTCGTCCCGGTCCCGCTCCCCCCTCCCTCCGCTCGCAGCGCCATCGTCCTGCTCTGCCCCCCCTCACTCCGCCCGCAGCTCCTTCGTCCTGCTCTGCCCCCCCCCCCTTCCCTCGGCCTGCAGCTCCTTCGTCCTGCTCTGCCCCCCTGCCCTCAGCCCTTCTTCGTCCGGGTCCCACTCCCCCCCTTCCGCCCGCAGCTCTCCTGCTACGCTCTAGCACTGTGGAGCAGTTACTCATGCTCGAAGAAATGTTTGTTAAAAGGGGACTATAACGGGGCATGCTTTGGGGGCAATATTGTTTTATGGCTGACAGATTGGGCGTATTTGAAACAACAGTTGTTTTGCTGTGGGAGACGTGAGCTTAGATGCAGACGCGGACTCGAAATGTGCTACTATACTACACCTATACATTTGTTAAGTATGGGCTTTCTTGCAGATTTTAGTTTGGGGTGTGTTGTTTCGTGAGCAGATATGAGTGTTGGATGTGATACTTAATTGCAGGGATGAGCCTGCGGTCTGTTCCTAGAGGCACAGTTGTGACTTTAGGGTGTATTGTTTAAGTTGTAGATGTGACCTAACTATAATCCACAGTCAGCATACACTATATGTTTGTCACGCCAAAGGGCCAGTTCCCTTCTCTTAATTCGAGTTCAGCGACTGAAAAAAGACTGTGAGCTGAGACTCGTATCACTCGGGGTTTCTTTTGGAATGTGTGCTTCCATCGAGGCACGCGGGCTATTAAAGAGTTAGACAATTTCCGTCGCTTTGTCCGAGTAGCTGCCCCTCTTTCCCCACCGTACACACACTGGACCTCTGTAGGGTAGGACAATCCAGCCACCCATCCTCTCTTTGTAAAATAGCCCATCACGAGCATCGTTTGAGCGCCAGTGTACAATAGTTGTTGGCAGTCCCTTTCGTCCTCCCAAGTTTTTTGTAGGTTCTTAGTTGCCGTTTTGTTTAACCTCCCACATACAATTTCGGCTGAAGATGCGCTGAAAAGCACTAACAATAAACGCACAATTAGTTCCACCCGCCGCTTCGGCGCGGTTCCACATGAAGCTGCGCTGATCGGCATGCGGGACATACAATGTCCTGTTTACAAGGTGTAGGAGGCAGGCTAATTTGGGCTTCCCATGAATCTGAATTGTGGCCTGGCAGCACGGCATGGGGGCTTTGACTGACTTCATAGAGTATGGCGTAAGGAGAGGGCTCGAAAAACAGAGGCTGCTATGTTTCGAAAAGGTACATCTTTTAATCAACCAACCACCCAAAGATCAGCGTCAAGAATGGCAGTCGTTTTATTTGGCAGTAAATGCATGGAAGCAGCAGCCCCGCGCAAACTACAAATACCCGTTACAGCTATAACGGGACAATCTTAGCTTAGATCACCTGTTTGTAGTTTCCTCTCCACTGGTGTTTGTAAATGTTTCAGCACATCATTTTAAGTAGTTGAAAGTAACTAATGTCTTAATTTTTTTTTATTTACTTTGTCCTTTGATTTTTTTATTTTGCCGTTACTCATTCTTTACTTATCTCAACTACTTCCCCAATTATAATTGCCCCGAAACGAGCTAATAGTCACAAGTAGAAGACCGTATCAGTTCTCCCATGAAGTTATTTATGGCTGGAATTTACCAGCAGCGTTAGAGCTGATCCACGAGTGATGCACTCTAAAGTGACGCAAGGTAGGGTGACGTGTCCTTCTGCGCATATGGAACACGTGTGATAAATACAATCTGTTGTTTTCCTTATCTGTTTGCTGTGACGCTACTCCCTTCCAACCGGCCCCTCTTACACTAAGGACGTGTTTTCTCTGACTCATAGGGCGCCAATAGAAAGGAGGCACTGCGTAGCTCCTAGATTAGAAGATAACATCTGTCTTGATTGCCAAATAAGAGGGTGTCAAAGCGTTGCTTTACCAAAGGGCAAGGGTGTGAGTGGCAGGTCTGACATCTGTGAGGCTTTCGTGTCCGCCTAACTCTGTTAAGGGGCCAAAGGAGACCAATTTATTTTACATATTCACAAAGCACAGTATTTTATTGTTAAACACAGATGCCACTGAATTGAAACTAAAATAAACTTTAAAACGTGGCATTCGAAAGCTACTCGAACAGGAAAAAAGAGGGGTTGGCACACGTAACATAGAATCTGGCTCATACAGCCAAGTACAATATTTGTAGGTATTTCTAATGGGATGAGCAGAGCATCCTTTTGTCTGACATTTGTTTCAAACTAGGATCGATCATTTTGCATGACTGACAGGTTAGAGCAACAGATCTAAAGCTACATTACTTTACTGACCGATCCACAAACTATGGAAACCCGCCAATTCCGTTCTGTGTGCAGAAAGCGCTTAATTGCAGCTAGCGCCCAGCGTGTGGCGCAGTGAAGCCGATTCACGGCGCTACATATTTGCTCTGGTTCAGCATCGATCTTGATTCCAATTGATAACCAGTCATACACAAATGAATGCGATCCGCCCAATGGCATGACCGCTAGCCACTTACAGATTATTATACTGTACCAAAAAATGGGCCACTTAAAATCGGGATATGTGGAAAGAAATCGAGTCTTGTGCTAAAGTGCGGTGCAGTCTCCTAATTTACATTTTTTTAAATGTCTTCTTTCAAAAACACGTTCTCTCTTGATGACCCTTGACCTGTACATTATTACCGATAGCTCTTGCTGTCCGTGTTCTGTACTGTACCCTTGAAATGGGGCACACTTATCAGCAGAGGCAGAGCTGCCAGTTTTTGAATGGGCAGTATTAACATGTACTACGGTAGGCAGCATTAGTATAACTCAGAAGAAGTTCTAGATTTGTGGGGCAGTATCAACACTCCTTATCCAAATTGACTTGTTTATTTTGGGGCAATATCCGAGTACACTGCCTAGTTATATATTGCAGCGTTATGCAGCGCCAACTTCGCTCGAGGGCATTGGGGCGCTTTACAAGAGAACCACACCATTTTTACACATTCTCATGGGCAGGGAGGCTAAGTTTTCGTAGCAAGTAGGGCAGGATGCGAACGTGAAAATGTGTCTCCTCTCATATCGAGATGGCCTGTGCGGTAGGTCCTAGTGACACATGGGTGTGGCTAAAGGGCCAGAGCAGCAGCATTTGGAGCTTTGGAAACCAGGTTCAAGTCTCGTTATCTCAACATCTTGTGATTCTGGGCAAATCACTTATCTCCTCCTGCATCCCAAAATATAATGTGTCCATGTTTAACGAACCCGGTGCTCATGGAAAGCTGTCCAATACCTTCGGGTCGAGTTCGCGTTATATAAAAAATGCGCCAAAGCTTGGGTCCTATTATGTCCCATTGGACCGGAAATGGGCAGGCTGCACGCGCGTATCTGCCATAAATCCGGGTGAGCCCCCTCCCCTTCGCGGGGACGCAGATACTATTGCCCAGTAAGTGCCCCGCTATCAGGGTAAGTGGCTGCCCCCTGGGGTGGGTGGGGGCTCTTTCAGTCCCTTTTGTCCCCGCACAGCCAGAGGGTGCGGCGTGAAAAAAAAAATAATGAGCAATACAAATAGCTCTACCAATAATATTGCCGAGACCATTGCATTGTAAATGCTTGTTTCCAGGGTGTTTCAGTGCGTGGGGGTTCTCTCCACAATACTATTTATGAAAATCTGAGGTCAGACAGTGTAGCTTGTTTCAAGTATATTATTTCTAACTATTCCACTCACTCTGACTCTCTCTGTTTTGCTCTTTGATTTTCTTCTAAATACCTCTCTCGCAAACTCTCTAACAATTACTCTAATTCTCTCTATCCAACCTCTTTCTCTCAATTTCTCTTAATTACTCTCTACCACTTCCCTTGCCTTTTCGTATCTCGTTGTTAAACACTCTCTGGCAGCACTGTTTATATCCTTGCGTCCCTTTCAGTCTTTCTGCCATGTTTATTTCTTCCCCTAAGCCCTCCAGACACCCTCCTTTCTTTTGGCCCCAGTAGCGTAGTCGGTGATCATGGGCCAGTGCAAGAAAGGAAATGTCACGCTCCATGGCTGCTGTTTGAATGATCAAATACAGCAATAATCAAGGTTCAGTAGGTCCCTCGGGCCTCTAGGTCCTAGTGCCACTCCACCTCCTACACTGATTGAAGCCACGCTCCTGAATGGCCTTCTGCTGCCTAACTCTGCTCTCCTTTAATCTCTTCCTAGCTTTGAGTGGAGTACATCCTAAGAACTATTTGGCATCTCTGTACTCAGCAGAGGCAGGAGGGCTTCATAAAATGTTCCCAGCCACTGTGCCTTGCCTGTGGAGAGACTGGTTAGAGTCTAGGACAAAACAAACCGTGAGCCTTGGTTTGAGGTGCCCAATGTCAAGGGTGACACCTTCAGCCAGTCCTTGTTCTTTCTCAAAAGCATTTTGAATGCTCGAATTCTAGCCTCATAAAACTGGCAAGGGCAAAACAGAAACAGAGTCCCAGAATGTAGTGTTGTTGCCCAAAAGTCTGGACTGGATGAGTGTGTCAAACATGCCATTGGCCATTCAGCAGCAAGGTCTTTCTGGTGCCTCGTGAGCTGTGAAGTGTACCAGCATTAACACACAGCCTTCAGTCACTCTGTTGAGTGTTTAAAAAATAACTGGACAGAAATGTTTAGCACCTGGAGAGTTTTGACCTGCTCTCATATCTGCCTAGTTTACACCCTCCCCAACTCCCTCGCTCCAACCATTGTATATGTCAAAGCACCTTCCAGCATGGATGTCATTTAAGGGTCACCAAGTGTTACAGCTGCGACCCCTAGATTGCTCCCTGCAACCCCTGGCACTGCCTTTTGCGACCCCTGGCCTCAGAGGTGGCAAAATCAGTGCCAATAAGATAGGGGCTGCTTTGCCCTCTTTGTTTACATCTCATATTTAGGTCGAAGCCTACCAGACAGCACACCTGTCTGGTTGTGAAAAGACTTCTTGTGGGGATTCTGAAAGCTTCCCTGGGAATGCAATCCACCCATCGCTTACCCTTGGTTTTGTGGTTTGTAACTTACATTTCTGGCTTTCGAATTGTTGGCTTTCTTGTTTTTGGCTGTTCAGCATATCTTCATCCCTCTCGGGAGCAATTGCTCCGTGTATTCTTCCACACGTTTTTGTTTTCTGTAAACGAGTCTTTTAAATTTTGTTTTTGTCTTGTCTCATTTGCTGTGCATTCAGAGACAGAGGTCAAATGTCAGGCTCTGTCTCCCTAGGGAGCTTGCAGTTACATTTCTTTCTCGGACTTCAAAGTGGGAGTATTTATGTGACAATCTTGCTGGGTACTTGGAAAGTAAAGTATTTTTTCTATTCCAAAAAAAAATGTAAATGTATGCATATATTTCCGAGTGTATCAGAATCAGGAAAGCACAAATAAAGAACTCTTTTTGTAATTTAGAAATGTGGTGGAAACAAATATTTTAATATGATCAAAACAAATCAGTACACTAGGTGATGCCATTTCCACATATTATCATTTGTGCGCTGTATAGTTTTATCAGTAAAATGTATGGTCCAGTTATGACCTGGGCAACTGGAATTATGCGATTGTTGCATAATTTAAGGATTGACACATCCATCTTCTGTCGCATAAGCTGCAGATTTAAAGAAAAAATATTGTTTCTAGCTCGAACGGTTAAAAAGTTAGTAAAGAGAAAAACACAGTCACACGTTGCAGCATATTGGAAGGCCCTTTGCAAAGGTTGACTGATCACCTATCTGTAGATTATTGATATATATGTGTGCTAAACTGGTGCTGAGGTACATGATCAATACATTGAGTCCCATTAAACTTAGTTATAGCAGCACCTGGTACTGCGTCTAGAGATGGCTAAACAGTAGTGTGAATTACAAACATCAAAAAAATGGCTGCAAATGCAATTGAGAAGCATGACTCAACTGAAATAATGTGCGCATGCTGCTTGCCGCGCACAGCCCCAGGCCCGGGCCCCCAACCCAACAGATTTTATGAGCGTGTATCATATATACTCAGAGAAAGAGCAGTCATGTATCATGCTCTGCAGGTCACACCCCCTGACTGGATTGTGTGTCACGTTCCCCTGTTGCCCTCAGTGGTTGCCATATGTCCTTTGGGCGAGATGTCGGGGCTGGAGCTCTGTGTACAGCTGACTTGTGGTATCACATTAGGTCATACTCTCGATCCAGCTTTTAACTGTGGGTTTCGGTCTGTCGCCCCAACGCATAAGTATTTTGCATTTTGCCAGGAGCATTGCCATTGCTACAAATCTGTGACTGCTCTTAGGGAGTTCATGTACATAGCCCAGCAGGGCTAGCAATGGGAGAGGTTCAATTGCAATCCGGTCATCTGTTTCCCTTCGCAAAATAAGTCTTGCCAATAGGAAGCTATTATATTACATAGCCATGTCATGTGCACAAAGGGGGGCGCATTGCATTTGGGTCATCGTGCAGAATTTAACTTAACACGGGGAACAAGACAGGGTTGCCCCCTTTTCCTACTGTTACTTGTTCTAGCTCCCTAACCATTGGCACAAGCCATCATACAAAATACCAAAATTCAAGGAATTTAGACATGCAAGAGAACACAATTCTTTCCTTTATTCTGACATTTTAGTAACACTCTCTTATCGTCGAACCTCATTTGATAGATGAAGTCTCGTTTCTACCAGTTCTCTTGGTACAAAATTAACTGGGGCAAATGCAAGGCACTCCTCACATACCACACACATATAGCTGCAACTGCCGATCATCCTTTTAAGTGGCAAGTATCCCGCCTCAAATATCTAGAATATACATAAACACTGGACTCGCAAAACTGGTGAAAACTAATGGTGATCCACTTCTGGCTAAACTTAATATTGACTTTGCAAGATGGTCCTCACTTAATCGCTCCATGTGTGGTAGGATGCAGGTATAGAAAATGAAAGTTTTGCCTCGCCTTTATATGGTCTGTTTTTCAATGTTACCCCTAACTATCCCAGCACAAACAATGCATGATCTTACTAAATTGCTGGAATCATTCATACAGGCTTGAAGGAAACCATCTTGTGAACGTCGAAAAAAATGTGCTGGAAAATACCTGCACAAATTAAGCTCTGAATAGCACAAGAGGAGAGGAGTACGCACAAAAGAGGGCATACACAAGCCAAGGGACATCCAATAGGAATATGAATACCCTTAAGATAATGCAAAGAGCCTAGCCATGCTTTCAACATTACAAGATTCCAAAAATTATATCTGTCCAATATAGAAACTCACTTAATCGAAAAGAGTAGTTTAGACTGAAATCTAAATGGTTTCCACAGCAATAATAGTCATGGGCCTTCCCAAAAGAGGTAGTATGGCAATTAGCATGTCCAAAGAGCGGTACTTTGGAAGACAAAGGAAGAAAATGTTCAAGCATCAGGGACTGCAATTGGGATTTGCACAATCAAACAAGAGACTGAAAACATTTCGAATGCTGTGTGCCGCGGTCCTGCATGCCCTCACTGCCCTGCCCTGAAAAAACGAAACCGAATCTCCCCTGCCCTGAAAAAACGAAAACAACCGAATCTCCTGATCTGTCCAGCCGGCCTACTACTACACCGCCTATCCTAACCACAGTCAGTCACCACCTGCTCACCACAACAATTACAATTATGACCGTGATCCAGTGATCCTGCGGCCCGCAGGCCCTGCCCTGCCTCTCACCTGCGCAGCTTGATGATTAGTACTGATCATCATGATAATTGATTGATTCATTCGGCCGCCCGCCTACACATCTTGTTTTAAAAACCTGCCCGGCTGCCCTACACATCTTTTCTTAAAACCCTGAGTGACCACCTGCACCACAGTAATCTATCTAATCCAGTAGTAATGGCTGCGGCCTACCAGCCAGGGCCCCGGCCAGGCCCTGCCTGCCTCGCTCGCCTCGCCGGCTCGCCTCGCCCTCGCCTCACCTGCTGAGCTCCCAGTCCCAACTCCTGCTGACCTGCTGCCTACTGTTGAGTTGAAAGGCGGGCGGCGTGCGTGTCCCTGGCACTGGACTCACTGCTGGGATGGCTGCCCTCACGCTGCTGGTGAGGAGGTGCGGGTATGCTGGGGCGGGCAGCGAAAATGCGAATATGCAATATCTGGCATCTGCGCATGCGTTGCTGCCTCTGCCACGCACAGCTCCAACCCCCGCAGCAAAGCCCTGCCCTGGCCTCCAACAAGAACAACAGACTCCCGCCCACACTGGGGCCCTGGCGTGGCGACTCGCGCGAAGTCTTGAAGAAAGAAGACAACAAGGTAGGACTAATACTCTACTACTCACTCGTGATGATGCTGCTCAGCTCAGGATGGAAAGTGAGAATCGAAAGTGGGACTGGAGTCAACTGAGTGACGTCACGTCACCCCCCCCCCCTCCCCTCCCCCTCCCCTAGGAAATACTGCTGTGCTAAACAATGAGCGCGGAATGAAACAACCCTTATGGCACCACACAGCAGTGCACGCAGGATGACTTAAGGCAGAAGACAGTGGAGACTTTGATTTCTACACACAGGTGCACTTAATGCCGCCGCGGCCGTGACATAGACCCGGCCCTCATAATTAGGTGTCGGTGCTAAACACCGGCAAGCCCCGGCTCAAATTAAGCCCTGCTCTATGCCACTTTAATCTACTCCACTCTGCGACACTCAACTACACTCTACAACACAACAGTCCACTCCACCACACCACACTCCGCTCCACACCACTCTATGCCACTTCACTAGGTCACTCTACACCACTCCGCTCTATGCCACTCCACTCTGCGCCAGTGGCGGTGCGTCCATTGGGGGCGTTGCCCCACTAGCCACGGACGACCGTCACTGTGCCACAACATGCGTAACAAAAGTTTTACTAACCGATTTTTTTTAGTTAATCTGAGCGCACTGACTCGCTATCTGCCCGGGACAAGCCCAACAGAATCAGCATTGCTTAAGAAAGTGGGCCGTGGGGGGCGGGGCTGCGGCAGAGAGTGACAGTGCAGAAGCGCACAGGCAGCCAGAGCACTGAGAATAGCATTGGTGACTGCGCGTGTGACAGCCAGGAGTACTCCTAATTTAGACTGGCCTGCGCATGCGTACATTTATTAGATCCCCCTATAGCACTGAGACACAGGCAGGGACCCGGGGCCCTGGGCTCATTATGGGCAGATTTTATCCTGCTCGCAGCCAATCCTGGCGCAGTGCAGCTGTTGAGGCTGTGCCAGGATTGGCTGGGTAGACACTGCTACAGCAGGATGGTGCCTCGCGTGGGTGCGCACTGTATGGCCAATCACATATGGCTATATCAAGCCATGTGGAGGTGATTGGCCATTTCTCTAAGCTGTAGTGACGTCACCGCGCGTGGCGCACCAGTGCCACAACAACTGAACAATAACAAAAGTGATAGTGAAAGTACTGAGTCTGAGTCACGAAGGAGAGCGCGTGACTGACTCGTCGTCGTGACTTGTGCAGACAGTTTGTGCCTACTAAGGATGGACGGACCGCCAATTATTGCAGCAGCACTGGATATGCTAATTTTAATTCTATGCTTCTTTATAGTGGGAAAATATTGTTTAGACTGTAGACAGACTGCCCCTGGCCTCATAGTGCTATTTTGGAAAGTTTCTCTAACTTTTTTTAACTCTTCAAATAATAAGTCTGATGTGGAGTGAACTGCTTGATTAAAAGATTGTTGCTGTGTTTAATCATGTGTGTCACATTCAAACCTGTTGGGACAGAAGGGGAAAACGCAACACAGCCAGGCCTATTAATAAGATAAAATCAAACGTAATTACTTTCCACCAGATGTCGGGTTCGCCTGCCTGGTCATACAGATATTCACAAAGCACCTCCAGAAGTGGTTTACAGCCATGCCCTGTATTTGCGTGGCCCAACCCTGGGTTTACCAGTCCACAGAGTGCAGCGGCTGTACCGTGGCCTGCCCTCCGATTCGGCTCTACATGGTGCCTTTATGCGGTGCAGGTCCACAGACTTTTCATGCACATGAACATTTATTTGTACTAGTCCAGAGAGCGGAGATTCATCCGTGAAATTCTTCTTCTTGAAATAATGTATTGTGCCTACAAGTTGCTGGCATACTGCTCATTGCAATCCTGCCTGGGTATAAAAACTCCGTAACAGAGGGGCCTGGCCTCGTCTCATCTCATCTCTGCGCCTGCCTGGTGCGCTGCGAACTGGTAGTCAGAGCAGCATGGCAGTAACTCCCCCTGAGAGAGCGCCGCTGTCTTTTTCGGTAATTAGCCTGTTCTTGAAGGAATCCTGGTCATTTATACAAAATGTTAGGGTGCGTCCATTACTCGGCTCTTACCCTCCCCAATGGCACTATTAATTTTGGAGATCTGTGTGTGCGTTTAAGTTGTTAAAGAACCCCATAGAGTCGTGTAGTTTATTGAGTAGTTTACCCACGGACTGGGTATGCGAGCTGTTAAGCCTCTAGACCGATTTATGCATTGCACTTTTCAAATCGATACCAACACAGTATAGGTTTTAATATCCAATCAATGATTTATTGCATTTACCATTGCAACATTTTAATAGATGGAATTGCAAATTGGAACGAGGTTGGGGACATTCTTTCAAAGCCATCTGCACCTTCTGAATTGTAACGAGTCATCAAGTGCAAATCGAGAGTTGGAAATACTTTTCTGACTTGCAGTGCACCCTTAGCTCATTGCGACTTGTTCTGATCCTGAAGCCCGTCGGCATGCGAATTCCAGGTTTTGGTCCCGCAAAAAGGCTTCAGACATCGGTCCACAGTTCCTACTTACTGTCCTCAAAATCCACGTCTCTCTGGGGGTTTTTTTACACAGCATTGCTTTGCTCTTATTGCAGATTGCTTGTCTGAGTTGGACCCCAGTGTTTGTGGAATCATGCGGCCATGTTCTATATTAAAATCGCTGTTGGAAAAGTTGTCAGATCAAGAGCTCTGTGGTTACACTGAATAAGCAGATACCTATGTTATATGACATCTCTTTAATAATGTAATACCTGCACTTTCACAATTGCTTAATTAACCTTCCTGCTTTCTCAAATTTGCATGAAAATGCACAATTTTTCCACTATTTTTTCTACATTTTCTCGGGGGGAAATCCCCGCCAACCCTCCTTACGGGGGTTCGGGCTACCCTCGTTACGGTGCAGTAGGATTATCATTTTACGCCTCACCACTTTCAAATGTCACCAGCCGCCACTGCCAAGGGACGGCACCGGAACAGCACGGACTCTACCTCCAACGAGGCAGACGCCTGCGTGGAGGGACGAGAAGCACCTGGAGAGCGACAAGAAGTCCCCCGCCAGCCTCGACCAATGGAAGGGTGAGAGGGGTCCGCCTATCCCCATGGCTGCGCCAAGGCTGACTCGACCTCCGGCAAGGCATCCGCCTGCGCGGAGGGGCAATAGGAACCTGGGGATTGACAAGAAGTCCCCGGCAGCCTCGACCCATGAGGGCACAAGAGGGGCCCGCCGACCCCTGGGGCACCGCCAAGGCAGACTCGACCTCCGACGAGGCAGCCGCCTGCATGGAGGGACGCGAAGGGTCCGGAGAAAGACAAGGGGACCCCCTCTAGCCTCGATCCATGATGGGACGGGAGGGGTCCGCCGACCCCTGTGGCGCCGTACGGGCCAGCAGCTGCTGGCGCCGTGGAGGCGTCACCTCAGCCTCAAACAGAATAGGCACCTGTCAAAAAGGTCGAGTGGGGCTCGGGGATGCAACCCGAGCTCCGGCAACCTCCTGCGACACCACAGGGACCACCCGCAGGAGTTTGCGGCGAAGCAGAGGCGCTGTGGTCCGAAGGAGGTACCCTCCAAGGGCCACACACCAATGGCACCACATCCTCCGAATCTGGATCCGAACCAGTCGGCGCCAGGGCCGAAGCCGCCGGCAACGTCACAGAGGGCCCCGCACAGCGCAAGGGATCCGTCAACGTCCCAGGAGGTGAAGGAGGAGGAGGAGAAGCCAGCAAGACTGTAAAGCCGCCGTATATGTTTCCATCTGGGCTCTCAACACCCCCTCAACGGGAAACGGTGGATTGGGAGACGATATGCGGGGCCGCATCACCCGCAGAGAGCCAACGCCCCCAACAGGCCAGAAACTAGCCCTTGGGAACAAACTGCGACACTTACCAACAGGGGAGCGACGCTCATGTGGCACAGGAGAGGGATAAGGATGACGGCGATTACGGCCGCTCGGAAAACCCTCTGCAGAAGTCGACCGAGGTGACAAAGCCGATCTGGACATGAGAGCTGAAAGAAGTTTTATCCGGCGTTCCCGCCGCGACTTCGGCTTCAACCGTTGGCACGCCTTGCAGTCAGTGGAGCCGTGATCCTCCCGCAAGCACCCCATGCAAATGAGGTGAGAATCTGTCGCCGACATCAAGCGCCCACAAGACGAACACGTCTTAAAGCCCGAAGGCATCCGCACACTGTTCCCACAGCACACTCTAAAGTGAAGGAAAAAAGGGGGCCGAAACAGGCAAGGAGCACAACAGGATCCGCGTTGCACCCAGAAAAGTAAAAAACTGCCGGGGTGGGACTTATGTTACCCGCTGACGTCACGTAAGCGGACGACGCCTGGGTGGAGCCGCATGATGTCGCCCCCGGCGCGCAGGGATGCTGAGCAAAAAATCTCTGGATCCAGTGTCACGCCTGGGGATAATTTTACGTTAAGAAATCTGCGGATAGTAGTCTCACTCAGATTACACCGATAACTTCACTTGGAGTTGACCTACGCTACCTACCAATGCGCAAGGGTATTGCTCAAAGAAAAATCTTCAGGATCTAATCTGACACCTGGGAAATTCAAAGGTAAGGAATCTGCAGCTAGATGTATCTAACAAATACCCTGGCGGAGGTGATGGGAATAGATGCCCAAATCTGGGGTTTGACGTCAGACTCCGATTGGGAAGAAAGACCATCGCTATAAGCGGATGACAAACTACTAACTGACTGACTAACACAGAACAAATGCTGGCCCGCATTAGTCAAATATTTCAAGGGTTTGGTGTGTTTTCAGGATTTGCTATATTATCTGGGGCAAATCTCGGTTGATCCCAATGGGGGTTAAATACTGGGAAAATGTAACTCTAACCCTATGAGGGGAACCTAACAAAGTGGAATATTTGGGTCACCAGAGATGCCAAATTACAGTACAAGACAAACCTCACCCTCCTGATCCTGTGAATGGAGAGGGAGTTAAAACTTTGGAATATGCTGCCACTATACCTAAAGGGGAAGGTGGTCATATTATTGCACTCACTCGCTTGCTATACATTGTACTAAATAAACCATATAGAATACCGAAGACGTTATTTGCCTTGTTCGGTAACTCCAATGGGCAGGAAATTAACTATGAATAGAGATGCAGTCCTTGCAATGCTCCAAATCAGAAGGCGATATAACGCTCCCAAAAGTCAAAAGCTAATATGAAGCGGCGCAGGTCAGTTAAGTGAACAACTGGGCATGTGTAGACTAGGAGAACATGGCATTTCAGATGCATAGATGGGGCATAGGTGACCAGAGCTATTTACATGCATAATATGGAGGCAGACTGAGTAACCAGGCATGCCCGGTGACAGGCACGGTCTTGGCAGTGTGAAGAAGTCTACAACCAGAGATGTAATGGGACAAATGGCTCACAACCCGCACGCCACTCTAGGAAGGGACCTGGCTGTGACAAGTGACTGCACTGAAAGGATGCCAGGACTGGGATAATATAGGCATCACAATGCTCACAGAAGTGTGGGATACCAACATAGTGGTCCCCTTCGACTACATACAAGAGGACAACCAAATGCAGACCCCCCTATGGTTGAAATATAGACAGTTAAGACATGCACGCAGAAGGAGTATAGACAGGAATGAAGAGACACAGGAAGACTCCCCGTTAGAAAGGAAACTGGAGGATGCGCAAAAAACTGATATCCTTGACATATGGCTCTTAGCACAAGTTACTTACCTTCGGTAATGATATATCTGTAAGAAACATTAGTAGTGATAGATTCCTTATCTTAGAATTGCCCCCAGGCATCAGACGGGATCCGGAAAATGCTCGTCAGCAGTAACCCTGCGCGTCGGTAGGCATCGTCGTGCGGCTCCCCGTGCATTGTTGGCGCCGGGATGACGTAGCTGGAACTACTTTGATACACCCAAGTGTGCAGACGTCGGTTCTGTACACGACGTTCCGCGCCAGGAACGCAGAGCCATGCAGGAAACTGACCACTGGTGCCATTAAACCAGGGCCCTGAAAGGGATGACCTTAACCCTAGAAATCAGTTTGCACAATGGGGAGGATGGACGGGGCGGTAAGGAATCTATCACTACTAATGTTTGTTACAGATATATTGTTACCGAAGGCAAGTAATCTGAAAGAAACACGTAGTGATAGGTTCCTTATCTGAGAATAGATACCCAGCAATACCAACCCCAGTGGTGGGTCTGCGAAATAAGATCACACCAGAGAGTCCTGGAGAACAGAACGGCCAAAGAAGCCGTCTCTCCCGACTTGGCTGTCCAGGCAGTAATGCTTGGTAAATGTGTGCAGCGAGGCCCACTTAGCTGCCTGACAGATGTCATGCAAGGGAACTCCCTGTCCCAAAGCAGTAGTGGCTGCCGTTGCCCTGGTAGAATGGGTGTGCAGCCCCATCGAAGGCTTTTTTATCAGAGGAGTAACAAGCCTTTATGCACAGAACGACCCACCGAGAGATGGTCCGCTAGTGCACAGCCCTATCTTTCTTGGCGCCCACGTAGCCAACAAAGAGCTGATCACCCACCCGGAACTGTTGTGTGCGATTCAGGTAGTATGACAGCGTACGTTTTGGGTCCAGATGGTGGAGCCTCTCCTCCTTTGAGGGAGGCAGAAAGAAGGTGGGCAAAGTGATGGTCTGCCCGATGTGAAAGGCAGTGACAACTTTTGGCAGAAAAGAAGGACGAGTCCTTATAACAGCTTTGTCCGGATGGAAAGAAAAAAAAGGAGGTTTGGAAGAAAGAGCCTGGAGCTCACTCATTCTTCTGGCAGAGGTGATGGCAACCAGGAAAGCAGTCTTTAGAGTGAGAAGACGAAGAGGACAGTTATGAAGTGGCTCAAAGAGAGCACACATCAGATAAGTCAGAACTAGATTCGAGTCCCACTGAGGCATCAAAAACGGGACAGGAAGGAACATGTTCGGGATGCCTTTCAAGAATCTATTTACATCAGGGTACTTGAAAAGGAAAGGCTGATCTGGAAGCCGTCAAAAGGCTGAAATGGCAGAGAGATAGCCCTTGAAAGTGCCCAGAGCAGAGCCCTGCTGGGCCAAAGATAGAAGAAAAAGAAGGACCTCTGAAAGAGGGGCAGAAAGGGGATCCACAGCCTTTGCTGTGCACCATGCCACAAACTTATTCCACCGGGAGTCATATACAGTTTTAGTTGAGGGACGCCCGGCTGCCAAAAGAACATTACAGACTTCGGAGCAGGTCGAAAGACGTCATTTGCCGCAGCTCAATCTCCACGCAAGGAGGTGGAGGCTGGACAGGTTAGGGTGGACAACCCTCCCCTGCTGCTGCGACAGTAGATCCTCCTGAAGAGGCAGGCAGAGAGGGGGATCGATCGCCATACTGAGAAGCACGGGAAACCATGCTCTTCGAGCCCAGTTCGGAGCCACAAGGATAACTTGGGCCTGCTCGCGCTTGATCTTCTTCAGCACTCTGGACAGAAGTGGAATAGGTGGAAAGGCGAATAGTAGACCGCAACTCCACTCACAATGAAAAGCGTCGGCTAGCGAGTGCCGCCTTGGAAATTCCAACGTGCAGTACTGATGACATTGCGCGTTCTCTTCGGTGACGAATAGATCTAACCAAGGCTCTCCCTACTGCTGAAAAAGATTTTCGCCACATCCGCGTGCAGACACCATTCTTGATCCATCATGTGCCGACAGCTGAGTTCGTCCGCCTTGACGTTCAGGGAACCTGCTAGGTGTTGAACCACCAGGGACGTGCCCCGATATTCCAGCCAAGTCCAGAGGCGCAGAGCCTCCTGACATAGGGTCCACGACCCCACCCGCCCTGTTTATTGCAGTACCACATGGTGGTGGTGTTGTCCGTAAACAACTGCACTACTCTCTCCATGACAGAGGGAAGGAATGCCTTCAGCGCAAGCCGGATCGCCCGAAGCTACAGAAGGTTGATGTGGAGTTGGGACTCTGCCGGAGACCGGAGGCCTCTGATCTCTACCTGTCCCATGAGGCCGCCCCATCCCAGAAGGGACGCGTCCGTCACCACTGTATGCTCCGGTTGGGGATGGGAGAGGGATCTGCCATTGACCCAATTGCGATTCGTGAGCCCCCACTGCAATTGTCGTGCAGTGCTCTCTGAGATCTGGACGTGATAGGACAGGTTGCCCCGATGCTGTGCCCACTGGAACTTCAGGTCCCACTGCAGAGCCCGCATATGCCATCTGGCATGATCCACTAGCAGGTTGCAGGAGGCCATCAGACCCAGTAACTGAAGGGTCATCCTGACTGAAACCCGGGATAGAGGCTGAAAGATCAGAATCATAGCCTGAATATCCCGGACTCGCTGTTCGGGAGGATAAACCCAAAACTGGGCCGAGTCCAGAACCGCTTCGATGAAGAGGAGCTTCTGCAAGGGAATCAGGTGAGACTTCGGCACATTGATGAAAAACCCCAGCAAGTGCAGGAGGTCAACCCTAATCTGGAGGTGGGAGAAGACTGCCTGGGGCGAACCCGCCTTCAACAACTAGTTGTTGAGATAGGGGAAGACTGAAACTCCTGATCTGAGCAGATGAGCTGCGACCACCCCATCACCTACGTGAACACCCGAGGGCGCTAGTAAGGCCAAAGGGGAGCACAGTGAACTGGAAGTGCTCATGGTCTACTGTGAACCGCAGGTAGCGCCAGTTGGACGGCAGGACGTGGATGTGATCACCTTCGTGAACACCCGAGGGCGCTAGTAAGGCCAAAGGGGAGCACAGTGAACTGGAAGTGCTCATGGTCTACTGTGAACCACTGGTAGCGCCAGTTGGACGGCAGGACGTGGATGTGAAAATAGGCGTCCTGCAAGTCCAACCCAACCATCCAGTCTTGCGGGTCTAGGGCAGACAAGACATGAGCAAGTGTGAGCATCTTGAACTTCTCCTTCCGGAAGAAGCAATTGACATTCCGAAGGTGTAAGATAGGACGCAGGCCCTTGTCCTTCTTTGGAACCAGAAAGTAGTCGGAATAACAACCACGACCTACTTCTGGCGTCGGAACACGCTCGATGGCCCCCTTGGCCAAGAGGGCCACAACTTCCCGCTGGAGAAGTGTCAAGTGATCCCCCGACATGCCGTGGTACGGAAGTGGAATGGTTGGAGGGGTTGTCTCGAAAGGGAGGGAGTAGCCGTTTTGACAATTTGCAGCACCCGCTTGTCCAAAGTGATGTTGCGCCAGTTGGGGAGATGATGGCGAATTCATCCACCCACTGGCGTTTGATGGGCCTGAAAGGTCGGACTAGGAAGGCTTTGCAGTGGATGCTGCCTGCAGGGTGGAGGTGGATTGACCTGCCCGCTGGCCCCCTGAACCGCCTTGACTGTTCCCACATTCGCGGCCACGCTGAAGTTGTTGCTCCTGTGGCTCTGCAAACGCTGTGGGGCACCCCTTCCGTGGCCACGAAAGGGGCGAAAAGCAGAAGGCGGAGGAGGCCGAGTGGCCGACAGGCCCAAGGACTTGGCCATAGCTTGGGAGTCCTTAAAGCGCTCCAACGCACTGTCTACTTTATTTCCAAAAAGGCGAATGCCATCAAAGGGCATGTCCATCAGACTGTTTTGGACATCCCCTGAGAAGCCAGTTGTCCTCAACAAGGCGTGGCACCTAAGTGGAAATCGATCTGCTGAGTGAGTCGGCAGTGTCCAGCCCACAACGTATGGTGAACTTTGCTGCGTCTCTCCTGGCCGCAATAGACTGGGAAAGGACTGCCTGGACATCCTACGGGCAGTTGGGCAGGACCTGCGCAACTGTGTCCCACAGAGTGGGAATAACAGCCCAAGAGGCATGCAATGTTCACCGACCGCAGCCCTAAGCTGGTAGAGGAAAACAGCTTCTTGCCAAGCTGCTCCAGCTTCTTGGATTCCCTTTCTGGAGGTGCGGAAGGGAACGCGCTCTGGGATAGAGCGGCTTAGACAACCAAGCTCTCAGGGGTGGGGTGTTGGCAGAGAAAGAGGGGGTCGCCCCGAGACGGGCGATGGCATCGGGCCAAGTTCCTGTCCACAGGAGCCCCTGTGTTGGGCCTGGACCAGGTGCCCAAAAGAATGTCAGACAGTGCTTCCTTAAAGGGCAGCAAGGGCCCCGAAAAGGTAGCCGCCGGTTGGAGCACTTCTGTCAGGAGGTTAGTCCTGATGGCTACAGTAGGGAGTTCGAGGTGGAAAGCCTCGGCTGCCCTACGCAACACCACTGCGTAACTGGCTCCATCCTCCGTAGCCACGGTAGGAGGAGAAAGCATGCCAAGGTCAGGAGAGGGGTCAGGACCACTGACTTCCCCCAAATCCTCTGCCCAGTCCGGGTCATAAGAACAACCCTGTGCTAGAGGGTCCTCAGACCACTCCCAGTCCTCCCCTTCACCCGAAGTCTGTGGAACAAGCTGTAAAGTAGGAGGAGGGACATAGGGCCAAAACGGCCCCATCTGCGCCAGAAGGCGCCGATCCAGCACCTTGTCTGTCTCGGGGCTAACCTGGGGACATTGTCGTCCCAAGGAGTGGGCGACGTCTGTGGTGGTGCCTGGGAAATGGGCGCCGGTGGAAGTGTTATTAGGACAGCCAGGGTGGATCAAGGTCCGGTCCCGGATCCCAGGGGGTCCTGCGGAGTCGGCCCAGAGCCGGCGGCGACACCGGGACCGGAGCTGCCGGTGACGGACGGACAGGACCCTCAGTGGGGCCAGACGGCTCGAAGAGTTGGGCCATGGCAGCAAGAAACTGTTGCACTAAGCCGGCATTGCCGCCGGACCCGGAAAGGTGGGGTAGACTGGGGGCGACGTCGCTGGCTCCGCCGGAGCCGCGAGGGTGGCACCACCTACACCCTCAGCCACGACGGGAAGTCGAAGAGCGACAATGCTTCTTAGACTTCTTTTTGGAATGCTTCGACATACCTGACCCCGAGTGCAAAGACTTAGATCCAGAAGAATGATGGTGACAGATCTGCGACCGGTCCCTCGACCTCCCCTGGGACCGGGACCTCGAGTAGCGCGGAGCCTACTGCCGGACTTCCAGCAATTTTCGGGACCGCTCACGCAAAGTTTGGAGCACCATGGCCCGGCAGTCGTGGCACAACTTGGAGTCGTGGTTGCGCCCCTGGCAGTAGAGACAAACGCGGTGGGGGTCCGTCACCAACATCATGCAGTGACAGTCCCCACAGTTCTTGAAACCGGGGATCCCTACAACACCAGGAGTCGATCAACTCAAAAAATTAGGTAAAAGGCCTCGAAAAAGCTCAGTCAAAAATTGACTGGGAGTACTTGCTCTTCCCAGATCTGCGCTTGGTTGTGCGAAAAAAGAAAGAACTAACGTCAGCGCGCGTGGAAGTAGCTTCAGCGACGTCATCCCGGCGCCAACGCCGCAAGCGGAGCTGCACAAAGACGCCTACCGACACGCAGGGGTACTGCTGACGAAAACTTTCTAGATCCTGTCTGATGCCTGGGGGTAATTCTAAGGTAATAAATCTATCACTATGGCTTTCTTTCAGATATGCTAAATATACAGGGGACCCAAACACATCTCAAGGGCCGCTGGGAACAGAGCACTGGGGAGATTGAGGATAATGATTAGCAAGAGGCATTAAGTTTTCAGACGGAGGTGGACCTTAAAGCCAGGTTCCAGCTGATCCAATTAAAACTACTCCATTGGAAATATTACATCAGAATACCGATACACAAAATTGGGAGGGCAGAGGATGCTCTATTTGCCTGCGAAAATGTAGTATGGAAGGCACATCCCTCCCCACATTGTGGCTCTGTCCTTGGATAAGTTGCTTCTCAGAATAAATACTAGAAACCCTTGAGGAAGCAGTTGGGGCTAGTGTTTAGCTGACACCCCGGGTAGCCCTACAGGGAATATGGGAACCCTCGGACCTCATAAGATACCGGAAGATTCTAGTGAACATTGGGTTATGGTTGCAAAGCAAGATATTGCCCAGAAATGGGGCTGTGAGACTCTTCAGCTATTTCAAGACTCAGAAACAGGGATCAAGCATTGTAAAGTTGTAGGAAGACAAGGTTAGAGGATGTTTGAAGATATTTGAGGAACCTGGGACTCTAGGGTATACACTAGACCAGGGGTACTCATAGTACGGCCCGCGGGCCAGTGGCGGCCCGGCAAGCCTTCCCTGGCGGCCCGCGGACCTTTCAGACATCGTACCCGAGTTTTATTTTTATTTTTAAAGGCTGCCTGCAACCAGAGCTCGACTCCGAGACTCTGCTGCCTGTGGGGGCCGGGCGATTTCCGCCGTAGTCAGAGTGGGGCTGCAGGGGCGCTGAGTGGTGAAAATAGCCTCATTAACATGCTAATGGTCTTTTAAAGACCTGTGAAATGCTTGTGTGCTGCTGTTTGCGCGCGCCTGGAAGCTGTCACAGCCTGGGAGGGGGAGGGGCGGGGGAGGGGGGAGGAGGGCACACAGGCAGGGTGAGTGGCGCAGGAGTGGCAGCCCATTACATTCCAACCCAATTCCAAATATATATCGCAGAGCTCAGTTCAGAATAGCGCTTTCAGTGAATAGCTGTAGCGCTGCCTGCCACCGGCTCCAGGCCTGGAAGGGGATTTAAAGAGCCAATCTATTCTCTTGATCATTAAGAGTCCAAGCACACAGATTTCTTGCTGAATATGAGAACATACAAATGTTTGAGGCATGACTTCACAGGTAATCTTGTCTACTCGGCAGATGAGTTTTGGAGCCGAGAAAAACAATCAGGGCACTCTCCTCGAGAGGCGCATCCTGACCGTAAAATGCTGCACGATATCTCCCAAAAGTACTGGGCAGCGTGCCATGATACCACGATGGCTTCAGGTGTTCCCACCGCATCTCCTGGTAACACCAGAGAGAGGTTCATAAAGATTGGAAAATATGTCCCTGATTGCTGGTTCTTCATTCTGCTCTAGCTCTGAACCACTAAAGACATCATTTATGACCGGTGAGTAGCTGATGGTATCGTATTGGATTTTCAGAACGGGGAACTTTCAGGGGGTGCTCCTCCATTAGAGTGTAGGAGCGTCACCCCACTTCAATGCCCGCCAAGATACCCCTGATAAAAAATAAAATGGAAATTCATTACCATTTTATTTTTCATTGTCACGTGCTGAACAAAGCGTTAGGACAGCACAGGACCTGCTGAGTGACAGCAGGGAGGAGTGGTGGGCAGAAAGCTGCCTATGCACTGTTCAAAGTGCACATGTCTTTTAGACTGGCAATCATGCTACAGCCTGCCAGACATGCGCACTTTAAACCTCTCAACCCAGCTGCATTAAGGTAGCTGGGCTGAGAGTAAGTACACGCCTCTAGGCAGCTGTGGAGCGCCGAGTGAGTCACTCCCTCCAATCAGGGCGCTGCTAACATGCTGCATGCATAAATTATTTTATTTGCCCACCTCCCCTGCCCGGTAGATGCCAGCAGCCACTGGGAACTATAGCTCAAATGTACAGAGACGATTTTGTACCCGCTTCTGATTACATATAAGTAGTAGATCTCAAAACATGTGAGGAAGGGAAGTGAGGGAAGGGAGTGAGGGAAGGGGAGGAAGGGGAGGGGAGGGAGTGAGGGAAGGAGTGAGGGAAGGGGAGGGAGGGAGGGAAAGGGAGGGAGGGAGGGAAGTGAGGGAGGGAAGGGAGGGAGGGAGGGAAGGGAGGGAGGGAGGGAAGAGAGTGAGGGAAGGCAGTGAGCGAAGGGGAGGGAGTGAGGGAAGGGAGTGAGGGAAGGGAGTGAGGGAAGGGAGTGAGGGGAGTGAGGGAGTGAGGGGAGTGAGGGAGTGAGGGGAGTGAGGGAGTGAGGGAAGGGGAGGGTGTGAGGGAAGGGGAGGGGAGGGTGTGAGGGAAGGGGAGGGAGCGAGGGAAGGAGAGGGTGTGAGGGAAGGGGAGGGAGTGAGGGAAGGAGAGGGTGTGAGGGAAGGGGAGGGAGTGAGGGAAGGAGTGAGGGAAGAGGAGGGAGGGAAGGGAATGAGGGAAGGGAGTGAGGGAAGGGGAGGGAGTGAGGGAAGGAGTGACGGAAGGAAAGTGAGGGAGGGAAGTGAGGGAGGGAAGTGAGGGAGGGAAGGGAGTGAGGGAAGGGAGTGAGGGAAGGGAGTGAGGGAAGGGAGTGAGGGAAGGGGAGGGAGTGAGCGAAGGGAGTGAGGGAAGGGAGAGAGGGGATTGAGGGAAGGGAGTGAGGGAAGGGAGTGAGGGGAGTGAGGGAGGGGAGGGAAGGGAGTGAGGGGAGTGAGGGAAGGGAGGGAAGGGAGTGAGGGAAGGGAGGGAGTGAGGGAAGGGGAGGGAGTGAGGGAAGGGGAGGGAGTGAGGGAAGGGAGTGAGGGAAGGGAGAGAGGGGAGTGAGGGAAGGGAGAGAGGGGAGTGAGGGAAGGGAGAGAGGGGAGTGAGGGAAGGGAGTGAGGGAAGGGAGTGAGGGGAGTGAGGGAAGGGAGTGAGGGGAGAGAGTGAGGGAAGGGAGTGAGGGAAGGGAGTGAGGGAAGGGAGTGAGGGAAGGGAGTGAGGGAAGGGAGTGAGGGAAGGGAGTGAGGGAAGGGAGTGAGGGAAGGGAGTGAGGGAAGGGAGTGAGGGAAGGGGAGGGAGTGAGCGATGGGAGTGAGGGAAGGGAGAGAGGGGATTGAGGGAAGGGAGTGAGGGAAGGGGAGTGAGGGAGGGGGAGTGAGGGATGGGGAGGCAAAGGAGGGAAATGGGTGAGGGAAGGGGAGTGAGGGGAGGGAGTGAGGGGAGGGGAGTTAGGGAAGGGGAGAGAAGGGAAGGAAGGGGGTGAGGGAAGGGGAGTGAGGCGAGGGGGTGAGGAAGGGGAGGCAGGGAAGAGGAGGGAGGGAAGGGAGGGAGGGAAGTGAGTGAGGGAAGGGAGTGAGGGGAGGTAATGAGGGAAGGGGAGTGAGGGAAGGGAAGGGAGTGAGGGAAGGGTAGTGAGGGAGGAAAGGGGAGGGAGGGAAGGGGAAGAAGGGAGGGAGGGAGGGGGAGTGAGGGAGGGAAGGGGAGTGAGGGAGGGAAGGGGAGTGAGGGGAGGGAGTGAGGGTGAGGAAAGGGGAGTGAGGGAGGGAGGGGGAATAGGGGGAAGGGGAGTGAGGGTGAGGGAGGGAAGGGAGAGGGTGGGAGGGAGAGGGAAGGAGATAGGGAGAGGGAGTGATACAGTCAGAGTGAGTGAGACAGAGGGAGACCAGGGAGGGAGAGAGGGAAATAGAGGGATGGAGGGAGGGAGGCAGAGAGAGAGATAGAGGAATGGAGAGGGAGAGAGAGAGAGGTGTGTATGCCGGGTCTTGTAGCTCAGTGGAGGAAGGCATCTGCTGCAGGGACCTGTGTTCAACCTCATGGTCACAGTTTTTTTTGTTGCTCTAGCCCCGCCCCACCCCCACTGACCCGGCCCCACTGGTGCGGCCCTCAGACACAAACCACACTGTAAATTTGGTCCCCGAGAGAAAGTTTGTGAGTACCCATGCACTAGACAGAGTGGAGACTAGAAGGAGCAGCACCTGCTGTAGTGATGCATGGGACACAAACTGGGTGGGGAGTATACAGGGACATGAATGTGCATGTCAAAGAGAGCAGGGGTATGGGAGACGGCCACTGTCTTAGGTGAGTACACACAAAGGGAGAACTATGATAGTGATGCGGGCTGAGATGTAATGTCCAGACAGGTGCTGTGATGTGAAGAGTTCCAGCCCCGATGATGAAGGCACAACGGTCAACAGAGGCACTGTCGATCACAATGGTTTTGGTGATGCAGTGTCAGGGTTGCTGTCCATGTAAATAGAGGCAATGGCAGGAACAGTTCAAAATGGGCTCAAGTGGTATGGTGTTAGCAAACCTACGTAAGTCAAAGGCACCGGACCAACGGGGCAACTTGGCACTCGAGGGTGATCAAAGAGCCACTGAAGATGTTGAACATTACGTTCAGGTACGTCTTAGAATCAGCACAGCAGGCAGTAGCTACTCCAGAATCAGCATCGGATCAGATGGACCTGCAGGCACTAGATCCTCCATGGGGTCTTATGTTGGTTCCTGGTCCGCTGGTGGTTATGGCGAAGCAAGAATTTGTGACTTACTTTTCGATGTACAGTGGCATGCAGATTGATACCACCTCTTCATCTGCTTCTTCTTTGAGTATTTTTAAGATGGGGGCAACTCCGTTCACCTCAACATGGATTTAAGCACCCCCACTGTTTGTCTTGTGCCCTGTCCATAAAGGCTTGGCTCCTTTTCTTAAATTGCCTAGGGATACATCAGCTACACATGACTAGCAGGCCTTCACATAACGTATGGATTCCAAGCACAAAAATAAGATTGAGAGTGAGTGTGTGTGGGGGAGTGTGTGAGGGGAATGTGAGTGTGAGGGGAATGTGAGTGTGAGGGGAATGTGAGTGTGTGGGGAATGTGAGCGTGTTGGGAGGGGGGGGGGTCTGTGAGGGCATTAGACCATCACAGATTCTACATAGTTTAAAACTGGACCGTTAGGGAGAACACATTTTAACAAGAAACACTGCACTGGAAGCGACAATATTAAAAACCTACAACTCCTGAGGAAAATTGATCGTCCTCCAGACCTTCTCAATAGCGCAGACAAATGGGAACGGATGTCAGCGCATTGACAAGGCTTCTTTATTGCTCCATTGTCAAAGGCGTGGAGAAAAGGAGCAGGAAGCCTGGGAGGGAGAGATATTCAAGAGTTTCTGAATCCAGACTAGCACCTGGGATATTCAGATGATGAGGAATCTGCATGTAGAAGTATCCTCCAGAAAGATATATAATGTCAGCCACTCAAAGGTTATCCTCTCTTTCTGATGTATCTATTACATGCTATTGTGTCTTCTTTAATCAGCTGAGTTGGCACTCGTGATTTGTTCAGTTACACGTCAGTGCTTTGGATGAATGTACCCGATAAATTCAAGCATTATTTTCGTATAGACCATATACAGAATTTATTTCCCCATTTCCATAAGCATACTACAGAGGGAACAAAACTAAAATATGACTGTCAGTCATTAATTTCTGTGAGAATGTGAGCCAACAACTCTGGTGCATGAAAACCACTACCTATGGCTGGTTGATATAGGCAGCATTTGGGAGCAATAAAAAAAATTAATAATTCATCTTCATAGGTGATTGAGGTTTTCTTTTTTTTTGTTGCTTTGGTACTCTACTGAGGACCACAAATAATTTAAACATAATAAGCAGGTTTTTTACACCATTTAAAATTTATTGTGCTAATACAATGTTAAAAAAGGTTTTAAAAATGTATAAAAATTATAACAGACAAATTCATTTGGCGGGAATTTAGATAAAACGATCAGTTCCTTTGCTGAGTTAATCCTGCATTTGACGTATATGGATTGCAAATACCTCTTCCTTGCCGTTACCACCTTTGGATTTGTACATACAAACATTAAATGCTCAACGTCTTGCTCTCCTCCATTACACAAATTACATTTAGGGCTTTCCTTTAAGTGCCATTTAGAGGTTACAGTTTTGAATGGTAATATACCGAACCAGAGCAGAACAATCGCTCTCCTGACACTATGATTTAGGTTGAAAGCAATATACTGTTGAATTTTCTTATATGTTATAGTTTCAATAAAATTCTTAAATGAAGATAGTTTAGAGCAATGTGAAAAGTTAAGATCAAAGCTAAGAGCTTAAGCTGGGATGGTGTCCAAGCTAGCAGCAAATTGGTATTAATCTCTGCTATCTTAAAGGCAACTGACATGTTTTTCCTAAAAACGTGTTTGGATGAATCACAATCAATTATTTCTGTTTTGAGCAGAGATCGAAAAGTTCCTTCCTCGGCGTGCAGGAGATTATATGCCCACCTGATGACGTTGGCAATTCCTCGAGAATAGGAGCTGGTTAGTGAAAACTCGAGGTGGAGAGCTTGTACTGGAACAGCCTGTGACACCTTCGTTAGTCTCCGTAATATTTTCCCTTCTTTTAAGTCTAAGAAGTTCCATTGCTTTATGGGAATATATTCCAAGGCATATGATAGTACAGGCGGTATCTTGACACTATATACCTTAAGCAGGGAAGAGAAATGCCTGTGTCCTGACGCTGCGTATAATCTTGAAAGAGCTCCCGCGTGTACATCAGCTTTCCTGGTCAAGATCACAGTGTGTGGTCGATTTTGTAAAGTCTTGGTAAAGATTCTGCCTAGATAGGTTTATTCATTTACCTCCTCCACCTTTTCTCCCCCGAGGGTCCAGTTGTATTTTGAGCTCTTTTTCTTTCCTGAAAAAGAAACTATTTTTGTTTTAGTAATGTTGGGGATTAAGTAATTTTCCTCCATATATTTATTCAGTACCTGGAGATTGCTTTGTAGTCCAAATGGAGTTAAATCGAATATGATAATATCGTCTGCGTATAACAGCGTATGTATGTTGTGGGAGGCTAGTTTTGGTGGAAAATTGCGTACTTGCTGGAGACATTGAGGCATATCACTGAGATAAAGTGAAAACAGTAGAGGAGCGAAAAGACATCCCTGTTTGAAGCCATTAGGGGTCGGGATAGGGCTAGTTAAGCCCTTTTCTCTCCCCATTTGAACCTGGCACCAGGTGTCTGTATGCAGTGATATTAATATTCGTAGTAACTGATCAGGGATACCCATTTTACTAAGTTTTTCCCAGAGTATTCTGCTGTCCACTATCAAACGCAGTCGAAAAATCGATAAAAGCTGCGTAGACAGCCTGAGATTTAATGGACACATATTTATCTAGGATAGTTTGCAGCATGGCAATATTGTCCGTGACTGAATGCTTTGGTCTAAAACCTGCTTGATATCGAGGGATCAGTCCAGATGAAAAGGCCCAGTTTTTAAGTTGATCCAAGACTTCTGCCGTGAAGATCTTTCCTGTGGCATCCAGCAGGGCGATTTGTCTGTAGTTACCAGGTTGAAGTCTTGATCCCTTTTTATGTATAAGTATGATGATACTCCCCTTCCACGACTTCGGGATTACCCCAGTGCTGAGAATGTAGTTAAAGAGGGGGGATAGCATCCTGCTCCATCCCTTAGGATCGGTCTGGAGGACCTTGATTGGGATTTGATCAGGGCCAGTTGCTCCTGTTGATCTCGCCCTTCTTATGGGTATCTCAATAGAGAAGGGGGTAGATGCTCCGCTGTTTAAGGATTCAGTTTCTGTATTACTAAAAAACATATAGGCCATTTCTGAGGTGGTGTTTAATTTGTATAGATTAGCGAGATAAGTTTCCCATTCGTTTGGGGGCACCGGAATAGTTTGTAATGTTTTTTTCGTGCCCGTTTCTTTGGAGATTATAGTCCAGTAGGCACGTTGGTTGTTCTGCTTTGCTGCTATCTGCACATCCACCCAGTTTTTATCTTGGGTTATTCTCTTGTGTTTTTCTTTTTCTCTCCTCCGTTGGTTCTTTAGTTTGTTAATTTCTACTTGTCTTGACGGTGAACCTTCTAAGAACTGTGCTCTTATCAATTTATTTAGCAGCTTTGTTCCAGTATCTAGTTTTGGATTTTTGTTTTGAATCTTTGTAGATCTTGGTTGCGTCAACTTTTTCTGCAATTTTTGCGTTCGTTTTTTTATGATCATTTCAAAATTCGTTATTGGGTTTAGAGAATGTGTTCTTTGAAGAAGCTGGTTAGTGTCTATTATATTAGTTATCTTATTAAGTGTCGCTGAGTTCCAATAAATCTGCCTTTGTTTTTGATTTACCATGACTGTACTATGCTTGTACATGATTTGACTAGGTGAACATAGATGTATTTTCCATCCTGTACATAGCGTGATCGCTGCCATGAACAAAATTAATTTTAAGTTGTAAGGCGGATCCAAACAAGTCGAAACTGGATATCATTTAATCCAAAAGTGAGGAGCTATTATTTCCCTGTCTCGTATTTGAGGCGGGAATGTCACCTTCCACATTCCCGTTTAATATGGTTCCGTTTAAGGTTGGGAGCAATGCTAGTAGAATTTTTCCCCTTTTATCCGCCTTGTTTCCTTTCGGAAATAACGGTATGGAAAATTCCAGCGCCTCTTCTTTATACCAATTAGTCCATTTTGATATTTCTTCGTTGGACACTTTTCCATTAAGGTCACCCATGATGAGAAACGATGGATAATCATGACTTTCAATTATTTGATCAATGTCATCTAGGATCTCTATCATCATTCCATCCATTTTTGCTCCAGGAGGGATATATACGTTAAAAAGGAGTACGTTTTTTAGGGAATCTGAGCGGTTTGTCCTGCACTTAACCTTAATACATTGGTAGTTATAAGATTTCGTTGGGATTATTTCTTGGGCCCAGTTATACTCTTCGGCTAGTAAAATTGCTATCCACCCTTCGCATGCCCCCGCTCAACCCGCAGGGCAGGAATGTCATATATGAAATATCTCTCCAGATTGAAATTTTGTGTACTCCATGTTTCTTTTAGGGCCACAATAGCGGGTGATTTTTTTTACTAATTCTGCCATTTTTTCTTTCGTTTTTCCCACTATATTCCAAGAAGAGATCACTAAGCCTGCGCTAAACAGAAGAGTTAGTGTCCTTAGTTTGCTTATTACTGTTCAGGGTCTCAGATATCCAATCCCATGACTGATCCCTCAGTGTTGTTTCCTTGCTGAGGGTGCTTTTGCTCCAAATTTCCATTTCGCCATTCTTTACTGAGACAAATAAGTTTGCTACAGGGCGGTCTAAGGGATGGAACTTTTTGTTTATGGGTTGGTACGTTTTTTGAGAAGCTTCGAGCGGATACATCATATTGTGGACTTCGTTTTTTAATACTGGGGTCAAGTCATAATCACATTTGTGGACGGTCTCACTCTCCTTTAGGATAATTCCTGGTAAGGCTGGAGACCAGAATTCTACAATTGCAGTTTTTGTTTTCGCTTTATACGGAAACATTACTAGTTTGATTTCATTTTGCGCTAGAAATTGTAGCGGCTGGATCTGCTGCAGTAGGTTAATGATTCGACCGTGTTTGAGTGGAGCTTCATCGATAGGGAATAACTCTGTGATTTGTAGGTAGTTGGATCTTATCTCCTCTACTTGAGATCCTTTTCTCTCTGATTCTGGGTGTCCTATGAGTGTCCCTCTTAAAGTTGGGCTTGACCGAGACATGTATGAAATTAGTAGCCTTTGGATAGGTGATCAAGGTCACCGATGTGTGTGCGTGTATATATATATATATATATATATATATTACCTACTGGCAGTCGCCAGTAGGTAGTTATAGTTAGGATTAGTTTGTATAGGGAAATCGCAACATTCTATTGGGAATAACTTTGGCGCCGATTGAGGGATCTGCCTGTAATTTTCCTTAAATTTGCCTCGCTGCGCTCCGCTCCTTCCCTGAAAGTTTGGGGGGATTCGTCAAGCGGGGGCCGAGATAAAAGGGGGGTCCCAAAACATGTTTTCCCCATCTTAATTTCCATAGGGCGGTTGGAATCACTTTTAGCCCGAACGGCTGAATGGATTTCCACCAAACTTGGCAAAATTGTAGGGACTGGTAGCCCGATGTGCCTTTGCTATGTCTAAAGATATTTCTTTTGTGCATTCCTATATTGGGGACAGAGGAGGATGAAGTGCTCTTCTGATTCCACTGTATGGGGGCAGTTTGGGCAAAATGTCTACTTAAATTGTGCTTTATCCCATTTTAAAGTGCGAGTTCTCAACGGGGGTACACCACACCTGAATTGCACACAAGCATTTAGCATAAAAAGGGTACATTCTGTCCATATATTGTTTGAAGCTAGGTGCACACTTGTGATTCAGAAACTGACCAGTTAAGCTACTATCCGGATATTCCTTCCATTTCTGCATCACAGTTACTTCCCAGAAGCAATACTTTACCTCTCAGGCATAATTATTTAGTAATCAGCTCCGGGGAGGTCCACAATTTACCCATCCATATTTTATGTGATGTATCTTTTATGGCCTTCAACCAGGGGGTACTCGGGTCTCTATCGAAAGTTAAGAGATCTTTTACGCAGTTCCTTTAAGTTACCAGTTCTTTAGTGGATCACAGTCTGATCCAGTGCAGCAGAGGTTTAATTAAAATTATTAAATGTATAGAATTGAGGGCTAAATCGAATCTCACTGGAGTTATAGGGGAGCTTGCTGGAAGTTTGAAGAGGGCTAAATCGAATCTCACTGGAGTTATAGGGGATCTTGGCCGAAGTTTGAAGAGGGCCCTAATGAACTTATTTGAAATCCTTGTCAAACCCTCTGCTGCGGCATAACCCCAAATCTCCACTCCATAAGTTGCAGATGTTACAGCTGAAGCTCTATATACAGTGATGACCGGGGAGAAAGCTTCTAGAATGGCAGCTCAATATTTTCTTCGGATAGCCTAAGCTTTCAGTTGGAGTGGTTTTACTTTTTTCCAGCTGAGGGCCCCATGTACGAATGTCACTCAGCCAAACACCCAGTTAATAGAATTGGGGATTTCTTCAAGGGGGACCCCCTCTGTGTCACATTCCTACATTTTATGAGGATTTATGGTCATAAATTGGATTTGATAGGGTTAAGTTCTAGGCCTCTTTCCTAACTGAAGGTAACAAAGCCATTTAATTCTGCCTGCAACCCCATTGGTGTTCGCGAAGTTTAACAAAGTATCATCTGCCAACATCAAAATGGGTGTAGGCAAACCTGCTGTTTTGGGAACATTCTGTTTACACTCCATCAATTTCTTTATGCACCATTAATACACAAGCTAAAAAGCGTGGGTGAGAGGACACACTCTTGTCGTAGCCCTTGCTTGATCTGAATCCTGTTTGTCAAAGCCCCTGCAGTGTTCCAGTAGTTTTAGTAGGTCTTAGTAGGTCTGGAGGGATGCTGTACCCATCCAAGACTTCCCAAAGGGTTTCCCTGGGGACCAGGTCGAAAGCTGCTCTCAAGTCAATGAAAGCGACATACGGATGGTCACGCTTCAGGGTAACATATTTCTAGGTTATCACCTTGAAACGGAGGACCTGCTCCAAGGTAATAATCTTGGTTCTAAAACCTGCTTGCGCCTCTTCTAGAATGGTATTCTGGTCTAGTCATTTGTTTAAACAGCACCTGCCTGCAAAATATTTTCTGTGTATTATCTAGCAGACTTGTAGGTCTATCATTTGAGCTGTTGGTTCTCTCCCCCTTTTTGTGTATTGGCACGATAATTGATTTATTTCATGTTGGAGGAATTGGATTGCCTTTTAAGATACAATTGGATACAGCATTCAGGTATGGGGATCAGTAACCACAGGTCCTCCTCCCATTCCCTTTTGACTCTATATAGTGCAGTTTTATATTGGTTTCTTGCCGTTATGATTCCAGATCTAGAGTCACTTTTAATCGCTCTCAGTAGGAGGGATTTTCAACCTGCATGTTTTTATTTACCAGGAATGGGTTCTCTTTTGGAGGGCCCCTCTCCTATGTTCCGTCATGAATCATGGCCTTAGGGTATCCATGAGTTCACAATGTATGGAAACAAAATGTATATTGCCAATATTGGCAAAATCTACCAGGGAAAGTTTGTGCACAAAGTGGTTGTATAGACATGCAGTCGTTTTTGTTACCATCACTAGCGCTGCCCATTTGACATTCCTTAAGTTGTTTGTTATAACAATTGAAGGAGTAGATGTTACAGGTTCTAGTTTTGCATCAGTAAAAGGTGTCATGGAAAAGGTAGCGCTTAGCGCCTGGTGGTCACTATCATTTCTGGGGAAAACCTTCATGTCGCATAGGTCCTGCCATAAGTCACTGTCAACTAATGTATAGTCAATTCAGGAAGTACACACGCCTTTTTTTAAAGGTGGAATGTGGGGGGCAATAAAATTTCATATTCCCATTTACAATTCTTACATCATGTTCAAGGATTAGCTTTGTGAATTGAGCGCATACCTTTGATGTTTTAGTTATTTTCTTTAAGTGGCGCGGAGGAGTAGAGGATGCTCATATGTCTAAACTATCATCTTCTACGGTGTTATAACCAACATTTCTTGGAATTAGGGTATTCGTATCGCCTGCAAGAATCCTTGAAGCTTTCCGATTGAACTGCCCCATTAGTTCATCTAATTTGGCTACTGTGGTGGATTGAACATTTGGTGGAACTGACCTTATATACATATTAACCAGGGCTATGTATCTTGGGCCTGTATGAGTTGTAATCTTAATTTCGATAGTGAGTAGATCTCTAGAATTAGTTGTGAGCATTCTTGCTACAGGGAACAGGTCCAGGCTTAGCCAAATTAACAGCCCTCCAGATGGGCGCCCAGTCGAGAATGGGATTGCATTCTCACTAAAGGTCAGGAAACCTGGTTGAGGTATTGGATTGGTTGCCCATGTTTCTTGGAGAAGAATAATGCGGTGCATGTCAACAAATGAGCCCTACTCTGGATCTTGGAGTTAAGACCAGATTCGTGCAACATTCCATGATAACATATTTAAACTATAAAGCTCTTACGAGTTTTGAGCCCTCGAGATAGAAAAATTAAGTTCTTCCTGTGGTGGTAGGTGAGTTTCTTTATCGTCTCAAGTGTCAATATCCCTAGTCCTGGTCATGGTGCATGCACAGGAGATTGTGTTAAGTAGTGACCACAAAACTGTAGCTGTCCTTCTAGGCTAGTGTGGCAAGGACTGCTGTTTTTCCCGAGTCAATCAATGTCTGAGGTGTCCCTAAAATAAAACAGTCTGATGTCTGCAAATAACAGGCAGATGTCTAGAGAACTTCATCTGCAGTTCTTTCAGACTGTGCTTTTAAGGAAAAATTATTAAAATAGGCAGCCGTCACTATGAAGGGTACATCACCCTCAGCACCCTTGGACCAAGGCTGTATACTTTCATGAAAGACGATGTCCTCAATAGCTACGCTATTATGCTATTTATACACTGGACTTACTGAACAGGAAGAAGGCTGACTACTTGGACATTCCTACTAATACCCTCCGGGCCAAAACAAAACTATAGCTGTCTACATTTCATAGTAATTAGAGAAGATGTGCTGTGGCAATAAAAATATGAGTACAAAAAGTACTATATTCCTGGATTAGAATCAAGTAGCAAGGAAAAGTATTCCTTACATGACGTTAACCCTAGAAATCAGTTTGCAGAACAGGGATGATGGGTGGGAGGGGGGACGTAAGGAATCTATCACGAACTAATGCAGAAGTTCCTACTTATGTAACAATATATCTGTAAAAAACATTAGTTGGTGTTAGATTCCTTACCTTGGAACATCATCAGGCGTCAGAATGGATCCGGAAAGTTTTCGTCAGCAGCACCCCTGTGCGTCGATAGGCGTCGTCATACGGCTCAGCGTGCGTTGTTGGCATCCTTTTCGCCGAGATGGCGTGATTGGAGCTACTCAGACTGGCCCACACGACTTGACGTCAGTTCTGTACACAACTTTCCGCAACAGGAACGCAGAGCCAGGTAAGAATGCCCGCTGGTGCATAGAAACTAGGGTCCAAAAGGATGACCTTAACTGTAGAAATCAGTTTGCAGAAAGGGGTGGATGGGTGAAGCGTTAAGGAATCTAACACTAATGTCTCTCACAGATTGTTAGGGGGCACTAGGCTTTACGAGGGCACAGCAGTCACGAACTACATTTCCCAGAGGCAGAAGCGCCATGCGCGGCAGTGATCGGATCACTTCCGGGTCACGTGTGTGCAGCGCATATCTTCAAGGAGACAGGGCAGGACGCTGCCGATTATTCTGTGTTGGTGGCGTTTGGGATCGTAGGTGTACGGCTGCTGGTAAGGGTGCCATCGGCACCGATTTCTGAGTTACTTTCGGAGCTCCGAATCACGACCGTTTGTGATTCTAACAGACGGCGTTTTCCTTTGTTTCTGTGGATATTTCAATTTTGGAACTATATACTCTTTTGCGACAACATTGTGGTTTATGCTCGCTTCCATTGTTGTGGGAGCAATATTCTTCGTTGGGTCGTTTGAGGCTATTGGTTGCCAAGTTGGTGATCTTGGTACAAGGAGTCTCATATTTCCTTTGATGATTTGGAATTGTACAAGACTTCGTTTGTGTTCATTACTGCTAAAGGAAACATTGCTATCTTTAATGCTTTATAAAAACCTTCATGTTGCGGAGTGACGTAACTCCAGGATTGATACATGCAATTGATCAGGGAATGCATATTGCTTAAGAAAATCCTTCATGAAGTACATGCTGTTCTTTTCTTTACAGGAGTTGTGTATGAATGAAGGGGTTCATCTATACTAGACAGGTAGTGTGATATTACCTATTGTTGAGGTGGTTATAATGTGTACATGAAGAAATGTCTGATATCCCTCATTGTTGTTACAGCCTCCTGAAGTAGGAAGACACCTTATACACAACTCCCAATTGAATGCCTATTTATTTTACTTTACAGGTTAGTGGCAGTTGATACATATACACATTGTTATAGTGTAGAAGAAGGTTACAAGAGTGGTTAGTAATTGTTTGTTCTTCTATCTTCTTGTGTCTTCTAAGGTCTCCCTCCCCGCTGTTCCCATCCTTTCCTTCCTGGCTTTATCCATCTTTCCCTCGCTTAACCATCCTTCAGTCTGCGTATTATGTATAGCAGATTTGGGGCGGTTTAGAGATGGATACTATTTGAGCATCGAACCAACCCAGAGGATTCGAACGGCCTTGGAACACAGATATATTGTTACACAAGTAGTAACTTGTGAATCTGAAAGAGACACGTTAGTGATAGCTTCCTTACCTTAGAACCCATACCCCAGCAATACCAACCCCGGTGGTGGGTCTGCAAACAAGATTACACCAGAAAGTCACGGAGAACAGATCAGCCAAAGAAGCCGTCCCTCCGGACCAGACTGTAAAGGCAATAATACTTTGTAAAAGTGTGCAGTGAAGCCAACGTGGCAGCCTGACAGACGTCTTGCAGGGAGACACGACATCCCAGTGCAGTAGTCGCTGCTGTTGCCCTGGTAGAATGGGCACGCAGCCCCACCGGAGGTTCCTTTTTAGCCATAGAATAATAGGCCTTGATACACAAGACAACCCAGCGGGAGGTAGTCCTCTTGTGAATATCCCGGCCTTTCTTGGCACCTGTGTAGCCACCAAAGAGCTGGTCATCCACCTGGAATGCTTGTGTGTAATTTAGGTAAAAGGAGAGCGCACGTTTTGGGTATAGACTGTGGCGCCTCTCTTCCTCTCTGGAAGGATGCGGAGGCGGAAAGAAAGTGATCAAGGTGATAGTCGTCCCGATGTGGAAGGCAGTGACAACCTTTGGCAAGAAGGAAGGACCAGTGCGACGCAGAACATTGTCCGGATGAACCGACAGAAAAGGAGGCTTACAAGAAAGAGCCTGAAGCTCACTCACTCTCCTCGCAGAGTTGATAGCCACCAGGAAGGAAGTTTTCAAAGTCAGAAGACGCAAAGGACAATTGTGAAGCAGCTCAAAGGGAACGCACAGGAGAGAAGTCAAAACAAGATTCAAGTCCCACTGAGGTATTATGAAAGGAACAGGAGGGAACATATACGTAATGCCTTTTAAGAATCTCTGTACAACAGGGGACTTGAAAAGAGAAGGCTGACCTGGAAGCCTCAGAAAGACTAAAATGGCAGAAAGGTAGCCCTTGATAGTGCCCAGAGCAGAGCCCTGCCGGGTCAGAGAAAGAAGAAACAAAAGGACCTCAGAAAGAGGGACAGAAAGGGGATCGACAGTCTTGGCTGTGCACCATGCCACAAATTCTTTTCACCTGCAGGTGTATACCGATTTAGTGGAGGGACGCCTGGCTGCCAGAATGATATCACAGACTTCGGGAGGCAAGTCAAATGGAATCAACTGTCGCCGCTCAATCTCCACAAATGTAGGTGGAGACTGGACAGGTTCTGGTGGAGAACCATCCCCTGCTGCTGCGACAGAAGATCCTCCCGCAGAGGCAGTAGGACCGGGAGATCCAGGCTCACACTGAGTAGCTTGGGATACCAAACTCTTCAAGCCCAGTACGGAGCCAAAAGGATGACTTGGGCCCGGTCGTGCCTGATTTTCTTCAGCACTCTGGGTAGAAGAGGTATAGGCGGAAAGGCGTACAACAGATCGCAGCTTCACTCACAACAAAAAGCGTAGCTGAGGGAGTGCCACCTTGGAAATTCCAACGAGCAGAACTGCAGACATTGTGCGTTCTCTTCTGTGGCGAATAGATCTAACCAAGGCTCTCCCCACTGTTAAAAGAGACCTTGCGCCCCCTCCGAGTGAAGATATCATTAGTGACCGGTCAGACACCAGCAGCTGAGTTAGTACGCCCTGAACCGTCAAGGAAATGCGGTGACGTTCCAGCCATGTCCAGAGGCGCAGAGCCTCCTGACATAGGGTCCTCAAAACCACTCCGCCCTGTTAGTTGCAATGCTACATGGCAGTGGTGTTGTCCTTGAACACCTGCACTACAATCCCCCTGACAGAGGGAAGGAATGCCTGAAGTGCAAGAAAGATTGCCGAAGCTCCAGAAGGTTGATATGGAGCCGGGACTCCGCCGGAGACCAGAGGCCTCTGATCTCCGGCTCTCCCATGCGGCCGCCCCATCCCAGGAGGCACGCATCTGTCACAACTGTGCGCTCCAGTTGGGGAAGGGAGAGGGATCTGCCGCTGACCCAATGCGGATTTGTGAGCCACCACTGCAATTGTTGTGCAGTGCCCTCCGAGATCTGGACGTAGTCGGACAGGTTCCCCTGATGCTGCGCCCCCTGGAGCTTCAGGTCCCACTGCAGAGCCCGCATATGCCACCTGGCATGGTTGGTCAGCAGGATGCAGGAGGCCATGAGTCCCAGCAGCCTTAAGGTCGTCTTGACCGAAACCCAGGACAAGGGCTGAAAGATCGGAATCATATCTCAAATGTCCTGGATTCGCTGTTGGGGAGGATAAACCCAAAACTGCGCTGTGTCCAGAACCGCTCCGATGAAGAGAAGCTACTGGGAGGGAATTAGTGCAACTTCGGCACGTTGATGGAAAACCCCAGCAAATGCAGGAGGTTGGCCGTAGTCTGGAGGTGTGAGACAACTGTCTGGGGCGAGCCAGCTTTGAACAACCAGTCGTCGAGATAGGGGAAGACTGAAACCCCTGATCTGCGTAGATGAGCTGCGACCACGGCCAAGACTTTCGTGAACACCCAAGGGGCGCTGGTAAGGCCAAAGGAGAGCACAGTGAACTGAAAATGCTCCTGGCCCACCGTGAATCGCAGGTAACGCCGATGGGACCGGAATATGAAAATAAGCGTCCTGTAGGTCCACTGCTACCATCCAGTCTCGTGGGTCGAGAGCAGACAAGACCTGAGCCAGAGTGAGCATCTTGAACTTCTCCTTCCGGAGGAAGCGATTTACGTTCCAGAGGTCTAAGATGGGACGTAGATCCTTGTCCTTCTTTGGAACCAAGAAGAAGTGGGAGGAACAATCACAACCTACTTCTGGAGTCGAAACACGGCCAAGAGGGCTGTAACTTCCTGTTGAAGTGCCAGATGATCCCCCGACATGCAGTGGTACTGGGGTGGCATGGCTGGAGGGGTAGTCTGAAATGGGAGGGAGTAGCCCCTTCGGACTATTTGTAAAACCCACCTGTCCAAAGTGATGGTGCGCCAGTGCGGGAGGTGATGGCGAATCCTGCCACCCACAAGCTTTTGATGGGTCTGAAAAACCTGATTAGGAAGGTTTGGAGGCAGTGGTGGCTGGGGTGAAGGTAGACTGGCCCGCCCGCTGGACCCCTGATCCGGCTTGGTGGGTCCACATCCGCGCTGAGACTGTTGCTGCGCAGGCCTGTGGCTCTGAAACAAATGTGTTGGGGTGCGAAAAGCAGAAGGCGGAGGAGGGCGCGTGGCAGAAAGGCCCAGGGACGTGGCCGTAGCCCGCGAGTCCTTAAAGCGCTCCAACGCACTATCAGCTTTTTTGCCGAAAAGGCGATGTCCATCAAAGTGTTCTGGACATACCCAGAATAGCCAGTTCTCTTCAGCCAGGCGTGGGGTTGGAGCGCCGCCGTCGTGGAAATCGCCCTGCCCAGCAAGTTGGTGGTGTCAAGGCCACAACGAATAGTGAACTTGGCTGCAACCCTCCCTTCAGCAATAGCTTGAGAGAGCACTGTCCGGGCCTAAGGAGGCTGGACATAGGGATAGAAATCCCCCATCGGTGACGGAATTGGCGTTGAGCAACGCCGGTCCGGCATTATCCACATTGAGGTTGAAACCGGGGGCGACGTGGTCCGGTGGGACAGGCAGCGTCTGAGGTGGTGCAGGTGGGGTCGACGTCGGTGGAGGCGTTGACCGGGATCCAGGCTTGGATCCATGGGGGTCCTGCGGTGCCTGGGCTGGACCTGACAGCGATGCCGGAGCCGCCGACAGTACAGCGCTAGACCCCCCAGTCGGAACAGCGGGGCCCGACGGCCCAAAGAGGCGAGCCATGGCTGACAGAAATTCCTGCAGCTGAGCCGGAGTCGCCAACGACCCGGGAAGGGCTGGTAGGCTGTCAGCAACTGAGTAGGCTCTGCTTCAGCCGCGGAGGAGACACCGCCCGCACCCTCAGCCACAACAGGCGAGGGGAAGTCTGAGAGCGATGGTGCTTTTTCGACTTCTTGGAACACTTCGCCTTACCTGATCCCGAGTGCAAATACTTTGATCCCGATGAACAGTGGTGACGGCTCCACGACCGGTCCCTCGACCTCCCACGGGACCGGGACCTTGAGTGGCACAGAGCCGACTGCCAGACTTCAAGCAACGTTTGGGACCGCTCCCGCAAAGTCTTCGGCATCATGGCTCGGAAGTCGGAGCAATACTTGGGGTCGTGGTTGCACTCCAGGCAGTAAAGACACGCAGTGCGGGTCCGTCACAAACATCATGCGATGACAGTCCCTGCAGGTCCTGAAGCTGAGCATCCCTACTGCACCAGGAGTCGATCGACTCGAAAAATAGAGACAAAAGGCCTCGAAAAAACTCAGTCAAAAAGTGACTGGGAGTACCGCTCTCTCCGGATCTCTGCTTGCTGTCGCGGAAAAAGAAAGAACGGACGTCAGAGTGCGAAGGCGTCGTCTAAGTAGCTGCCTCAACGTCATCTCGGCGGCCACAATGCTAACGACGAACGCGGAGCTGCACAACACCACCTTCCGACGCTCAGGGGTACTGCTAATGAAAACTTCCCGGATCCAGTCTGATGCCTGGGGGTAATTCTAAGGTAAGGAATCTATCACAAACGTATTTCTTTCAGATGTGGGTCCTGTGTTCTCCATGCCACTGAAGTCAAGCTTTCCTGGCTGATGAAGGGTGAAACCCCAAAGCCGGTCCTAGGATGCTTGTTTTGAGTCTAGAGAGGACCTGGCCTGGCAGTTCGGGCTGGACTGTTCCCATTGGGAGTAGGGTCAAGACTGATTTGCATATGGCTGGGTTCAAAATGTAATGTTATGGGGAGCAAAGAAACTATGGATTTAGACCCAGATCTCTGCACTGGGGTGAATGTATGACATTGTTCTGCATTATTTCCATCAACTGCTTGTTTTACATTATAAACACAAGCATTCTTGCAGTACGAACAAGAATATCCTCAGCTGAACTAAATTATGCCTCTAGATCGATGACTATCTTTTATACCTATGGATCTGCTCAACCTGGAGTAGGATCTAAACAGTAATATTCAGCTGCATATGCTATTGTAAAAGGGCACATGCAAGACGGAAAGGTTCTTTCTGGACTAACACATACACAGTCCCTAGCGGACTGCACGGCGCAGCTGGCAGAACTAAAAGCCCTGATACTGGCACTACAAAATACGGATAGCGAATTCCCTACACTTATCATGTGTGACTCATTTTACTGTGTCCAGTAATACAATGAATACCTTTACTATTGGGGCCGAAATGGGTTTAGAGATTTGAAATGTTGTACTATCAAGTACAGGATGCTTTGGGAACAAGTGGTGAAGCTGAAAGAAGGCCTACCACAGGCTCATGTACTTCATACATTGTGTTATTAGCGTGTTGGTGTCACGCTGAAGGGAATTCAATAGCGGATGAAGCCGCCAAGGCAACAGTTCGTACTGCTGCTGTTGCTGCAATCACTTGTTCTAGTAAGAGGATAGATGGAACAACTTTGATAACTGTAAATGCTACAGACAACAGTTCAATACTGCCCAAAGGCTTTCCACTCAAGTACTCCTACTAGTTAAATGCACAAAATATTCTGTATGCTCAAATTCCAGGAGTGGGGGGGGATAGATTAATACCAAACACTGATTGCAGCTCAGGATTAATACTAGCTGCACATGAGGGTCTGGGTTCAACATATTCAGGGATTACTGCTACAGTGTTATTACTGAAGCAGCGCTACTGGTGACCAGGTTTAACTAAACAGACCAAGGACGTTGTCCTCAAATGCCAGCTGATGAAAGGCTCCACTGTAGCATATCCAGCGCAAACCCTTTTATTGATCTCAGACAAATCTCACTGTGGCCCCTTACACTCAGACAGGGCTGACATGTACATCTTGGCTGCAGTGGATTTATGCTCTAGATTCCTATGGGTTTGGCCCCAGATCTCGGCTGATGCCCAAACTGTTATAAAGGATTGGCGACATATGCAATTGGCACATTACATTCCAAAGAGGGTCCTGTGTGTTCAGCGCTTAGGCTAACAAAGAAGCCATGGGAAAATTGGGTGTAGCCTTGCAGTATTCCTCCCTGTACCATTCCGGGCACAATTTTGTCGTTGAGAGGAAGAACCGGGATTTAAAGCAAGCCTCAACAGCTAGGGTACTAGGCTTGGGTGGCAGTATGTCAATCACCTATAGGGGGTCCAGAGGGCACTCCATTACATGCCAAGAAAATCTCAGAGGAGTCGTACACCCTATGGGATCCTGTTTGGGTTGAGAATGTGGATACGAGACAGACCTCAACAGTGTCAGCGCAGTTGCGCCTGAAACCCTATTTGACCTCAATGATCACTTGGATGTTTTACAGGACTTAAAAGAATGCAGAGCTTTACACAGCAACATCCAAAAGAAACGTACCACCACTGGAGAAGTGAAATCAGGATCAGCAAGACCCACATGGGTCCCAAAGATTAGGTGTCTGGTCAGAGAAAACATACCAGACAAAAAAAGAATTTGGGCCTGTCCTGGCAGTTGAAGGTATCAGAATTGTACTTCTTCTGCCTCTTGCCTATTGCCAAGACATAAGTTTGTCTCCATTGATCTGATCAAACCACACATGTGGTCGATACTCAACAGTAGGCCATGTGGGCTCCTTGGTAGCCGATGATCAGTTCTTGCTACCATGCAGGAAGTTTATATGGAAGCCTTATTAACGACTGAAGACTCCACTTTCCAAAGAGAGGCTGTCAACGAAAATGAAATGACACTTCTCCCTCTTGAAACAACTACAACTGTACAGTCAACAAGAACAGAAATTTCAATTAGAAAAATTGACAAAGTCAACATGCCACAGATCGTGACATCTCCTAGCTCTACAAAACCTGCTGAGGTGCCAAAAGTAGGCCAGATAATTGAGGACCCAGTCGCTTTTTGGTTCTGCCCCTTTTTTATTTTGAGCAGATTTTTTGTACACCACCGTATTTATTCAGTGGGTGTTGTAGTTTGTTTTTATGAAATAAATACAAGTTGCATCACTTGTGTGGATTGTTCTACTTGTCTGGGAATTTGCTTTGTCATACACAAGTGGGTATGTCCTATGTACAATACTTACATTAAACAGTGTAAACAAACACTTATGTTACAAATATACAAAAACCATTTACGCTAAACAATTTGCACAATATACATATACACAAGGAAAGTGTGAACTGTACCCTGCTAACTAATTTCAACACTAGACCTTTTTCGTAACCACTTTTTATATTTGAGGTCTAGTAGCGCAAAAGTGAAATTTTATGACTGTTAGATATTCGTCATAATTTGCAGTCTATTGTTCAAACCAACTTTGCGCTAATTAGAGTTCATTTATTCTGGTGAACAAAAAAAACGCAGACGCGTTTCCAAGCCTGTGTGTTTAATCGTCAGGCTCTTCTTCAGGGCGTGGGTTAGGTGGGTACCTGTGTAAAGACAATATGGAATGTTTAAGAATGGGGCCTCTCTCTAACATTGAATCAGTACTCTTTGGATGGTTGCACATAATTTTACCTTTCCGCAGAGAATAGTTCTTCTGTCTGTCTGCAAGAGCGCTTCTGGCTAGTAAGTCGTTCTGCAGAGGTAAAGGGCACATCATATATGCGTTCAATTTATTTGAACAGTGAGTCTCTTTTCATTTTTACTAAAATCGGTTATGGTGGAATGTCGGGACATCGTTTTACCTATTTAATCTGTAAGAGCGGGTCTTCGATTGGAGTTCTATTTTTCTTTTTTCTTTAACCACGCTTCATTAGGTGCAAAAGCGGCAGGGTCTGTACCGGCAACAAAGATTTAGGCAAGAGTTAGTTTTCAGTGATAGAGACTTACCGGGTGTTATCTATGTTTAGCCATTGCTTACTTCGGATTTCAGCCCGCAGGCTGGCCGCTGCTCGTGCACTGTTGGCGGCGTCTTAGTTTTTTCTTTTTGAGTTTTCTCGCATGTAGCTGAAAAAACGAAAGAATCGTTTTAGTTTTACGTTCCGCCTTATTGCTCATATAATCCCCTCGGTTGTTGTCTTACCTGAGGGGTTGTTCAAGGTTTCCGATATCTTCCAGCCGGCTTCTTTGTTGAACGGTTAGTTACACAGTGCAAGTCACATGACTGGTTGATTTTATTCTTGTCATGTGTTTCAGGGGTTGTGGGAGATTTAGTCCTGACCTATTTAATTGCTAGTGTTTTCTACAGAGGGCGCATTAATATCTTTAAGATTCTAGTTGTTCATTCAGTCCTGTATCCACGCAGTTAAACTTCATGATTAAATATGCTTCTCTCCTGAGTAACAGCGTTTCCACATTGCCTCCTCTTAATGGAGCTTTTATTCCGGAGAGAACCGACCACCTTAGATCTTTCTCTGTATGGTTTTCATCAATGAAATGTTGAACCATGGGTGCAGTTGTTACTTGTTGTTTGAACCTAGAGCGGTGTTGTGCCAATCTTTGTGTAATTTGCTGGTTCGTTTTTCCTATGTAAATTTTATTACATGGGCACAATATTACGTAAACAATATTTTTGCTTTTGCAGTTGGTGAACTCTTTGTGGCTCCATTTTATGTTGTTGTGCTCAAAAACAGTCCCTTCTATGGTGCTTGCAAATGCTATACATGTGCCACACTTATGGTGTCCTTGCACTGGACTTAAGTTCCATAAGGCGTGGAGGTCACTTTTTGCTTTTGATGTACCTAGATCTGCTCGAATAAGTTGTTGACCTAGATTTCAGTTTTTTTTAGCGCAAACATGGGTTTTGCAAATGGAGCATCGAGATTTGACAACAGATGCCAGTTCTTCAAAATTATCGATTTGTATCGATTTGTGAGTGGACCAAACGTTGTAACACATACCAACTGTTCTAATGTTTTTTTTACTTTATTGGTCAACAACTCTTCCCTTGGTGTAAACCATGCACGTTTCGTTGCGTGCTTCAACATTTTTTTGGGGTAGCCTCGTTTCATTAGTTGTTCACAGAAGATTTCTGCATGTGTTAGGTAATCTTCTTTTCTAGAGCAGTTTCTTCGAATTCTTAGTAGTTGGCTATATGGTAGGTTCTCTTTTAAGCTTTTTGGGTGAAAGCTCCGATAGTGGAGAATGGTGTTCTTATCTGTTTGTTTTCGGTGTAGTGTAGTGATCAATTCTTTATTTTGGTGAAAGACCTCAACGTCTAGAAACGTTAAGCGTGAATCGCTGTGTGTCATGCTGAATTTGATATCCGGATGCCTGCTGTTGCACAAGTTACTACTTGTGTAACGATATATCTGTAAGAGACATTAGTTAGTGATAGATTCCTTACCTTAGAATATCCCCAGGCGTCAGACTGGATCCGGAAACTTTTGCGTAGCAATACCCCTGCGCGCCGGTAGGCGTCGTCTGCGGCTCCGCGTCCGTCGTCGGCGTCGTGAGCGCCGGGATGACGTCGGAGTACTTAGACGGCGCCCATGCGCGCTGACGTCAGTTCTGACACACAGCTTTTCCACGCCAGATACGCAGAGCCATGATAGAACTAACACTGGTGCCATGAAACTAGGGCCCTGAAAGGGGATGACCTTAACCCTAGATATCGGTTCGCAGAACGGGGAGGATGGGTGGGTCGGTAAGGAATCTATCACTAACTAATGTCTCTTACAGATATATCGTTACACAAGTAGTAACTTGTGCATCTGAAAGAGACACGTTAGTGATAGATTCCTTACCTTAGAATAGATACCCCAGCAATACCAACCCCGGTGGTGGGTCTGCGAACCAATATCACACCAGAAAGTCCTGGAGGACGGAACGGCCAAAGAAGCCATCCCTCCGGACTTGACTGTCCAGGCAGTAGTGTCTTGCGAACGTGTGCAGCGAGGCCCACGTAGCTGCCTGGCAAATGTCCTGCAGGGGGACACCGCGGCCCAGGGCAGTTGTCGTTGCCGTGGCCCGAGTAGAGTGAGCCCGCAATCCAGCCGGGGGCTCCTTCCTCGCCATGGAGTAACATGCTTGGATACACAAGATGATCCACCTAGAGATGGTCCTCTTGTGCACAGCCTTACCCTTCTTTGCGCCCACGTAACCAACAAAGAGCTGGTCATCCACCCGGAATTGGCGTGTGCGATCTAGGTAGTAGGAGAGCGCACGTTTTGGATCCAGACGGTGGAGCCTCTCTTCCTCCTTCGAGGGATGCGGAGGCGGAAAGAAAGTGGGCAAGGTAATGGACTGCCCGATGTGGAAGGCCGTAACAACCTTGGGCAGAAAGGAAGGTCGTGTACGTAACACCACCTTGTCAGGATGCACAGACAGGAAAGGTGGAGAAGAAGAAAGAGCCTGGAGCTCACTCACTCTCCTGGCAGAGGTGATGGCAACCAGGAAGGCAGTCTTCAGAGTAAGGAGACGAAGAGGACAGTTATGCAGTGTCTCAAAGGGAGCACACATCAGATAAGTGAGAACAAGATTCAAGTCCCACTGGGGCATCACGAAGGGAACAGGAGGGAACATGTGCGTGATGCCCTTCAGAAATCTACTTACAATAGGGGACTTGAATAAAGAAGGCTGATCTGGTAGCCTCAAGAAGGCTGATAGAGCAGAAAGGTACCCTTTAAGAGTGCCCAGAGCAGAGCCCTGCTGGGCAAGGGAAAGAAGAAAGAGCAGCACTTCCGAAAGGGGTGCCGAGAGAGGATCCACAGCCTTTGCTGTGCACCATGCCACAAATCTGTTCCACCGGCAGGCGTATACCGACTTTGTGGAGGGACGCCTGGCTGCCAGAATGATATCACAGACTTCAGGAGGCAAGTCAAATGGCCTCAACTGCCGCCGCTCAATCTCCAAGCTTGTAGGTGGAGACTGGACAGGTTCGGGTGCAGGACCGTCCCCTGCTGCTGCGACAGAAGGTCCTCCCGAAGAGGCAGACGAATCGGGGGATCGACTGACATGCTGAGTAGCTCGGGATACCAGTATCTTCGTGCCCAGTCCGGAGCCACAAGGATAACTTGGGCCCGGTCACGCCTGATCTTCTTCAGCACTCTGGGCAGAAGTGGTATAGGCGGAAAGGCGTACAACAGACCGCAGCTCCACTCGCGACGAAAAGCGTCTCCGAGCGAGTGCCGCCTTGGAAATTCCAACGCGCAGAACTGATGACATTGCGCGTTCTCTTCTGTGGCGAATAGATCTAACCAAGGCTCTCCCCACTGCTGAAAGAGACCTTGCGCCACGTCCGAGTTCAGACGCCATTCGTGATCCATCATGCACCGGCGGCTGAGTTCGTCCGCCCTGGCATTCAGAGAGCCTGCCAGGTGTTGAACCACCAGGGTCACGCCCTGATGTTCCAGCCACTGCCAGAGGCGCAGAGCCTCCTGGCAGAGGATCCACGACCCCACCCCGCCTTGCTTGTTGCAGTACCACATGGCGGTGGTGTTGTCGGTGAACACTTGCACTACGCTCCCCCGGACAGAGGGGAGGAATGCCTTCAGTGCTAGACAAATCGCCCGCAGCTCCAGAAGGTTGATATGGAGCCGGGACTCCGCCGGAGACCAGAGGCCTCTGATCTCCGCCTCTCCCATGTGGCCTCCCCAGCCCTGGAGGGACGCGTCCGTCACAACTACGTGCTCCGGCTGGGGTAGGGAGAGGGGTCTGCCACTGACCCAGTCGCGGTCCGTGAGCCACCACTGCAGTTGTCTCGCAGTGCCCTCCGAGATCAGGACATGATCGGACAGGTTGCCCTGATGCTGGGCCCACTGAAACTTCAGGTCCCACTGCAGAGCCCGCATCCGCCACCTGGCGTGACGCACCAGAAGGATGCAGGAGGCCATCAGTCCCAGAAGCCGCAGCGTCAACCTGACCGAGACCCGGGATAACGGCTGGAAGATGGGAACCATAGCCTGAATATCCCGAACCCGCTGCTCGGGTGGATAAACCCGAAACCGCGCCGAGTCGAGAACCGCTCCGATGAAGAGGAGCTTCTGAGAGGGACACAGGTGTGACTTCGGCACAATGATGGAGAACCCCAGCAAGTGCAGGAGGTCGGCCGTAGTCTGGAGGTGGCTGACGACTGTCTGGGGCGAGCCCGCCTTCAACAACCAGTCGTCGAGGTAGGGGAAGACTGATACCCCCTGCCTGCGCAGATGGGCTGCGACCACCGCCATCACCTTCGTGAACACCCGTGGGGCGCTTGTAAGGCCGAAGGGGAGCACGGTAAACTGAACGTGCTCTTGGCCTACCGTGAACCGCAGGTAACGCCGGTGGGCCGGCAGGACGGGGATGTGGAAATAGGCGTCCTGCAAGTCCAACGCTACCATCCAGTCTCCTGGGTCCAGGGCAGCCAGGACCTGAGCCAAAGTGAGCATCTTGAACTTCTCCGTCCGGAGGAAGCCGTTGACGTTCCGCAGATCCAAGATAGGGCGTAGGCCCCCTTTGCCCTTCTTGGGTACCAGAAAGTAGTGGGAGTAACAACCACGTCCTACTTCTGGCCCAGGAACGCGTTTGATGGCCCTCTTGGCCAAGAGGGCCGAAACCTCCTCTTGCAGAAGTTGCAAGTGATCCCCCGACACACGGTGGTATTGAGGTGGCATGGATGGAGGGGATGACTCGAAGGGGAGGGAGAAGCCCCTTCGGACAATTTGCAGCACCCACCTGTCCGAAGTGACTGTATGCCAGTGGGAGAGGTGATGGCGAACCCTGCCTCCCACAGGCGTCACATGGGCCTGAAAACTCGGACTAGGAAGGTTTTGAGGCAGGGGCTGCTGAGGGAGGTGTGGACTGGCCTCGCCGCTGGCCCCGATCACCGCCACGGCGGTTCCCACGTCCGCCACCGCGTTGCTGAACATTCTGCGGCGCGTGGCTGACGGTACGTGGTGGGGCGCCCCTTCCGTGGCCACGAAAGGAGCGAAAGGCACCCGATTGCTGGCGTGGGGCCGTAAGGCCCAAGGACTTGGCCGTGGCCCTGGAGTCCTTGAAACGTTCCAGCGCATGGTCTGCCTTGTCGCCGAAGAGGCGACGGCCATCAAACGGCATGTCCAGGAGGGTGGCCTGGACATCGGCCGAGAAGTTGGCGGACCTCAACCAGGCGTGGCGTCGAACCGCCACCGTTGTTGCCATCGCCCTGCCCAGTGAGTCCGTAGTATCCAGCCCACACCGGATAGAAAAGCGTGCTGCATCTCGGCCGTCCGCCAGGGCTTGGCTGAGTTTAGACTGGACCTCCTCCGGGCATCTAGGCAGCACCTCCGCAACCGTGTCCCACAGAGTGTGGGTGTAGCGGCCCAAGAGACAGGCGGTGTTCACAGACCGCAGCCCTAGGCTCACAGACGAGAAAACCTTCTTCCCGAACTGTTCATATCTCTTGGATTCCCTGTCGGGCGGGGCCGACGGGAATGCGGTTTGGGAGTTTGAGGCCTGGATGACCAGACTCTCGGGGGTGGGATGGGTGGACAAAAAGCATGGGTCGCCCGGTGCCGGGCGGTAGCGTCTGGCCACGTTCCTGTCCACAGGGGGGCCTGTGGCGGGCTTGGACCAAGTGCCCAGAAGAACGTCACACAAGGCCTCATTGAACGGCAGGAGGGGCTCCGCGGAGCCGGACTGCTGTTTGAGGACCTCAGTGAGGAGATTAGTCCTCACGGCCGCGACGGGGAGCTGAAGGTTTAGGGCCTTAGCTGCCTTCGTCAACACTACGCTGTAAGCAGAACACGCCTCCGAAGCCACAGTCGGGGGCGACGTAAATCCAGTGTCTGGCGAGGTGTCAATACCACTGGCCTCCCCAAGCTCATATGTCCAGTCCTGATGTGACTGGCAATCACGTGCCAGAGGGTCCTCGGACCCCTCCCATTGCTCCTCGTCACCTGGCTCCTGGAGACCAGGATTAACAGCCAGGGCCTCCTCGTGGAGATAGAAGTCTCCAAAGGCCGACGGAATCGGCGCCCAGCGGCGCCCTTCCGACTCCTGAGTAGGACCGTAGGAAACATTGGGGGCGGCAACCACATCGGCTGCCGGGGACGACACCTGAAGGGCCGGCGCCGGCGAGGTCGTAAGGTCGACCGGCGAGGTCCCGGATCCGGAGCCGGATCCAGCGAGGTCATGCGGCGCCGGGACCGAAGTCGCCAGCGGCGCCGGGGCCGAAGCACCCGACGTCGTCGGGGCCGAAGCGCCCGACCCGGAAGGACCTCCAGACAGAGCCGATCGGCCCGAAGGCGCCACGGGAACCGACGGAGGAGGGAGGGCCCTCATGGCCATGAGGTACCTCTCGACCTCCTCCTGCGACGCGCCGTGCCCAGGGACCCAAAGGTGTGGGGCAGGCGGCGACGCTTGCGACTCCCGCGGAGCCGCGTGGGCGGTGTCGCCCGAGTCCCCGGCCGCATCGTGCGAGCGTCGGGGCGGGTCGGAGGACCGATGGTGTCGCTCCGACCTCTCATGCCTCTTACCTGAGGACTTGGAACCAGACGATCGGTGTCCACTCCCGGAACGTCGATGACTCCGACCTCGCGACCTGTCCCTCGACCTCCCGTGGGACCGGGACCGGGACCTGGAGCGGCGCGGGGCCGACTGCCTCAGCTCGAGACGCTTGCAGGACCGCTCCCGCCTAGCCTTCGACGTCAGGGCCCGGCAGTCGGAGCAGGTTCGATCGTCGTGGTCGAGGCCTAAGCACTTCAGGCACCGGCGATGGGGGTCCGTGACCGACATGAGTCGGCCGCACTTCGAACAAGGCTTGAACCCAGGCATCCCTGGCACCGATAGTCGAGAAGTCGACTAAATAGAAGATCAAAAGATCAAAAAGTTTTCAGTCAAAAAGTGACTGGGGGTAGAGCTTCTTCCGGATCTGCGCTAGCTGGCGCGGAAAAAAGAAGAACTGACGTCAGCGCGCATGGGCGCCGTCTAAGTACTCCGACGACGTCATCCCGGCGCTCACGACGCCGACGACGGACGCGGAGCCGCAGACGACGCCTACTGGCGCGCAGGGGTATTGCTACGCAAAAGTTTCCGGATCCAGTCTGACGCCTGGGGATATTCTAAGGTAAGGAATCTATCACTAACGTGTCTCTTTCAGATAAGCCATTCATGGAACTGGGCTAGTTGTTCCGAGGTCCCATTCCAATGGCACCAGATATCATCTATATAGCGATACCACTTTTGAATGTGTTCGCTATATGGATTGTTTTGATAGACAAATCTTGCTTCGTACAAGGCCATGAAGAGCACTGCCATCTCTGGGGCATAAGGACACCCCATAGCAGTGCCCTTCACCTGCACGTAGAAAGTGTCCATAAATCGGAAATAGTTTCGTTTTTCAGTATATCGTCCAACTAAACTTTTACAAATTTCATAATTGTTTAAAATTTCTTTATATGATATCACTTGTAGTGCATTCTCTGATGATTGGGACATTGAAACTGTGCATAATTTGCTTTCAGGTCTAGAGCAATCAGCTACATTTTCTAATGAATTATATGACTATACAAGTAATTTTAGTGATATGTTCTGTTATCAACTTTATAGTCACCATGTTTTACACATAGCTAGTATCCCACGTGCTGCTTACAGTTACCCACAATGGGAACACTGCACACCACCAAACGTTAGTTCAAAAACATTTGCACTAATGTTTGCATATTTTTATGTTTTTTTGACACATCAGACCCAGACTCTTATTACTATAGGGTTGAACCTACACCTGCAAAGAAGAAAATGCCTACAAACACCAAGCTGCTTTACTTTGTTTCCTTTATTTCCGAACTGTGCATACAGGGTGTTGACTTTTGAAAGGACACAATAGACACAAAATCTGTCTGGGGAACGAAAGTTTGACAGGTTCATGGAAAACAGGAATTATTTAGAGCATGCCTCATACAACATCAAATGATTTTCATGAATCAAACAGTGCAACAGACTTCCTGTCTTGGTTTAGCTAAGGCAAAAGAATTGAGCACACCCCACATTCCAACATTTGCACGCTTTGAACATTGGCAACAATATACAAAGTACAGTGAGGTTACATTAGATGCCATGCCCTGCTAAGGATCATACAATATATAAGAACCGGATCAGCAAGGTTGGTTGGTTTGGCCTCTAGACACAGATAAATGTCAGTCTAGACTCCTGGGTAAAAGGGAAGGGTTTAAGATCAACTGGCCTGACCTATGCAATGAACAAACAGAACACGCAGAGGTGGTGACATCATATAGTGTTTGAAAGATATGCCTAGATTGGCTAAAGACCTCAATACTTTCCCAGGTGAAACATCACTTGTTCCATCCTTCTGATGACCTGGATCTCAGGGATTTTTTTACTCGGTCCCAGAAACCCACAGCAAAAGAGCGTTTTGCATGGAAGATTTCTCAGCAGGAAGCTGCAGAGAGATTGAGTGAGATCAACAGGATAAATATGGAAAAGGCATTGTCTGTGGTTAGCAAAGGTATGACCACTTTGTCATACAGAATTTATTCATCGAGCAACATTGTCTATTCTGCAATTGACATTATACAGCAGGACATGTATACTTTACAACATGGACAATCACAGTTACATTCCATCGTAATGCTGAGCTGGAAGATGCAAACACTATGTTCTGGCCACGTGCTGTGGTGTTACATCAACACAACCAGTCTGTTTTCGGATTATGATCTGATGGAAAGACCGATAACTATGGCAGACAGAGATGAGAAATACACCATTTTGCACATTCGAAAATTAGACCAATTACCTTTTACCGTGGCAGAGACACCATCCACTTACTGTATCATCCATGTTTATATCACCCAACCGGTCACGGCTTTCCAGTTCCCATATTAGTTCCAATACCAATGGGTAGGAAGATACGAAGAGCTAAGGGAAGGTTATATGCATGAGTATTGGGAATTGCTGTTCAGGTTCAAGTTCAGGAAAGAGGACACAGATTTTTCTGAGTGGTTCAGACTGTGAGGAAGCATTAAGCGGGTCCTTAGTTGGCAAAGACCTCTCTTCACAGGGCATTCATTGGTTCTGTAGCTAACTTGCCCTGTTATCTAAAGAGTTCTTCCCCGGCTGCCGTGATACGTTCGGTTTTTAAACTACTCTTGAATGGGAGCTACTTGATACTGAATAATCAAGGTTGCTGTGGAATAGAACCGGGCATCGCTTATATGGTGATGGTTCATTCCTTAGTCATTTGTTGTATACAAGTACTGTTTCCACCTGCGCGCAAAATTAGGGAGGCATTGCTGTGGCCTTCGATAAATATTACCAACATACGCTTGGATTTCCTTAGCAGACTGAAAGCCATACTTTTTCAACAGGAGGTGGCTTTAACTTTGGCCAGAGAGACCTTTAAATTCCATGTTGCAAAGTCCTTGTCAAAGATACAGACACTACTCCATTCTAACTTCCTGCTGTTGTTTGGGGAGTTAGTCCTTTGAATCTTTAACATATTAATACCAGAGGAATAGTGCATTGTTTGAAATGTATTGGCTCTGCACTGGAGAGCACCTTTCAGATAATCTTCAGATTGATTCCATCATTCATACACTCAGTGCTGGGAAGTGTTTTTTGAGGGCTCCCGCTGTCCTGCAACTTTGGCGGGAATCCTGATTTTATTTTTTGGGTACCGCAATGGACGTTCCAGTTCGATTCAGAATGGAGACAACAGTGCTTGTGCTACGATGCCGTTAGCACATGGTTCACATGTTTGGCGCACTTCAACTTAGAGAACTTGATGAGCACTGTTTCTTGTGGTTCAGGCCTGTTTGGCTTAACTGCATACAACTTGTATTATTCTACTGCCTGCTTTGCGGACACAAATGTGTATTAGACATATGCCTTGGATCAGAACTGGTTGCACTATTGGACATTGATGTACTGCGGGACCCGTTGACGACCCATGGCTATTGTTGTCCCTGACGTCTTCCGTTGCTGATGAAGGCGTTTCTTGGGCATCCTGGGGTGCTTCAGCTCAGAGTGACTTGGACAATGGCTCTACGATACGGATAGAGAAAGCAGTATCTCCTGTCTCTCCCTCAGCGGTGGCTGTGGGACTTGGATGGAATCACCTTCGCTCCATAAATCTGCTGCTATGTGCCCCTTGCAATCGTCATCTGCAGTTATGGACAACAACAATTTTGTGTCTGCCAACCGGAACACATGAAATGATTGAACTTTTTCCGTTTGGGAACAATTTGGCTTGTTTTATAAACTACATTCATCCAAAATAGTTTTGTTTTATTTTTCTAAGCACCATGGCTTTCGGAATGCTTGGGTTTTCAAACAGTATAATAACTTTAAACCTAATATGAATATTTTAAAGGGAAGCTTGCTTTTAGAAGATGTTAAGCGTAGTTTTTACCTTTTTATGGCTCTTTTAAAGGGGTGCTGGCTTTAAGACAATGTTAAGAGTAGTTTTAACCTTGTACCATTTTTTGATATAATGACATACTGGCTTTTTAGATAGCTTTTATATATCGACCCTTAAGATGAGGAGTGGGTGTTATATTCCTGGCTTAGGCCTTGGAGATTCCAAATATAGGCAGGGGTAGGGAATACAGACTGGAAAACCCAGGATTTCAGTCCATCTTCTGTTTCCTGATGCATCCTTGCAGAAACCCTAACATGGACTTCGCTGAACCATACAGATCAAGCTCACCCACGGAAGATCGTGAACAAGGGGAAAAACTGGATATACTTCTTCAGAGTGTTAGCTCCATCAGGGGGTCCCTCAAGACCAAAATTGATGAGGTAACAACTAACTTAGGCCCCTAGCGTAAGAATCAGAGAAAACAAAAGAAGAGGGTCAATCAGATGGAGAACTCACTGCAGTTACTTCAATTGCAGGCATCAGAGACATTCAGCAAGGTGTGAAAGACCTCACCAATCTCATTTACTTTCTGGAACGTGAAGCAGAGGATAGACTATACGCCTTAAGATCCACCTGGTGGGCATCCCTGTGTGAGCCTTATCCTGTAGGCAGCGAGGAACTGTGGGCACTTAATGATCAATATTAGCAGGGTGCTGATGTTTCCCGATTACTCTCTGATAGTACAGTACCACAGAGCTTCTTTCACAGGGGTGAAACACAAAATGGGACACATGCCTCAAATATATCCAGCTTTTACCTGCCAAACTCAAAATAATGACAGAAAAAAATGTCCTTTTTCACTGATCCTGGGGCCGATTGGGGCTGGACAGAGCAGTGCTTCATCCCAAAGGGTTGGCCCATGGCATTGGGCCTCTGTGGGCATTGGGGCAAAAGGACCTCGGAACTGAGCGGTGGGAAGTCACTGCACAACCACAAACCATAAAAAAGCTAAAGTGACACACTCTTTGACATAGAGGGCAGTGGCAGCCTTAGGCACAAAATGACACGCATTGCTATGGATTCCTCCAGAGGCGAAAATAGTGAAGGTGCCTCGCCTTCCACTAATGATCATGACGGTGAGCAATCTAAAGTAACCCAGCAAACGGCAGACATGATTTGAAGCACTGGGGCTGGGTACTCTCCAGTTGGTGTTGGTCTTTGGGAGCATGCCAATCCCTCATGCTCCAAGCTACAGAGCTCATGTCAGGAGTAAGAGGTTCTTCATAAGGAACACTCACAATGTTGACACCCCAAGAACATGCAGTGTTCAGTGATGACTTTATTCCTTTATTACGGTCATTTGATTGCACATACACACACCCCTAAACTTCATACCTCCCCTTTATCTGACTCTTCTAAAATTAGAGCCTGTATTAATAAAACGTACCCATGTTTGGGCAAGGGACACTTCCAAGGCCCAGCCGTGGGGTGGAGGTTAGTTGGGCATGTTGTTAGTCACAAGTACCTATAGCTGCGCATCACCGCAGTTCACTGGACCAGCCACAGAGGCTTTACATTAATAGGGCCCATGTGTTCAGCATAAGCATATAGTAGGCTGGTTAAGCATGGAGAAGGGAGGGTGCATAAGATACAAAAATGCTTCCTTGCTTTCTGTACTTATTCTCTAGCATACCATTACACAGATCTTTATTCAGGGACCTAAACAGGAATATCTTCTGGGGATACTGTCCAGGAGCCACTTCGGCCCCTTTTCTTCTCCACGTGGCATGTTTCTGTTGGCTCAGGTACTTTGAAGCCATTCTGCGGGGTGGAATATTTACTGGACTCTCTGCTGTGGTGACAGTATAGGTTTGGGAAAGCAAGGATGCCTGTCAACAAGTGGCAATGGGAGAGGGCCACTATTATACATGTGGAACAATTATTCAGTTTGGGGGCTCTCATGACATTTGATGACATTATAGAAGCTGGCTCTGCCTGTTGAGCAGTTCCCGGCACACGTATCTGTAGTGCAGTTAGCTTCATGTGGGGTAAATTTTGAATACAGGTCGGAGACAAAAGGTACCTTACACATACTACTACCATGGGGTTTCACCATATAATTAAAAAAACATAAGTAGGGCAATCAGAGATGTGGGACTGACAACAGACTTGTCTGCCCTTAAAGCTATGGCTCCATGATCATCATGTAGAGTTCTTCAACTGAGTGGCTTGTGGTTCTCCACCATACATCTAAAGTTTCCAGGAATGCCTGCCTCAAACTATTGCAATTTAACTATGATACATACCTCACTCCCACCAGCCTAAACAGGTTATTTCCTAATGTGCCTCACAATTGCCCAAGATGCAGTGGAACGCGACAGGCTTACCAAATTTCTTAGGCAAGCAATGTTATTCCAACCCCTCCATCCTCCAATAGATGACCTTTTACATGATTATCCCACAAAGAGCAATAAAAAAAACTATTTGCAAGGTAGAATATGCACGTAAACTGTAGTTATCTCGCACTGATTAATTGTACATTTTTACAATCCTCTGAAACTTTGAACACATTATGGATTCTTTACAGAAACAAAAGTGAAAAAAACAATGAGCAAACAAAACCCATAAAATAAACATCCAAACCTTATCAAATCTATTCCGGAAATTGTCCAACATGGAAAGCATACGCATGCCAAAGATACGTTGAGATGTCGGAAAGCCAAAGTGAATCACGCAGGTAGCATCAGAAATGTGTAATGATGGTAGGAAGCCATCAGTTAAAACTATTGAAAAAAATACAAAAAAATACTTGTTTATATATTACTCAAAACTTAAAGATGAAAACTGAATGCACCATTTAACTATGAATATTAATTGTTAATTGAATATAGTGTTCAATAAAATAAAATGTTTTTCGACCTAGCTACAGCTAACTAGCTATGAAAAATCTCATGTCAGTTTTTCAAAACAAAATATATTCATTGCCTTTTTTCCTAGCTTGCCATTGCTTGGATAGTCCGACCATCTAGGCCACAGCATTTCATGGACAGTTATTGTCCCATTTTTGTTTGCTGTTGGGGTATCAAGAAGTAGCAGAAGCAACAAGATGTAGAAATTGTTATTGTTAACCAGTTGTGCTGTTTGAGGTATTGGCTTTGCTAATATAACCTTTTTATTGCATATGTATTAGGAAATGAGTGTTCTTTGGCTGCCTTAGCCAGTGAGAGACCGTACTTTTGTCTAATAACCCTTGCATATTAGTTTTATGTTTCGTCATGATGACATACAGTTGGATTTATGACCTTTTTGTTCACAAAGTAAATATTGGCACAATGTAGGTTTCTTAAACATGCACCTGTAAATGCCTTTTAAGTATACCAATTAGAGCTTCATTTTCAAATTCATTTTCATAGCAGTCGTCTTTGATGGAGCAGCCTAATTCATTGCTTGATTATGGGGGCTACTTTTAGGGGCAGCTGAGGAAAAAACACAAATTCACCCAAATGTTGGCAGACAACTCCCCTTAACAAAAAAAGCCAATCAAGTTGGCCTAATCAAAGTACATTTACCAGGCAAGTCAACATACTTTGGCAGTTTTGAAAAATATGATACTAACCTTCAGGAATGATCTTCCCATTAAAGATTCTACCTAGCCGCAGATAACTCATCTTTTGAATATTCCCCCACACATCAGACTGGATCCAGAAAATCTCAAGCAGTACCCCTGCACGCCATTGGGTGGCACAATGTGGCTCTGTGCTGACGTTATTCCACTAAGAAGTGGTGTGTGGGGTCCTATTAAGGCTCCACCCATGCAGGTTGGATTTGGTTGCTTTCTGAGTGTTTGTGCCCTCAGAATCAGAATCCAGTTCCCAGATTGCCAGTGAAAAGTGTGTGGAATGCATATAGGGACTTTTCTAAAAGAAAAGAGTCCAGTTCAAGAACAAGGAGGATGGGTGAGACCTTGAGGAATCTGCGATTAGTTAGAGCCTCACCAGAAAGAGAGTTACAGAAGGCACATAACTTTCTTTCGATAGTCTTATAATTAGACATTCCTCGCCTTTTCAATAGATACCAATTCACATTGGGCATAATGAACAGAGAAGGGGGAAACATTGTAAACCTTAGGAAAGCTCATCACAACAGGTGACTATAATAACAGGGGCTTCTCTGGCTACCGTAAAAAGTGCAAAATTGCTGACAGATGCCCTTCAACAGTGTTCAAAGAAAAGTCATGCCGAGCTAGTGAGCACACACACAGTAACGCTTTGGATAATCCAGCAAAAAGTGGGTTAATTTGCTTGCTATTACACCAAACCATAAACTTGTCCCAACAGCAGGAGTATAAAAATTTGGCTAAGGGATGCCATTCTGCCAGAAGCACAAGTTACTTACCTTCGGTAACGATATATCTGTAAGAAACAGTAGTTAGTATTAGATTCCTTACCTTAGAATATCCCCAGGCGTCAGACTGAATCCGGAAACTTTTGCGCAGCAGTACCCTTGCGCGTCGGTAGGCGTAGTCTGCGGCTCCGCGTCTGTCATCGGCGTCGTTGGCGCCGGAATAACGTCGCCGGAGTACTTAGACCCCGCCCTCGCGCGCTGACGTCAGTTCTTATACACAGCTTTTCCGCGCCAAAAACGCAGAGCCATGATAAAAACCAACACTGGTGCCAAGAAACTAGGGCCCTGAAAGGGGAGGATGGGTGGGGTGGTAAGGAATCTAATACTAGCTACTGTTTCTTACAGATATATCATTACCAAAGGTAAGTAACTTGTGCATCTGAAAGAAACAGGTTAGTATTAGATTCCTTACCTAAGAATAGATACCCCCGCAATAACAACCCTGGTGGTGGGTGTAGGAGAGTAGGGTCTGCTTTCCTAGGGTCACCCCACTTTTAGCTTTTTGCTTCACTGGTTTTCGACTTAATGTGGCTGTGGGCCTGCTAATCAGACCCACAGCCCAGCTAAATTCACTACAATGCACTTTAGGTGCATTACCAATTGGATACTGGATCACCCTGTGAGCCCCTGTACACTGTACCATAGGTACCCAGGGCATAGGTGAATCCAAGGCCTACCAGGGGCTGCTGCATATCTTTTGCCACCCCTGGCTGGCCACTAAAATTGACACAACTGGCTGATCACTCAGCTGGGGTAAGGTGGTGTAATCACCCCTTACTTAGATATAGTATACCTGTATCTAACCTCATATTTAGACACATATACATCTATTAGTCACTCCTATGGCAGGCCTTAACAATCCTGGAGGCAGAGTGCTTGGTTTTATGTGAGATGGTGCTCTAGCATGAGCTGAGCCTGTCTGCAGCTTTCGGAACCATGTCCTTTAGCTGTTCTGGGATATTGCCATACCATATACTCTTAAGTGCATTATAATCCTCGCGGTTACATGCTAATTATTGTTTGGCATTATCAAAACATGTCGAGAAAGGTGTTATACGAATTGGAATACTACCCCCTCGCCAGTCCTTGCGACGGGGGTAGCATTCCACCTTTCTAGAGGGAGAAGACATGTTGTTCTAACTATTCCCGGTTAAAGTTGACCAGAGCCCCAGCTTCACAAAATGGACCCTGCTGCAACAGACACAAGTCTGGCCTCCTGCTGCTGGGAGTCCTTCCAGCGAGGGAGGCTTGGACAATAGGTTTCCTGCCTTGGTAGGTGCTAGCACCACCCCAGACAGGACTTTGTGTATTGGGACAGGGAGTGCTGAAAGGATTGAGACACTGCCTGGGGATCACAAGGTATCCCATGCATAGGCCAGTTCAAACCGGTGCTGGGGCTTCCCTGCCCCAGCTCTGGCGCGAAACTGGACAAAGGGAAAGGGGTGTAACCACCCCCTTCCCTGGTCCCACCCATAGGAGGGAACAAGCAGGTAATCCAGCCCCTAAGATTGGTATATAGGTAACAGCTGAGTCAATAGGACTTTAGATTATCCTGACAAACTCTGAAACGAAACTCTGGACCTTCATCACTTTGGAAGAGGACGACTGAAGAATCTCCCTTGTGGTCAAGGAGTGACCACCCTGCATAAGCAGGCACCATCCAGCGATCGACGACTTGCTTTGCCGCCGCCTCCCGCCGGAGCCCGAGCCCGAGCCCAGAGCCTGACAAGAACCAGATTCCCAGACATCCAACAGCCCGATCCACAGTCCCTGCAAAGCTGAGACCCGTGGAGGCGACTTGAGACGTGGGACCGGCCATCTTGAAAAGTCTGCGACCTGCTGACTGTGCAGCCCCCGAGGTCCCCTCGAAGCTGTGCATTGGGGATTGAGAAGCCCCAGCCCCTAGCAGCATCTGCACCGAAGATCAGCCCTGCACACTCCACGAGTTCTGCGTGGGGCCCTTTCGCATTTTCCTGCTCGACGCGCCTTCCTGGTCACTTGCCCGTTGGCTAGTGGCCATCTTGGCGACGAATCTTTGGTTTTCCACCGCTGGTCTGGTTGCTCCAGACTGTCCCTTGCTTCCCTCAAAAGAAGCAGCCCCTCAGACCTTGCTGGTCTGAGTAAGAAGCCAACATCGTATCCTGCGTGGGTTGCCTTTGCCAAGGCCTGTTGCCTCCAATCTTGAAGCTGACACCGCCGACAGCGAGAGCCTTTGTGGGACAGTCCGTGCCGGACTCCTGGTCGTCGTCGATGACTCCTGGTCAACGTGTGCTGAAGAGACAAGCTTCCCATCAGCACCTGATCGCATCCAGACATCGCCTGGTTCCGTCCTGGTTCCATCCTGGTCACTGGCTAGTGACCCAGACTCTGTCCCCTCTGCTTTCAGGTCTTCTACATCTTTGATCCACCCTTGGATCCAACCGGACTCTTCTCTCCTGGTCGCCTGCAGCATCTTTACTCCAAGGCTCCATAGATCTCTACGACGAAACCAGACACACTTTTGGACCTATGCACCCGCTTCCTGTGGGTTAGTTAACGCGAGTACTACGGTGCTCCTGTAGAGGTTTACATCCCTAGTGTCCTAGTTTCCAGTGGTTAAGTTCTAGTCCAGTCGGAAGACTCCCAAATCTTTAGCTTTGTGATTTTTACGCACCCATTGACTTCAATGTGCAAACGCGTGTGCCTTTAGAAACTGCACACGCATCCCGTGGGCCTCCTGTTCCCTAACCATTGTTAGTACAGTGTAGCCCCAGCGATTCCCAAGGCCCTAGGCCTTACCATTGTTTGTGACGTGGTACTTATACCACTTTCTAAGTATATGGTTTAGCGGCCACCCCGGCCTATACATATTTGTGCAACTTTTGTCTATTCTATTAAGTTACTTGTTTTGCGCTTGTGTTCAGGGGTTTGTTGAGAAATAAAAAACATATATATTTTCAATATATATCCTGTGTGGTGTCCTTTCATTTGGTATTAAAGGGATTGCACATGGTAAAACAGCTGGCTTCACATGCCCTCTTGAGTTTAGCCTAAGACTGCTTTGTCCATGCTACCTCTAGGATAGCTGGTCTATAAGGTTGACTTTACAACTGTCACCATAAGGGTTGTTTGGACTGGTGCAAGGTGCTCACTAGAATAGTGAACATCATATACCAGGCCAACTTCTCACAGTGGGTCTGCGAACCAATGACCACACCAGAAAGTCCTGGAGAACGGAACGGCTGAAAAAGCCATCTCTCCGGACTTGGCTGTCCAGGCAGTAGTGTCTTGCGGAAGTGTCTTGCGAACATGTGCAGCGAGGCCCACGTAGCTGCCTGACAGAGGTCTTGCAAGGGGACTCCCCGACCCAGGGTAGTAGTAGCCGCCGTGGCCAGAGTGGAATGGGCACCTAGCCTCACAGGAGGCTCCTTTCTAGCCAGAGAGTAACACGCCTTGATGCACAAGACGACCCATCGAGAAATGGTCCGCTTGTGCACTGCCCGACCCTTAGCGCCCACGTAACCAACAAAAAGTTGGTCATCCACCCGGGACTGGCGTGTGCGATCCAGATACAATGGGAGCGTCCAGACGGTGGAGCCTCTCTTCCTCTTTCGAGGGATGCAGAGGCGGAAAGAAGGTGGGCAAGGTGATGGACTGCCTGATGTGGAAGGCTGTGACTACCTTGAGCAGGAAAGAGGGTCGCGTCCGCAACACAACCTTGTGCGGATGGACAGAAAGGAAGGGAGGTTGAGAAGAAAGGGCGTGGAGCTCACTCACTCTCCTGGCAGAGGTGATGGCAACCAGGAATGCAGTCTTAAGAGTAAGGCGACGAAGAGGACAGTTATGAAGTGGCTCGAAGGGAGCGCACATCAGAAAAGTCAGAACAATGTTCAAGTCCCACTAAGGCATCACGAAAGGAACAGGAGTGAACATATGAGTGATGCCCTTCAAAAACCTATTTACAACCAGGGACTTGAACAAAGAGGGCTTATCAGGGGGCCTTAAGGCGGAAATGGCAGAGAAGTAGCCCTTCAGAGTGCCCAGAGCAGAGCCCTGCTGGGAAAGAGAAAGAAGAAAGAGGAGAACCTCCGAAAGAGGGGTAGAAAGGGGATCCACAGCCTTTGCTGTGCACCATGCCACAAATTTGTTCCACCTGCATGCGTGTACCGATTTTGTGGAGGGACGCCTGGCTGCCAGAATGACATTACAAACTTCAGAAGGCAAGTCAAATGGCCTCAACTGCCACCGCTTAATCTCCACGCATTTAAGTGGAGACTGGACAGGTTTGGGTGGAGGACCGTCCCCTGCTGCTGCGACAGAAGGTCCTCCTGAAGAGGCAGACGAATCGGGGGATCGACAGACATGCTGAGTAGCTAGCAGTACCAGTGTCTTCGTGCCCAGTCCGGAGCCACAAGGATGACTTTGGCCCGGTCACGCCTGATCTTCTTCTGCCCAGAGTGCTGAAGTGGTATAGGGGAAAAAGGCGTACAACAGACCGCAGCTCCACTTGCGACGAAAAGTGTCTCCGAGCGAGTGGCGCCATGGAAATGTCAACACGCAGAACTGATGACATTGCGCGTTCTCTCACTAAATTGACATGTGTACCTTAGGTGCATTACCCAATTGGTACTGGGCCACCTTATCAGACCCTGTAACTCAGGGCATAGGTGTACCCAGGGCCTACCAGGGGCTGACGCATGTATTATGCCACCCCTGACTGGCCATCTAAATCTGACACAACTGGCTGCACGACAGCTGGGGCAAGGTGGTGTAATCACCCTTTGCTTTAGATATAGTATGCCTATATCTAACCCTAAAATGGACACACAGATTCCTATCAGTCACTTCTATGGCAGGCCTTGACAATCCTGAAGGCAGAGTGCTTGGAATCGTGTGAGATGGTGCTCTGGCATGAGCTGAGCCCGTTTGCAGCTTGCGGAACCAAGTCCTAATAGCTGTTCCATGATAACGCATACCATATACTCTTAAGTGCATTATAATCCTCGCGGTTAAATGCTATCTTTGGTATCGCTTTATCAAAACATGTCGAGTAAGGTGTCATACGAATTGGAATACTAACCTGGCGACGGGGTTAGCATTCCACCCTTCTAGAGGGACACGACATGTATGTAACTGTGAACCCCGGTTAAAGTTAACTCAAGCCTCAGCATCACAAAATGGATGCTGCCACCACAGACACGAGTCTGACCCCCTGCAGCTGGGAGTCCTTCCAGCGAGGGGAGCTTGGACAAAGGGTTTCCTGTCAGGGGCGGTGCTAGCACCATCCCAGACAGGGTTTTGTGTATCCTGGGTAGGCAGGGCTTTACAGGAAGGTGACTGCAAGTGGCACCCCGGTGCTCACTACGCATCTGCCGGCTAGAACTAGTTCCAGGGGCACACCAGCCCCTGACCTGGGGAAAGTCAGGCATGGGAGAGGGGTGTAACCACCCCCCTTCCTGGTCCCACCCCTAGGGCAGGACCTAGTCGCGTACCCACCCCTTTCTTTAGGATAAAGGCAGGAGCGGGGACCCTTCCAAATTAGATCTTTGAATCAAGAAACTACTTTCTACGAAAGGAACTCTCGACTTCTTCTCAAGATTTCTCCCTTGTGGCTAAGGAGTAGTCACCCTGCATCCGCAGGCACCATCTAGGAACTCTGCGGTTTGCTGCACGTCCTTCCTCCAGAATCCGACTGCCCAGCTCGACGAGACCCGGCTTCCCTGGCACCTCTGACCTCTACCTACCTCTACAGCTAAGCTGAGAACCGTAGGTGCGACGAGACCTCGAGGGACCGGCCATCATCAGAATTGCACGACTTCTATCCAGCACGACCGCCGAGGGATCCTCTGGTGAGTGCTTTGGGGTCCGAGAAGCCCCGACCCTGAGCAGCTCCAGCACTGAAGTCCAGCTCCCCAGCATCCACGAGATCTGCGTGGGGCCCTTCTGCTTTTTGCTGCTCACCGCGTTGTCTGGCTACTAGCCCGCTGGCTTGTGGCCTTCCCGACGACGCCCGACGACATCACCACTGCTGGTCTGGTTGCTCCAGACTGGCCCTTACTCCCTTCCAAAAGAGGAGCACCCCGGACCCTCCTGGTCCACTCCAGACGCCATTTTAAGTCCACCGCGTGGGCTTGAATTTGCCAAGACTTGTTGCCCCAATCCTGGGTCCAGCGACGTCGACAGCATCAACCATCGTGGGACAGCTCGCACCTCCATCCTGGTCGCCGACAACGCCTCCTGGTCCGTGAGACTGCAGAGTCCAGCGTCGCCCACTCACCTGGTCGAGGTGACTACCATCCGGTGCCCTCCTGCTGCCATCTGATCACTGGCTAGTGGTCACAAACTTGGTCCCCTCTGCTTTCAGGTGTCATCCATCTTCGATCCAGGCTTGGATCACTCGGAACAATCTTCACTGGTCGCCTGCCAGCAACTTCTTTCTTCAGGCTCCTGGTTCGTCAACGAGGATTCCCGATGTCTTTTCAGACCTATGCAGCTGCAGCCCCTGGGCTAGGTAACTTCTGCATTTCGGTGCCCCAGCATAGCCTCAATATCCAAGGGTCCAGATCCACTGTCGTTTTCGACCTACCTTATCGGGTTCGCCCGAGAACACTAACTTTGCTTTTACTAGCTCCCATAGACTTTGTCCCGCATCCCGCGTGAGAGTGCACACTCTGCACCCGAGTCCCCTAGGCCTCCTACTAGTAATCTGAAGATTCAGTAACGTAGTCCTAGCGATTCCAAAGCCTATTAGCACAGTACTTACCTGCTAGTAATTTCGCATTCCACTTTCATAGTATATGGTTTTTCGTGCCCCTCGGTCATTTGTGTAAATTGTGTAACTTGAAGTATTTTCGTAAGAGTTTTGTTGTGTGCTTAGTACCCTGTCCTCATAAAGAGTACAGGGCTGTTGTGATCTAAATAAATACACTGTTTATTTTCATAACACTTGTGTGGTGTCCTTTCACTTGGTATTCAAGGGGTATATGTGATGGTATAACAGCTGGCTTAACACGCCCTCTAGAGTTTAGCCCGAAGACTGCTCGTATCCACGTTACTAGGATAGCTGGTCTATAAGGTTGACTTACACCCAATCACCATAAGGGTTGTTTGGACTGATACATAGTGAGCACTGCATATCAGGCCAACTTCTCACACTCCCCCTCTCCCATGTGGCACCCCCAGCCCTGGAGGGACGCGCCCGTCACAACTACGTGCTCCGGTTGGGGTAGGGAGAGGGATCTGCAGCTTACCCAATCGCGGTCCGTGAGCCACCACTGCAACTATCTTGCAGTGCCCTCCGAGATCAAGACATGGTCGGACAAGTTGCCCTGATGCTGGGCCCACTGAAACTTCAGGTCCCACTGCGAAGCTTGCATCCGCCACCTGGCTTGATGCACCAGAAGGATGCAGGAGGCCATCAGCCCCTGAAGCCGCAGCGTCAACCTGACCGAGATTCGGGATAATGGCTGAAAGATCGGAATCAGAGCCTGAATATCCCGAACCCGCTGTTCGGGAGGATAAACCCGAAACTGCGCCGAGTCTAGAACCGCTCCGATGAAGAGGAGCTTCTGAGAGGGACACAGGTGTGACTTCGGCACATTGATGGAGAACCCCAGCAGGTGCAGGAGGTCGGCCGTAGTCTGGAGGTGGCTGACGACTGTCTGGAGCGAGCCCGCCTTCAACAACCAGTCGTCGAGGTAGGGGAAGACTGAAACCCCTAACCTGCGCAGATGAGCTGCGACCACCGCCATCACTTTTGTGAACACCTGTGGGGCGCTGGTAAGGCATGAAGGGGAGCACGGTAAACTGCAAGTGCACGTTGGCTACCGTGAACAGCAGGTAGCGCCGGTGGGCCGGCAGGACCGGAATGTGGAAATAGGCGTCCTGCAAATCCAACGCTACCATCCAGTCTCCCGGGTCTAGGGCAGCTAAGACCTGAGCCAAAGTTAGCATCTTTAACTTCTCCTTCCGGAGGAAGCCGTTGACGTTCCGCAGGTCCAAGATAGGGCGTAGGCCCCCTTTGTCCTTCTAAAGTAGTGGGAGTAACAACCACACCCATTCTTCTGGCCCAGGAACGCGCTCTATGACCCCCTTGGCCAAGAGGGCCGTAACTTCCTCTTGCAAGGATCACCCAACACGCGGTGGTACTGCGGTGGAATGGCTGGAGGGGTCCCTTCGAAGGGGAGGGAGTAGCCCCTTCGGACGATTTGCAGCACCCACCTGTCTGATGTGATGGAGTGCCAGTGGAGGAGGTGATGGCGAACCCTGCCCCCCACTGGCGTCAAATGGGCCTGAAACCTCGGACTAGGAAGGCTTTGAGGTGGATGCTGCAGGGGTAGATGTGGACTGGCCGCGCCGTTGTTCCCTGTTACCGCCGCGATGGTAACCATGCCAACCGCTGCGCTGAATGGTAGTCTGCGGCCCATGGCTGGCCGACATGTGGGGGCGCCCCTTCCTTGGCCACAAAAGGAGTACTGGGCAGAAGATTGCTGGCGCGGGTCGACAGGCCTAAGGATTTGGCCGTAGCACTGGAGTCCTTAAAGCATTCCAGCGCACTATCTGCCTTGCCACGGAAGAGGTGGCTTCCATCGAACGGCATGTCCATAAGGGTGTTCTGGACATCGACAGAGAAGTTGGCGGACCTCAGCCAGGCGTGGCGGCGAACCGCCACAGACGTGGATATCGCTCTCCCCTGCGAGTCGATGGTATCCAGTCCACATCGTATGGAATACCGCGCTGTGTCTCATCTCTCCGCCAGGGCTTGAGCGAGCTTCACCCGGGCTCCCTCCAGGCACTCAGGCAGCACGGCCGCAACCGTATCCCATAGGGAGTGGTGTAACAGCCCAAGACGCACGCGGTGTTGACCGACCGCAACCCCAAACTAAGGGAGGATAACATCTTCTTGCCGAATTGCTCATACCTCTTGGATTCCCAATCCAGAGGTCCAGTCGGGAATGCGGATTGGGAAGTAGAGGCCTGGATAACCAGACTCTCGGGGTGGGGTGGGGTGGAAAGGCAACTAGGGTCGCCCGAGCAGGGCGGTGGGGCCTAGCGACGTTCCTATCTACGGGGGGACCTGTAGAGGGCCTGGACTAAGTGCCCAACAGGACATCCATGAGTGCCTCATTAATGGCATTAGAAGCTCTGGGGAACTTACCTGCGGTATAAGGACCTCTGTGAGGATGTTAGACCTCACCGCTGCGACGGGGAGCTCAAGAGCCAAGGCCTTGTCAGCACCACAATATAAGCAGCCGCCTCCTCCGTAGCCACGGTAGTAGGGGGAGACAAAACCAGTGTCTGGGGAGGTATCCAGGCCACTGGCTTCCCCTAGTTCCTGGGTCCAGTCCTGAAATGACTGGCACTCACGTGCCAGAGGGTCCTCAGACCTCTCCAAGCCTCCCTCGTCGTCCATCTCCTGGTATTCAGGGGTAAAGGATGGACCCAGATCCTCGAAGAATTCCTCTTCGGCCGGCTTCGAGCGACGCGGGGACGACTGCCGGAGCTCGAGGCGCTTACGGGACTGTTCCCACCTAGCCTTCGACGTCAAGGCCCAGCAGTCGGGGCACGACTTGTCATCATGGTCGGGCCCCAGGCAATGCAGGCACCGGCGATGGGGGTCGGTAACCGACATCAGTCGGTGGCAGTCGGCACAGGGCTTGAACCCGGGCATCCCTACCGGCACCGATAGAGTCGTTCGACTCAAAACGGATCCAAAAAGGATCAAAGAAACTTAGTCAAAAAGTGACTAAAAGGTACCACTTTCTCCGGACCTGCCCTTGCTGGAGAGGAAAAAAGAAGAACGGATTCAGCGCGAGAGGGCGGCGACTAAGTACTCCGACGACGTCATCTCGGCGCCGACGCCCGACGCGGAGCCGCAGACGACTCCTACCGACGCGCAGGGGTACTGCTACACAAAAAGTTACGGATCCAGACAGACACCTGGGGATATTCTCAGGTAAGGAATCTAATACGAACCTGTTTCTTTCAGATAATATTTATTCATTAACCACCCTAGGACAACGATCATTTCAAGCAGTTAAATTCATCCCGTCCAGAGATGGTATAAGGGGACTATATCTTTTCCCCACTCAAGACCTATATAAAAAGAAAAACCTTTAGCCCAAGCTTAAAATATTTCGTGCATCTCTTATTCTAGTCCAAACAATGTCATTATGTATGCAGCCATATATTACGCTCTAGAATTAGCATTAACAATGGGTAAGGTCACAATGGAACCAGCGGTAATCCAATAGCACTTATCCATCTATCAAGTCACCACTGCCATTGAAGACATAAATAAATAGCCACCTGAAATAACCAACAAGTCAGACGGACTGTGAGAAGTTTGCCTGGTATATGATGTCCACTATTCAGTCCAAACAATCCTTATGGTGATGGTTGTAAAGTCAACCTTATAGACTAGCTATCCTAGTGGTAGCATGGACAAAGCAGTCTTAGGCTAAAACTTCAGAGAGCATGTGAAGCCAGCTGTCTTACCAATAATAATCCCTTGAATATCAAATGAAAGGACACCACACAAGGTATATATCAAATATATATGTATTTATTACTAACACAACCCCTCTGCACTCGTTATGAGGTCAGAGTTCGAGATACGTTACAAGTTACTCATTAAGCATACTATAAGTTGCACAAATACAATTCTGCCCTAAAGGCCTCACGAACCATATACTAAGTAAGTGGTACATGAACCACTTCAGGAAAGGTGAATAGGCCTAGGGCATCGCTGGGGCTACACTCAACAGCCAAGGGATTGGAAGTAGGAGGCCCACGGGAGGAGTGTGCAGTGTCTAAACACAGACGTGAGTTACCATAGAGTTAGAATGGGAACGTACACTTACAAAGTAGTAGATTTCGGACACTTCCAGAGGGACTACGGTAGAACCCTATTTAACTAGGACACTTGGATAGTTAATACCCATAGGAGCACCGGAGTACTCGAGTTACCTCACCCAGGGAAGCCGGGTGCATAGGTGTCTTTTCGTGTCGGGTTTCGTCGCTGTTTCCTATGGAGAGCTGCAAAGAAGTGCTGCAGGTGACCAGAATAAAAGTGTCCGGGTGGACCCAAGAACCTGAAAGCAGAGGGGACAGAGTCTGGGTCACTAGCCAGTGGCCAGGAAGGAACTAGGCAATGTTGAGAGGCAATCAGGTGAAGAGGTGAAGCTTGTCTCTGCAGCTACGTGGACCAGGAGGCATCGACGACGACCAGGCGCTGGATACGAGCTGTCCCACAAAGGATCTAGGTGACTGCGGTGTTGGTATCCGGATTGGACCCAACAAGCCTTGGTAACCGCAACCCACGCAGGATGTGAAAATGGGCTTCTGTTCAGACCAGCAAGGTCTGGCGCGCTTCTCCATCACAGGGAAGCTGGAACAAGACTGGAGCAACCAGGCAAGCGTTGTAGATTCAAAGGTTTGTCTTCGTAGGGTTCACTAGCCAACGGGCTAGCAACCGGGAAGACGCGTCGAGCCGAAATGCAGGAGCGGGCCCCACGCGGCACTCGTGGAGTGTGGAGGGCTGAGCTTCGGTGCAAATGCTGCTCGGGTCTGGGGCTTCTCAAACCCCAATGCACAACTTCGAGGGTACCTCAGAAGCTGCACAGGTAGCAAAAAGCAGGTAGTCCACGGTGTCCGGTCCCACGTCTCTCGTGTCCGCCACGGGTCTCAGCTTTGCTGTGGATGTGGATCGGAGTCGGAGAAGTCTGGAAGTCCAGTTCCTGAGACACTAAGTCTTCGGGTTCCGGCGGGAGCGTTGACAAAACAAACCGGCAAGTTACTGGCGGTGCCTGTTTGCACAGGGTGGTCACTCCTTGACCACAAGGGAGATGTCTTCAGTCCTCCAGTCGATATGGAACGTCGAAGGTCCAAGAGTTTCGTTTCAGAGTTTCTTTCCAGGGTAACCTAATGTCTCTAGACACAGCTCCTATCTTTATACTAAACTAAGGGGCTGGATTACCTGCTAGGCACCTCCTATGGGTGGAACCTGGGAAGGGGGCGGTTACACCCTTTTCCCTTTGTCCAGTTTAGCGCCAGAGCTGGGGCTGAAGTGCTATCACGAAAGCAGAGGCATATGTAAAAACAACCTTTTCCAGGATTACAATGGTGTTTTGGGGTATCCTGGGATCACAGAGCTGTCGAGAGGCTCAGATTGCTTTTTGAATTCATTCAGTTCAGGACCACAGTAACCAGAAGACCGTTTCAGATAAGTCTCGAGCAGTATTTTCTATGACTATAATGACAGTATTGTGTTGCTGAGCATATTTTTTCACTGCCTTAAGTGATCGTGACTTGCTATTTCCTTTCTTTGCTTTATTTTTGCATTGTGTGCCTTTTTTCTAAATGATACTTGTGGCAACTTAATGTGTAAGTGTAAATAAATATACACACACACACATATATATATATATATATATATATATATATATATATATATATATATATATATTGATATCTACTAGAGGGTGTGTTGCATGTATGACGTGTTATCTCTCTTTCTACAGAATCTCGCGGGCTATGTAGGAGTGAGGTCCACACAACTCCCCACCAGCTCTTCGTTAATCATTCAAGCTGCTACAACTTTATTGTTTCGTTTGTCCCTTTTTTCCCCTTCCCCGGGTGGTGGTGCGGTCTGTTGAGTTTTGCTATTACTCGCAAGCAGTTCCATACGTAGGGTAGAGGAGAATTAGCATTGTTCATCCCTCCCACTGTATCCGGCTGTTGTACAGAGTACTCTATATCGGAAATATACACCTTGCAATGGGGTGTTACATGCCTCTAGGGCACACTCATATGCAGTAATCAATAATATCCCCTATGTAGAAATGATTAGGAGAAATTGTAGTGAGGAAGCAACTTGTCGAGCCAATATTCTGGAGACCAAAAAACAATTCCTCAAGAGGGGATATGAAATTGGAGTACTGAATAAAGCCCATTCGAGGATACAGCAGACCGATAGGGAGACTACTTTACCTTACTACTGAAATAAGGTATCTGTTGTGTCCCAGAAAGGTAGACTGAGATTTGTTACCCAATGTACCACCTATAGTAATAAGATCTTTAATGTTCTGGGAAAAACCTGGCACCTACTTGTTGATATTACTTGTTTAAAAAAGACTCCCTAACTAGGATTTCAGCAATAACCTATAGAAGAGGGGTAAACTTTGAGGAACACTCTCTGTCTGAGTTAAATTACATCTCTCCAAAGGAAAGAAACATGGCTACAGCTGAAAAGAGAGAGTTGCTTCACATGTAATATGTCTAATGTTTGTCCATATGGCAAAAATAAAATCATAAGTACGAGTTACTTACCTTCAATAACAAAGTATTGGGTAGAGACGATTCTAGCTGCAGATTCCTTCACATAGAATTATCCCCAGGCGTCAGACTGGATCCGGAAAATGTTCTTTGCCACAGCATCTCTGCGCGCCGTGGGCAGTACCATGTGACTCCACCCTGACGTCGTCCGCAGGCGTGACGTCAGCGAGGTCACATAAGACCCACCTCAGCGCGCTGGCATCAGTTTTCTTCTGAGAACTTTTCCGCACCACAACGAAGAGCCATCACAAACAAACAACTGTGAGAATATGGGAGCAGTGTGCGAAAGAATCCGATAAACAAAGGAAAGAGGCGAATGGTGAGGAATAACACCATCCGAGTAAGTGCCAGGCACTGTGGCACCGAAAGTCATAGAAAGGAAGATCAGAGCACAGCTACTGCAAAACAACCTTGCAAGCAAATACATCTTCCCTGGAGACAGGAAACAAACAAGTGAAGAATCGTTACAGCAGACGAAGATGCCTGGAACCACAGTTCATTTACAGTGAAGTACTAGAAGTCCAGAACAGAAGAGTAAGGACAAATTACCCCAAGACAACACCATCAAGGAGAGTCGCATCCCCTGCAAAGAGCTAAGGGCTGAGGCACAGCCAAGAGACCCCAACGCAGAGGACTGCACATGAGTAAGAAATTTCAAGCAATGAGAAAGGGGAAAAAACATGACTAGATCCCACACTGGAGGTGTCGGGATGCAGAAGTACACATGAACCTACCGACCAATTACCAGAAGGAAGGGACGGATGCAAACAAACAGAACGAAGCATCCCGCTAGGGAGGAAGTGAAAAAGGGCACTCGCAGAAGACAAGACCATCCGGAGGTAGGCAAGTGCAGAAGACCAAGCTGAAGGACGTCGCAGAACGGGGAGGAAGGGCGGGTCGTGAAGGAATCTGCAGATAGAATAGTCTCTACCAGATACATCGTTACCGAAGGTAAGTAACTTGTACATATGATAGAGACTACTAGCTGAAGATTCCTTAACGTAAAATAGATACCCTAGCCATACCCAGAAGGGAGGAGGGCCTGCGAGAGGAAGAAACACAGGGCCCCAGCAGGGAATGTGTAATGGGGACAAAAAGGGCGGCCCAGCCCCCACCAAGCAGAAGTAAGCCAGAACAAGTCGAGGGGGGGAGCCAGTAGACCAGAAGCCCATCCAAGGTACAAGGAACATCCGCCAGAAAGCCCAAGAGGGACATACAACGCCAGAGGAGTACCAAGGAAGAAAACAATCACCCCAAACTCCAAGGAGAAGAGGTAGAAATGGAGGCAGAGCCCGCCACAGGAGAACACACACAGTGACGGGGACAGCTGAACCGGCATCAGTCGCGAGTCCGCGGACAAGACTGGAACGGCTCCACATCCAAGAAGGGCAGGCATGAGAAGAAAGAGGCCCGCACAGCTCCAGCAGAGCAAGAGGCAGGAGCACAAGGGTACACGCCAAGGCCTACAGCAGTGAACTAGAAAGAGCAGGTGTGCGCAGCCAGCAGCTGGCAGATACTATGAAGCTGAGCGCCAGACCAAGCTGAACACAAGACAAAAGCAAAGGCCAGGGAAATCCAGAACAACCCTAAAGGGGAGACCGTTCCAGACATAAGCCGACCCACAAAAAAAAAGTGGGACCAGCCAGAAGAGAAGAGGAGAAATACGTAGGATGGACAAAAGCCGTCAACCAGAAAATCCTATCCCCCCTAGAACATCAGACAGAGGACCATGCCAAAACGCCAGACAAAAAAGGGCGGAAACACGATAGCACAACGCCGCAGACAGCATGCCCAAGCTGGTCCAGCGATGCAGCGGATTCTGAAATGACAGACCCTGGAGCAGCACAAGCTACGCCCAGACAAAGATCAACCAGCGGTATAAAGCGACGCCAGGAAAGACGAGGAACCCGCAAAGGGGAGTCCACACCCTCCCAGTGTAGGACAGAGCAATACAATAGCTACAAATATTTAACTTGGGGTAAGACCCATCCCAAGAAAAAATATGGGAACCACTCTAGGGAAAAAATATGTATCTGGGGACAAGAACATAAGGACCTGCGGTTAGAACCACAGACGGCTTATCAATCAGCCAAAAAATACACAATTGCCAGAGGGAGCTGTACCAGCAGCCAACAGAAGAGAGGGGTGAACCTAGGGACCCCGAATGCACGGCAAACCACACAGAACACACAGACGGGTTAATCAAAACACCAGATTTCAAGAAACAGGTGGGATAACGCCTACCATCAAGCCCCAGAGGATCAACAAGCCAAGCTTACGGAGGGGGAAGAGGACGGAGCCCCGAACGGAGACATTAAATAGTGGAGTCCGCGTGGGTATTAAACAAAAGCACCCCATTAAAGAGCAGGTCAACCAAAAGCTCCGTAATATTTTAAGAAAAAACACCATCCCGCAGCCAAGCATGGCGACGGAGAACCACAGAGCTGGCCATAGCGCGGCAGAGAGCATCAGCAACATCCAAAGCCGCACAGAGAATAAACACGGCCAACTCCCGACCATCCAACACACGGTGCCGTAGATCAGCACGGGCACCTTCGAGGGAGACACGAGACAAAAGGGACTCCACAGAATCCCACAGGCCGGAGGTAGCCCTGGCCGACACACAAAGTGTGTTAAGCGCTCGAATAGCCACAATGGAGGAAGCAAAGACGTTACGCCCCCATGAATCCAACCACCGGGCCTCCCATGACAGAGGAAACAACACCAAGGGCAAGGAAGGAAAAGCAGTCTACAGAAGAGGGCCCTGAGTAGAAGGGTGCAAAGAAAGGTAGACTGGATCATGTGGAGCAGGACGGTGGCGGTGTAGGAGCGGCTGAGGCACTGGATCACCCGTCGCAGGACGCCCCCAAGCACCAAGAAGAGAGTTGTGGAGCAAAGCTTCGAATAGAAGAAGCAGTTCCCGTCCACCAGAGCCCTGGTGGAGAACTTCCAGCAGATCATCTGTAGGGAATGGTGTGACGGGATCATCCATCCGCAAAATGCCAGCGGCCTTGGAAATAGCCCAAACAAAGGCTACACTGGCCTCCGTAGGGCGTAGCGGGAGAGAAAGCAATTCCTCCGTGGGCGACAGCTGTTAACTAAGCCGTCCAACCCCAAGTCCAGCTGGAGGAATGAACGGCCATCCCCGGAATAGTGGAGGATCCAAGGATGAGTGGGGGGCCTGAGAAGCTTCTGGGGAAGGCGGAGAAGCCGGAGGAGCAACCAACTGCGAGCTGCGGAATAGAGGGTCCGAGGGTTAAGGCCGCAGGGACGGTATTGAGCCCTCCCTAGAAAAAGCAAACGAAAAAGACACGAAGCGCACAGTCTGCCACAGGCGAAGTTGATCGGCAGCAGAGTGAACATCAGCTGCGCCGAGTCGACCTTCACCACCACGTGCTCGCCAGGAGAATGGGGCGGGGTTAAAGCCAGTTTGGCTAAGGAACCGCACCGAAAAGGCGCCGGCTCAACCTCACACGAGTAAAGAACCGAGAGGGACTCGGGAAAGTGCCCCAGGCCCCGGCTTCCACCTTAGGCAGGGGGACTCGGGAACGAGCCCTGAGTCACGGCGATCTCCTGCAACACCACAGGGAGCCCCTTAGGGATTTGCGGCAAGACAGGGACAACACCACACCACACCCCCACAACCTGAAGCCGAACTTGTCCACGCCAGGGTCGAAGCCACCGGCGACTCCGCAGAAGGCCTTGTGCAAGGCAAGGGATTTGCGGACGTCTCAGGAGGGGGAATGAAGCCTGCAGAGCCGCAGCATAGCCTTTCATTTGGGCACTATTCGCCCCACAACCGGAAATGGCGGGTAGGGTTGCGACGGGGGAGGGGGCACGTCCCGAAGGGAACCGGTGCCCTCCGCTGAACGAGGACAAGGCCTCAGAGACAAGCTGCAGGACCTACCAGCGGGCGAGCGACACCCTTGGGGCCATGGCGAATGACTGAGTCGGAATCCGCAGCTCCTGGCTTCTGTGGTAGGGGACGGACGCTGGGATGGCACCGACCTGGACAAGCAGGCTGATAGCAATTTGATCCGGCGCACCCGCCGGGACTTTGGTTTGAGGTGCTGACAAGCGTCGCAATTCGTGGAGTCATGGTGCTCACCCAAACGCCATATGCAGATCGGGTGAGGGTCTGTCGCTGACATCTGAAGTGCACAAGAGGTCTTAAAGCCCGAAGGCATTCGCACACTGCTCCTCAACGCACAGCGTGAAAAGGCGACTTGAAAACAGGCCAGGACACGATCCATGTTGCACGCGGAAAAGAGAAAAACTGATGTCAGTGCGCCGGGATGGGGCTTATGTGAGCTCGCTAACGTCACTCCCACGGCAGTCAGGGCGGAGTCACGTGGTACCACCCCCGGCGCACAGAGATGCGGTGGCAAAGAAGATTTTCGGGATCCAGTCTCACGTTTGGGTACGATCCTACGTTAAGGAATCTGCGGCTAGTAGTCTCTATCAGATCCTTTATGTATAATACAACTCGGCAATACAAAATCAAGCACTTTATCAATTGTTATCCCACATATACTGTATATGTATTGCCTCAAATATTGCATACAGGAACACCGTAGGGCCATACTGAATAGAGACGCTAGCTATCCCATGACAGAACATTATAGAGGTGTATACCCAGATGAATCGGAATTCTGGTTTCATGGTATTGATCATGTCATTGCTGGAAAAAAAGGTGGAGACAGAATTGGCATTAAGACAGGTAGAGGCGAAATGAATCTTTCGTTTGAGAAAAACTATTGATGGCCATAATACGGATAACAAGCTTCACTATTTTTTGGGAATAATGATTTCTGCCCAAAATGATTACACAACATGTGTCAACTAATATTTTATCTGGACCAGCAACATGTACCTTCCATTTGATCTAACTTGTGGCTCATTTTTGGTTGGAATTGTGAGTCTTACTTTTCTATATCCTATCCAATTTGAGTCCACGTATAATCCCGTGTTTACTATGGATCACTCTTTTCTCTCATCGACTTTAGTCTGAAAATTTGGTCCACATTGGATTGAATGAGACACCATTAGGTTGGATTTGAGCCTGATGGGGAAGGCATGAATTATATTTCGGTGGACATTCATTAGTTATCATAACACTTTTGATAATATGAGCTTATTGATTCTTAATCGGTGATCTTATAAATCTAAGCTATCGGTGTCCTCCCCATAATGGGCTTTTTGTGACAACCAAGAAGGGGGCATCATTAAGAGCGCTATAGGGAAACTATACTTTTCAAAAATTTTGTATAAGTGGTTCTATGAAATTGAACAAAACATATATATACATAAATATATGTGGGAGGAGCAGGTACCCAGGAGCTGTACAGTTGGAGGCAAAGAGGGTAAGGTCATCTGCTGGCATCGATATATCGATGACCTTTTCATTGTGTGGAAAGGTAACCTTGAAACAGCTCAGGAGTACATTAATGTACTCAATAATAATCAACTCAATCTGCGATTTTCGGGAACAGTGAGTCCAGTGGCAGCGGACTACCTGGACCTCAAAATATACGCAGAAGATGGTCAACTCCACACTAACCTCTTCAGAAAACAAACTGCTGGCAACTCCACACTGCACGCCAGCAGTAGCCATCCACCCCAATTAATCAATAGCATCCCCTATGGGGAACTGCTAAGACTTCGTAGGAACTGTTCTAAACCCTCGGATTTCGAAGCGGCTGCTTCGGAATGCATATCCCGATTTAGAGCTAGGGGATATGGCGAGAGAATGCTCCACAACACTCTAAACAGAGTAAGGAAAATAGAGAGACAGTCCCTCTTGACCAGCAATACTAAACAGGTCAACCGAAGGGGTTTGCCAGGTGACGACAAAGGCAAGTTCAGAGTTATAACTCCCTACTCAACAGGTGCGGATAGCCTCAGAGCTATGCTACGCAAGAACTGGCATATTCTTTTAACCGACAATGTGCTCAAAGAAGACCTTCCAACCCAGCCACTCCTAACCTTCAGTAAAGCGAGATCACTAGGCGACATATTAGTGCACAGCCATCTTGATAAAGTGTCTCCAAGAACAAACACTTTAAGGGAGCAACGAGGCTTTTACCCCTGCGGCCGCTGCAAAGCGTGCGCAGGTAGTAAACGCGTACTCTCGTATACAATAACAGAAACTGGCAGGAAAATCTAAATTAATAATTTCATCACCTGCAGCACACAGTATGCCGTCTACTGTTTGCAGTGCCCCTGCGGCTTACGCTACATTGGGAGCACGATCAAGGAGATAAAGCTCAGAATATTAGAACACATGCGAGCCATCGACAAAACAGATCAGACCTATCCGGTGGCTCGTCATTTCGCGGAAGCACATAATCGAGACCGGAGTAAGCTCCAGTATTTCAGCCTCGATATTGTACCCCCTAATATTCGTGGAGGTGACCGTCTACGCAGATTAAGGAGACTAGAGTCCCGATATATTATCGATCTGTGTACGAAACATCCCAAAGGTCTTAACAGTGGGGAGGAGATGGCTTTCCACCTAGGGAAATGAGCAGAGAACAACAACTGATATACACCATTCCTAGATGATAGTGCACTTTATCGAACTGAAATCAGAACTTCTTACATTATCATATTTGGAATATATGTATACCAATGTATATAATAGCTCTGAAACCTGTATCCGATTTTTCGTCTTGTATATATCAGCATGTGAGAGACACGTTATTGTTACTTAACTTACAGTACCTGTTTTTTGCCGTATAACCTACTATTATGAATTTAGGAAACATCACTAATACCTTGTGATCCAGATTGAATGAATCCAAATTTGATCGGGTAGAATGCAGGAGTCTAACCTAGATGTCTCTCACATATTTAACTTTCCACTGTATATAAGATGCACTTTAATCACATTTGCTCTAATTTTGAATTCACGTTATAATTTTCATTTGAAATGTGAATGAATACTGTGAACAATTATACATGCCCCTTCTGATGTTGTACGCGATGCATCTCACTTTATACCCACTTGTCTCAACCCCTCTCTCAGCTACGTCCAGCTTTCAGCTGTGGTTTGAGAATTAATTCATTTTCCTTTTGTGTACAGGTGATTTGGTATATGTATTGTATATGGGGACACAAGCCGATCCACGGCTTTATTGTTTATGTCGATTTTATGGCGTTTTATTGTGATAAGCTTAGCAGGGAACAATGCGATTGCCCATCTGTGGGCTTTACTTAGCAACTTGCTAATGTCGTGTTACATCTACTATACACTACAAGATGGCCGCCTCTGTCTCATGCTAAGCTTTAGTCCCCTTGTTTGTGTCCACACCTGACTGGAAGTGGGAGTGACTATGTATGTTAAAAACAATGTCGGAAACAAACACAGTGCATCACACACTGATGAAGGCAGACCGCCGAAACGCGTCTGTGTGCACCCCTCCGCTAAATAAAATCTAGCGCGTTTGTAACCCTCAACCTCGAGTGCTGTTGTATTCTTTCCAGGGAGGAGTGGGAAGGACTTTGGAGCGTTAACATAAATATATATATATATATATATCTTCGAATCCTTCCGCTTCCTCCCCTCCCCTCCCAGCAAGAAAGTCACGGTACTGCAGCAGGTAAGTTTCAATTAATTTATTTATACAACACCATGTGCAAAAAGTGCAAATTACAGGATGGCCTACATGTTTCGGCTACACCTAGCCTTCAACTGGACCATATATATATATATATATATTATATATATATATATATATATATATCTATTATAAAGGAAGAACTTTGAACCTTTGAGGCGGGTAAACTCGGGAACCACAGCGCCAATCCACACACCCAATACATCGTTGTAATCGTCAGGGTGTGCAGATGGACATAGGCTATATAAACGTTATAAATATACGTTATTTAAAAAAGTTACAGAAAAAAATAAGTAGTCCCTTGGAAGAAGCGCCGGCCGCGACGTGCGTGCCCGACGTGAGGAGCGCGGGGAGGAGCGGTGTCCAGGAGCGCGAGGAGGACCGGCGGACATGGCGCGGGGAGGAGCGGCGGACAGGCGGTGAGGAGCGGCGGACAGGCGGGGAGGAGCGGAGGACAGGCGGGGAGGAGCGGAGGACAGGCGGATGAGATAGGTTATTTATTTATTTATTTAGGAGCGGTGGAAAAATGAAGCAAAAATTAAAATCATGAGCAAGAGGAAGCAAACGGAGCATTACAAAATTGAGCCAAACGGTGCATTACAGGAGGAAAAAGTTACATGTGCAGGTTACAAAAACGTACATCGTGAGCAAGAGAAAGCAAACGGAGCATTACAAAAGTGAGCCAAACGGTGCATTACAGGAGGAAAAAGTTACGTGTGCAGGTTACAAAAGCGTAGAAAGTAAACAGAGGTATAGGTGGAAAAAGTGACGTGTGCAGGTAGCAAGAGGAAGCAAACGGAGCATTAAAAAAGTGAGCCAAACGGTGCATTACAGGAGGAAAAAGTTACGTGTGCAGGTTACAAAAGCGTAGACAGTAAACATAGAGGTATAGGAGGAAAAAGTGACGTGTGCAGGTGGCAAGAGGAAGCAAATGAAGCATTAAAAAAGTGAGCCAAACGATGCATTACAGGAGGAAAAAGTTACGTGTGCAGGTTACAAAAGCGTACAAAGTAAACATAGAGGTATAATACTGCAATATATGGAGGAAGGCTCCGGGGGACCCACGGTCAACGTCGGGGCGGGCGGGGACTCTGAAGCCTAATTGCTCCCGGACAACGTCGGGACGGGCTGCTAGTATATATATATATATATATATATATATATATATATATCCATACTAATATAATAATGAGAGAGCCCAAACCTTTGAGGCGGGTAATCTCAGGAACCACAGCACCAATCACAACACCCAATACAGAGTTGGAAAGGGCAGTTGCAGCAGAAGGACATAGGCTATGCAGACGCCCACTATATACGTTTAAAAGGTAAAAGAACCGTGCCAGCAAAGTAGTCCCTCGTGGGCGTGTCTGTGGTGTGCTGTGGGCGTGAAACGCTGTGGGCGTGTGATACGTTCCGCCCTTCATGCCATGTCTAATATTGTGTGCTAATCCCACCCTGCTCCCTTTAAATACCCCTGCACCACATAATCATAACCCACCCTTACTCCTTAAAATACCCCAACACCCTTAAACATTAACCCATCTTAACCCTATAAATATACCCTGTACCCCAAAATCCAAACCTATTCCTAAACCCTAAAAATACCCCTGTACCCCAAAACCAGCCCTGAACCCTATAAATACCTCTCTACCTCAAAACCCAAACCTACTCCTGAACCCTAAAAATACACCAGTACCCCCAAACCTAGCCCTGAACCCTAAAAATACCCCTGTACCCCCAAACCTAGCCATGAACCCTAAAAATACCCCTGTACTCCAAAACCCAAACCTACCACTGAACCCTAAAAATACCCCAGTACCCCAAAACCCAAATCTACCCCATAACCCTAAAAATAACCCTGTACCCCAACACCCAAACCTATCCCTGAACCATAAAATACCCCTGAACCCCAAAACCCAAACCTAGCCCTGAACCCTAAAAATAACCCTGTAACCCAAAATCCAAACCTAGCCCTGAACCCTTAAAATATCCATGTACCCCAAAACCCAAACCTACCCCTGAACCCTAAAAATACCCCTATACTCCAAAACCCAAACCTAGCCCTAAAGCTACCCCTGTACCCCATAATCCAAAACTATATCTGAACCCTTAAAATACCCAAACACCGCAAAACATATACCTCAGTACCCCAATACATATACCCCCTATACCCATACTTACCTTATCCAAACATTAAACAAAACATGCTTTTACCATTCATTCATTTACAACGAATTTCGTTGTAAATGTACGCGTGGTAAAAGCATATAAAATGTAATGTCATGTGTTATAATGGCATTGCGGAGTCATGGTACGTTATTAATGAAAGTATGCGGAGTGATGGTATGCGGAAAGAAAGTTGCGGAATAATGGGTGTTTACCCTCCCCCGCTAAGTACATTGGTGGCACGGTGGCCCACATCTCCAGCAACATACTCATATTTTTTTACCACCCATTTGGAAAATGCGCAGGTCTCTCGCATTGATGGCCAGCACCGACATACACTTTTAGACACACCTCCCGCCACAAGTTCTAGAATTGCGAACTTTAGAGCTGGGGAGCTACGTTCAAATTAACGGCATCAGCTCAACATCCTGTGATTCCAGGCAAATGGCTTTGTCTCCCCGTGCCTACCACAAATGAATGTGTTCTTCTGTAATGTAAATTGTGCTCATGCCATGTTGTGGAGTTTGCGCTATATAATATTGCAAGGAAAAATAAAGTAGGGAAACTCGAGTTTACACCCTACTGAATGCGCACTCTTAAGTGCATCAGCAGTGCACAGTGTACCGGAGCGTTTCACAGGCCTGTCACAGATAAGAAATGCTATCAAAACGAAATCCTACAAAACAATATACTAATGGCCGGCAGCAATTCATACCGGACAACGTCGGGACGGGCTGCTAATATATATATATATATATATATATATATATATATATATATATATATATATATAGAGTTATAGGAGACATCAAATGAGCAATGGACTTGTTCATCGATTGGACACCCAGGGAAGAATGATTGGACCTGCTTCAATATGGCGGTCGAAGAAGTCTTGGTAGCCACTTTTGTTACAGTGCTAATGAAATAATGGACACTATGAGGCATACTGGTGATAGCATAAACATTTTTGCAACATGGAACTTTACACAAAGAACAAGTTACTTACCTTCGGTAACGCATTATCTGGTACAGACTACCTTGCTGCAGATTCCTTACCTTTGAATTTTCCAGGCACCAGGCTGAATCCGGAAACTTTTGCTGAGCAATACCCCTTACTTGCGACGTCTGGTGGCTCCATACGGCTCCGTGTGTCGTCAATAGCATCAGTTATGACATAGCGATGTCTGCATAGGCGCCACCCAGGCACCAGGATGTCAGTACTTTTCATTTTTTCACGCCAGAAGCGCAGAGCTACAAAGTGACTGACATAAATGTGTGCAAAACTAGGGCCTTGAATGGGGAGAAGCCCAAGTCCTACAACATCAGTCCGCAAAGCGAAGAGGCATGGGTGAGGATGTAGGGAATCTGTAGCTAAATAGAGTCTTTACTACATAATGAGTTACCGGAGGTAAGTAACTTGCTCCTCTGATGGAGACTTTTAACTGCTGATTCCTTACCATTTAATCAGATACCCAAGCCATACCATCCCAGCTATGGGTTGCAGACTCATGGACTAGACTAAAAAGTCTAGCAGGACTGAGCGAGCAAAGTGCCCATCCATGCGCACTTGACCATCAAGGCAATAATGTTTTGGGAACGTGTGCAATGATGCCCAAGTCACTGTGACACTGCTGTCACTGCTTTTCTTCTCTTGGGCATTCCGCATTTTACCTGCTGCTGGGCCACTCGAACTGCTGCTGCCACAGTCCTCCCGCCGCCGCATTCCCAACGCCAGCGGCCGCAAAGAGGAGGACTACGCCTGCCATGGTGCATAGCGGCAGAAGCCGCCCTTGTCATGTCCCGCGCCTGGAGGCGCTTTAAATAGCCTGGACTCCCCGCGTCGCGGGACGCGCGCGGGCTAATCCTGGGCAAGGGGCGGGCCGTCTGTGGCCGTCCGGGGCCAGACGAGGCTGGGCTGGGCCACCCCCCTTCATTTTCATGGTTTGAAGTAAGACTGCAAGACTTTGAGTATTGTTAATAAGAAAATTTAGTTCCTCACTTTCTTGCCCATTGTACTACTTTTACTGTATTTACCATGTCTAATATTTTAAACCTAGGCAGACACTCTTTAACAGGAATGTCCGTCAAAGGGACTTTGGATGCGTTCATTACTAGGGCTACCTCCGTATTAGAGAAAGAAATTATGTTAACTGAGAGGCGCATATCCTTAGAACGTCAGAGAAAACACTCATCTCCAGGGATTATCCAATTAGCTAAGACCCCAACGCATGCTATTACTTGTCCTGGTCCAACTAGTATTATAGGAACACCCCCTCAATTACAAGATCTCGCAGCAACCCCACCGACTCGAAGGGACTCCTCTAGTACTGACATAAGCCTGGGTTTAAAATCCCCTTCTTTGTAAGAAGACTCATTGCTATTAATCTCTGGTAATCAAGTCCTGGAAAAGCCGACCAGTACCAGGAAACTAGGCCCAGCTGTCCCAATGAAAAGAAAGAGGGGAGGGGCAAAACATAAAGGAACTCGAACTAAGGTTTGCCGGGCAGAAAGAACTCCCTCTGTACCTAAAAGCCCAGAAACAAGTGAAGCTACCTGAGGCCATTTAAACATAAGTATTATGCAAGTGTTTATGAATAACATCGAGCAATTAATTAAATAGTTGCTCTTGCCTCTAATTGAGAGAGTCAAACGCATGACTGAGCAACTAGGATCCATCTCAGACATAGGGATCGTCAACTCAAATTTATTAAAAGAGTTGGCAAATAAAAGACACACCCCTATTACATTAGATCCTAGGATAGCGCCCAAAGCCACCACAAATGAACTTAACAGTAAGCAGAACCCTAAAGCCTGTGATAACATTACAATGGGCAAACATACAACAAAGAATTCTTCTCATCTTACTAATCCCAGGGAAATATCAGATAAAAGGGAAGTAAATACAAAAGGACATGAAACACTGGGTAACACACAGAGGACAACCCATAAAGACAAGCAGATTATAGGGCCTGCCCAACATATAGACCTCCTACCGGAGGCTGAACCTTTTGTCATTGTCTTAACAGGGGTCCCCGAGCTGGCAGCTGAACGTTTGAAAGCTATCAGACCCTCAAAAACAAAGTCATGCATTGGCTTAGAGTCACTAGGCCACTACCGCCTAACCTAGACGGCGAAATTTTATTAGTTAGAAGGTTGGAATGGGTCGGTAGAAGACCGAAGGACGGCCCTGGGGACATAATCATCAATAACTTCAGGGATCGTAGGGCCACAAATTACATCCAAGATTGTTTCACGGGGGATTATGAGGGAGGTATATCCACTAAAGATGTGAGCTACTTTTACCCAAAAGCGCTGGTGGGTAACCCTCTGAGAAAGGGAAGATACAATCCACATAGTGATGTACACCCCACATTCAATATTGCCACTTCAAACCGCTTCTCCTCACTTATGGGGTTGGAGGGGAATGACTGACTGTTCCCCGGTATAAGTAAGATACTTGGGGTCGGAAACATTACTGAAATAGGACCAGACAGTTTAGCGGACAGGAATAGTGCGTGCCTGCCTACTGAACCTCATGGACAGAGCCTTACTTGTCCTTTAGCGGTAGATAGCGCCATACCATCTGACGACAGAGACCTAATTTCTTGGCCCGGCCCAGGGGACCACAGGAGAAGTAGTCCCATGTTAAGAACAGTAGCTGAGGAGGGGGCCTCAGGTTCGAAATTTCCCGCTATGAGCATTTTAGGGGAAGATGGGTACATAGATGTAGCGCCAACACACTCAGTATTTACAAGGAACAAGGAGTGCGAGTATTTAAGACCCATTGTAGCTGAGAACAAGATAGTGATACTATCATGGAACATTGCCGGGCTAAGATCAAAAACAGGTTCTTTGTCTGTCACACATAATGGCTTCAGTGATCATAACCCACTCACACTGGACATTAAAATCAGGGTCCTAAAGAGTGAGACTGCTTCTGCCCCTATTTCAAACCTTAATATAGACTCCAAATGCCAAGGCCGTAGATTAAGGTGGGAGATGATTACTCCTATTGAGTTTCTGGAATGCCTGTATAAGAGTAAAACCGAGGATCTGATTATATGTTTAGGCCCAAATGCAGATCCAAGGGATATCATCAGCGCTTTTAATCGCATTACAGAAGAGGTAACAGCTAAAGTGACTAGGAATAGTAAACTAAGGCCCAAGAAATTGGAAAATTGGTTTAACCAAGCCTGTATTGATTCCCACACGGTGCCTTTTAGAATTACTAAAAGAGCCTGGTAAGGATCCCCAGAGGATTTCGGAGGCAAGAAGGGCCTATAAGAAGGCTATTAGGTGGAGGAAAAGGGAGTTAAAAGACATGGCCTGGGAGGAACTATCCAAGGTGAGTGTACTGAAAAGTAGCACTCAATTTTGGAAAGTGATTAATAGTACTCTTTTTAATGAGACAGAAAACACAAATAAGGATTCTATTATCCCTCCATAAAAGTGGGTGGAGCACTTTGGCGGACTTTATGCAGATATAAATAACTCATCCTCTACGATCCCACGTGACCCAACAAAGGCGGAAAAAAAGTAATTTTCCAGAGAAAGAAGTTTTGGATGCCATTGAGTCCACGGCCCATAGGAAAGCCCCAGGCCCGGACGGGGTTCCGGCAGATCTTTACAGGGCAGATCCCCATTACTGCGCAAAGATTTTAACTTCCGTTTTTAATGCAGTTACTAAAGTGGGTCCCCCAGTGTCTTGGGGTAAGGCGGTTATTGTCCCAATATTTAAGAAGGGTTCAAGAGAGGACACAGCTGGTTATCGGCCGATTTCCCACTTGGACTCGGCTGCTAAAATAATGGGAAAGGTCATACTGGAGAGGCTGACAAATTGGCTGGAAGAGAACGCAGTCATCTCTGATTTACAGTATGGATTCAGGAAGGGGAGAGGTACCGTCGGCCAATGCCTCAACCTACATCTTGTGATAGGGAAATACACTGTCGTAAAGCAGGGGGGACATCCATTTAGCTTTTATGGATTTGTCCACTGCTTTCGACCTTGTAAACCGCCCAAAACTTTGGAACTCCCTGTTTGACATTGGGCTGGACCCTGTACTGATATCCTTCCTAGTAGAAATCCATGAGAACACCAGCGCAGCAGTCAGTTATAATGAAAATGGGAGCCTGACGGACGCCTGGCCAGTAAAGCGAGGGGTAAGGCAAGGGTGTATCCTTGCTCCCTTGCTGTTTAAACTCGATATAAATGAGCTGGGTGATGCCCTAAATTCTGCATGCAAGGACATCCCGAGAGTTGGTGAAAAAAAGATTCCCGCTCTACTATATGCAGATGATGCTGTGTTAGTGGCTAGGACAGCAAGAGGATTACAATCACTTTTAGACTGCTTTATTAATTTTATGGACTCTCTGGATTTGAAAACTAGTTTTAAAAAGTCACATGCTATGTCGCTAGGTAGTGGCCAGGTAAAAAAGGCATAATTTTTCTGCAAAGGGCAGGCGCTCATGAAAGTTCCTACCTTCCCATACCTGGGTATTGTTCGATGACATGGGTGATGCAACGCGCATTGAAAAAAACACATTAGCAAGGGCTACGGGGGCCCTGATGGGTTTTGTGAAACGTTAAGGTTGCAAACCATTACCGGCCCGTATGAAAATTTATAGTGCCAAATGTGTGCCCATGGTGTCGTATGGGAGCGAGGTGTGGGGCTACTCTGAAGTAAGTGAGATTCAAACTGTAGAAAATGTCTTTTTTAGAAAAGTGTTATCGCTCCCTCAATCCGCAGTCACTTTTAATATGCATGAAGACCTGGGGTCTGGTTACATTACTGATCAGATCGCTGTGGCTCCGATATTAGGGTGGCTAAGAATGTGGGCACAGCAAGCTCCGAATTTAAACCAATTAATTATCCAAGACTGTTTGTCCCTAGATAAGGCCTTGACTATTCCCTGGATCCGCTATATTAAAACTCAAATGGATGCAATGGGTAGCCCTGAGTTGTTTTCTAATCCTAGGGCTCTAAGTAAAATTGCAATCAGGGCAGTAAAAACCCAATTCCTAAATAGGGCAATGTCACTAAGGGAAGAAGGTGAATTGGTTAGAAATGTTGTTATCCTAAGTACAGGGAGAGAGATACAGCCATACTTAACATATATAAGCAAGCCATTCCATCTGTTTGTTTTATTAAGGTTCAAGCATAACATGCTACCATGGTTGCTATCGTTCCCCAGGGGGTTTGCTAAAAGTGGGACCTTGGGGCCGTGCCCATGTGACAATAATTCTGAGCAAAATGTGCTTCATATGATTTTCTTCTGTAAGTTTTATGTATTGCCACGTAAGAAATGATTTTTGCCACTGTTAAGAGGTTATAATTTCGAGCAGGTCAGACCAGCTTTGGTCTATTTACAAATGCTTGGGACCAATGTGGTATGTTTTGGGGTGTTGAGTTATATTATTGGGGAGATGAGTTGTAAAAAGAAATTATCATTACCCTAATATGTTTTTCTCCACCCAACTAGAAACATTGTCCCCAATATCTTAAAACTTTTTAAGCTGTGACGACTATTAGACGAATTTGGAGTTTTTTAATTAGAAGAGCGAGACAAACTTTTGTATCTTGTACATTTGTCTGTCAAACGTAAAGCACTTTTTATGCTATAATGTATTTAGTGGTATTAGTCATTATATGTTAACAGAAGCAATTATGAAGTGAAATACTGTGTAGTGCTTTGATGGTTTTAAACTTTTAACCGAATAAAGAAAACTTTTGACTTGACTTGACACTGTCTGACAGATGTCTTGGACTGGGACACCCGAGCCAAGGCCCTAGTCGCAGCTTATTCCTGGTGGAATGGGCCCTTAATCCCTCAGGGGGCTTCTTCTTCGTCAAGGCATAACAGATTTTAATGCAGAGAACAACCCAGCGAGAGTTGGTTCTTTTCTGCACTGTCTTTCCCTTCTTTGCTCCCACATACCCCACAAAGAGTTGGCCATCCAACCGGAAGTCTCATGTGCGGTCAAGGTAGAGCCACAACGCTCTTTTAGAGTCCAGTGGGTGGAGACACTCTTCTTCCTTAGAGGGATGTTGGGGAGCAAAGTAGGTGGGCAAAGTGATGGACTAACTCAGATGGAATGGGGTCATAACTTTTGGTAAAAAAGATGCCCTGGTGCGAAGTACCACCTTGTCCTGAAAATACATAAAATAAGTAGGCGAGATGGATAACGCCTGTAACTCGCTCACCCACTGGTCCGATATAATCGCCACTAAGAAGGCTGTTTTGATGGTCAACAGCCGGAGGGGAAAATTGTGCAAAGGCTCAAAAGGAGTGCACATCAAATAATTGAGGACCAAATTAAGGTCCCATTGTGGCATAATAAAGGGTGTGGGTGGAAACAAGTGAACCAGCCCTTTTAGAAATCTATTTACAATAGGAAATTTTAAAATAGAAGGTTGGTCTGGCAGCTGCAAAAAAACAGACAGAGCAGAAAGGTAACTCTTGAGAGTTACCAACCAGGAGACCTGCTGGGCAAGGGTCAGAATGAATAAAAGGACATAAGAAAGAGGAGCAGAAAGAGGGTCAATGTACCTTTCTGTACAGTATAATACAAATTTCTGCCAATGGCAGGTGTATACCGACTTAGTGGAGGGCCGCCTGGCTGCTAGAATAACATTACAGACCTTGGGAGTAAGGTCAAAAGCCATCAACTGCCACCGTTTAATCTCCACGCATGAAGGTACAGAGTTGACAGATTTGGGTGGAGAACCCTCCCCTGCTGCAACAGTAGATGCTTTCGAAGGGGCAGCCTGATCGGAGGATCGACACTCAAGCTCCGAAGCACTGGATACCAGACTTTCCTTCCTTGCCCAGTCCAGCGCAACAATGACTTGGGCCTGGTTGCTCCTGATCTTCTTCAGAACCCTGGGCAGGAGTGGTATGGGCGGAAAGGCGTACAAAAGGCCTGAGTTCCACTCATGACGAAATGCGTAGCTGGGCAACAGCCGCTTTCGAACCTCAAGCGCGCAGTACTATTGACATTGCTAACAAATCTAACCAAGGGTCTACCCACTGCCGAAAGAGACCTTGCGCCCCCTCCGACTGGAGATGCCATTCGTGATCCGCTAGGCATCGACGGCTGAGAGTCTGCCCTGGAGTTCAGGGAACCTCCCAGGTGTTGAACCACCAGGGATATGCCCTGATGCAAAAGTTGCTTACATTCGGCAATGATATATCTGTAAGAAACATTAGTTAGTGTTCGATTCCTTACCTTAGAATATCCCCAGGTGTCAGTCCGGATCCGGATTTTTTTTTCGTCAGCAGTACCCCTGCGCGTCGGTAGGCGTCGTCCTGTAGCTCCGTGTCTGTAGTCGGCGTCGTGATCGCCAGAATGACGTCGCTGGAGTACTGAGACACCGCCCTCGCGCGCTGACGTCAGTTCTGTACATAGGTTTCCGCGCCAGGAATGCAGAGCCATGCAAGAAACGACACTGGTGCCATGAAACTAGGGTCCTGACAGGGAAATTCCTTAACCCTAGATATCAGTTCGCAGACCGGGAAGGATGGGTGGGGGGTAAGGAATCTAACACTAACTAATGTTTCTTACAGATATATCGTTACTGAAGGTAAGAAACTTGTGCATCTGAAAGAAACAGGTTAGTGTTAGATCCCTTACCTTAGAATAGATACCTCAGCAATACCAACCCCGGTGGTGGGTCTGCGAACCAAAATCACACCAGAAAGTCCTGGAGAATAGAACGGCCAAAGAAGCTGTCTCTCCGGACTTGGCTGTCCAGGCAGTGGAGTTTAACAAACATGTGCAGCGAGGCCCACGTAGCTGCCTGACAAATGTCCTGCAAAGGGACTTCCCGTCCCAAGGCAGTAGTAGCTGCTGTGGCCCGAGTGGAATGGGCGCACAGCCCCACAGGAGGTTCCTTTTTAGATAAGGAATAACAGACCTTGATGCACAAAACGATCCACCGAGAGATGGTTCGCTTGTGCACCGCCCGTCCTTTCTTAGCGCCCACCTGGCCAATAAAGAGTTGGTCATCCACCCAGAACTGTTGGGTGCGGTTGAGGTAAAAAAGAGAGCACACGCTTTAGGTTCAGACGGTGGAGCCTCTCTTCCTCTTTTGAGGGATGCGGAGGCGGAAAGAAGGTTGGCAAGGTAATGGTCTGCCCGATGTGAAAGGCAGTAGCCACCTTGGGTAGAAAAGAAAGACGAGTCCTCAGAACAACTTTGTCCGGATGGACAGAGAGGAAAGGAGGCTTAGAGGAAAGAGCCTGGAGCTCACTCACTCTTATGGCAGAGGTGTTGGCAACCAGGAAAGCAGTCTTTAGAGTTAGAAGATGTAAGAGACATTTATGGAGCGGCTCTAAGGGAGCACACATCAGATAGGTTTACACCAGATTCAAGTCCCACTGAGGCATTACAAAGGGGACAGGAGGAAACATGTGAGTAATGCCTTTCAAGAATCTATTTAGGAGAGAGGAGCTAAGCAGGAAAACAAGATGGCCGCATAAGCTCCCGGCTCCGCCGACCTCCGGCAGCAGCTCATATATCCTGCAATTTATCCTGCTTTTACACCCGACTCCCGTGTACGTGAGGAGTTACTGTCTCTAAAGGTCCAATCCCGAACTTTTTAACTTATCGGGTGACGAAGGTACGCCGTGTTTCATTCTCGGCCTAACTCAGCGTGGAAGCCGGGGCCTCGATTTCCAACCCACCCGGGCTGGAGTTGAACAACATCGGCTGTGGACTTTGGGCTTCGTCCGGTCTCTCGAACGGAGACACACTTTACTTGTTTCCAATGGCGATTTGATATCCTGTCTACACCGCAGACGCCGCAGCGTGGCTCTTCGGTTGCTGCGGTTCTGTATCCGACGCCCGGAGACACTGTAAGCCTCCCGGGGGTGACGGAACGGAGCCCTGACTAGCGGCGAAGATGTAGAAATCGTGAGGTGAGGGCGCCCATTGATGTTGTCTGCTCCGGTTGCGCTTGCTACCCCGGATTAGTCGACCTCCGGGGTTCATATCCTGCTCTGTCGCTTCGTGAGAGGAGAAGGAGGGGACAGAAGGCACACCATCGCTGCAAGCCGTAATGGCGGCCATTGGGGCGCTCCACTCACAGATCATCGTCCAATACCAGGCACTGTCTGCAACAGTGGACAATATCTGCCGGAGACCGGACGTCGACTTTTCGGCATTATTTCAGGCAGCTGTACTACCCATGGAACATTGTGGGCTCAACTTCGAGGACCCTGTGTGGAAGCCGGATTCTGTGTGCGCTGCCGATCCCTACAGGATGGTTTGCGCGCCCGTGAACATTGTTAGCTTCCCCTGCTTGAGCCATAACCCACTGAACATCGACATGGACAACCTTGAGTGCCTCAACAGGACCACCTGTGGTTATCGGAGAGCTTCATTATTCTCCCACGCTTTTCCTCACTTGCTTTGTGGATGCCGTGCACTTTTATCCTTTTTTCGACTTGCTCGTACTGACTTGAACTTCAATGAACGGTCTGCTGCTTTCACTGTTGTTGTGGTCTGGATTATAAGTGCTCTGGTTAATAATCGTACCGGCCAGGGTTAACTTGTGTCTTTTTTGGGTTTGGCATAATATTTTATCTCGCTGCTGGGATTGTGACCTGTAATGTACGAGAGTCGGGTGGTGTGTATCATACTTTCCCGGAATGATTTTATATTCCGCTGCATTCTATTTTGACCATGTTCCGGGGTGGTTACATCTGGTGGGGGGGTAAAGGAGTCCGGGAGTGTGTTTTTTATCTCTCCTCCTCCGCTTTTCTTCTCTTTTAGGGATCTTTCTGGGCGACAGGCACGCTGCTAGTGGGTTAGGCCGTACGCATTGCAGGGGTGCAGGTTGGGGGGGTTGTTATTTTGCCTTTGTTTTGTTCTATGGCTCCTCTTTCTTTTCTCTCTTTTTAGGGTATTCCTATGGGCGACAGGCACGCTGCTAGTGGGGTAGGCCGTAGCCATTGCAGGGGTGCAGGGTGGAGGGTGTGGGGGGGGGGGGGGTTTGTTATTTTTCCTTTGTTTTGTTCTATGGCCTCCTTCATCTTCTTGCAGTGTCCGGTAGCAGTCCTTTCTGTTTCATCCTGGAGTGTATAAGTGGGCGGGGGTCTGAGGGTGGGCGTCCGCGATGAGAGATCGGTTGTTCGGTTCTTTACCCTCCTTGAGCTCGCTAGCGCTCGAGTCTTTACTGTCCCTTTAAGTTGGTCCGCAACTACTTTCCTAAACCTACCCACCTTTATGATATCTTCGGTTGTGTGGCTCCGGATATCCTAGCATGCGATCTGCACTGTGTTCAATGCAACATATATCCTGTACCGCTGCCGGACCTCAAGGTTGCCGGCTGAAGAGCTGTGTTATTGAACTTCTTAAACGTATCTCCTAACTGCAGTGTCCGGCCCCTGGGGTTGTAGGTCTACTCCTGTAATTTCTGTGAATGATATAATAAAGGTTTCAAAAAAAAAAAATCTATTTAGAACAAGGAACATGAAAAGAGAAGGCTGATCAGGAAGCCTCAAGAAGGCTGAAATGGCCAAAAGATAGCCCTTGATAGTGCCCAGAGCAGAGCCTTGCTGGGCCAGGGAAAGAAGAAAGAGGAGACCCTCTGAAAGAGGGGGAGAGAGAGGTTCCAGAGCCTTTGCTGTACACCATGCCACAAATTTGTTCCACCTGCAGGCGTATACCTTTTTTGTGGAGGGACGCCTGGCTGCCAGAATGACATCACAGACTCAGGAGGCAAGTCAAATGGCATCAACTGTCGCTGCTTAATCTCCATGCCTGTAGGTGGAGGCTGGGCAGGGTCGGGTGGAGGACCGTCCCCTGTTGCTGTGACAGAAGGTACTTCTGAAGAGGCAGTCGAATCGGGGGATCGATTGACATATTCAGTCGCTTGGGATACCAGCATCTTCGTGCCCGAATCCAGAGCCACAAGGATGACTTGGGCCCAGTCGCGCCGGATCTTCTTCAGCACTATGGGCAGAAGGGGTATAGGCGGAAAGGCTTACAATAGACTGCAGCTCCACTCGCGACAAAAAGCGTCGCCGAGCGAGTGCCGCCTTTAAAATTCCAACACGCAGAACTGAGGACATTGCGCGTTCTCTTCGTTGGCGAATAGATCTAACCAAGGCTCTCCACACTGGTGAAAGAGACCTTGTGCCACATCCGAGTTCCGTGATCCATCATGCACTAATGGCTGAGTTTGTCCGCCCTGGCGTTCAGGGAACCAGCCAGGTGTTGAACCACCAGGGTGATGCCCTGATGTTCCAGCCACTTCCAGAGGCGCAGAGCCTCCTGACATAGGCTCCACGACCTCAGCCAGCCTTGCTTGTTGCAGTACCACATGGAGGTGGTGTTGTCTGTGAATACCTGCACTACACTTCCCCGGACAGAGGGAAGGAATGCTTTCAGTGCAAGTCGAATTGCCCGAAGCTCCAACATGTTGATGTGGAGCCGGGACTCCGCCGGAGACCAGAGGCCTCTGATCTCCGCCTCTCCCATGTGGCCACCCCAACCCCGGAGGGACGCATCCGTCACCACTGTGTGCTCCGGTTGGGGAAGGGAGAGGGATCTGCCAAGGACCCAATTGCGATTCGTGAGCCACCACTGCAGCGGTCTCGCAGTGCCCTCCAAGATCAGGACATGGTCAGACAGGTTGCCCTGATGCTGTGCCCACTGGAACTTCAGGACCCACTGCAGAGCCTGCATCCTCCACCTGGCCTGATGCATCAGCAGGATGCAGGAGGCCATCAGTCCCAGAAGACTTAGGGTCACCCTGACCGAAACTCGGGATAAAGGCTGAAAGATCGGAATCCGAGCCCGAATATCCCGAACCTGCTGCTCGTGAAGATAAACCCAAAACAGCGCCGAGTACAGAACTGCTCCAATGAAGAAGAGCTTCTGAGAGGGTATCAGGTGCGACTTCGGCACATTGATGGAGAACCCCAGCAAATGCAGGTCGGCCATAGTCTGGAGGTGGGAGATGACTGTCTGGGGCGAGCACGCCTTTAACAACCAGTCGTCGAGATGGGGGAAGACTGAAACTCCTGATCTGCGCAGATGAGCTAAGACCACCGCCATCACTTTCCTGAACACCCGAGGGGCACTGGTGAGAACAAAGGGGAGCACGGTACACTCAAAGTGCTCGTGGCCTACCGTGAACCGCAGGTAGCGCCGTCCCGGCAGGACGGGAATATGGAAATAAGCGTCCTCCAAGTCCAACGCTACCAACCTGTCTCCAGGTTCTAGGGCAGCCAGAACCTGAGCTAAAGTCAGCATCTTGAATTTCTCCTTCTGGAGGAAGACGTTGACGTTCCTGAGGTCCTTCATGGGAACCAGAAAGTAGTGGGAACAACCACGTCCTACTTCTGGTCCAGGAACTCACTCGATGGCCCCCTGGGCCAAGAGGGCCATAACTTCATCCTGCTGAAGTTGCAAATGATCCCCCGGCATGCGGTGGTATTGCGGTGGCATGGCCGGAGGGGTCGCCTTGAAGGGGAGGGAGTAGCCCCTTCGGACGATTTGCAGCACCCACCTGTCCGGAGCGATGGTACACCAGTGGAGCTCGGACTAAGAAGGCTTGAAGACAGATGCTGCGGGAGCGGATGTGGACTGACCGGATCTCTGACCCCCTGCTCCACCACGGCGGAATGCACGTCCACGACTGGGTTAAGGTTGGTTCTGCGGCCTGTGGCTGGACGAACGTGCCGGGGCGCCCCTTCTTTGGCCACGAAAGGACCGAAAAGCATAAGTTTGCTGGCGCTGGGCCGAAAGGCCCAAGGACTTGGCTGTAGCCCTGGAGTCCTTAAAGCGCTCCAGCGCGCTATCTGCCTTGTCGCCAAAGAGGAGAGGGCCATCAAAAAGCATGTCCATGAGAGTGTTCTGGACATCCTCTGAAAAGTTGGTGGATCTCAGCCAGGCGTAACGACAAATCACCACCGCCGTTGCAATCGCTCTGCCCAGCGAGTCCGTGGTGTCAAGTCCACATCAAATGGAGTATCGTGCTGTATCCCGCCCTTCAGAAAGAGCTTGGGAGAGCCATGTCTTGGCCTCCTCCAGACACTGGGGCAGCACGTCCGCCACCGTATCCCACAGAGAGTGGGTTTAAGATCCCAAAAGGCATGCAGTATTATTGGACCGCAACCCTAGACTGACAAGAGGAAAACAGTTTCTTGCCAAACTGTTCCAGCGTTTTGGACTCCCGGTCCGGGGGGTGCGGTAGGGAATGCGGTTTGGGACGTAGAGGCCAGGATAACCAGGAAGGAGGAGAGCGCAAACCAGTGTCAGGCGAAGTGTCTTGACCACTGGCCTCCCACAGCTCATCTGTCCAGCACGGACTTAACTGGCACTGCTGTGCCAGAGGGTCCTCAGACCCCTCCCATTCCTCCCCTTCATCCATTTCCTGATTAAACAGGCAAAAATGACAGAGCCTAGGCATAGGTGAAAAGCTCATCAGTCGGCGCAGCTCCGACGCCGGGCAGGGGCTGAAATCTGGGACGGCGTTGTCCTAGGACGGTACCGGAGGTGCTACTGTGGAGGTCAGCGCCAGCGGAGGAGTCGTAAGGTCAACTAGCGTCGACCGGTATCCAGGCCTGGATCCCACAGGGTCCTGCGGCCCTGGGAATGAAGTTGCGGGTGGCGCAGAGGCCGAAGCCACCAGCAACACAGGGCAAGGAACCCCGGTGGCAGGCGCGTCTCGACGGCAGGAAGACAGTCCTCATGGCCACAAGGAAGACTCTGATCTGCTCCGGAGTCGCATTGAGTCCAGGGACCGGAGGGTGTGGGACCTGTTGCGAATGAGCGGGCCCCGCCGGAGCCGTGTGGGAGGCGCCGCCCGAACTCTCAGCCGAGTCGTGCGACTGGCGAGGGGAAGTCGAAGAGCAATGCTTCTTCAACTTCTTTTTTCCATGCCTCGACTTGGATCCAGACGATCGATGAGGACTGTGGCTCCTCGACCTCCTTCTCGAGCGGCGCGGAGCCGACTGCCAGAGCTCGAGGAGTTTACGGGAACGCTCCCGCCTAGCCTTCAAAGTCAAGGCCCCGCAGTTGGGGCACGACTTGTCATCGTGGTCAGCCCCCAAGCAGTAGAGACACCGGCAGTGGGGGTCGGTAACCTACATCAGTTGGTGACAGGCGTCACACGTCTTGAAGTCAGGTATCCCTACTGGCACCCAGAGTCGAGTTGACTCAAAAAAGATAGACAAAATTGTCCACAAAGTTAGTCAAAAAGTGACTAAGGGTACGCTCTTCCAGTATCTGCGCTTACTGGCGCGGAAAAAAGAACTGACTTCAGTGCGTGAGGGCGGCATCTTAGTACTCCATCGACGTCATTCGGCAATCACGACGCTGACGACCGACGCGGAGCCACAGGACGCTGATGCGCAGGGGTACTGCTGACGAAAAAACTTTCCGGATCCAGTCTGACGCTGGGGATATTCTAAGGTAAGGAATCTAACACTAACGTGTTTCTTTCAGATATTCCAGGCATGTCCAGAGACGCAGGGCCTCTCGACAAAGGGTCCATGACTCCACCCTGCCTTGGTTGTTGCAGGACCACATGGCGGTGGTGTTGTCCATAAACACCTGCATCAACTTCCCCTTGACAGAGGAAAGAAATGCTTCAATGCCAAGCTCATCGCTTGGAGATCCAACACGTTTATGTGAAGCCCCGTCTCCGCTGGAGACCAGTGACCCCTGATCTCCATTTCTCCCAAGTGGCTGCCCCATCCCAGAAGTGATGCATCCGTCATGATTGTGAGATCGGCTGAGATCAGGTTGGGGAAGGGTGAGAGGTCTGCATTTGACCCAATCTTGGTTTGTTAACCACCGTTGTAGATCCTTCATAGTTCCTTCTTAAATCTGAACCACCTCGGTGAGATTTCCCTGATGCTGTGCCCACTGCAGAGCCCGCATATGCCATCTTGCGTGTCTTACCAACAGGATGCAGGAGACCATGAGGCCCAACAGCCTCAGAGTCAAACTCAACAGAAATCCAGGATAGAGGCTGAAATATCATAATCATAATCAGAATATCCTGGACTGGAAGCTCGGAAGAATAAGCCCAAAACTGCACTGTGTCCAGAACAGCTCAGATGAAAGGAGTGACTTTGGCACGTTTATAGAGAACCCCAGCGAATGCAGTAGGTCTGCCGTAGTCTGATGGTGGGAGATGACTGTGAGAAGTTGGCCTGATATGCAGCGTTCGCTATTCTAGCGACCACTATGCATCGATCCAAACGACCCTTATGGTGATTGGTTGTAAGTCAACCTTAGACCAGCTATCCTAGTAGCGTGGATACGAGCAGTCTTCGGGCTAAACTCTAGAGGGCGTGTTAAGCCAGCTGTTATACCATCACATACCCCTTGAACACCAAGTGAAAGGACACCACACCAGTGTTATGAAAATAAACAGTATATTTATTAGAATCACAACAGCCCTGTACTCTTTATGAGCACAGGGTACTAAGCACAGAACAAAACTCTTAGGAAAATACTTCAAGTGCACAATCAATACAAGTGCCCGAGGGCACGGAAAGTTTAGTGGTCTCGGGCGGACCCGATAAGGCAAGTCGGAAGCGAGGGACTCGGGACCCTTAAGTAAGGAGGCTATGCGGCACCGAAATGCCGAAGTTACCTAGCCACGAGGGCTGCGGCTGCACAAGCCTTACAGGCGTCGGGGGTCTTCGCTGACGAGCCAGGAGCCGGAAGAAAGGAGTTGCTGGCCGGCGACCAGTGGTGAATAGTTCGTAGAGATCCAAGCCTGGATCAGTGATAGATGATACCTGAAAGCAGAGGGGACCAAGTTCGTACTACTAGCCAGTAGTCAGAGGGTACCAGGAGGGCACCGGATGGCCGTCACCTCGACTAGGTGAGTGGGCGACGCTAGGCTCTGCAGTCTCACGGACCAGGAGGCGTTGTCGGCGACCAGGATGGAGGTGCGAGCTGTCCCACGAAGGTTGATGCTGTCGGCGTCGCTGGGCCGAGGATTGGGGCAACAAGCCTTGGCAGATTTCAGGGCCACGTGGTGGGCCTAAAATGGCGTCTTGAGTGGACCAGGAGAGTCCGGGGTGCTCCTCTCGTAAAAGGGAGCAAAGGCCGGTCTGGAGCAACCAGACCAACAGCGTTGGTTGTCGGATGTCGTCTAGGTCACAAGCCAGCGGCTAGTAACCAGACAACGTGCTGAGCGGCAAAGCAGAAGGGCCCCACGCAAATCGTGGAGATGCTGGGAGACTGCACTTCGATGCTGGAGCTGCTCAGGGTCGGGGCTTCTCGGACCCCGGAGCACTCACCAGAGGATTCCTTCGGCGATCGTGCTGGTTTAAGAAAGCGTGCAGGTTTTGATGATGGCCGGTCCCTCGAGGTCTCGTCGCACCCACAGATCTCAGCTGAGCTGACGATGTGGGTAGAGGTCAGAGGTGCCAGGGAAGCCGGTTCTCGTCGAGCTGGGTCGTCGGATTCCTGAGGAAGGACTTGCAGCAAACCGCAGAGTTCTTAGATGGTGCCTGCGGATGCAGGGTGACTACTCCTTAGCCACAAGGGAGAAATCTTGAGAAGAGTCTCGAATGTCCTTTCGTAGAAAGTAGTTCCTGATTCAAAGATGATCTAATTTGGAAGGGTCCCCGCTCCTGCCTTTATCCTAAATAAAGGGGTGGGTACATGACTAGGTCCTGCCCTAGGGGTGGGACCAGGAAGGGGGGCAGTTACACCCCTCTCCCCTGCCGGGCTTTCCCCAGGTCAGGGGCTGCGCGCCCCTGGAACTGGTTCTAACCGGCAGATGCGTAGTGAGCACCGGGGTGCCACTCCGCAGTCACCTTCTTGCAAAGCCCTACCTACCCAGAATACACAAAACCCTGTCTGGGATGGTGCGACCACCGCCCCTGACAGGAAACCCTTTGTCCAAGCTCTCCTCACTGGAAGGACTCCCAGCAGCAGGAGGTCAGACTCATGTCTGTGGTGGCAGCATCCATTTTGTGGAGCTGAGGCTTCAGTTAACTTTAACCGGGGTTCACAGTTACGTACATGTCGTGTCCTTCTAGAAGGGCGAATGCTAACCTCGTCGCCAGAATTGGTGAGGGGGCAGCATCCCAATTCGTATGACACCTTACTCGACATGTCTTGATAACGCGATACCGAAGTTACCGATATGGTACGCGTTATCATGGAACAGCCATTGGGTCTTGGTTCCGCAAGCTGCAACCGGGCTCGGCTCGTGCCAGAGCCCAATTCACACGGTTCCATGCACTCTGCCTTCAGGATTGTCAAGGCCTGTCATAGGAGTGACTGATAGGAACTCGGGTGTCCATTTTAAGGTTAGATATAGGGATACTATACCTACAGCAACGAGCGAGTACGCCACGTTGCCCCAGCTGTCGTGCAGCCAGTTGTGTCAGATTTAGATGGCCATCCAGGGGTGGCATAATACATGCTTCAGCTCCTGGTAGGCCCTGGGTACACCGATGCCCTGAGTTACAGGGTCTGACAAGGTGGCCCAGTTCCAATTGGGTCATGCACCTAAGGTACACACATCAATTTAGCGAGAGAACAGCTAGGCTGTGGGTCTGATTGGCAGGCCCACAGCCCGAGAAAGTCGTAAACCAGTGAAACAAAAGCAAAAAGTCCGGGTGATTATAGGATTGCAGACCCTACTCTCCTACAATGACTGCCTAGGGTGAGGATGCCATCAACAGCCAGTCCTAGAGGTAGGGGCAGACTGAAACCCCTAACGTGTGCAGATGAGCTCCAACCACCGCCATCATCTTGGTGAACACCCAGGGTGCACTGGTAAGGCCGAAGGGGAGCACGGTAAACTGAAAGTGCTCATGGCCTACCTTGAACTGCAGGTAACGCCTGTGGCCTGGCAGGATGGGAATGTGAAAATACGCATCCTGCAGGTCCAACGCCACCATCCAGTCTCCTTGGTGTAGGGCAAACCAGAGCTGAGCCAATGTGAGCATTTTGAATTTCTCCTTTTTGAGGAAGAGATTGACGGTTCGAAGATCCAAAATTGGCCATAGCCCCTTGTTCTCCTTCAGAATCAGAAAGTAGCAGAAATAACAGCCACTGCATACTTCTGATACTGGAACCCTTTTATAGTCCTATAGTCCTTTTTTTTCTATTACCCTTTTATACTCCTTTCTATAGTCCCACAAGAGCTGTCACTTTCTCTTGGAGCAGCTTTAAGTGATCCCCCGCCAGCCGTTCCTGACTCAGCAGAATAGTAGGAGGAAAAGAAAGTGAAGGAAGAGAATAGCCCTCCTGGACGATCTAGAAGACCTGCTGTTATAGATCTCCAGCGGAGATGACGACGAATTCTCCCACCCACTGGAGTAGTGTGGTCCTGCAGAGTCAGCCTAGAAGTGCTTGGAGGCTGCGGCTGTCGGGGGCAGTCTGGTAGACTACTTCTGACCTTCCTTTTGAGGACTGAATGTACCGCATCCATGTGCACGCACGGCTTGGGCAGTCTGTGCCGGATGGAGGATAGGATATGACTGACAGCTGGAAACCCTTCCAATGCCACGAAAGGGGCAAAAGGAAGACTGGCCATGAGGAGTGGAGAGGCCCAAGGATCTGGCCGTAGCTCTAGAGTCCTTCAACTCGACCAGGGCAGAGTCTGCCTTTTTCCCCAAAAAGGCAGGTTCCATCAAAAAGCATGTCCATCAAATTGGCTTGGACATCCCCCGGGAAGCCAGTTGTGCGAAGCCAGGCGTGAAGCCTCAAGGCCACCGTCGTCGAAATAGACCTGCCCAGCAAATTGGTTGTATCTAAACCACACCTTCTGGTGAATTTTGCAGTATCTCTAACGTCCTTGACAGCTTGGGAAAGCACAGCCCAGGCCTCCTCCAGGACTTGTGGCAGCACCTGCACAACCGTCTCCCAAAGAGAATGGAAGAAATGCCCAAAAGGCATGCAGTATTCACCGACCGCAATGCCAGACTGGAGGAAGAAAACTTCTTACCAAATGAGTCCAGTCTCTTGGATTCCCTATCCAGAGGGGCAGAAGGGAATGCGCCCCGGGAAGTTGAGGCCTCCACCACTAAACTTTCTGGGGTGGGGTGTTGGCTGAGGAACTTTGGGTCACCCAGTGCTGGGCGATGGTGGCATGCAATCGTCCTGTTCACAGGAGCTCCTGTGCTAGGTTTGGACCAAGTTCCTTGTAGGATGTCCATAAGTGCCTCATCAATGGAAAAAAGGGGATCAGAGGTGGAAGTTCAAGGTTGCAGCACTTCGGTCTGGAGATTAGTCCTGACCTGCACGGAGGGCAGTTCCAGTCCAAGGACCTCAGCTGCCCTCAACCACTATAGAATAGGACGCCCCCCCTCCATAGCCACTGTAGATGGAGAAAGCATGCCAGAGTCTGGGGAAGTATCCAGACCAATGGCTTCTTTAAGTTCCTCATACCAGTCCAATGTCTCCTCAGAGACATCCTGGTTCTCTAGAGGGTCTCCAGACTCTTCTCATTCCTCTCCTGAGCCTAGCACGTCCACAAAGTGCTCAGGCGACAACATAGTAACCCTGGGTTCTGTCGGAATCGGCGGCGGATGATGCCGTTCCAGCTCCTTGTGGTCGGGGATGAGGATGACAACCAAACAAAAGGATGTCTGCCCTATAAAGTTTATTTAGATGGCTCACATAGAGTCCAATAATTTCAACTTCGCAATATTAAGCTCACCACATTTCACGGCCAGACCACATGATTAACCAGACAACATATAGAAAAATATCAATTTTAATTCTCTTTTTTTTTTAAATAAAAAATCTTTACAAGTGCATAATTACATATAAATTCATATAGCAAAAATTCGATCTCATAAAATCTTATTAATAGCCCCACATCACCCATTCATCTTTCATTCAACACCACAGATTCGCTCCTCTTACATATCCCCACACATTCTAACAGCCAAATCCAAATTTGAACATTTCATACAACATCCTCAATGCAATTCCCAGAGTGACAAACTGAAGAGGTCCTGCAGTGTCTTCTCAGCAGAGCGCCGGAGACCCAAAGTTGTAATAGCAGGACAGGAAAAGTCAACGCCAACGCGCGTTTGGGTGCCAGGCCCGATCCACGGCCGCACCTTCATCAGGGCATTCACACAGGGGAAATAGGGGGGCAGACAATGTCAAAACAACGACCAATCTGTGGTAAACAAAAAACATCTATTTATCATCATGAATTCACAATATTTCAGCAAAATGTAAAAATGTTCTTTATTTCAATACTTTGATAAATTATCAAGGCTTAACTGTGTCAAAGATAAAAAAAATTCACGATTTATGATATCCTTTGAGGTCTTCTAGCCTATTTATTCGTCGTGTATTCAGTGAGCTTAAAAATTGCGCAAACAGGATAAATTCAAATAGAGAAATTAGAGTCAACAAAGTTGGCGTGCACAGGAATCCCTTGACAACATACACCCAATTATTCAAACACATATACCCAGCTTTCACTTAGTTAAGACACATACAACAGTCAGAGGGGAAGATCGCAATAGATATCCTCTTGATACTCCGGTACTTTCGTCTTAAATGCGGTGCCAGATTTAACATTCTTACCAATTCTACTGAACACAAACTAACTAGATATTTACCTTAAATGGGTAACAAAGTAGCCTGAATGAAGCGATTCATCCTCTGTCAAGACTGGCAGGGTCACAGTTCACCTCATTGGCATGCCTGTTCAAGATTTCAAAGCAAGGACGCCTCCATATACGACAACATTCTACAACATAAATCGTATAACGGTTTGTAGGACCATGGAGCTCGAGAATAGTAGCCACAAGAGAGCGTCCCACGTTCAGCCGAACAGTGGACTAAAAGCACTAGAGACTTATCGACAGAACTAGTGTCCCCAGGACCGCAGATTCGACAGTTCTTCAAGACAGGTTTCAGGTTAACAACGTGTTTTTTTAAAAGCAATCAGTTCAGGGCTATGCTCAGCGAAGACGCCTGAAAAGAGTAACAGCATCAAATTCATACAACGTCTCTATTGCAAACACTATCAGAGCTGGAATACAGTCTCATTAATAGGTTCTCACTGAGCAGAGTACTCAAGGTGTACTCATCCTCACTCCATAATACGATTTCCTTTACGCATGCAACAGCCCTTCCCACCTGTTAGACTGCCAGTACAGGAAAAAGGCACACATACCGTCCAAACGGCAGGCAAGATTAACTGCTCGTGGGGTGCTCAGTCAAGGGCCTCACGGAGATAAGATATCGTCAGAACTCAGGTAATCCAGTGCAAAGGATGGGGCTTGAGGCACCGACAGCCGCGGGCACCGAGTTCGAAACAAGGAAAGGCCCTGTTGGTATGACTGGCATTGAACCGGGTCAGAGATCGGATCTCTGAGGCCCCACCAGCGCAGTGTCCGCAGCAGAGGGCATTGAACCCGATGGGGCTCCTACCGACCTCGCGGGGCTCACCAACAGGGTTGTTTCGATCAAATACGCTGTGCATGGCCTCGTAAAAATTCTTAATTTCAGCAGGAGTTGCTCCAGCTCCCGGAAATGGAGGAGGGAGATTCTGAGGCATCAACAAACATACCAGATCTCAAGGAGCGGCAGCTCCTACTACAATCACCAGCCAGCATTACACTGGTACCAACTTCGCCGATACCAGCAGAAATTCCTGAATCCACTCAGGCCCCAAGGCCAACAAGTGGAGGTCCACATCCAACTCCAACAAATCTAGAGACTAACCAGAAAACCCAGGTGGGCTTAACAGCTTCCAGGCCAGACACTGAGTTGTCTCATCAGGACTCCTAAATTCCTAATTTAAAAGGCGACCTAAATTCATTAATAAGAAGGGCACAAACAGCATCATACCTCCAATGCGGGTGCAGTGAAATTGTGGATAAACTGTCAACCCTCCCGACAATGCTCTCTGCCATGCTTAAGGAGCTGAAGGAAAAACCACCCGACGCTCCCAGAGACAAGTGCTTCGCTAATGATAGCAACGCACTCTCGACAGCAGAAACAACGTCCGAGCAACCCGGCAAATTAATTGTAACAGGCTTACTGCAAAGGGAAAGCACTTTAAACAGCAGCGGCGAATCGCAAAAGGCAATAAAGACAACTCCGGGAGTGACTACACTGAACGCCAAACAACGTCGCCAGCTAAAAAGAAAAGGCCGCAACCAGAAACCGATATTGAAGCAAGCACAGACATATCCAATTTTCATCAAACAAAGTTCAAACTTAATTACACGTACCACAGAGGATGGAAACCAAGGAGGAATGACCCTCACAGGGTTACACCCCCAAACAGCAGCATCCCTTAACCCAGATGCTAAGCCAACAAGACCAAAGGAAGCCCTCCCTAAGCAAGACAAAACAGACTTATACTCAGTACATGGAAAAACAACCAGCATAACCAGTCGTGGCCCTTCGCTTCCTAACACCAGTTCTAAGTCATATAGCCACGCCGGCCGGCCTGAGCAACAGGAACCAATGTCCCAAGTTGAGAAGCCTCCCCAGGGGAGCACTGGGCAGGAAACTGGGCTAAAAATCACCATCTACCGGGCAGTCAACGAAGTAATGGGGGAAGAGAAGACCGGTACATCACAGACAGAGGCACTCGCATCAGAGGGAAACCACGCAAGGACATTACCGGACCAGCTGAACCAACTCCCTCTCCCTAGGCAAGCCCAGATCCAGCAGGGAATAACACCTGCCACAGTTGGATACAATGAACCAGTAAAGAGAAAGCTTCGCATTCCCCAGGAAATGGCACTTTTGCCAGAGGAAAATCAAGCCAGGATAGTCCCCGACCAAACCCCACAGCCTGCTCCCATCGGGCAAGCTCAGACACCTCCGGGAATCACAATCCCGGCAATAACCATGAAGAGTGCCCCCAACGATCTTTGTGCAGCAGTGCAACAAGAGCAGAAAATGTTTAATCACCATGCTCAACAAAACATTGTCCCCTACCAAACAGGCACTCGGGAAAGCACAGTTCATCCGTCAAACGATCAGATGCCGCATAAGAGCTACATACTGCTCAAACCTGAATACATCACGAAAGGTCGCCAAGATGTGCTGAATCGTGGGAATATACTAAAACTACTTCGGGCAATTCCCACCTTGAACGATCTAAATACTTTAGACCTGCTTTCAATTGAGTTCCTCCCCGCCGATTATCCAGGAAAACCGGAAATAACAAGAGCACTATGGAAATCAGCGGTTATAGCACAAAGAATATTAAATCACCACACCACCTTTAAGGATTGGGGCAATCAAATCAGCCCCTACCATCCTCCAACTTACCCGGCACCGCTAATAACCAATAGCACAAGCCAAGTACAACAAAAAAGTTTCCGGCCTTCCACCTCGATTCTAAAAGGGGCCCTTGGCCACTCGGAGCCAAGAAGGGCTGATAATCGAGGTAAACAATTCTCGCCGTTAAGGGCGGAACTTTCAAGCAGATGGAATTCTAGCCTTTTAGACCAATGTGTCAGAACAATAACTCTCACACCAGTGCCACAATGACATACTAACTACGTAACTCAGGACAAAGTAGTGTCGAAAGCAGCAACAATTCGCCTTTGCTCGTGGAACGTAAATGGTTTGGCAGCAAAAACGGAGGACTCCGATTTCCTCCAATACCTGAACAATTTCGATATCATTATGCTACAGGAAACATGGCTCATAGAACCAATGCAAATTCAAGGTTTCCGCTGTTTCGCGCGCCCCGCCACTAAGGGGAGTAAAATGGGCCACGCCTCAGGGGGGCTGGCGACATATATCTCAATATCATCTATACTAACAGCGAAACTAACGGGGCCGGAGAATGATGTAGCATTACCAGTTAAACTCACCCTCCCATGGGCAGAGGCAAAGTCTGAAGTAATTCTGTTCAATGTCTACATCCACCCGAAACGAACATCAACTGACACAGTAAAACTAATAGAACTAATATCCTCACATGCAGACTGCTCAGAAGTCTCAAATTTCATTTTATCAGGAGACATGAATTTATTCTTAATGGGAACATCCGAATCAAAGGAAGTCTCTCTCCAATCACTATACTACAATTTACCTGAGCAAAGCACCTTTCCCCACGGGAGGCCAAACAAGACAAATCGCCACTTTCTGGAAGACCTGGAACACTTAAACCTGAGGGCCCTTAATGGAAGATCAGATAATGATACTCCTCCAGCAGCAAGCTACCTCACTGAGCGATCAAGTTCGCTTATAGACTATACGTTTGTTAGCCTTCCACTGTGGCAACATGTAACAGGCTTTAAAATGGGCGATATAGGAGACAGTGATCACCGCCCCCAGGAGGCCTCCCTAGTGGGCACAGCTACGAACAACATTCTCCCCGCTCTACAATTAGGCTCAAGTTACTCAACCAATTACAAGAGGATTAAGTTCTCGACAGAATCAATAAAGACCTTGACAGAAACAGCAATCAATCTGAAATTGGCTCAAACACCTGGCGAAAACCAGATAAATTCCTGGGAACGCTTTACAAGCAACCTCAGCTCTCTAAAGGCAACAGCTACAACACAAAGGATCTCACATGGGCAGTCACAACCGATCAATCTATCCATGAGCCAAAGAAAACAATTAAAAGGACACAAAAAATCATTAAACGGCTCGCTAAGATCTTTACACCACGACCCATGTAACATTACACTCCTCTCCAATGTGCGGGAACAGAGAACCAAACTAAAGAGGCTGAAATGGAATATTAACAACAACAATGAACAGGACCTCTGGGTAAAACTCTTGCACAACATCAAGCACGCCAGTGATAGATTCTGGAAAACAGTAAACAAGATAACAAACCCGAACTGTGTGGGCCCCACCTCCTATATATTAGAAGAAACATGGGCAACCTATTTAAAATCTCACTTCAGTGCCCAAAGCTTCACTGCCTCAACGCCGGGGAAGATCAAAATAGCGGAGCACGTAGTTGACACCATCGATTGTAGTAGGGAAAGTGCTAGCTTCCCCCCCGCAAACTCTACAGCTGGTTCATGTGTAAAGGCAACCAGCATACCCGCTGGAGTCAAACAACACAGCAAAAAAAGTACATCCGTCAATGAACAGCTCTTAATTAAAAAACAGATCAAGAAGGGAAAAAAGGATGGAGCTCCAGGGCCGAATGGTATTCCACCAGCAGTGTTCAAAGAAAAACCAGAGGATTGGGCAAAAATACTGCACTCACTATTTCTTGAAGTACGACATCTGGGCATAATTCCAGACTCTTGGAAAGGGTCGATAATTGTGCCAATCCATAAAACGGGCAGCAAGAAACAACCAGCCAATTATCGATTAGTAGCCCTGATCGACAATGAAGCTAAATACTTTGCGGGTACACTGCTGGAGGAATTGACAACTTGGGCGGAAAACAAAGAAATAATTCCGCTTAACCAGACAGGATTTCGAAAAAGCACCGGCACAATAACTAACATCATGGCAATGTCAATGCTAATGGACATGGCAAAAACCAAGCACATGCAGCTTCACGCTTGTTTCATTGATTACAGTGCCGCGTTTGATAATGTGGACAGGTCCAAACTATGGGCGAAGCTAGCCAGATGGGGTATTTCCAACAATCTTCTATCACTGATCATGCTCCTACACTCCAACACCTGGGTTCAAGTAAAATTGGGCTCAGGAACGCATCTTTCAAGGAAAATTCAAACAACGAAAGGGTTGAAACAGGGCTGCGTGCTGGCCCCCATGCTATTCAACCTATTCATGGCAGACTTAACCCCGGCACTTAACAACTGCAACTCGCACCCACCCAGGTTAGGGGGCTCCCCAATATCTAATCTACTCTATGCGGACGACGTTGTCCTACTCAGCTACACCGCAGTGGGCCTGCAACATCTCTTGAACTGTCTAGAGGTCTATGCAAAAGAAAATTGTCTCTCAATAAACTTAAATAAAACAAGGTCCATGACAATAAACAAGAAACGAAAAAAGCCCTATCAGTGGCGCCTGGGTAATAAACATGTCGAGTCAGCAGAGGCTTACAAATACCTGGGTATATATATAGACAAAGATGGTCTAGCCAACAGCCAGCAACAGGAGATCAAAAGGAAAGGGATGATTCTTGCACTCTCTCTGAAGGGAGTCTCAGCCAAATTACTGGGCCCTACTCTGAATCCACTTCTGATGGTAGCCCGGGCCAAAATATTGCCTTCTATTACTTACGGCACTGAGGCACTGTGTGGGAGAGTCAGCAATCTGCTGGACAAAACAGTTGTTAAAGCATATAGAACATTGTTCAGCCTCCCGACCTACACTTCACCGGCACAAATTCGTCTGGAATTTGGCCTTATAAAGCAAACTTGGGCTAGCTACGGCGCTTTCATTAACTGCTGGCACAAGATTAGGTCAGCAAACCCGAACACATTAAACTACCTCCTCTGGCAAGAGATTCAACAGAGGCCGAAATCACCCGTAGGCCAATATCTTGAGGAGGCTCTGACGATCACAGGCCTGTCCCCCTTATGGGACACACACTGCCTCCATTCGGCGTTCAAAAAAACGGTGTGGAAGACGCTGAAGACACTCTCCTTGCTAGAGGATAAGGCGACCTTCTCGCTCAGAGCGCATGCCTGGATGACCTTGGCCACATATAAGCACTTAGCCCCACAACATTACTTTAATCTGGGATATTCAAAAATACTAAAACAAACATTTTTAAAGTTCAGACTTGGAGTGTTACCAACTACGCAGCAGCTTCCACCTTGGAAAAGGGAGCAGGCTTTTACTCTCTGTAGTCTGTGCAATAAGGACTCGGGCGACATCATTCATACAATCTGCACCTGCACTGAGCTGTGTCAAGAAAGGAGACAGCTGCTAAAAACTTGCTTTAATCAAAGAGGTATCAGGACAAGGAGACAAGCTGTCCTGGCATGCTTTGATCCCTCATCACCACAACTGAACACTAGGTTAGTTAAATTTTCGAAGCAGCTCGCTTAAAAATGCCAAACTGATTGTCACTTTGTAGTCCATTGCGCTATGGGGGAAATTTTACTAAGTGATTGGATAAATCTTACAGCGGATTACAACCTCTCACAGGCAGTAAAGACAAAAACATCTGGGACATTTAAATTGTATTGACATTGAAACGTCTTTTGAAGGTCATGTTGCGACGCTCATGAGGGAGCATTCACTTTTAAATATGGAACATTTTAATATGGTTGTATTAATTGTATGCATTGCAATGGTTTTAAGTAACTATACAAATAAAGTTTTACCTAACCTAACCTACCGACCTCGCGGGGCTCACCAACAGGGTTGTTTCGATCAAATACGCTGTGCATGGCCTCGTAAAAATTCTTAATTTCAGCAGGAGTTGCTCCAGCTCCCGGAAATGGAGGAGGGAGGTGTGAAGTCAACTCTGTCTCCAGCTCCGCAGACTCGTGCCTAGAGCATCGGTGCTCCTAACCTCTTTCGACGAACGACGCCAGTTGAGATGAAGTCAAAGTCTGCTTGGACGACGACTTGTTTGCATACTCTCCAAGTGTCCAGATGACCTTGAATGGGAGGAAGAGGACACGGGGCTCTGTGAGCGATCCAGCGACCTCCTTTGCTTCGAATGGGTCGTGACCTCCTCAGAGTCTCGCTCAACGGTGACGAGCAACTTCAACGCCCGCTCCCTCAAGGTCTTCGAAGCCATCTCGTGGCAGTCCGAACATGACTTCGAATTGGGGTAGCGTTCAAGACACCACAGACATACGCAGTGGGTATTGGTAACCGACATTGTGCTGCAACAAGTCCCGCACAGTTTATAATCTGTCACCCTACCCAACATCCCTTGCACACAAAGTTGTCAAAAATATTGACAAAAGTAGAGAAAAAAGCCTGACAAACAGCAGCAGAGGGGTAGCTCTTCCCGGATCGGCACTTAAAAGGCGCGGAAAGAAAAGAACTGACATTTGCGTGCCTGGGTGGCACCTATGTAGGCACCGCAACGTGACAGACGCTGCCGAGGTCATTGACGACACGTGGAGTCGAATGGAGCCGCCCGATGTTGCACGCAAGGGGTATTGCTCAGCAAAAACTTCCGGATCCAGCCTGAAACCTGGGAAATTTAAAAGTAAGGAATCTGTAGCTAGCAGTCTCGATCAGATTATCTCTTTGCTTGATATCCTTGTCTGCTGTGTGAAACAATAAGAAATGGATATGTTACTGTGCCAAATGGCATAGCTTATAGTGGAATCCCGGAGAGCGATTGACATTCTGACATGGCGGTCTCGCTAACTACACCTATCACGTGACCGGTATCACCGTCCTGGTTCACCTAGGCTTGAGAGGCCATGACCATTAGGTATTTTAAGACGGGCGAAAATGGCGTGCACGTTTGAACACAGACCGCAGGTTGTTGTTGCTGTGCATTTGACTCTGGTAAGTCTACACGCAGTGAACGGGAGGGCTCATTAGTAGATATCGATGCGGTATGCACAGCGGGCAAGTTTGACCTACTTCTAGTTACACACTGATTTGTAGTTAATGTTTCCAGCGTAGCCAAGGAGGGACCTTCTGTATTTTTAGGCAATCATTTATATACCAAGCTGGTAAATTATCTAATCCGATATTGTCCGTATGAAATGTTCGTTATTTCGGGGGATTATTTATTTATGTCTTCAATGGCAGTGGTGACATCATAGATGGATAAGTGCTATTGGATTACCACTGGTTCCATTGTGGCCTTACCCGTTAATGCTAATTCTAGAGCAAGATATGTGACTAAATACATAGTGACATTGTTTGGACTAGAATGAGAGATCCACGAAATATTGTACTCTTGGACTAAAGGTTTTTCTTTTATATAGGTCTCGAGGGGGGACTAAATATGGTCCCTTTATACCATCCGTGGACGGGATAAATTTAACCCCTGATGGTTGTCCTAGGGTGGTTAATCAATAAATATTTTCAAATATTGTGACCAAGACGTACTGTATTTTAAGGTGAGATCTGTCTTCTAATATCAATATATTTGAGAGATAGTGTTATGAAGTGTACTAGTAGTTTGAAATTTGGACTCAAACGGGCAATAGGCACAGTCCAATTGGCTCTATAATACATAAACACAATTAAATCGTTTTTTTCCTTTTTAATGAACATGCTGTTTATTTATAGAAATTCAAGTTCTTAATATATATTCACCTGAGGTGGGATAGGATGAGGTATATTTGCATATATGTGAATAATATTCGTACATAGGTCAGTATACTAAATGTTAGCTTTTGTTCTGTTGGGTCCTATATGGGATCTTTGATGGTTATAAATGTATGTATATGTGGGCTGCTTTGTGTCACATCACATTCAGTATGTTTTTTTCTTTTTTGTGATGTGCTAAAAACCTATATTTAGGACGAGATTTCTATGAGATACATAGATATTTAATTGTGGTTTGTTTTTACTGTATGTAAGAACGTAGTGTCATTATATATGTTTTGGATGTGGTGATTTATACTGTCTTAGATGTGATTGTTTCAGCCCTGATGAAGTTCATATGTATCAAGGAAAGAAACGTGTTAGCTGAATTTTAAATTTGTATAATACAAAGGATTAACAAATGAAGATGATGGACTTAAGCTTGGAAAATTAACTTCTTTCCTGGCGCACCTTCCATTTGAAGAATTTCAAGATTTGACATTCATCCTGGTGGGGTTCTTGTGAGAAGTTGGCCTGATATGTGATGTCCACTATTCTAGTGGGCACCCTATATCAGTCCAAACAACCCTTATGGTGATGGTTGTAAAGTCAACCTTATAGACCAGCTATCCTAGTGGTAGCACGGAGAAAGCAGTCTTAGGCTAATACTTCAGAGAGCATGTGAAGCCAATTGTTTTACCAATTATAATCCCTTGAATACCAAATGAAAGGACACCACACAAGGTATATATCAAATATATATGTATTTATTACTAACACAACCCCTCTGCACTCTTTATGAGGTCAGAGTTCGAGATACAGCACAAGTTACTCAATAAGCATACTATAAGTTGCACAAATATAATTCTGCCCTAGGGGCCTCACAAACCATATACTAAGTAAGTAGTATAAGAACTACTTCAGGAAAGGTGAGTAGGCCTAGGGCCTAGAGAATCGCTGGGGCTACACTGAACAACCAAAGGTTAGGAAGTAGGAGTCCCACAGGATGCGTGTGCAGTGTCTAAACACACACACGAGTTACCATAGACTTTCCATGGGAACGTAAAAGTTACAAAGTAGTAGATTTCGGACACTTCCAGGAGGTGGCCTACGGGAAAACCCAGTTAAATTAGGACACTTAGATAGTTATTACCCATGGGAGCACCGGAGTACTCGAGTTACCTCACCCAGGGAGGCCGGGTGCATAGGTGTTCTTTCGTGTTGGGTTTCGTCGATCAATCCTATGGAGAGCTGCCAGAAAGTGCTGCAAGCGACCAGGAGGAAAGTGTCCGGATGGATCCAAGGGTGGATCGGAGCAGTGAAGAACCTGAAAGCAGAGGGGACAGAGTCTGGGTCACTAGCCAGTGACCAGGAAGGATCCAGGCAATGTCGAGATGCAGTCAGGTGAGGAGATGAAGCTCGTCTCTGCAGCCACGTGGACTAGGAGTCGACGACGACGTCCAGGAGCTGGATACGGACTGTTCCACGGAGGATCTAGCTGTTGGCGGTGTCGGTATCCGGATTGAAGCCAACAAACCTTGGCAAAGGCAATCCACCCAGGAAGGGAAGATCGGCTTCTGTTCAGACCAGCAAGGTCTGGGGAGCTTCCCCTTTACAGGAAAGCAGGAGCAAGCCCAGAGCAACCAGGCAAGCAGTGTTGTTTCAAAAGGATGTCTTCAGGGGGGCCACTAGCCAACGGGCTAGCAACCGCGAAGATGCGTCGAGGAGAAATGCAGGCGCAGGCCCCAGGCGGCACTCGTGGAGGGCTGAGCTTCGGTGCACTTACTGCTCGGGGTTGGGGCTTTTCAATCCCCAATGCACAACTTCGAGGACGCCTCAGAAGCTGCACAGTTAGCAAAAAGCAGGTACTGCAGGAGGTCCGGTCCCACGTCTCTCGTGTCCGCCACAGGTCTCAGCTTTGCTGTGGATGTGGGTCGGAGACAGAGAAGTCTGGAAGTCCAGAGGCTGCGTCGCTAAGTCTCAAAGTACTTTATTTGGTTAGAAATATAACCATAAAACCATAACACATAATATTACATTCACATGAAAAATAAAATATCCAAAGATTTCAGTAAAAAACGTAATTCCATAGTCACAGACTGTGAAAAAACAAGGTGATAAAAGAATTGTTACTACAGAAAGAATCTATAATTCATTGCATTTTAAAATTTCCATATGGATGATATCTATGTCCATACAATTTAATCCATCAAAGTTAAACCCAAGAGTGAGTCAAATTGATTAGAAGTGGGGATGATGTAACCACTCGATGCAAGACCACTTCTACCCATCAGGTAATTGCTCTGTGCTTTTTGACATGGGGACGGGACATATAATGTTCTGGGGTAGAATTCACTTAGGCTCCAGATGGATATAGGACCATCTCCTATTTGTGGCTGCCGTGATTGGAGATGTGGGACGACATATTTATTCTTGAATTTTACGAGTACCAAATCACCTGCAATGTTTTTTGGAAGAGGTCCTAGCCAGCCCACCCTTCTAACACTTAGTATAGTACCGTCGATGTTGGGTGGCAAAGGTCTATTTTTAGTTAGCCAGAACACAACCTAGTTTCTTAGGTCCTGGTGTCTTTCGTTTTTCCCCTTTGTGAGTTCTGGTACTCCCGAGAGGACGCACACAAAAGGAGCGGCCTCCGGTAGCAAGTGTAGGTGATTGGTTTTATATGACATTTTGTCATGGTTAGCCGCTGTCCCCTTATGTAATATAGATACTTTGTTCGGCCATACTCTAGGGTAAGAACTCCGTACTGTTGTGGCTGCTTTCGAGAAGTTTAAAGTTGTCATTTGTGAGGCTACTATTTGGTTATGGGTGGTCTTACTTTGTGTGGTGGTTTTAGGCATTTCTGTGGAGGCTGGGCGCTGTAGTTGAGAGGGTCCTGCCAGAGTTTTTATGAGTAGCGGGTTGGCCTTAATCGCTTCCTCGACACCCGTGAGCCTATCCCCTAAGCTGATCATTTTTTCAATCAGGGGAGATATTATTGATTTCATCATGTTTTCGATAGAGGCCCATAAAGAAGCCTGAATAGGTGCTTTAGGGGTGACAGTACTGGGAGTGTTGGGCAGTGGGGGATTTGGGTTTAGTTTTTGTTGCTTTGCCTGGCTCCCCATTTGTTCACCCCTATCTCTCTTCCTTTTATCAGAAAAGACCTGTGGGGACACTGTAGATTGGGAATTTACTTTTGGTCGTCCTAAAAGAGGAGTACCCTGGAAGCTTTCAGTTAGTTGGAATTGTCTACAGAACTGAGGACAGTGCTGTAGTGCAAGTAGGAGCACTAGTTTGCACAATTCCTGATTCCACAGGAGCGTACGTGGATTTACATATTTTATTTAGTTCCTCCATGTTCTGACCGACTTTTTCGGCCCTCCTTTGAGGGAGGATGATTGGATATGACTCTAATCTATCATCATTCTAGTGCAGGGATTAGAACTACAGATAGGGCCTATTCATAAGGCACAATAATGCACTTTCGTACCCTTTTCCTTAGATCAGGGCTTATAAACTTATGTTAGGGGATAGATTCATTAGTATTAGTGATAATCCATCCTTCTGCAAGAGTGTTAGTATACCTTCTATGGAGTTATGCTTATTTCGGGCCTTGTAGGCCTCAAACGGGAGAGACTCCATCTTGCTTTCTGCCCGGCAGCTTGAGAGGCTTCTAGGTCAAGTGTAATGTTTTAGTTTTGAAGTGTTGTTTGCTTGGAGAGAACCGGCTCAGGCTGGCCCTTATCGAAAGACTGTATTTTTCTCCACTCCGAAGACACATCAGGCCGGCCGGCTGGGAACGTGTCCTTGGTACGGGGAGGTACAAGAATTTGGTGGGGGGCAGGTTACTGGCCGTAACTTTCCATGAAAGGCCAAGCTTCCATATTAGCGAGAGCGTTAGGCTGTGAGTCAGTCAGTCCGTAGGCGGCAGCTAGCCGTTAGCATCAATGCCATTAATTATTTCCAGGCAGACAGTCGCCATTTTGAAGTCCGAGAAATATCATGAAGCTGATACTCTCTGAGAAAGATTGAAGAGGCAAGAGGAGTAGTGCAGAACGACCAGAGACAGAGAGAGAGACAGCAGCTAATAAAAGAGGAAGGTTCCAGTGACTTGGAGGAAAGCAGAGTAGACAGAGCATAGCAGTGCAGATGTGTACTCGTGACTGCTGAGGTGTGATTCTAAGACGAGCCAAGGCACAGACGAGAAGGGAACCTAGATGATTGCCGAACCCCGACTTAGTGTCCATAAGGTGACGTCCGCCCATACCCTATAGTGTGCACATTCTAACCTTTTACTTTTCTTTGCAGGATATATGTTATAGTATAGTATTGTGTTTTTATAATCATTGTAATAAAATACCCCAGTTCTTAGAGAACCAACATGTGCCTTGTATTCTTGTTCAATCAGGGTAACCTGGTCTTCTAGTCAGGCATCGTTTTCATGAACGGATGTAATCCCGGTCAGGTAAGAGGTGACTGAACAATGAGGGAGAGAGGGACCATTTGATGTGAAGAATAGAGGATACATGCTTCAATTTGGCAAGTTGTGGCAATTTCCGTTATTGTAGTATCATATCCCGAGTAGTCAATGAGAGATTCCTTCCAAAGGTATTTATAGGAGAGGGATTGTCGTTGGTAAGCGGCGTTAATGAGAACACCAGGTGGGACACTGGTGCATAGATCCGCCGGATTGCGGATCGAGCTGTGAGTGAGGGAACACTGGGGGGGACACCAGTGCTTAGGTCCGCCAGATTGTGGACCGGATTGTGAGGAAGAGAGCACTAGGGCTGCAGCCTAGTGTATAGGCACGCAGGATTGCGACTTGCCGAGTGAGCACTGATTGTGGTCAGTGTGTAATGGTAACTAATCAGAACTGCCCCAGGGTAGATTAGTCTGGGCCTAAGTTGCCGTGAGACTAACTGGTATGAGTGGGATACTGTAGAAAACCTATGCATGTACATTGCTATTTCCCCATCCTTAGGTACGAGATATATATATATATATATATATATATATATATATATATATATATATATATGTACATACCTATTGTAAATACGTTCTAAGGAGGGAGGTGATTACGTTCCGACTGGGTTGAAGGTGCTCTGAGGAGCTGACCCCATCGGGTCCAAGAATCCGGTCGTTACACTTCAGCAGTGATATATCTGGAGCTGCATCAGTAGTCTGTGAGAGAGAACACATACTGGAAGAACTATCCATGACTGGGGATAGTTCTATTCTCTCTAGTTCACTGGAAATGGGGAGAGTTGCCCTCTTTATGTAGTAGTCCATCGTTCCCTTAAGCAAGTCACTCTGGGAGGGATTATTTCTGGTATACCCCTTGCAGGTCATAGCGTAATGGCTTATATGAATTAAAACTGGATCAACATCAACCACCAGGAAATAGTTCAACTGTTACACTATGGTGACACTTTGGAAGGACCTGTAAGAAACTGGGGAATGCCAATGGGTATCTGTACCTTTTGTCTTTGTATTTCTTCCTTTCTTAGTTCGGATCAAAGGTGGGTGCCCTGTCCCGGCCTCTTCTGGCCTTTGATGGCCGCAGATTGCCCCGCCCTTGTCCGGGCTTCTCCCGGCGCCGACCCCCGCACGACCCTGCGACGTGGGGGGTAGCCTTGAATGTAAGCGCCTCCTGGCGCGGGTCAGAGCGGCTTCCTGCCGCAAAGGACGCTGGGTATTGTAGTTCCCCCGGGCCGGTCTCCCCTTGCACTGCGGCCGAGCTCCGATATTATAGCGCTTCGGCGGCAGGAGGAGACCCCAGCCAACAGTGGCGGCCAGGCAGTAGTTCGGGCTTCACAAACAGCCTCCCAAATTTCCCCCAACAACGAGCAGGGTTCCAGACTGATGCAGGTATGTCCCCCTTGAATTTAAGCGCCTCCTGGCGCGGGTCAGAGCGGCTTCCTGCCGCAAAGGACGCTGGGTATTGTAGTTCCCCCGGGCCGGTCTCCCCCCAATATATTGAGAGCCGTTTCTCATCTTCACCGCTCGGGTCCGATAAATCCCGTCGCTAAGTCTTCGAGTTCCGGCGGGAGCGTCGACAAAGCAAACTGGCAATTTACACAGGGTGGTCACTCCTTGACGACAAGGGAGAGGTATTCAGTCTTCCAGTCGAAATGGAACGTCGAAGGTTCAAGAATTCTTTTCAGAGTTTCTTCCAGGATAATCCAATGTCTCTAGACACGGCTCCTAACTTTATACTTATCTAAGGGGCTGGATTACCTGCTAGGTCCCTCCTATGGGTGGAACCTGAGAAGGGGGTGGTTACACCCCTTTCTCTTTGTCTAGTTTCACGCCAGAGCTGGGGCTGGAGTGCCCCAGCAACTGGTTTGAACCGGGCTATGCATGGAGCACCTTGTGTGCCCCAGGCAGTGTCTGAAAACAGCAGTTTCCATTGAACCCACCCTGCCCCAATCCACTACAGGCTATCAGGGAAGGTGCCAGCACCTCCCTTGACAGGAAACCTATTGTCCAGGCCTCCCCTGACGGAGTTTCGTCCAGCAGCAGGAGGTCAGACTCGTGTCTGTGGCAGCAGCATCCATTTTGTGATGCTGAGGCTCTGTTTAACGTTAACCGGGTAAAGCAGTAACTACATGTCTTCTCCCTCTAGAAGGGTGGAATGCTACCCCCACCGGCAGGACTGGCGGGGAGGGGAGGGTAGTATTCCAAAGTGTTTGACACCTTACACGACATGTTTTGATAAAGCCAAGTTAGCATTAACCGCGAGGATTATAATGCACTTAAGAGTATATGGTATGGCTGTATCATAGAACAGCTATAAAGACATGATTCCGAAAGCTGCAGACAAGCTCAGCTCATGCTAGAGCACCACCTCACATAAAACCAAGCACTCTGCCTTCAGGGTTGTCAAGGCCTGCCATAGGAGTGACTTATAGGTATATATGTGTCTACATATAATGGTATATATAAGGGTAGATATAGGAATACTATATCTAAGCAAGGGGTGATTACACCACCTTGCCCAAGCTGAGTGTTCAGCCTGTGGTGTCAGTTTGGATGGCCAGCCAGGGGTGGCATAATGCATGCTGCAGCCCCTGGTAGGCATTGGATGCACCTATGGTACACTATACAGGAGCTCACAAGGTGACCCAATTGGATATATACCTAAAGAACATGGAGTCCATTTTACAGAGAGAGCAGATAGCCTGGGGCCCTGATTAGCAGGATCCCAGGCCAACTAAGTCAAAAACCAGCAAAACACTAGGCAAAAAGTTGGGCTAACCTTATAGTCAGATATCCACCTTTCTACAGTTCTGTGCAGAACTACCCCTTTTTGTTGTCACTGAATAAACAACCTTGCCTCAGGGCAGAAGGCAGTAGTCATCCTACTAGTCTTCTACATGCTGTCGATACTGTGTCTCACCTGATCCTCTTACAAAGGCTGGAGGAGAAGGGTATCATGGGCCATGCTCCTAAATGGATTTGGCCCTTCCTAGCAGATAGGCAACAGGCAGATTTCCTCTTGCCCCCACCTCCCATTCTAGGGCCGTAACCTGTGATGTCCCCTAGGGCTCTTCACAAAGTCCAACTTTTTTTAACATTTATTTGGCCCTGCTAGCTCTGAGGGTGCAAAGTTGGGGGTATGACTATTGTATCCTATGCGGACGATACTCAATTTATGTAACCCTTCCATCAACTTGACACTGTTATTGGGAATTTTCAGAGCTGTCTGAAATTCATTGCTCAATGGATGCATAACAGTTGTCTAAAACATAAATTCTGATAAAACAGACATTTTGATGCTTGGGTCTGTTGCCCCCTTGATGCCTTGCACCTCTGGCCATCTGACTTGGGATCCACCCCCATCCATTCCCCATTCCACAGTTCTTGGGAACCTAGGTGTCATGATCAACAACCCTCTCTCCTTCAAACCCCAAATTAAGGCCATGGCAGCCATCTGCTTCAGTATATTTAAAACCTTGAGACATGCCACTGGAAACCCGCACGGGTACTGCACATGCAAGTATCACTTCCAGGCTAGATTATGTCAAAATACTCTAATTAGGTATCTCCCAGTATCTGGTGTCCCCACTGCAGCATTTCCAAATGTCACAGCGTGGCTTATTCTGAAATCCCCAAACATTAGTCTATCAAACTAGGGCTCAAAGAACTTCACTGGCTACCAATTAATTTGAGGATCAAATTTGAAATACTTATGATCACTCACAGAGCTCTCCACTAAAGAGGTCCCACATACATCCAAAACATGCTCCAACATTACTCTCCTGCAAGGGCTTCCCGCTTATCTAATCTCAACCTCCAGTGCATCCTCAGCTATCGCAGAGCAGGAGGCAGATTTTTCTTGGTTCTGTTGCCGGGCCTTTAGAACGCTCTCCCTCTCTCACTCCATTATATATTGTACGAAAGCCTCTTTAAGGTACAGTTGAAAACAGTGCTGTTTGCAAGCTGTAACCCTTAGCTCCTGCTGGTCTCTCGTAAGCACCAGGAAGCTTAATCTGAAGCTACAGTTGTGGTCTATATTAGTTAGGCTACTTACGCAGTAAAAATCTGTTCTTGACACGTAGAGCTGTAAATTCATATGCTTTGCATACTCCTGCCAACTAGTGTTGGGTCTGGATGTTTGCAAGTTGTTTTTCTTCGAAGTCTTTTGAGTCATGAGGTAAGGTGACTCCTCCTTTTGGTGATAGTGCGCATTGGGCATCGACTCCATTGTTAGATTGTTTTCCCGCAAGAGGGTGAGAATGGAGTAAGTGAGTGTCGTAAAGAGATGCCCCTGCCTATGTAATGTATATAAAGAGAACTGCAACAACTACAGGTGTCCAGGGAGGAGGGAGAGCCCATGTGAATCTACAGCTCTACATGCCCAGAACAGATGCTTACTGGGTAAGTAACAATCTGTTTGAGGCATGTGTGCTCTAGATACACATGCTTTGCATAGACTATATAGCAGTGTTCTCCCAAAGTTGTGCCTAACCAGTAGATGTTGCAGTTGTATGGAAAAGTGTCTTTAGCATTGCTTGTCCTACATTGGCTTGTAGGCGTGCTAACACATCCACACAATAGTGTTTAGTAAATGTGTGTGGTGTGGACCATGTTGCTGCTTTACAGCCATAGAAATGTTACCTAAAAAGGCCAAATATACCCCTATTTTGCAAGTGGAATGTGTTCTAAGGGGTATAGGTAAAGTTCTTTGAGCAAGTATGAATGCATTTAACAATCCATCTGGAAATGTCTGATTTAGAAATAGGATTGCCTTTGTGAGGTGGAGCAAATGCAACAAAAAGTTGCTTTGTTTTAGGAAATTGTTTTGTCCTTTCAATATAATACATTAACGCTCTTCTGACAAAGTTTGTTTAGAGCTCTTTCTGCAACAGAATTCGGTTGAGGGAAGAACACAGGTAACTCAACTGGTTAAGGTGAAAAGCAGAAAAAACTTTCGGGAGAAATTTAGGATTGGTGCAAAGAACTACCCTATCTTTATGAAGTTGAAAGAAGGGCTCTTCTAAAGTTAATGCTTGTCGCTCACCAACTCTCCGTAATGAAGTGATGACACTGAGGAAGGCAACCTTCTATAACAGGAACTGAAAAGGACATTTGTGGAAAGGTTCAAAGGGTGGATAGATGAGTCTTGTGAGTACAATGTTAAGATTCCACACCTGTGTTGGAGGTATTCTGGATGGAATGAATCTTTTTAAGCATTCCATGAAGGCTTTAATAACCGGAACTTTGAACAATGATGAATGCCGTCTGTTTTGCAAATATGCAGCGAGTGCTGCAAGGTGTAATCTAATAGATCTATAAGCTAGGACAGATCGTTGTAGATCCAGAAGGTAACACAATGTTTGAAGAAAACATCTAAAAGAATAATTTTGTTGCCATCACAGTATATAACAGAACATTTCCATTTTGCTGCATAACAAGCTCTGCTGGTTGGCTTTCTTGCTTCTTTTAAGATATGCATACAGTCTAGTCGCATATTTAAATATCCAACCTCTGTAATTTCAGGAGCCAAATCGCTAAACTGAACTCCTTTGGTTTTGGGTGCCTGATTTCTCCATGGCTCTGTGTGAGAAGGCCTGAGCTGAGATGCATTTTTTGATGTGGAACCACTGATAGTTCTAACAGTGTGGTGAACCAAGGTTGACGAGCCAATGTGGGGGCTACTAGAAACAGTGAGTGATGTTTGCCTGAGCTTCCGGACCAGGAACGGAAAGAGTGGGAGAGGAGGAAAAGCGTATACAAATATCCCTGACTAATTCAACAATAGGGCATTGCTTTTAAAGAGAGGGTATGGGAACCTGGAGGCGAAGTCTAGGCATTTAGCACTGTTCACTGTGGCAAACAGATCTATTTGTGGGAATCCCCATTCTTGAAAATATGTAAGGAGAACTTGGGGATAAAGTTCCTACTCGTGTTTTTGCGGTCTCCTTCTGCTGAGGAGGTCTGCATTCAGATTGTTCACCCCTGGAAGATGTTCAGACAGGAGATGAATTCTCTAATGGATTGCCCAACTCAAAATGGTCTGGGAGAGACGTGACAGTTGGGGAGTCTGCCCCCCCCCCCGTTTTTGTATATAGTACATAGCTGTCATGTTGTCCGTATGAACTATGACAAATTTGCGCATGTGGTGAGATTGAAAAACTTTGAGTGCTAGAAATACTGCTATAAGCTCTAGATAGTTGACGTGTAGATGTTTGTGCTTGGTGTCCCTGAGAGCCAGAATTGTGTCATCTTGGAGATGGGCAACAGAACCTTGTAGAGATCAGTTAGCATGATCTGTGGAATAGGGTCGATGAAGGGTCGCCCTTTTGATACATTTTGTGGATTCCACCACTGCAGAGAGCGATGGGTGAGGCTGTCTATCAACACTCGAACTGGTAATTGACCCTGTGATTGATTCCACTGACGTGCTAAGCATTCTTGTAGGGGACGCATATGTAGCCTTACACGAGGCACTATTGCTATGCATGACGCCATCATCCCTAGCAATTGCATGAAGGTTCTGGCTGATTAATTTTGGTTGGATTGAAACTTAAGTAACAGAGCTTAAATGTTGTGAATTCAGATTGCATTGGGAGCGGCTAGAGCTTTTTGAATGTCGCAATTGGCTCCCAAATAAGAGTGTGTCTGTGAAGGCTACAGGTGAGACTTTGATGCGTTTACAATGAAGACCAACCAGTGGAGTAAGTCTATCATGACCTGAGTGTGTTGATACTTTTGGTGTGTGCTGGGTTTGATGAGCCTGTTGTCTAGGTATGGGAAGACTTGGATATGTTCTCTTATGAGATGAGCTGCCACTACTGCTAGACATTTGGTGAACAATAGTTACCCCATTAGCAGTAGTTACTACTTAGCAGTAGCTCCTACGAAGGGGAGAACTTGAATTGGTAGAGTTCGCCTGCTATCATAATCTGATGAATTTGCGATGAGCTGGATGTATGGGAATGTGAAAGTATGCGTCTTAAGTCCAGTGTGTCAATAAGATGAATAACACGGAAGTATGGAGGGATAAATCACAAATTTATTTTCGACTAGGGCACAATTAATTACCCTAACGTTGTTGTTATATTAAACACAAATTACCAATGATTTAGTTTATCACACATGCCATTGGACCAGTCTCTAGTCCACCAGTTGCTTCAGAAATTATTTTCTTTTTTTAAAAATACGATATATACATAGACTTACATGAAACATACAAATATGCATATACATATATACACAGCACAGTTTCTCTAATGCACTAACTAGAAATGAACAATACTTAGTGTTCACTCATACTGTCTGATTGATACACTTAGAGGTAATTCAGCTGGCACACGAGTTATAAAACGTCTATCTTTTCAAAGGTGTGCTTACAAATAATTCAACACGCTTGCATTAATGGGACTCCTATAAAAAAAAAAGCTGTCAACGAGGACGTGTTCCAGCCATCAATTTCTTCAGGCCCCCCTCAGGACAAGGGTAATGCAATATCCATATGCCTGCTTAGCATCACCGGATCTCTTACTCAGGCTCAGAACCAATCCCTGAGTCTGGACGCTTTCAGCGTTCCTGGAGCTTGCACTCTAGAAAGCGCTACCTTAAATTGTGCTTGCCATCTGTATACCCCGGGCCTCTGTTTCCAGTTTGACAAAGACAAAATCGTCATCCGTCTCCCTTCTATTTGAATAGACTGCATTCTAATAGGCTCTGTGTGTTCTCCGCCTGAAATTTCGAATGCGGTCCGGTGTGGACATAAAATCGCCTTGTTGTAGAAGTGGAAGTACCTGTTGGAAGTGTTACCATAGGAAAATGTTCTGAGAGTATGTACTGGTTTAACACTCTGAAATCCCAAATTGGTCTTAAGAAGCCGTCCTTTTTGGGAATTATAAATATAGAGAATAACCCCTGAACATTGGTAGTGTAACGGAACTGGTTCTATGGCTTCTTTCTGTACTAGGGATCGCACCTCTTGAATGAGTAGCTGTAATTGAACACATTAGATAATAAAAACACAATTTACACTGGGCCAACTGGCAAGGGCAGAATTTACTGGGGATTATATACACGGGTCAGGGCCACGTGGACCACTGTCAGGAATAAGTACTTTGTAGAACTAGCACTTTGTAGAAATAGCCCTCTGTAGGAATAGTACTTCGAACATAGAATACTTGTAGCACCAAATAACAAGGGTAGAACACAACCAGTAACCACTGGTAAAAGGTAAGTACACCCTACGCAATCCTAAAGACCTTAGGCATATCTCACGCACCTATACTAGGAAAATAACCTCCTAAGCATAAAAATACATTTAGGGGTATAGGCATAAAGGCATTGCATATTATGCAGAAATCACACTAGGCAAGTAATCACATTTGCGCAAAAATCACATGAGGCATAACCATGTACTCCAAGCAAGGGCACAAAAAAATTGAACTGTCCCCAGGCCAACTTGGCTTCTCAGAGGGCTGAAACGCCCTGTGTCCACAATGTCAGGGCTGGGCTGCGCAGGCAGCCAAAGAAGAGGGCGCAAGGGTTCCAGCGGCCCGGAGGGGATTCTTCTCGCGGCTCGGGCCGCAGCGGTGCAACGCGGGGTAGGCACCCGATTAAAAGCCAAGGTCCCTGGCAGGGTGGGCCCCCGCTAGGGCATCAAAAATGACAGACAAGCGGGGTAGGCACCCGCGGGGCATGAACAGAATGCGGGGTAGGCAACCGCCAATCACAAGGTGCCAGAGGTTGCAAAAACGCGGGGTAGGTTGGCACCCGCCTCAGTCATAAACCTCAAAAAGGCGCAAGAGGGGTAGGCTCCCTCCAAAGCTAAAATATAAAGCAGGGTGGGTTCCTGCTAGAGGTAATTAGAACAAGCAGGTGGGCACCCGCAAAACCAGGAAGGAGGGGGGAATCCCTCGGCTGGGGGATTCCCTCTGAACAGCAGCGCGCCATCCAGCGCTGCCAGGAGAAGGCAAAGGGCTCCTTGCAAATGAAGATGTAGCGCTTCCCAGGCGCTTTGAGAACAAAAGTCCCAGGAAAGTCTCTTGAAGAATGCAGGGGGGGGGGGGTCAAAGGCTGGGCCCAGGGGCCAGCTCACAGGGCCCTCCAGCAGGGAGGCAGTCCCCAATGGCGGATCCTCCTGGCTCCCAGCAGCAGCAACAGGCCCCCCTCAAGTTAGGATGAGAAGAACATATTTCATGGGGTCACAGCCCCTTCTTATACACCAAATCCCTTTGTCTCTAGGATGAAGGGTCGGAAGGGGGGGGGGGGAGGGGGGGGGACCAGACGCATCTGGTTCTGGAGCACCCTGTTGTGCTCAGTCCCTCTCCCCATTCACTGGACAGGCTAGGAACATCAGTCGCACCACAGGGGGCGGAGCAAGCATTGTGTTGGGAAGGCCCAGCTCTATTCAGGTCCCAGGTGCACTACTCCCTGCCATCAACAAGCAGATGTCTCCATTCACCACCGGGGCAGACCCATCCTGACTCCTGGAGCCAGGCACACCAGCCAGTTCCAATAAATCACAAGCCAGACAGTCAATTCACAATGACACAGACATGCCAACTTCTAGAAGTGGCACTTCCACACTAGACACAGCAAATCCGCACACATCATTGCGCAGCTTTTACTCTCACGAGTTCGCACATACCAAACTCGACCCTGCACTCCCCACACATCAGGAACTACCATGGACACACACATTCCCCATGCATTCCTATAGGAGGGCAGGCCAATCTCACCACACGCTTTACAATGGGACACAGTGCTAAAGTGAGCAGAAGCCACAAATCACTAACACCAGGTCACAACTAAAAAGCAAAACGTTTATGGGTGAACCTGCCATAAGGGCCAAGTCCAACATCAGTTGTTATGGATTGCCAAATGGGGAGAATCTGTTGAAGTCTACCCTCAACAGGTGTTAAGTAATCAGGGGAAGTGTGGGCAAGTCACTGTTTGTTAGGGGTGGTACGTGTTGAGGTGCCTCTACCCCTACCTTTGGAATAATTTCCCCTATACCCTACTCTATAAAAACCTCTAGAGGGAGAGGATTGGGTATAAGTGGAAGCATTTGGGTCTGAGGGTGTGGTTTTGGACCCTCCTATGTAAAAAGAGCTACAAAAGGAGCCAAAACAAGCTTCTATTTAATGGGGACTGAAGTGCTCCTATGGATTTTGCCACTTCAGTATCTTTTTTTATTTTTTCTAGGGATTGGTGTACTACAGGACCAAACAGGTGTTCTTTATCAAAAGGGGTGTTTAAAATAGATTTTTGAACCTCGGGTTTAAAACCTGAAATCCTAAGCAATGCATTCTTTCTGAAGAGAATGCTGGTATTTATTTCCCTAGCACCACTGTCAACCGCATCTAAATCACATCTAATAGAAGAGGTTGAACTAAGTCTTTTGCTTTGTTTTTGTGTTCTTCTGGGAAATATTGGAATAGTTGCTCCATCTCTACCCAGTGTGCTTTGTCGTATCTAGCTAGAAGGCCTTGTGTATTTGCGATGCGCCAGTAGTTACAAGCTTGAGCGGCTACATGTTTGCCTGAAGCATCTATGAGTTTAGATTCTTTATCTGGGGGAGGAGCATCACTAGAAGTTTGCAAATTAACTCTTTTGCTAGCGTTGGAGTCTACAAGGGAGTCAAGAAGCAGCTGACATCTTTAATAAAGATAGGATCAGAGGGCGAAGGTTTGTATTTTTTATCAACTCTAGTAGTCAAAATTTGTGCTCGCACATGGTCTTTGAAAATGTAATCCACATGCCTCATCATGCCCTTCAGGATAGGGAGTGTCTGACTTGACCTGTGTGTGGCCCCAATATGAATGTCAGCAGCCCTACATTCCAAGAACAGATGCATACTGGTAAGAAGCATATTCCGTTCGAGGCATGTGGGCTGCTGAATTCATATCTGTGCATAGAATGTATAGCAGTCTCTCCCCTAGCGGTGGTTGCCCGTGCCAGCTGCAGCAGTCTGCAAAAGAATTTTGAGAACAGCCTGTCCTACAGCTGCTTGGAGTGAACATCTACGCAGTAGTGTTTGGTAAATGTATGTATGGTAGACCATGTGGCTGCTTTACATATCTCGTCTAGAGGAATGTTTCCTAGGAAAGCCATGGATGCCCCGTTTGCGTGTGGAATGCGCTCTTGGGGGAACTGTTAAAGTGCGTTTAGCTTTAATGTAACATATTTGGATGCACTTAACTATCCATCTTGCTAAACCATTTTTGGAAATGGGGTTGCCTTTGTGCTGTGGAGAAAAGGCAACAAACAACTGTTTTGTCTTCCTGAAATCTTTTGTCCTGTCTATGTAATATAGGAGAGCCCTCTTAACATCTAGTGTGTGTAGAGCCCTTTCAGGTACTGACTGTGGATTTGGGAAGAACACTGGCAGTTCTATTGTTTGATTGATGTGGAAGTGGGATACCGCTTTTGGCATGAATTTAGGGTTTGTCCTAAGCAAGACCCTATTCGCGTGAATTTGGATGAATGGCTCTTGAATAGTTAGGGTTTGCAGCTCGCTAACTCTTCTAAGCGAAGTAATCGCTACGAGAAAAGCCACCTTCCATGTTAAAAATTGTATTTCACAAGAGTGTAAAGGTTCAAAAGGTGGTCCCATTAGTCTGGTTAAAACAACGTTTAGGTTCCAGACAGGTGAAGGTGGGTGTCTTGTGGGGGGATCACTCGTTTGAGCCCCTCCATGAATGCTTTAATTGCAGGCACTCTGAATAGCGAAAGGTGCTGCCTGTTCTGAAGGTAAGCTGCTATGGCAGCTAAGTGTATCCTTATGGATGTATAGGCTAGATTGCAGCGGTGTAGGTGCAAAAGATAGCATATGATATTTTGAGTTGATGCGTCTAGTGGGTTTATGTCATTGTTGTTACAATAAATGACAAAACGTTTCCACTTTGCCGCATAGCATGCTCCTGTTGTAGGTCTCCTTGCCTCTGTGATAATGTTCATGCAGTCAGGAGGTAAGTTTAGGTAGCCAAACTCTAGGACTTCTGGAGCCAGATTGCAAGGTTCAGCTGCTGCGGATCTGGGTGATGAATGTCTCCATGGCTCTGTGTTAAGAGACTGGGTGTTAGTCGTAGTCTTTGATGAGGCACCACGGAAAGTTCTAGGAACGTGGTGTACCACGGTTGCCTCGCCCATGTTGGAGCAACCAGGATTAGCGTCATGGAATTCTGGCGCAGTTTGCGTGCCACTAGCGGTATCAACAGTGCTGGTAGAAAAGCGTAGGCAAATTTGCCTGACCAGTTCATCCATATCGCATTGCCCTGAGACTGCGGGTGTGGGAACCTTGCAGCGAAGTACTGGCATTTTGCGTTTTGTGGCGAACAGGTCTATCTCTGGTTGTCCCCACTGTTGGAAGTATGGTTGTAGCACTGTGGGATGAATCTCCCACTCGTGCACCTGTTGGCTGTGCTGCTGAGCAGATCCGCTATTTGATTGTCCTTGCCTGGGAGGTGTTCCTCCATGAGAAAAATGTTTCTCTGAATGGCCCACTTCCATACGCTCTGAGCTAGATGTGACAGCTGTGGGGAGTGTGTTCCTCCCGGTTTCTGTATGTAGTACATTGCAGTCATGTTGTCCGTCCGGATCAACACGGTCTTGCTGCACAGATGTACTTTGAACGCTTTTATTGCCATAAAAATTGCCATCAGCTCCAGTAGGTTGATGTGCATTTTCTTTTGCTGTATGGTCCATAAGCCCTGCACTGTGTGGTGGAGGACATGGGCTCCCCACCCTATCAGGGATGCATCTGTCGTCAACACTATTTGTGGTACAGGCTCTTTGAACAGTCGCCCCTTGCAAAGGTTTTGTGGATTCCACCAATGCAGAGAGTTGTATACACGACTGGTCACCAACACTAGGGGCCAGAAGTAGGTAATTCCTATTTACCGACTCTTAAATACCAAATTTTACCGATTCGGTATTTAAGAGTCGGTAAATAGGAAGGGGGAAGATGTAGGTAATTCTAATTTTAGAATTACCAAATCGGTATGAATCGGTATTTACCGATTCGGTAAATACCGAATCGGTATTGCCCATTGATTCCTATGGGCCATGAAGCCCATAGGAATCAATGGGAAAATACCGATTCGGTATTTACCGAATCGGTAAATACCCAATCCTGCAAGGGTGCAGGGGGTGTCACTTTGACACCCTCTAGCACCCCAAGTACAGGCTTGTGTGACATGTGGGGCACACATACATGCCCTAAGGGCATGTCTATGTGTCACATGGCACAGGTGTACATGCACAGATGTGCATGTACACCTGAATTCGGTATTTTACCACCCAATTGGATTGGGTGGTAAAATACCGAATCCTAAAGGCCTGCAGCACTGAACAGTGCTACCTACATCAGGGTTTTACCGAATTGGTAAATTTACCTAATCTGTAAAATTAAGGGCGCTACATCTCAAAATCCAATTACCGGTCGGTAACGGCCGAATTCGGCTGTTACCGACCGGTAATTGGCGACCTACATCTGGCCCTAGGTCGTTTAATTGTCCTTGATCCTGGTTCCACTGACGTGCTAGGCACTCCTGCAGTGGACGCATGTGTAGCCTCGCGTGAGGGACTATGAAAATGCATGAGGCCATCATGCCTATTAGTTGCATGAACACTTGGGCTGGGAGCGAGTGTTGGGGCCTGAACCTTTGGATCAGCGTCTGAATGCTGTTTATTCTGGCAGAATTTGGCTGTGCTTTTGCTGCCAGAGTGTCTATAGTGGCTCCCAGGTACTGTTGTACGTGGGCAGGCTGAAGATGGGACTTTGGGTAGTTCAGCGAGAAACCTAAACTGTGCAGGAGGTGAATAGTGCGTGACATGTGGCTGGCACATTGCTGGGCTGACTATGCTTGTATTAGCCAGTCGTCCAGATATGGATAGACATGAATATGCTGTCTTCTCAGATGTGCAGCTACTGTCGCTAGGCACTTGGTGAATACTCTTGGGGCTGTTGTCACCCAAAAAGGAAGGACTTTGAATTGGTAGTGCTGATTTTGCATTGTAAACCTGAGATATTTCCTGTGTGCTGGGTGTATCGGTATATGGAAATATGCGTCTTTGAGGTCTAGTGTTGCGAGGAAGTCTCCTTGACGCAACAGTGGTAATACCTGCTGTAGAGTGAGCATGTGGAAATGCTCTGATAAGATGTATTGGTTTAGGGGCCTGAGGTCTAAAATTGGTCTGAGAGACCCGTCCTTCTTGGGGATTAGGAAGTACAGTGAGTACACCCCTGTACCCTGGTGTTCTAAGGGTACTAGTTCTATGGCCCCTTTTTGTAGCATGCTGATGACTTCTTGCTGCAATAAGTGTAGGTGTTCTGCGGATATAGGACGGTGTCTTCGAGGTATGTTGGGTAATGTGGAGGTTAATTCTAGGCAATAGCCATGACGGATAATTTGCCTCACCCACCTGTCTGTAGTTATGTTTTCCCAGACTGGCAGGAACTGCTGTAACCTTCCCCGGACAAGTGTTACATGGTCTGGGGGTAGTGACAAGAAGTTACTGTTTGGTATTGGTAGAGGATCTGGTGGTGTTATTACCTCGTCCTCTACCCTTGTTGTTATTGCCACGGTATCCACCTCTACTGTTTTTATTGTAGGTGCTTTGCGTGTTCCCTTTCTTGTAGGAGGTTTGCTGTGTTGAGCCTCCTCTTGCAGCTCCTCTGTTGCCGGAGCAACGAAAGGAGCCGCCTCTGTATTGTTGTGACTGCAAGGCGCCCATAGACTTGGCTGTCTTGGTACCCTTCTTCATTTTGTCTAATATTGCTTCCACATTAGGAACAAATAAATAATCAGGGTTTACAGGTTGATTGAGTAAAGTGCTCTGAACCTCATTTTTAAACCCAGAGATGCGGAGCCACGCATGTCTTCTGAGCATGATACTGGTATTGATAGCCCTGGCTGCTGTGTCTGCCGCATCTAGCGCACATTTGATGGAAGCGTTAGATATTAGTTTTCCCTCTCGTAACAGGAACTCTGTCTAAAGGTCAGGTAGATGCTGGAGAATTTGCTCTAGTGTGTCATAGTGTGCCCTGTCATACCTGGCTAACAGGGCTTATGAGTTTGAAATTCTCCATATGTTAGCTGCTTGAGCAGCTACCCTTTTGCCTGAAGCCTCCAGAATTTTAGACTCCTTGTCTGGAGATGGAGCCTCGCCTGTAGTCTGAGAATTAGCACGTTTACGTGCATTGGATACTACCAAATAGTCTAAAGGCAGCTGTCCCTTAATGTATGTAGGGTCCACTGGTGCTGGCCTATATTTCCGCTCTATTCTGGGGTTACTGACACGTGCCCTGGTTGTTTCCTTAAATATGTCCCCTGCGTGTTTAAGCACCCCTTTTAACATTGGCAATGTTTTGACTGATCTTTCAGAAATGTTAAAAGTGTCAAAGAGGAAGTCTTCCTCAATGGGATCTGCATGCATTTCCACGTGGTGATTGTATGCTGCTCTTTCTATCAATGCATTGAAAGCAGCTGTGTCCTCTGTAGGCGAAGTCTTAACAGGGTATGCAGTATTGTCTGGAATGGGCTGAGAGTCTGCAGGATCACCAGGGTCAGACCATGGTTGATTCTGATTGTCCTGGTCATTGTCCACCGGATAATTGTACAGTTCATTATCCTCATATTCCACATCCTCATCTGTGCATGTGGGAGAATATGTATAAGTCTCTTGCATATGTGGTCTGATAGGCTCAAAGAGAGTTGGAGATGTAGAAGTGTCTCTTTTCTTTTTGAGTGGTATCTTATAGGTCTCAGCGTATGTGTCTGGTCTGATTTTCCTCTTGTATAGCGTAACTGACAGTATCGGGGTCAACATACAGTTTTGACTGTTCATCTGTTGAGGTCTCTTGCTCTTCAGGGGCTTTAGCTCTTTTCCCCGTTATCGCCTTTTTTGTTTGTGTCGGTTCGATTTCGGTTGTTGGTTCGACCGCTCTTGGCTTCACGTGTGTTGGAAGACCAAATTTTATAGGTCCGAGGGACTTCGGTGTATCAACAGTCTTTTTAGTCTGTATGAACTTCTTCGGAGCCATAATCGTTATCGACCCGACTGTTCTCGTTTGTTCATAACCACTTTTTGGCCTTGTGTCTTCGGAGCTTGCTGCTTCGGAGCGATATTTTGCTGCCTCGCTCGACCGACCCCTTCGGTTCAATCCTTGACTTGGGCTTGAGTGTCTTTGTGTGCACCGGCCTTGGTTTGTCGACTTTCTGTTTCGGTTCAACAACCGTCTTCTGCTTGGGTCCTTTGTTTGTGTTGCTTGGTGTCAACATCGATCTCGTCGGTTCGACGGCCTTTAGCTTAGGCGTGGCCATGGGTGTACTGGCTCTCGGCTCGACAACCCTTATATGCGAACCAGCCGGGTCGACACCCATTTTGTTTTTGGTCGGCTCCGATGGATCCACACCTCTCGGTCCGAAGACTGTAAAGTCTATCAGTTCCGGTTTATGTTTTGGTTCCATTACTTACGGATTCGATTTTACCAAGCTATGGTAATGCTGCATCGATGGCTCTGGTCTTATATTCTTAGCCGGGCTGAATTGCGGGGCTATAGAATCGATGTTATGATCTTGGCTCAGGCCTTCCGGCGATGCCTCGACCTGAGACTCTGGAAGCGTATCGGTAAATGTACTGGGCTCCGTACTCACGGTTGGCCCAGTGTCCTCACCGGAGTCGTCCTCGACAGCTCCGATGCCAAGATCGTCGTCCCCTACCTCGACGATGTCTTCTTCTTCGTCGACGTAGTAGTTGGAGTCATGTTCTGACCCCTGCTCCGACTGCTGATCTGAGTCTTCAGCTTCGACGACCTCTTCGTCTTCTTCAAAGATATTTTCCGGGTCAGGCACTGGCTTCTGCATCGTCTGCCTCGCTGCTCTTCGAATCCGAAGTGTCTTCTTTGATCGAAACTGTGCACAAGCTAAGCAGTCGGCTTCATTGTGTTCTGGATATAAAAACTTGTTACACACAGGGTTTTTATCTATGTGTAGATATTTTGAGTTACAGTTGGGGCATCTTTTGAATGGACTTCGTTCCATCGACGATTGGTCCCTTGGTGTCGAAAAGGCCACGCGGCCCGATTCGACGTCCTGAGTAGAAAACAACAGGAATAAAGTTGTCGCCAACGATCGAATAACAATACCGACGACCCCAAAGGCCTTTTGGCATTTTAGAAAGTTTTTAATTGATTCCGAACTCAGAGTTAAAAAATTACATGCGAACCCAATGGCGGAAAAAAACAATCTGAGAATGGAGAGGATGCCCATGCGCACTGTGGTCCAAGGGAGGAGCCACCTATCTCGTGATACTTCGAAGACTCTTCCAGGACAACAATGTGCAATCATCCGGACCCAACACTAGGCGACGATCTATGCACAGATATGAATTCAGCGGCCCACATGCCTCGAACATGAATATCTTCTTCATCAATATTTTCCAATTCAGGCTGTGAAAGTGCAGACCCCTGAGGTGTAATATGTAAAAGATCTAGATGTGGAGAAGAGGGTGGAAATGTAGGGGATGGTGGCACAGGATAAACAGGACTGGTAGCCACATCCTTCTTTTTCTTTAAAGGATTCCTATAGTTAGAGTCCTCAGAAGGAAGCTTGCGTTTAACTGTAGATTTAGCATGAATATGTCCTGTATCAGGATTGATATAAATCTTGTGTTTGGGAACAAGCATGGGATGAACAATGTCTAAATTAGAGTTAGAAGGTTCAAAACGGCTGTCTTGATTTCGGCACCGAAGGTTTTGATGCCGGGATGAACTTCCTTTTAGGACCGGAATATTTTGGCTTTGGGTTTCAAATTGGAAGGTTTCAGATCTGAAGAGGATTCCGGTCAACTCCGAACCGAGCCAGCAGGCTTGAAATCTGTTTTCCGTGCCGAGCAGGAGGCGTAAGAAATATCGTTTCGGCGCCAACCTTGGCCAGAAGGCAGAGGTGGTGACGAAGCCTTATGAGTTTTGGGTATAAGCTTAAGAGGCAAGGAGTGATTGGTACTCACAGCACCCTGTCCCGGAGGCACGTCTTCAAGCTCCATGTCTATCTCAAATTCCGAATTCGTCTCTGGAACCGAGATGGCCTCTTCTTCTTGTTCTGCAGCTGATGCTTTGACATTTTCAAGGTTAGATTATTCACCGAAGATATCCGGAGTGTGATAAATATTCTGATATTGTATTTCAAGTGGTCGAGCCCGTTGATCCAGAAGAGTCTTTTTGGACCAAGAAGATTTACAAGCATTGCAGTTGGGTTTTTTTTGTCAAACACACGTTAAACACTTTATGTAAGTCGGTGGGAGGATACTTAGCGTGGCACAGAGGACAGAATTTAAACAGAGTCTGTTCCATCAACAGAAGACTGTACTGACACGGTCAGGACCAAAAGTCGTCTACAAAGTTTGTGATCCAAAATTAAGGATTCGTTAAGCGAAACAATACGCGGAGAAGTGGGAAATGTGACAAAGCAATACTGTCGAGGGTAGAGTGTGTGAGAAGTTGGCCTGATATATGATACCCACTAGTTCTAGTGATCACCTTGCATCAGTCCAAACAACCCTTATGGTGACTGGTTGTAAGTCAACCTTATAGACCAGCTATCCGAATGGTAGCATGGACAAAGCAGTCTTCGGCTAAACTCTTTTGGCAGGTGAAGCCAGCTGTTTTACCACATATAACCCCTTGAATACCAAATGAAAGGACACCACACAGGTTGTTATGAAAATAAACAAGATATTTATTACTAACAAAACACCTCTGAACTCTTTATGAGATCAGAGGGCTAAGCACATGACAAGACTCTTAAGAAAAATACGTTAAGTTGCACAAATTACAATGGTGCCCGAGGGGCACGACACACCATATACTAAGTAAATGGTATAAGGAAATCGATAGAGGAAATGAAGATGTCCAGAGGCTGTAGGATCGCTGGGACTACACTACTCTAACCTCAGGTAAGGAGCAGGAGGCCCACGGGACGCGTGTGCAGAGTGTGAACTCACACACGAGATGCGGGACAAAGTCAATGGACACTACAAATTACAAAAAGGTAAGTAAAAGACAGTTCCGACTAGTTAGGACTAAAACGACAGGATACCTGGACACTAGGAGAGTCCATCTACCCTTGAGCACCGAAATGCTCTCGTTACCTCACCCACGGGATGCGGGTGCATAGGTGTGAAAGTGTGTCGGGTTTCCGCGTCAAAGTCCATGGAGCCTCGAAGAAAGATGCTGCAGACGACTAGGAGGAAGCTGTCCGGAGCGATCCAAGGGTGGATCGAGGAAGATGGAGACCTGAAAGCAGAGGGGACAATGTTCACAGTCACTAGCCAGTGACCGGAGTGGAACCAGGAAGGAACCAGATGCGGTTGTTGCAATCAGGTGAAGAGTGGACGCTTGACTCTGCAGCCACGTGGACCAGGAGGTGTCTTCGACGGCCAGGATGGAGGCAAAAGCTGTCCCACGCAGGCTCTCGCTGTCGGCGGTGTTGGTTCCGGATTCGGCGTAAACAGGCCTTGGCAAAGGCAACCCACGCAGTGAGTGAAAAAGGCGTCTGGTGCGGACCAGGAGGGTCCGGGGTGCTTCTCCTTTGCAGGGAAGCAAGGGCCAGTCTGGAGCAGCCAGACCAGCAATGTAGATTTGGTGGTTCGTCGTCTAGGAGGTCACTAGCCATCCCGCAAGTGACCAGACAACGCGTCGAGCAGCAATCAAGCAAAAGGGCCCCACTCAGATCTCGTGGATACTGGAGGGCTGATCTTCTGTGCAGGAGCTGCTCGGGGCTGGGGCTTCTCAATCCCCAAAGCACTTTCTCGAGGATGCTTCTGAAGTCGCGCAGGAAGCGAAGTGCAGTTTCTTCAAGATGACCGGTCCCACGTGTCTCGTCGCACACACGGATCTCAGCTGTGCTGCAGATGTCGGTAGAGGTCGGAGAGGTCTGGAAGTCTGGATCTCATCGGGCTCCGAAGTCTTGTTCCATGCAGGAAGGACGATAAAGTGAACCGCTAGGACGCTTGATGGTGCCTGCTTGTGCAGGGTGGTCACTCCTTGGCCCCAAGGGAGATTTTCTTTAGTCTTCTGTGGAGCAGAACGTCGAAGTCCAGAGTTTCAAATCAGGATAATCTACTTTGGAATGGGACCAGCTCCTACCTTTATTCTCCTAAAGGGGGCTGTACTGCGACTAGGTCCCTCCTATGGGTGGGACCAGGAAGGGGGTGGTTACACCCCCTATCCTTTGTCCGGTTCCGCGCCAGAGCTGGGGCTGGAGTGCCCCAGCAACTGGTTTGAACCGGTGTATGCACAGGGCACCTTGTGTGCCCAGGCATGTCCCATTCCTTTCAGGCTGTCCTACCTCAATACACAAAATCCTGTCTGGGGTGGTGCTAGCACCTCCCAAGACAGGAAACCCTTTGTCCAGGCCTCCCTCGCTGGAAGGACTCCCAGCAGCAGGAGGTCAGACTTGTGTCTGTGGTGGCAGCATCCATTTTGTGATGCCGAGGCTAGAGTTAACTTTAATAATAATAATATAAGTAATCAAAATAGGGAGGAGGAATAAGTGTCCACTTGCTTCCCCTGGGTAAGTATGTAGGTTATCAGGTGTGAAATGGACACTTATAACAAATCTCAACTTTTGGATAGATTTATGGTATTCTCAAAAACACAATGTTTTGGTTGGAATAGCGGTATATATCTTTCATCCGCCCCTACATTGTAGTTGTGGCAGTTATCATTGAATACCATAAGACGTGCTAGGTGCCTGCCTCATCCAGAGGCTCCTCTGGTTTCGATTTGCAGTGTCCAGAGATAGATTGAGGTGTGAGTTACGATTGTAGGGACCCCCAAAAAAAAGAAGAAAAAGTGAAAAATAAAAATTTAAAATTAGGTCTACACCCAAGTTTTTATTAATGGTGTGGATCTAATGACTAAAAAGTTATGGTACTTATATTAGACCGTGTAACTGGGTCTAAAAGTATGGCTTCAAGAGTTGTGTCGACATGTTTCAGCCCCCTATGGCTCAACGGAGTCTACAGGCTTTCGTCAGGACTAAACAGACATACAAACATAGAGTAATTACTTACACATTTTGTGCAGTTACTTAGATGGCTAACTGGTAAATTTTTTCAGTGGCCATTCCAACTCTTTTAATCTAAAAGAGAAATAAATGAAAAACAGTGCTTTTAATGTCGTTAGATCATGTGTACTTATGGCACCTGAGTACGTATTAATCTCTTAATAGAGTATTAAAAATACAGGATATTTCTGTTGTGGAGTTACAAGAAGGAACAATGTATGGCAAAAGGACTGAGACGTAGAGGTAAGCAACTGAATAGCTAATATGGGTCCTGCCTCGAATGAGCGGACGGTTGGTCAAAATTGATTGGCATGTGTCAATGGCTGTGCAAAAAATGCCCAAAAATATGAAAAAGATGTTAAGTTCTAGTATGCATTAGCGGGCCGTTGGAATATAACTGGCAATTCGTTATCGCGCTGCAGTTGCAGTGCCAAGGTGATAAAGTCTCCACAGTATATTGAGAAACAGTACACTACTACAAACGTCACTTATAATCGTAAGGGAACGTGATGTTGGTATAATTCACTGTTATTAGTATAGCGGAAGTGTGGCACTTGATGTGCAAGTTCCCCTTCGTGCAGAGAAACTTAAAACTAAAATAGCCTATTGCGCTGGGCAGAACAACTATTGCGCATATATTAAGTCAAAAAAAGAGTAGCCTGGTGCGCTGGCGCTCTTACCTATATTTAGAATAAGAAGAGGCTCCGTCAGGGGTACAGGCTGTGTTCCAGCCACAGAGCTGTGGAGGGTAATGGGGATACGGGTTAGATACTAATCACCTTACCGCTGTTAATTGCTGAAAAACGGTGGGGGATAACGCTCGTCCGCCGCCATTACCCGCGTTGGAGAAAGCTTACGCCTCTTGTGCTGACTCTGCCCCTGGACGTAGGGTCAGCGTCAGTGATACGTATTTAAAGTGAAAAACACGTGGTAATGGAGAGCGAAAAAACTTAATCAACGCTAGTGAGTGATGTTTGATAGGTTCTTAATGGCGCATAAGTTAATGCTAGAAACAATAGTAATATTGTAGTGAAAGTCATATTGTGAAAAAAGACTATCGATAACTAAGAGGCTGTGTTATTACGCTGGGAACACGTGGTGGTAGTGCGTTGAATGACAAAACTTTATCAACAAAATGTGGGCTTGGTTGAAAGGTTCTTAAATAAACAATGTCGAAATCGACATTGGCATTTTACATTTATGGTAAAAGTTTTATTGTGAAACAGGTCAATAGTGATACCTGAGAAGCTGTTATTGTTGCGCTCAGGTGTCAAATAAAGTAAAAATAAAAATTGTTTCAGTGTCCAAGTATTGAAGAGTTACATATCTCCATCTAAGACATGGCCCTTGAGAGAGAAAGGTTGTGCACTGCTCTGTGCTAATGTTATATGAACTACAGAACTTCTGAAACAAGGATTGGATATAGTTCCACTGGTTCGCTTGGTGGACTATTTTTGTGTAGCGAAATGGAGCCAGGGTATGTTGTCATTCAGTCCCCAGACATGAGTGCTGAGGCGGTTTACCCACCTCTGCTCCTTTTCGTACAGTTTTTTCTCAGCATTGTTTGTTTTATCTGTGAGCATTTCAATCACAGTCCAGCGTATGTCATCACAAGTGTGTCCTGCTTCGATGAAATGGGCACAGAGTTTAGTTGTCGATTTTTTGAGCCTGATGTTACTTCTGTGTTCGCCAATGCGGGTTTTGATTTTGCGGCATGTCATCCCGATATAGATTTTATTACAAGGACAATTTTCCATGTAAATCACGTGGGTAGAGTTGCAGTTCGTGTGTTGACGCTGGGTCCATGTGAAATTCTCTGAAAGTTGTAGTTGTTTTGAATGAGTTGTATACTTGCAAGCTGTACAGTTTCCACATGGATAGTGACCTGTAACTGGAGCCATCGTGATATCTCTTGTTGGATTTTCCTGTTGTTTTTTCTTTGGTCGCGTGTGTACCAAAGTATCCCGCAGATTTTTAGTTCTTTTGTTTGCAAATCGGGGTTTGGGCAAATCGAATTTACCAGTCATCAGAATTTTCCAGTTTTTATTTACCAATTTTTGCATTCTGTAGGTGGCTGGACAAAAAGTTGTTACACAAGTGACTAGATCTACCGGGGGTTCCTTTGGATGAATCTGCAGCAGACACGCTCTAGGTTGATTGTTGGCGCGTTTCATACATTTGCGGATGGTGGTCTGGGTATAGTCACGTGCTTTGAGTTTCTGACTTAGTGCCAGAGCCTGCTCTTTGTAGTCCTCTTTTTTGGTACAGTTTCGTTTGATTCTGAGAAACTGACTATATGGTAAATTGTCTTTTAAAGGTTTAGGGTGAAAACTTCTGTAGGAAAGTAAACTGTTTTTTGCAGTGGGTTTGGTGTACGTTTTAGTCTGTAGGATATTGTTCTCAGCAAAAATAGTCAGATCCAAAAAGTCAATGGTAGAGCCATTTGCTGTGTAAGTGAATTTCAACCAAGGGTCACGCTCATTTAACCAATCGATAAAAAGTTTGAGGTCATTTTTGATGTCCCATATGAGGAGAATATCATCTATATATCTCTTCCAGTATAATATACTGGAAGAGTATGGGTTGGAATTATTGAGTACATGCTGGTTCTCAAACTGACTAACATATAATCCCGCCACCGAAGGGGCAAAGGCACTGCCCATGGAAGTGCCATGGTTCTGTAGATATAGCACTCCATCATATTCAAAGAAATTCTCTTTGAGCGCTAATTGGCAGCATTGTAGGATGAAATGTCTCGGGGTTTGGAAACTCCAGTTTTCTTGAAATAGTACATCTTCAAGCATCTGAAGAGTGTCGTCTTGTGGGAGACTTGTATATAATGCTTCCACGTCAAGGCCCACCATCAACATGGAATTCTGATCAAAGTGAATATCAGAAATCTGTAAAAGCAAGTCTCTTGTATCTTTTAAGTAGGTGGGTGTTTTTTTAACTAAAGGCTTCAAATATTCATCGGCAAATTTTGACAAAGGTTCCAATAAAGAACCTATACCAGCAACAATTGGTCGTCCTGGTGGAGGGTTTTTGTTTTTATGTATTTTTGGAAGTGAATAAAAATACGGTGTCTTTGGTTCCTTTGCCACGAGATAGTCAGCCTCTTTTCCAGATATCCATCCATTAGTTTCAGCTTCAAAAACCATCATAGAGATGGTATTATGGAGTCTCTCGGTGGGATCTTCTGTGATCTTTGTGTAGAACTTTGTGTCTGAAGGGAGGGTTAAACATTGTTGATTGTACCCTTCTTTGCTAAGGATAACAAGCCCTCCCTCCTTATCCGCGGGTTTGATCACTATGTCCTCGTTCTCTTCCAAAGTTTTGAGTGCTTTACGTTCATTGTTACTCAAATTTTGGAAGGGGGTCTTCATCTTTTGTTCCATGGCATCTATGCCTTTAAGTAGAGCTTGCTCGAAAGTGAGGATCTCAGGCGGGACACTCCCAGAGGGTGGGTTGAAGGTGGATTTCCTTTTCAAGTTGGTGTCTCCTTCAGTGGGTGGTGGTGGGGTACCTGCAAAGAAAGCTTTCAGTTTTAGGACACGGCAGAATTCTGCTAGTTCACATTTAAGTTTAAATGGATCGAAAGAAGGGGTGGGAACGAATCCTAGGCCTTTATTAAGAACTTTTATTTGGTCGTCTGTCAGTTAAATCTCGGCAAGGTTGACTATTAATGTTTGTTGTTCTTGCTGATGCTCGGTTGAGCTGTTGCCATACTCCTGGTCAATATGTTTCTTTGTTGATCTTGCCATGCCAGAGTCTTTTTTTCTTCCTCTTTGTTGGTTCTGGCCCCGGCCTAAAAAAGGCTGTTGTTGTTGTAGCTGGTTTTGATGTTCCGTTGGTTGGTGATTTTCCATTGGGGGCATTTGTTGCATCCCATAATTGTATGGTGCCATCCAGCCGCCATATTGTGGCATGTAAGGTTGGAAGAAGGGTATATTCATATTGGGGTAATATGGTCTTTGCCACCTATTTCCCCTTCTGGGGCGTTGGTGTCGGTTAGAAAACCCTCCTCTTTTGGGATTATAGTCTTCAGAACTGCTGACTGAATTGTTTGAAGAGGTTCTGCCTAGAGATTCGTTATCTGAACCCAAATCATTGGTGTTGTACTCTTCTTTTGAGTATTGATGCATTTTCTCTTGGCTAAATTTGAGGTCCTTGCCAAGTTTTTCTAATTTACTCTGCATGAGAAATTCCTTTGTTTCATCCATCTCTTTATTTAATTCTTCCAATTTCTTTTTGTGTGTCTGCGGGTTGATGCCTTTTTTAAGTTCAGTTTCCAATATTTGGATTTCTTGTAGTAATGCTTCTGACAGTCTTTTAGCTGTTTTGATGATCAGCACAAGGTAATCCAGAGTGCACTTCCATGAAATGGAAGACCAGTCTCTGCGAAATGCCAGATCATGTAAAAAAACTCCTTGGTGCGTTATTAACCCAAAGGCCCCTTGGTGCTGTTTTGTGTCGTAAATATTCAGTCATAATAATGCCATGGATGGCAGTTCCTATTTGTTCCCTTTTCTTTTCTGAGAGTGAATCCCAGTTATCTGTTTGGGCCAATGCTTCAATTAGATCTGAGTTCTGTAGAAGTGGCTGTGCTGCCAGTATTTCTTCTATATCATTCTCATCGAAGCTCAGTCCAGTGTTGCCTTCCATTGTCCTACTCCACTGTAATTGAAGATCAATGTCTTCTTTTGGATTATGATAATCTCCCGCAGCTGCACGCTGCTTAATATAATAAGTAATCAAAATAGGGAGGAGGAATAAGTGTCCACTTGCTTCCCCTGGGTAAGTATGTAGGTTATCAGATGTGAAATGGACACTTGTAAAAAATCTCAACTTTTGGATAGATTTATGGTATTCTCAAAAACACAATGTTTTGGTTGGAATAGCGGTATATATCTTTCATCCGCCCCTACATTGTAGTTGTGGCAGTTATCATTGAATACCATAAGACGTGCTAGGTGCCTGCCTCATCCAGAGGCTCCTCTGGTTTCGATTTGCAGTGTCCAGAGATAGATTGAGGTGTGAGTTACGATTGTAGGGACCCCAAAAAAAAGAAGAAAAAGTGAAAAATAAAAATTAGGTCTACACCCAAGTTTTTATTAATGGTGTGGATATAATGACTAAAAAGCTATGGTACTTATATTAGACCGTGTAACTGGGTCTAAAAGTATGGCTTCAAGAGTTGTGTCGACATGTTTCAGCCCCCTATGGCTCAACGGAGTCTACAGGGCTTTCGTCAGGACTAAACAGACATACAAACAGAGTAATTACTTACACATTTTGTGCAGTTACTTAGATGGCTAACTGGTAAATTTTTTCAGTGGCCATTCAAACTCTTTAATCTAAAAGAGAAATAAATGAAAAACAGTGCTTTTAATGTCGTTAGATCATGTGTACTTATGGCACCTGAGTACGTATTAATCTCTTAATAGAGTATTAAAAATACAGGATATTTCTGTTGTGGAGTTACAAGAAGGAACAATGTATGGCAAAAGGACTGAGACGTAGAGGTAAGCAACTAAATAGCTAATATGGGTCCTGCCTCGAATGAGCGGACGGTTGGTCAAAATTGATTGGCATGTGTCAATGGCTGTGCAAAAAATGCCCAAAAATAGGAAAAAGATGTTAAGTTCTAGTATGCATTAGTGGGCCGTTGGGTCCCTACAATCGTAACTCACACCTCAATCTATCTCTGGACACTGCAAATCGAAACCAGAGGAGCCTCTGGATGAGGCAGGCACCTAGCACGTCTTATGGTATTCAATGATAACTGCCACAACTACAATGTAGGGGCGGATGAAAGATATATACCGCTATTCCAACCAAAACATTGTGTTTTTGAGAATACCATAAATCTATCCAAAAGTTGAGATTTGTTACAAGTGTCCATTTCACACCTGATAACCTACATAGAGTTAACTTTAACCGGGGTTCACAGTTACATACATGTCGTGTCCCTCTAAAAGGGTGGAATGCTACCCCCGTCGCCAGAACTGGCGAGGAGGTAGTATTCCAATTCGTATGACACCTTACTCGACATGTTTTGATAATGCTATGCCAAAGTTAGCAATAACGGCGAGGATTATAATGCACTTAAGAGTATATGGTATAGCGTTATCATGGAAACAGCTAAAGGACTTGGTTCTGAAAGCTGCAGACAGGCTCAGCTCATGCTAGAGCACTATCTCACATAATTCCAAGCACTCTGCCTCCATGATTGTTAAGGCCTGCCATAGGAGTGACTTATAGGAGTATGTGTGTCCATTTTAGGGTTAGATATAGGTATACTATATCTAAAGCAAAGGGTGATTACACCAACTTGCCCCAGCTGTGTTACCAGCCAGTTGTGTCAGTTTTGGATGGCCAGCCAGGCGTGGCATAATACATGCTGCAGCCCATGGTAGGCCTTGGGTGCACTTATGCCCTAGGTACCTATGGTACCCTGTACAAGGACTTACAAGAGTGACCCAATACCAATTGGTAAATGCACCTAAAGTACATGGATGTCAATTTAGAGAGAGAACAGCTAGGCTGTGGGTCTGATTAGCAGGCCCACAGCCAGGGAAAATCGTGAACCAGTGAAGCAAAAAGCAAAAATCTGGGGTGGCCATAGGATTGCAGACCCTACTCTCCTACAGAGTGGATTGCGCAGAGGGGAACCTGAACAACGATTTCGTACTGGAGCGCAGCAATATATGTCCAAACCAGATGGCGGAAAAAACAATCTGACAATGGAGTCGATGCCCATGCACACCATCACCAAAAGGAGGAGTCACCTACATCATGACTCGAAAGACTTCTTCAAAGAAAAACTACTTGCAAACATTCGGACCCAACACTACATGGCAGGAGTATGCAAAGCATGTGTATCTACAGCACACATGCCTGAACATATCTATCATTTACTCTATAATCCATATACTGCAAAAGATAGCTTCATTAGTAAAGGTTTCAGGAAAGCAACTCCAGATCCACGTACAAGAGAAAGGGAGGAAAAGAGCAGCGTGCTGGGTGGTAACTTATATTGCTCTGAAATGTCATATCTGGAGTACATTCTGGAGTGAAAGCGCAAACTACAAACTCGGGAACGGTATTTCCAATTTTTCGGAACCAAGGTAGCGCCTGGAGGAGGTGAATATGCAGGTAACATTTTTTATAGCAAAAATTCACTCGTACACAAGCCAGGTCAATTGACTATCTCAATAGTTTTCAGGAATTAAATTCTACCCACTTCTCAGAGTTTATGCTGCCATATAATAATTATCAAACCTAACAGTGCTCATAAGGTTCATTCTTATTGGACCACAGGCCCAGCCTTAATATTTCTGGTACATACAATATAAGAGGGTAACCTAAAACCAAAGCAGATTTGCATAAGCAAAACCGAGTCAAAGATACTATAGAGACTTACCTAAAACAACATGGGTGCCACAAGTGTATAGTTTATTCCAATGCTCAACTACTTGGTTGTAAAGAAAAGTAAGATTTTCATGAATTTTCAAGCAAAATATTGAACTGCTTTCCACAGCCTGCAGATATGAAGGACAAAATGAGTTTTTCACTAAAACACAAATCACCAATTGAAACATTTTCTAATCATAGTGCTTTACAAGAACACAAGATACCAGCCCTGTAAGGTACAAATGGAGAGATGAACATGGTGCTCATTTCACTCTAACTCATGAGTTGCATGTGACTGCAAAAAGCACCAGATTTTGAGAATGGAGCCAATATCTCAGGTTTGGCACTACAAATGCACAAGTTACTTACCTTCGGTAACGATATATCTGTAAGAAACAGTAGTTAGTGTTAGATTCCTTACCTTAGAATAACCCCAGGCGTCAGACTGGATCCGGAAAGTTTTGCGTAGCATTATCCCTTCGCTTCGGTAGGCCTCGTCTGCGGCTCCGCATCTGTCGTCGGAGTCGTTGGCGCCGGGATGACGTCAGAGTATTTAGACGCCGCCCTCGCGCGCTGATGTCAGTTCTTTTTTTTATTTTTTTATTTTTGGAAGACCTTTATTGATAGTGCATCGTACACATAGCCAAGACAAAACGCCCGAAGGCTCACAAATGTATTACACAGCAATAAAGCAATGCGCGAAGGATCTATTACAAAGGTACTGAGGTCTAATTTTCAAAGTTAAGTTCTGAAGGATAAACGGTGTCAGGATGTCATAAAGCAGCACAATGGTTCCGGCATGAGATGATCAGGAGAGACATTCATACAATGCACTAGAAGTACCAGAACCACCACTTTCCACATTGATGAAAAACGTTTAAACCCAGAAGAAAAAGAAAAAGGAATAGAAGGCCCATAGAACAAAAAAGAAGTAAACAAAAACCCCACCACCCACCCCCCACCCTGCACCCCTGCAGCTGGCTACGGCCTACCCCCCCTAGCAGTGTGCCTGTCGCCCCACTAAAAAGGAGTCCCGAAATATAGAAAGTAAGAAAAGGGTCCTAACCTATAACTATTATGAATAAAGAGAAGCGGGGGAGGAGCCCACCACCAGTCCCCCGGTATCCTCCTCCCATAGTTCGATATTAGCACAGGATGTACTGTCCGGTGACAAACAGCGTTACTAGCAAACAATGTAAAAAGCACGAAGTCGGCACATTGCGTTATCCAAGAAATCAGCACGCCCCACATCTAATTCGGTCTGCAACGAGGAAACTATCAGTCAGCGATAAGAAGTGTTCATCCCTGTCCCGTCTTCACTCTCCCCCCACTGCTAACAAAAGTAACCCAGAAAGGCGCGAACAGTAGTCCAAAAGGGGCACTCTGCTTCAAACACTCAACCAGATCAAGTACACTCGGGTCCAATGGTCCCATGCTGGGCCAGGAGTACACAACCCTCGTAGTATAAAGCAAAGCCGAGCCAGGGAGGAAAGTCTCGATGTCCAGCCCCTTCTGGAGCGATCCACGGGTAGCAGGGGGCAAGACGTGGGGAGAAGACTCCCGTCGTGATCGCAGTCCGTGGTTCGTACTTCTGTTCGGGCAGACATCATCCGCTGCAAGAGCAGCCTCGGAACCTGGAGTCTCAAAGCCGTCACTGTTGCGCGAGGCCGCCATTTTGTAATAGACAGACGCGGAACGAGAAATACCGCTGTGGTCCGGCAAGTCAGCCATTTTCAAACCCCCTGTGCAATCATTATATCGTCAACCTTGCTGGTCAGGGTTCGCACAGAGTACACCATTTCGTGATGAAGGGAGACAATAGCCGCCAATAACTCGCCGTAGCCCTGATCACATCCACGCTCCCTTCCAATCATGTCCCTTTGCACCACACGTCCGTGACCACTCCATGGCCCCGGCTCCTCAAGGTTGCACTCCATGATGCGCTTTGCGGTCTCAATTGGAAGCTCTCCGGGTCGGGGCAGGCTGCTCACAGTGAGCATTAGGTCTACGCTTTGGAAAAGAACGGCAAACAGATCCAAGAAGTGGCTGTAGGCATTGCCCCTCAAACCAGCCGCCCTGTTTGAAATCAGAGGGGTGAATAATTCGGGAACCTCCCGTTAGTAGCGGGGCAGCGCTCAGGCAGTCACTCGGCAGCCCACAGTAAGGGTTCCCGCAGTCATGCAATTCCTCCAGATAAAAGCGCCAGGCACAATCAACTCTGTACCTGCAGTCCAGTGGGGCGCGCGGTTCAGATTCGGCCGCGACTCCCACAAATGGTCCGACCGGTTCCACACAGCGGCTGACGCCCGGTGTTGTTCGCTCGGCAGCCGGCTCCGGTGTCCACTCGAGGCCCCGGTCTCAGGGCCGTTGCGGGCCGCAAACTTTAGTCGGACATTTCTCCCGTTTGCAAAGAGGCGTAAGCTTCAGGATTTCCTCGCGGGCCGTCTGAGCATAACGGCTTCCGCAATGTGCCTTCTTAACACAGGATCGCTGGCAGGATAGTCACAAAGAAGGAGATGGTCCTCGGAGCCGAGGGACTACACGTCCGACCCGGTCGCCATCTTGGCTCCTCCCCCCTGATGTCAGTTCTTATATACAGCTTTTCCACGCAAGAAACTCAGAGCCATGATAAAAACCAACAATGGTGACATGAAACTAGGGCCCTAAAAGGGATGAACCTAAACCCTAGATATCGGTTCGCAGAACGGGGAGGATGGGTGGGGCGGTAAGGAATCTAACACTACTGTTTCTTGAAAGATATATCGTTACTGAAGGTAAGTAACTTGTGCATCTGAAAGAAACAGGTTAGTGTTAGATTCCTTACCTTAGAATAGATACCCCAGCAATACCAACCCCAGTGGTGGGTCTGCGAACCAATGATCACACCAGAAAGTCCTGGAGAACGGAATGTCCGAAAAAAGCTGTGACTCCGGACTTGGCTGTCCAGGTAGTAGTGTCTGACGAACGTGTGCAGCGAGGCCAACCTAGCAGCCTGACAGATGTCCTGCAAGAGGACTACCCGACCCAGGGCAGTAGTAGCCGCCGTGGCCCGAGTGGAATGGACCCTCAGCCCAACAGAAGGCTCCTTCTTAGCCAAAGAATAGCATACCTTGATGCACAACACGACCCACAGAAAGATGGTCCGCTTGTGCACCGCCTGTCCTTTCTTAGCGTCCACGTAACCAACAAAGAGCTGGTCGTCCACCCGGAACTGGTGTGTGCGATCCAGATAGAATGAGAGCGCATGTTTTGGGTCCAGACGGTGGAGCCTCTCTTCCTCTTTTGAGGGATGAGGAGGCGGAAAGAAGGTTGGCAAGGTGATGGACTGCCCGATGTGGAAGGCTGTGACTACCTTGGGCAGGAAAGAGGGACGCGTCCTCAAGACAAACTTGTCCGGATGGACAGAAAGGAAAGGAGGATAGGAAGATAGAGCCTGGAGCTCACTCACTTTCCTGGCAGAGGTGAGGGCAATCAGGAATGCAGTCTTAAGAGTGAGAAGATGAAAAGGGCAATTGTGAAGTGGCTCGAAAGGAGCACACATAAAATAAGTAAGAACAAGGTTCAAGTCCCACTGAGGCATCACGAAAGGAACAGGAATTAACAAGTGAGTGATGCCCTTCAAGAATCTATTTACAACAGGGGACTTGAAAAGAGAAGGCTGATCAGGTAGCCTTAAGAAGGCTGAAATGGCAGAGAGGTAGCCCTTGATAGTGCCCAGATCAGAGCCCTGCTGGGCAACAGAAATAAGAAAGTGGAGAACCTCTGAAAGGGGGGTAGAAAGGGGATCCTCAGCCCTTGCTGTGCACCATGCCACAAATTTATTCCACCTGCAGGTGTATACCGATTTTGTGGAGGGACGCCTGGCTGCCAGAATCACATCACAGACTTCAGGATCCAAGTCAAATGGCCTCAACTTCCGCCGCTTAATCTCCACGCATGGAGGTGGAGGCTGGACAGGTTCGGGTGGAGGACCGTCCCCTGCTGCTGCGACAGAATGTCCTCCTGAAGAGGCAGACGAATCGGGGGATCGACTGACATGCTGAGTAGCTCAGGATACCAGTATCTTCGTGCCCAGTCCGGAGCCACAAGGATGACTTGGGCCAGGTCGCGCCTGATCTTCTTCAGCACTCTGGGCAGAAGTGGTATAGGCGGAAAGGCGTACAACAGACCACAGCTCCACTCGCGACGAAAAGCATCGCCAAGCGAGTGCCGCCTTGGAAATTCCAAGGCGCAGAACTGATAACATTGCACGTTCTCTTTGGCGGCGAATAGATCTAACCAAGGCTCTCCCCACTTCTGAAAGAGGCCTTGCGCCACGTCCGAGTTCAGACGCCATTCGTGATCCATCATGTACCGACGGCTGAGTTCGTCCGCCCTGGCGTTCAGGGAACCTGCCAGGTGTTGAACCACCAGGGTCACGCCCTGATGTTCCAGCCATTGCCAGAGGCGCAGAGCCTCCTAACACAGGGTCCACGACCCCGCCCTGCCCTGTTTGTTGGAGTACCACATGGCAGTGGTGTTGTCCGTGAACACCTGCACTACACTCCCCCTGACAGAGAGAATGAATGCTTTAAGTGCAAGTCGGATCGCCGGCAGCTCTAGAAGGTTGATGTGGAGCCGGTACTCCGGAGACCAGAGGCCTCTGATCTCCGCCTCTCCCATGTGGCCCCCCCAGCCCAGGAGGGACGCATCAGTCACGATACGTGCTCTGGTTGGGGTAGGGAGAGGGATCTGCCGCTGACCCAATTGCGGTCCGTGAGCCACCACTGCAACTGGCTCGCAGTGCCGTCCGAGATCAGGACGTGGTCGGACAGGTTGCTCTGATGCTGGACCCACTGAAACTTCAGGTCCCACTGCAGCACCCGCATCTGCCACCAGACATGATGCACCAGAAGTATGCAGGAGGCCATCAGCCCCAGAAGCCGCAGCGTCAACCTGACCGAGACCCGGGATAAAGGCTGAAAGATCGGAATCAGAGCCTGAATATCCCAAACCCGCTGTTCGGGAGGATAAACCCGAAACCGCCCCAAGTCCAGAACCGTTCCGATGAAGAGGAGCTTCTGAGAGGGACACAGGTGTGACTTCGGCACATTGATGGAAAACCCCAGCAGGTGCAGGAGTTTGGCCGTAGTCTGGAGGTGGCTGACGACTGTCTGTGGCGAACCCGCCTTCAACAACCAGTCGTCGAGATAGGGGAAGACTGACACCCCCAATCTGCGCAGATGAGCTGCGACAACCGCCATCACTTTCGTGAACACCAGAGGGGCGATGGTAAAGCCGAAGGGGAGCACGGTAAACTGAAAGTGCTCGTGGCCTACCATGAACCGCAGGTAGCGCCGGTGTGCCGGCAGGACGAGGATGTGAAAATAACCGTACTGCAAGTCCAACGCGTAGGCCCCTTTTGCTCTTCTTGGGAACCAGAAAGTAGTGGGAATAGCAACCACACCCTACTTCTGGCCCAGGAACGCGCTCGATGACCCCCTTGGCCAAGAGGGCCGTAACTTCCTCTTGCAGAAGTTGCAAGGATCCCCCAACACGCGGTGGTACTGCGGTGGCATGGCTGGAGGGGTCGCCTCGAAGGGGAGGGAGTAGCCCCTTAGGACGATTTGCAGCACCCACCTGTCCGATGTGATGGAGCGCCAGTGGAGGTGGTGATGGCGAACCCTGCCCCCCACTGGCGTCGAATGGGCCTAAAAGCTCGGACTAGGAAGGCTTTGAGGTGGATGCTGCGGGGTGGCTGTGGACTGGCCTCACCGCAGTCAGCTGGCGCCGCCACGGCGGTTACCACGTCCGCCGCCATGCTGGATGTTAGTCTGCAGCCCGTGGCTGGCAGAACGTGTGGGGCGCCCTTTCCTTGGCCACGAAAGGAGCGAAAGGCAGAAGTTTGTTCGCGCTGGCCCGACAGGCCCAAGGACGTGGCCGTAGCCCTGGAGTTCTTGAAATGCTCAAGCGCACTGTCTGCCTTGTCGCCAAACAGGCGACGGCCATCAAACGGCAAGTCCATGAGGGAATTCTGGACATCAGCCGAAAAGTTGGCGGACCTCAGCCTGGCGTGGCGGCGAACCGCCACCGGTGTTGCAATCTCCTTGCCTTGCGAGTCCGTAGTATCCAGCCCACAACGAATGGAGTACTGCATCTCGCCCCTCCACAAGGGCTTGGGCGAGCTTCACCCGGGCCTCCTCCGGGCAAGCTGGCAGCACGTCTGCAACTGTGTCCCACAAGGAGTGGGTATAACGGCCCAAAAGGCAAGCAGTGTTGATCGACTGCAACCCCAAACTGAGAGAGGAGAACATCTTCTTTCCGAACTGTTCATACCGTTTGGATTCCAGATCAGGAGGAGCTGTCGGGAATGCGGTCTGGGAATTAGAGGCCTGGATAATCAGACTCTCGGGGTGGGGTGGGTGGACAGGAAGCAAGGGTCGCCCGGGGCCGGGCGGTGGCATCTGGCCACGTTCCTATCTACAGGGGGACATGTAGCGGGCCTGGACCAAGTGCCCAACACAAAGTCAGTAAGGGCCTCATTGAACAGCAGCAGAGGCTCCGAAGAGCTTGCCTGCGGTTTGAGGACCTCAGTGAGGAGGTTAGTCCTCATGCCGCGACGGAGAGCTCAAGAGCCAAGGCCTTGGCTGCGCTCGTCAACACCACACTGCAGGCAGCCCCCTCCTCCATAGCCACGGTAGGAGGGGAGACAAATTCAGTGTTGGGCGAAGTGTCCAAACCACTGGCCTACCCTAGCTCACCTAGCCAGTCCTGAAATGACTGACACTCCCGTGCCAGAGGGTCCTCAGACCCCTCCCAATCACCCTCGTCCTCCATCTCCTAGTATTGTACAAAGGATGGGGCCGATCAAAGAAGAATTGGGGGAGAATCGGGGACGACGTCATCCGGGGACGGCGTCAAGGGCGACACCCTGGGAGTCGGCGCCGGCAGAGGGGTTGAGAGGTCGACCAACGGCGACCCGGATCCACATCCGGCCGAAGCACCCGATGGCACTGGGGCCGAAGCACCCAGCTGCTTGGGCTCCCAGTAGGGCCGCGTGGCCCGAAGGCACCACATCGGGACCCGATGGAGGAGAGAGCGACCTCATGGCCAAGATTTTCTCCGGCGTCGCGTTCAGCCCAGGGACCGGCGGGTATGGAGCTGGCAGCGGCGCCTGCGGAGCCGCGTGGGCGGTGTCACCCGAACCCCCGGCCGCATCGCGCGAGAGCCGGGGGGAGTTGGAAGAGCGATGTCTTCTCTTCGACTTCTTGTGCCTCTTACCGGAGGACTTGGAGACCGGCAAATGGTGTTGACTCGCCGAGCTTCGAGGACTGTGGCCCCGCGACCGGTCCTTCAACCTCCTCCTCGACCTAGAACGACGCGGGCCGACTGCCGGAGCTCGAGGCGCTTACGGGACCGCTCCCGCCTAGCCTTCGACGTCAAGGCCCGACTTCATGGTCGGCCCCAAGGCAATACAGGCACTGGCAATGGGGGGGGTCGGTAACCAACATCAGTCGGTTGCAATTGGCACAGGGCTTGAACCCGGGCATCCCTACCAGCACCGATAGTCTTACGACTCGAAAACAGGATCAAAAAGATGGAAAAAGTTAGTCAAAAAGTGACAGAGGAGTACTGCTTTTTCCAGATCTGCGCTTGCTGGCGCGGAAAAAAGAAGAACTGACTTCAGCGCGTGAGGGCGGTATCTTAGTACTCCAGAGACGCCATTCCGGCGATCACGATGCGGATGACAGACGTGGAGCCGCAGACGACGCCTACAGACGAGCAGGGGTACTGCGGCGCAAAACTTTCCGGATCCAGTCTGACGCCTGGGGATATTCTAAGGTAAGGAATCTAACACTAACCTGTTTCTTTCAGATGGAAGGAATAGGATGTACTTGAACAAGCTCATCCAGAAAGTAATTTGGTGGCTCTGAAAGGTGAATTTGAGAAGAATGTGAAGCTTAGTACAAAGAAAAACTGTTTAGTATGAAGAACATTATGGAGACACAAAAATGTAGTATTCTAAAGTGAATTTTTATATGACTAAAGAACAACTTACTTACCTTTGGTAACAATATATCTGTAAGAAACAGTTATTTATATATTCCTTACCTTAGAATTACCCCCAGGTGTCAGACTGGATCCAGAAAGTTTTTTTGTCAGTAGTACCTCTGCGCATTAGAAGGCGGCGTCGGTCGGCTCTGCGTCCGTCATCTTGTCGCTAGGGTGACGTTGCGGTAGCTACTTAGACGCTGCACTTGCGTGCTGACTCAGTTCTGTACACAACTTTTCGCGCCAGAAACGCAGAGCCATGCAAGACACTGACCACTGGTGCACAAAACTAGGGCCCTGAAAGGAAGTCCTTAACCCAAGAAATCAGTTTGCAGTACGGGGCGGATAGGAATCTATAACTAACTAATGTTTCTTACAGATATATCGTTACCAAAGGTAAGTAAGTTGTTCATCTGAAAAAAACACGTTGTTTATAGATTCCTTACCTTAGAATAGATACCCCAGCAATACCAACACCGGTGGTGGGTCTGAGAACCAAGATCACATCAGAAAGTCCTGGAGAACAGAACGACCAAAGAAGCCGTCTCTCCAGACTTGGCTGTCCAGGCAGTAGTGTTTTGTAAACGTGTGCAGCGATGCCCACATGGCTGCCTAACAGATGTCATTTAGAGGAACTCCTCTTCCCAAGGCAGTAGTGGCTGCCGTCGCCCTGGTAGAATGGGGGCGTAGCTCGACTGGAGGCTCTTTTTAAGCCAGAGAATAACATGCCTTAATACACAAAACTACCCATCGAGAAATGGAGCATTTGTGTACCGTTCTACCTTTCTTGGTGCCCAGGTGGCCAACAAAGAGTTGATCATCCACCTAGAATTGTTTTGTGTGATCCAGATAGAAAGATAGCGCACGTTTTAGGTCCAGACTGTGGAGGCGGAAAGAAGGTGGTCAAAGTAATGGTCTGCCCAATGTAGATGGCAGTGACCACCTAAGGAAGGAAAGATAGATGGTCCTGAGAGCCATCTTGTCCGGATGGACAAACAGGAAAGGAGGTTTGGAAGAAAGAGCTTGGAGTTCACTCACCCTTCTAGCAGAAGGGATGGCTACCAGGAAAGTAGTCTTAAGAGGCAAGAGTCTTAAAGGACAGTTATGAAGAAGCTCAAAGGTAGAGCACATTAAATAGGTAAGAACAAAATTCAAGTCCCACTGAGGCATAACAAAGCGGATTGGAGGAAAAAGATTAGTTAAGCCTTTTGAGAAACTGTTAACTACTGGGGACTTGAAAAGAGAATGTTGATCTGGCAGCCAAAGGAAGGCAGAGATGGCGGAAAGATGGCCCTTGATAGTGTCCAGAGTAGAGCCCTACTGGGCTGAAGGAACAAAATTCTGAAATAGGGGCAGAAAGGGGATTCACAGCCTTTGTCGTGCACCATGCCACCAACTTGTTCCACCAGCAGGCGTATACAGTCTTAGTGGAGGGAAGTTTGGCTGCCAAGATTACGTCACAGACTTCGGGAGGCAGGTCGAAAGATGTCAACTGCCAACACTAAATCTCCACGCAAGGAGGTGGAGACTGGACAGGTTTGGATGGAGGACCATCCCATGCTGCTGCGACTGAAGATCCTCACGAAGAGGCAGTCTGGGCGGAGGATCGATGGCCATGTTGAGCAACTCGGGATAACACTCTCCGTGCCCAATCTGGAGCCCAAAAAATTACTTAGGCCCGATCGCGCCTGATCTTCAGCATTCTGGGCAGAACTGGTATAGGTGGAAAGGCGTACAACAGACCGCAACTCCACTCGAGCGAGTGCCGCCTTGGAAATTCCAACAAGCAGAATTGCTGACATTGGGTGTTCTCTTTAGTGGCGAATAGATCTGACCAAGGCTCTCCCCACTGTTGAAAGAGACTGTGCACCACCTTTGAGTGAAGACGCCATTTGTTATCCATCATGCACCTGCGGCCGAGTTTGTCGCCCTGGCGTTCAGAGAACCTACCAGGTGTTGCACCGCCAAGGTAATGCCTTGATGTTCCAGCCATGTCCAGAGGTACAGAGCCTCCTGACAGAGGGTCCACGACCCCACCAGCCCTGTTTGTTGCAGTACCACATGGCGATGATGTTGTCCATGAACACCTGCACTACACTTCCCCAGACAGAGGGAAGGAATGCTTTCAGTGCAAGACGAATCGCCCAGAGCTCCAGAAGATTGATGTGAAGCCCGGACTCCGCCGGAGACCAGAGGCCTCCACCTCCCCCATATGGCCGCCCCATCCCAGAAGGGATGTGTGTCAACACCGCGTGTTCTGGTTGGGGAAGGGAGAGGGATCTGCAATTGACCCAATCCTGGTACGTGAGCCACCACTGCAGTTGTCGAGCAGTGCCCTCCAAGATCTGGACGCAATCGGACAGATTCCCCAGATGCTGCGCCCACTGGAACTTAAGGTCCCACTGCAGAGCCCGCATATGCCACCTGGCATGATCGACCAGCAGGATGTAGGAGGCCATGAGGCCCAGCAGCCTCAAAGTCATTCTGACCGAAACCCGGGATAGAGGCTGAAAGATCAGAATCATGGCCTGAATATCCCGGACTGACTATTCGGGAGGATAGACCCGAAACCGTGTCGTGTCCAGAACCGTTCCGATGAAGAGGAGCTTCTGAGAGGGAATCAGGTGCGACTTTGGCACATTGATGGAGAACCCCAGCAAATGCAGAAGGTCGGCCGTAGTCTGGAGGTGGGAGACGACTGCCTGGGGGGAGCCCGCCTTCAGCAGCCAGCCATCTAGATAGGGGAAGACTGAAACCCGAGATCTGGGCAGATGAGCTGCGACCACTGCCATCACTTTCGTGAACACCCGAGGGACGCTGGTAAGGCCAAAGAGGTGCACAGTAAATTGAAAATGCTTCTGGCCTACCGTGAACCGTAATTAACACAGGCCGGCAGGACGGGGATGTGAAAATAAGCGTCCTGCAAGTCTAACGTTACCATCCAGTCTTCCGGGTCAAGGGCAGGCCAGACCTGAGCAAGCATCAACATCTTGAACTCCTCCTTCCGGAGGAAGCGATTGAGGTCCCTGAGCTTCAAGATAGTACGCAGGCCCTTGTCCTTCTTGGGAACCTAAAAGTAGTGGGAGTAACAACCACAACCTACTTCTGGGACATGAACACGCTCAATGGCTCCCTTGGCCAAGAGAGCCGTAACTTCCTGCTGGAGAAGGGCAAGATGATCCTCCGACATGCGGTGGTATCTCGGTGGCATGGCTGGAGGGGTGCTCTCGAAGGGGAGGGTGTAGCCCTCTCGGACTATTTGCTAAACCCACCTGTCCAACGTGATAGTGCACCAGTGGGGGAGGAGATGGCGAATCCTGCTGCCCACTGGCGTTTGATGGACCTGAAAGGTCTGACTTAGGAGGGTTTGGAGGCTGCCTCAGGGGGGGGGGGAGGGTGGGGGGGGGGGGGGATTCGTGGACTGGCCTGCTCGCTGGCTCCAAGAACCACAACGGTTGTTCCCACGTTCCCAGCTGAGCGAAGGTGGGGTAACTTGCTGCGGCCTGTGGCTCTGGGCGGAACGTAGCGGGGCACCCCTTCGGTAGCTACGAAAGGGGCGAAAAGCAGACTGCGCGGGGCAGGTGGAGAGGCCCAAGGACTTGGCTGTAGCCCGTGAGTCCTTGAAACCCTCTAGAGCATTGTATGCTTTGTCACCAAAAAGGCGACAGCCATCAAAGGGCATGTCCATCAAGGTGTTCTAGGATTCCCCAGAAAAGCCAGTGGACCTCATCCAGGCGTAGCGATGAAGCGCTACTGACGTGGAAATGGTTCTGCCCAGAGAGTCGGAGGTGTCCAGCCCACAATGTATCGTAAACTTTGGTGCATCCTTCCTGGCGGCAACAAACTGGGAGAGCACCGCCCAGGACGCCTCTAGACACTGAGGCAGCACCTGCGCCACCATATCCCACACCTAGTGGGAATAACAAACCAAGAGACATGCAGTGTTTACGGACCGCAGTCCTAAGCTGGCGGAAGAAAACATTTTCTTACCAAGGTGATCCAGCTTCCTGGATTCCCTCTCCAGGGGAGCAAAAGGGAATGCACTTTTGGAAGTGGAGGCTTGGACTACCAAGCTCTCCCGGGTGGGGTGTTGGTAGAGGAAAGTTGGGTCGCCCAGAGCCGGGCAGTGGCGTCGGGGAATCATGTTGTCCACTGGAGCCCCAGTGAGCCCTAAAGAACGTCAGTGAGGGCCCCATTAAACAGCAGCAGGGGCTCCGAAGAGCTCGCAGCTGAAAACGGTCTCAAAGTACATTGATTTCTGCTGCCATTTTATAAGTTGCACTAGGCATCATAGAACAATATGTACATTCCTTTGGAGACAGAAATATGGGCCTAGGCATGGGGGCATAAATGTGGTTTTTGATATTAAGTGTAGGTGGGTTTCGACCTTGTGCTAAGACAATGCAGGACCAGTGGGGGTACCTGTCCAAATGTCCTGCATGGGGATCACGTGATCACGCTGTGTAGTGTGCATGCGGTCTTATGATTAGCTGTGTGTTCCTAACTTAGTGTGGCATCTGACTTTATGGTGTTTTTGGGAACGCTCACGCCTCCAGTCAAAAGTGTTCTTATTGGGGACAATCGTCTGAGACCATTGTGGTGTTGCTGCCTATCTGTGGGATCAATGTGGGTTTTCCTGTTTATGCGTTTGACTAAGGGCTATGTCTACGCCCAATCCCACCGACCCCACTCCCCCCCCCCCCACGTTCGCCTGTGATCCGTACTTCCACGTACTTCTGACTCTGTGTTGATGGGGAGGTCATATTGGGTGGATTCGACAACATACATGCAAGTTTTTATTATACATACATATATCATGGTGTACATCGCTATCTTATTTATCAAAATTAACAAAGTCATGCTGCACAGCCATAGCAAAGTATTTGTCACTGCATGCTTGACTGTAATGCATTAATGTTTAGTAAAAGTATGCAAACATGACCATGTCCCCGTCTGGCAGAAGTTACCTGCTGGTATACCTCTGGTAAGAGCTGGGGAAGGAGTCAGGGCCCTTGTGCAGTGAGAACAATTACAAGCAGGAGAATCTTAAATGGCAAAGACATAGCAGACCTTAAAGTAAAGGATAACCCAATGCAACATTGAGTTTCGTCACCACCCTGCTTTTCTTACGTCATGCAAAACCCCAAAACAGCTGATCATTCATTCCATCATGTAGAGTGTTGCAGACGTGGCAGGATACTGCACACAAGGGGTTCATTGTATTCCTAGCTGGGGGGATTTGAGGCAAGAAATAAAGGGAGAAGAATAATGGACTTGTCTATGTGTAAAGCAGATACCACTTCTTTAGAAAAGATTGGCAATGACATTGAATCAATGTATCTGGGTAAAAAAACAGTGGTTTGATTTAGGTGGGCCTCAAACTTTCCAACCCTGCAGGTTGAAATCCTTTCTTAAAGTGCAAAGTTACACTTGGCAAAAAGGGGACGCCTTAACTAAAGTTAACAGAAGAGCAATGAACAAAGTGGGGAAAAAACAAATTTGGTAAATATTTCAGGAAAAAAAATAACAGTATTGGCAACTAAAACAGAGAAAGCTGTAACGGGGACAAGCAAAGACCAACCAAACAATTTGTTTTAGTATTTTTTACAGTAGCTTTGGTTAGGACCTACTAGGTAATAGAAAATTAAAATACCAAAACAGCAGAAAAGTGTGATTAAAATGGGTGCTGACCTTTATACACACCAATGAATAAACCTGTTCCAGCTAGACACACTGATGAATTTTATGGCAAGTTCCGGGCATCTAAGATGACGTTTTTCAACTTAAGATGACAATGAAAAAGACTGTAGTTGGAACTGCTCAATATCCATGCCTTCAGCTGCAGAACAGACCTGACTATCTGGCTTAAGAGTTGTCCCACCATGTGTGGGAGAGAAAGAGGATGCCGAATGCAGAGTGCCAACAGATCAGCCCGCCAAATCCTGCTCGCTCTGTCTGATGCAATCAGGACCAAAAGTGCTTCACCTTGCAGCATCTTCAACAGGACTCTTGACAGAAAGGTAATCAGTAAAAACATATATAGAAGACCCAGAAAATTACTGCACCTCAATGCGTACCGCAGGGAAACCATTCAGAGGTGAAAGTAAGTCACAAAACCGAGGACACTTTTTATGACACTTCTTTTTACTGGGGATTGATAAAGCAATCCATGCATACATACACCATTTTGGAGGAGAACATGTTGGACACTCTGCAGTGTAGTTACCACTCACAGTCCTCCACAGAGCATCCCCTTACATCTCATGAGAGTCCGCAAAGTGGGCTGCCACCAGGAGAATACCACTATCCTCTGTCCACAGCCAAATCGCCTCCCAGCATAGAGACTAGGACCTCACACCACCCTATCTCTTCATATAATGAATTATGATATAGTTGCCACACAGATCTTGAAAAGGGCTCCCTGAAATAAAACGGAGGGAAGACTTCAGATGTTCATGACCACAATGGCTTACATCTGCTGAGCACTGAAGGTATTTTTCATCAACAAATGGATGGGACACACCCAGCAGTGGAAACATGCAAATACGGATTTGCAGTTCTGCATCCAAGGCAAGAGGCTCACATGGTGTCTGAACCAAATGCTTTCTCAAGCAACACTGAAGGGCTCTCATCTGTCATTTGGCATGAAGCACCAACAGGATGAACCAGGTCATCAGACCCCTCAGGTGTAGGATGTGCAGAACCAGGAACCATATCGGAGTCAGAAACACTAAAATGAATTTTAAATATTTAATTCTTTGGAGAAGGATAATAGTCTTGAGGCAGTTCATATCCAGTTCTTTCTTTATAAAGATTAGGCTCCACGTTTGAGTAAAATGAGACTTCTGGGTGCTGGAGATGCAAGAGCCGTCAGACACACAGGATAGGGCCCATTGCTAGTGGATTGACCAGTGGGTTATTGAGCTATCCCAAAAGGATCCAGAAGCTTGCCTGAAGGATTAGTAATTTGAAGGGTTGGCAGATCGATGTGGAAATTCCAGCATCTTCGAATTTCAATGTTAGAATTGGCTCAGACAATGAAAGAAGAGCCTGGTGTTGGGCAAGGGCATTAGGACTCCAAATGGCCCCAGGAGCAGAACTAAATTCTCAGTGAAGAGGAGGATGACTCCTTCCTCTGCTGCTTTTAGAATGTTTGTGTTTACTGAAAGAAGAGTCTCTTAGAAATAAACATTTCACCTATTTGCTGCAAAAAAGCTAAGGAATTTCATGTGTGAAGCAGAAAGCACTTAACTCCAATTGTCCTTTTACAGACTATTTTGCCCTGAACCTCGTCCCGCTCATTTCAAATTTTAAAAACAGAGTAGGTCTTTAATTTACATCAACCTAGGTAGCATAGAATAGGGATAAGCCTTTAACTGTACCTGCACAATGAGGCAACATGATGCAAATCAATCAAAATTGGCCATGACTGCTTAATCTTGGTGGATTGAGACAGTGTGAAATTTGTCAAATTGGGTTGAGGCCACAGGACCCATATTAGGTTTCTCATAATGAGAATCTTATCTTTTGATATTCAGTATAAAATAGTTAATTTTCTGGCACCGTCTATTGTGGGAACTCCGTCAGATTATAAGGTTATTCATCCAAATGATTTTGAAGGCAAATATGGGAGATGCTAGATATCACTATAAATATGATGGATTTCCTTTATCATCCTGGTCCCCATTATTCCATCATACTTTTATTGCCTGTACATGCCCTACTGTGAGCACTCTTCAGCTTTCCGTTCCATTTTCTTAGTCCTACTCTTTAGCTTCTTACACCTATTCCTCTTTCTATTCCTTGTCCTGTCCCTTTTACTGATCTTAGTACAAGTCCTCGGCTTAGTCCCTCTTCCTAGACCGTGTCACAGTCGAGGCCACGTCCTAGTGGTGTACCTGTTGCTGTTTATCTTCCTAGTCACTTCCTTACCATGGTCCTCTTCATAGTTCTCTTCCTAGTTATAATATTCTATTAAGGAAGAGAAAGAGGAATAGTTGGCAGAGGAAGAGGAAAAGGACTAAGAAAAGGAATGAGAATCTGAAGAGTGCTAGCAATAGGCCAAATGCACGCAATACAAGTATGATTAGTAAAAAAAGGAACTAGGAATAGAAAGACCTGGAACAGCAGGCACAGCAAATCCAGGTGAGCACAAGAATCATGAGAAGATCTAGGAACATCAGGAGAACCAATACCACTTCCATTATAAAGATCTGGCCTTGGGAGCAAGTGGAAAAGGAGCACCAAGACTAGGAAGGTCAGGAGGAGGAGGACAACAACTACCAGGACAACCAATAGCAAAGGACCAGTACTAGTAGAACAAGGTGGGTCTGCAGTCCTAGGAAACCCTGGAGGCAGACGACCAGGAGAACAAGTAGACAAGAAGGAGTGCCATGACGACCAAGAGGGCTAGAATCATCAGGAGGAATGATAATCACCAGGATTTAAAGGCTATGATAGCGAATAGTAGGAGCATCGGGGCAGGAGGAGGTCCAGAAATGAGTAGTGTAGGTCCAGGAGGAAAAGACCCTAACCATACTAAACACCAAAACAAGGAGAGTACAAAAAAACAAGAAAAGAAGTACAATGACAAGAAAACCAAGGAGTCCATGACCCCAAGACCAAAAGGAGAACTAGGAAAACCAGAAGGAGGTTGACCATCACTAATAAGACTGGGACAGCCAAAAAAAGAGCAGGACCAGGGTGACAAGTGTTGAAGAGAAAATAAAGGAGACTAAGGTAAGAAAGATGATCAAAAACACCACAATGTCCAACAGAACCAGGATGAGAGAAACCAAACCATGAGGGGCAGAGAGTAACAATAGGGGAGTGGGGAAGAGGAAGGGAGAAAGGAGCACAGGGACCAGTAAGACCACAACTTGGAAGATGTAAAGTTATTCCAGGTCATAAGTATTAGGATACACATTCAATTACTTTTGCCACAACTTTGATGCTTTGCATTTCTTGAGCATGCCCCTTCTAAATAACCCCCAATTTACAGTCCAAGCCAAGGAAAGCACTGCTCTTAGAATATATTTTATTATGAAAACAATTATTACTAGTCCAACATGTTCTCTATTGTTTTGATGGATATTGGCAATGTGCTACACAAAACAATAGATAATATATAATAAACTATTGTGTGATAAAGAACTCATTGCTTACCTCTGGTAATGCCTTATCTGGTAGAGACTATCTAGCTGCAGATTCCTTACCCTAGCATTATCTTCAGGTGTCATACTTGATCTGGACATTTTTTTGTAAGCAGAACCCCGGGGTGCCGGCAGGTGGCGTTGGAAGTAACATGGGCTGTGCCTATATAGGTGCCACACCAGCACACTGTCAGTTTCTTTTTGCAACTTTTCACGCCAGAAGCGAGAAGCCACAAAGAACACTAACCACTAATGTGGAAAACTAGGGCCCTGAAATCCGTGCACTGAGCTGGGAGGATGGGTAGGTTGGTAAGAATTCTGTGGCTAGATAAAGTCTCTACCAGATAAGGCGTTACCGAATGTTACTTGTTGATCTGATAGAGACTTCTAGCCACAGATTCCTTCCCTCATAATACCCAAGCAATACCTTCCTGGGGAGGAGTGTGAGAAACTTGTTCACACTAGAAACCTCTATAGGACGAAAAAGCACAGTGCCTGTCCCGACAGACCTGACTGACCACGCAGTAATCCTTCATGAATGTGTGTAGTGTCAACATTGATGCCTGGCAGAGATCTAGGAGCAGAACTCTGTGTGCTAAAGCAGTGGCCGCAACCTTAGCCCTGTTTGAATGAGCATGCAAACCATCAGGGAGTTGCTTCTTAGCGAATGGGTAGCAGATCTTAATGCATAGCACGATCCATCAGGAGACGGTCTGATTCTGTATGGCCTCTCCCTTCTTCATTCCAACATACCCCTCGAAGAGTTGGTCGTCCACCCAGAAATCTCTTGTGCAGTCAAGGCAGAACGACAACGCTCTTATTGGCGATCAAGTCACTCTTCTTTAGAGAGATGTGGCGGAGCCTAAACGGTTGGCAGGGTGATGGATTGGCCTACATGAAAAGGAGTGACAACTTTCAGAACAAAGGAAACTATAGTGCGAAGAACCAGTTTGTCTGGATAGTTTTTTAGGTATGGAGGTTTGGATGACAAAGGTTTAAGCTCACAGACCCTCCAGGCAGATGTTTTTGCCACCAGGAAAGCCATCTTGATGGTAAGGAGCCTGAGAGAACAGTTGTCCAATGTCTGAAAGGGTGAGCACATCAGAAATGTTAGGACTAGATGTGAGAAGTTGGCCTGATATATGATTCTCACTAATTCTAGTGATCACCTTGTATCAGTCCAAACAACCCTTATGGTGATTGGTTGTAAGTCAACCTTATAGACCAGCTATCCTAATGGTAGCATGGACAAAGCAGTCTTAGGCTAAACTCAAGAGGGCATGTGAAGCCAGATGTTTTACCACATATAACCCCTTGAATACCAAACGAAAGGACACCACACAGGTAGTTATGAAAATAAAGAAGGTATTTATTAACTAACAAACACCTCTGAACTATTTATGAGATCAGAGGGCTAAGCAAATGACAAGACTCTTAAGAAAAATAAGTTAAGTTGCACGAGTTACAATGTTGCCCTATGGGCGCAACAAACCATATACTAAACAAGTGGTATAAGGAAGTCGATAGAAGGAATGGAGCTGTCCAGAGGCTGTAGGATCGCTGGGACTGCCCTATCCTAACTTTAAGTAAGTAATAGGAGGCCCACGGAACGCGTGTGCAGAGTGTGAACTCACACGCGAGATGCGTAACAACGTCTATGGACAGTACAGTTCAAGAAAAAGGTGAGTACGGACAATCCTGACTAGTTAGGACTAAAAAGACTGTGGAACTGGACACTAGGAGAGTCAATCTACCCTTGAGCACCGAAATGCTCTCGTTACCTCACCCACGGGCTGCGGGTGCATAGGTACGAAGTCGTGTCGGGTTTCTGCGTTGAAGTCTATGGCGACCAGGAGAAGGTGTCCGGTGTGATCCAAGGGTGGATCAGAGATGCTGAAGACCTGAAAGCAGAAGGGACAATGTTCAAAGTCACTAGCCAGTGACTGGAGTGGAACCAGGAAGGAACCAGATGCTGTTGTCGCGATCAGGTGAAGAGTGGACACTTGACTCTGCAGCCACGTGGACCAGGAGGTGTCTTCGACGACCAGGATGGAGGCATGAGCTGTCCCACACAGGCTCTCGCTGTCAGCGGAGTTGGTTCCGGATTCGGCGTCAACAGGTCTTGGCAAAGGCAACCCACGCGGTGAGTGGAAAAGGCGTCTGGTGTGGACCAGGAGGGTCCGGGGTTCTTCTTTGCAGGGAAGCAAGGGCCAGTCTGGAGCAACCAGACCAGCAGTGTTGATGTCGTGGATCGTCGTCTAGGAGGCCACTAGCCAGCCGGCAAGTGACCGGACAACGCGTCGAGCAGCAAACAGGCATTTTTCCCCACGCAGATCTTGTGGATGCTGGAGGGCTGGTCTTCGGTGCAGGAGCTGCTCGGGGCTGGGGCTTCTCAATCCCCAAAGCACTTCGTCGAGGTTACCTCAGAAGTCGTGCTGGAAGCGAAGTGCAGTTTCTCCAAGATGGCCGGTCCCACGTGTCTCGTCGCACCCACGGATCTCAGCTGTGCTGCAGATGTGAGTTGAGGTCGGAGAGGTCTGGGAATCCGGGTCTCGTCGGGCTCTGAAGTCTGGATCCTCGAGGGAAGACGACAAAGTGAAGCCGCTTGATGGTGCCTGCTTGTGCAGGGTGGACACTCCTTGCCCACAAGGGAGATTTTTTCAGTCTTCTGTGTAGAAAGTCTAAGTCCAGAGTTTCTTCTTGTAGAATTTCAGTTCAGGATTAATCTGATTTGGAATGGGACCAGCTCCTACCTTTATCCTGCTAAAGGGGGCTGTGCTATCACTAGGTCCCTCCTACGGGTGGGACCAGAGCTGGGGCTGGAGTGCCCCAGCAACTGGTTTGAACCTGTGTATGCACAGGGCACCTTGTGTGCCCCAGGCATGTCTCATTCCTTTCAGCCCGGTCCTACCTAATACACAAAATCCTGTCTGGGTGGTGCTAGCACCTCCCAAGGCAGGAAACCCTTTGTCCAAGCCTCCCTCGCTGGAAGGACTCCCAGCAGCAGGAGGTCAGACTTGTGTCTGTGGTGGCAGCATCCATTTTGTGATGCTGAGGCTCGAGTTTACTTTAACCGGGGGTCACAGCTACATACATGTCGTGTCCCTGTAGAAGGGTGGAATGCTACCCCCATCGCCAGAACTGGCGAGGGGGTAGTATTCCAATTTGTATGACACCTTACTCAACATGTTTTGATAATGCTATGCCAAAGTTAGCAATAACCGCGAGGTTATAATGCACTTAAGAGTATATGGTACAGCGTTATCATGGAAACAGCTAAAGGACTTGGTTCCGAAAGCTGTAGACAGGCTCAGCTCATGCCAGAGCACTATCTCCCATAATTCCAAGCACTCTGCCTCCAGGATTGTTAAGGCCTGCCATAGGAGTGACTTATAGGATTATATGTACCCATTATAGGTTTAGATATAGGTATACTATATCTAAAACAAAGGGTGATTACACCACCTTGCCCCAGCTGATTGATCAGCCAGTTGAGACAGATTTGGATGGCCAGCCAGGGGTGGCATAATACATGCTGCAGCCCCTGGTAGGCCTTGGGTTCACTCATGCCCTGGATACCTATGGTACACTGTACAAGGACTTACAAGAGTGACCCAATACCAATTGGTAAATGCACCTAAAGTACATGGATGTCAATTTAGGAGAGAACAGCTAGGCTGTGGGTCTGATTAGCAGGCCCACAGCCAGGGAAAGTCATAAACCAGTGAAGCAAACAGCAAAAATCTGGGGTGACCATAGAATTGCTGACCCTACTCTCCTACACATGGCCTCACAGAGTTGGGTGGGAGTTGCTCCAGCTCCCAGAACGTCGGCAAGGCATGGAGCCAATCTAGTTGCAGGCTCATTTGCAGAGCCAGGCCTCCAATTAAGGCACTCCCTAGTCTCGTCGGATTACTTCCAAGGACGGGGTGAAGTCAAAGCCCTCTTTGACTTCTTATCCTTCACTGCAACTTGGAGTATGCCACACAGGGGAGCCCATGCAAACTGTGTCTGCAGTACAGCCATCGCAGTCTGCATGAGCCATCGCAGTCTGCATGACATGGTGCTTTCACCTTTCACTTTCGATAAAAGGTTTCCTTTATATCCCTCAAGAAGGCATTTCGGAAAAGGGCAGGGTGTATGGTTCTAAGTGTGTGGGTACCTCTACAAACCCCGGATGCCATTCTCTCGGCTTTGTAAGTGCGAAACTAACATTCTAAGGTATGTAGTGGACACTGGGAAGTCAAGATATCCAGCTTCATTATGGCTACCCCACACCTGGCCATGTTTGGTATCAAACATGTTGAAATCATGCAAATACACAGATTCCAGTGTAAGTTGCATGATACCATGTACTGGAGGGCTATTTAGAGGACCCCACCCCAATATCTACCTGTGTAGCCTGTGCTGCTGCCAGCCTCAGACACTATTCAGCCCCCCCCCCCACCACCTGTTGATAAGCCTAACTCTGGCAGGGGACGGTGAACAAAGGATTTCCTGTGAAGGAGAAGTATGCCCACCTCTCCTTTAGAATTAAGTAGGGTGGGGGCACTTCACAGTGCAACCAGGCTGCATTGAAGGGCATATTTTGATCTCTCCTTGGATAAACCAGTTTGGCCCAGTTCAGGAGCCCTGGACACCTGCTATGGTGCGAAACAGCACAAAGGACAGGGGAGTGCCCACCCCCCGTCCAGCCTCTCCCTGAAGGAGGAGCCCTGAACTCCTTCAGGTGGCCACTTCATTCAGTCATCTTAAACCTTGGTCCTTGGGAGCATCTGACTGGCTAGACCAGCTGAGTAGCGTCCCTGATCTCCCCTGATAAGTAGGTCACAGCAGAAGATGTCTTCCCCCTTTTAGTGTTATTTAATGCTCCCCTAAGAGTAGGTCCTTAGCTTCGTTCGGGCTCCATCTTCAAGTACCGGCTGTCTGCCGTTCTGAAGATCATCTAAAGACATTTGCGCTGCTGGGACACTGGAACTGTGCTGCTGGATAGAGCCAGGACCAAAGACAAGTTTGTTCTTGGTAGGGAGACTGCTGCTGAAACTTCGTCTCTGTGCTCTTTTAAGTTTCTGCAACTCCTTGACAGCATCTTCTGAGTCAACAAGGACTCTACATGCATCCAAGCAAGAAGGAATCTCACTTGGAATGAAGAACAAGTTACTTACCTTCGGTAACAACGTATCTGTAAGAAACATAGGTTAATTATAGATTCCTTAACTTGGCATTACCCCCAGGCGTCAGACTGGATCCGGGAAGTTTTTTCGTCAGCAGTACCTCTGCACATTAGAAGGTGGCGGTCGGCTCTGCGTCAGTTGTTGGCATCGTGGTCGCCGGGATGACGTCATGGCAGCTACTTAGACGCCGCCCTTGCACGCTGACATCATGTCTGCACACGACTTTCTGCGCCAGAACGCAGAGCCATGCAAGACACTGACCCCTAGAAATCAGTTAGCGGAATGGAGGGGGGGGGGGGGGGGCGGTAAGGAATCTACAACTAACCTGTGTTTCTTACAGATATATTGTTAACAAAAAAAGTAACTTGTTCATCTGAAAGAAACAGTTAGTTATATATTTCTCACCTTAGAATAGATACCCCAGCAATACCAACCCCAGTGGTGGGCCTGCAAACCAAGTTCACACCAGAAAGTCCTGGAGAACAGAACGGTCAAAGAAGCCGTCTCTACTGACTTGGCTGTCCAGGCAGTAGTGTATTGTAAACGTGTGCAGGGAAGCCCTCGTTCAGAGGAACTCCCCATCCCAAAGCAGTAGCCATCGCCCAAGCGGAATGGGCGTGCAGTCCCACTGGAGGCTCCTTTTTAGGTAGAGAATAGCAGGCTTTAATTTACAAAACGACCCATCTAGAGATGGTCCGCTTATGTACGGCCCAACCCTTCTTTGCAACCACGTAGCCAACAAAGAGTTGGTCATCGACCCGGAACTGTTTGGTGCGATCCAAATAGAAGGAAGGCGCACATCTTGTGTCCAGAGGGTGGAGCCTCTCTTCCTCTTCAGAAGGAAGCCGAGGCAGAAAGAAGGTGGGCAAAGTGATGGTTTGCCGGCTGTGAAAGGAGGCGACTACCTTGGGAAGAAAGGATGGACGAGTCCTTGAGACTACTTTGTCCTGATGTACAGCCAGAAAATGAGGCTTGGATAAAAGATCTGGAGCTCACTCACTCTTCTGGCAGATATAATGGCTACCAGGAAGGCAGTTTTAAGAGTTAAAATACGCAAAGGATAGTTGTGAAGCTGCTCAAAGAGAGCGCACATCAGATAGCTCAATGTGCGAAGTTAGCCTGGCATATGATGTCCACTAGTTGTAGTGGGCACCTTGCACCAGTCTAATCAATCCCTATGGATGGTGGTTGTAAAGTCAGCCTTATAGAAAGCTATCTTAGTGGTAGCATGAATTAGCAGTCTTCAGGCTAAGACTTCAGTATGCGAGTTAAGCAAGTTGTTTTACCATATATAATCCCTTGAATACCAAATGAAAGGACACCACACAAGGTATATATCAAATATATATGTATTTAATCTAAACACAACCCCTCTGCACTCTTTATGAGGTCAAAGTACAAGTCACACAGTTAATATACGATAAGTTGCATAGTATACGTTATGCCCTAGGGGCCTCACAAACCATATACTAAGAAAGTGCTATAAGTACGACGTGAGAGTTAGAAAGCAGGTCTGGGTTCTGTGGAATCGCTGGGGCTACACTAAACAACCAAGGGTTAGGAAGTAGAAGGCCCATGGGAGACTGTGGTACTGAAAATTCTGGACTTGGGTGTCCGTGGTACTGAACCACTGGACTCGTGTCATGAAACATTGTCGTATCATGACGATTTTTGTCCCTGTAGACCGGTAATGCTTAAACACCATTCATAAGTATTCTCGTCACGGTCAAGTGACGAAATCACCCTTAAATCTAAGTTTCCGTCTTGAACCCTCGGGTTCCTTTTTGTGAGCAGCAGCCATTTTGTGATTGCCCTCACATAGTCAAATGACTAAGGCCGAATTCAACCTAAAGGACACGTACACATTTTGTTGACTCCTCTGTGACCTGGGCAAGCTGACTCCACTGCCCGGAGCCAAACCTGTTCGGGCAGTTCCTTTCCCAGTGGCCGAGTGAGATGTGAGATTAGTATCAAGGCGCAACATGTCATAAAACTCCTCATCGCACAGGAACCATGCCTAATCTTGCACACACCTGTCCCTGTTTCTTCTTTATGACCTGCTTTACGAAGAGGAGGTGCTAGTTTTTATTGGGGGTCCGTCAATATCTGATGAAAGTTCTAGGCCTTGCCGGGTAATTTATCATAGACTGGACAAACTAAAATGTGGGCTTGTCATCATGACTCTGCTTTTCCTTTGTAGTGAAAATATGTATGTGATCAACTGTAAAATAAGGAATGTTTGCCTGAAGCTTATTATTTCATATAAAAAGAGAAGGCTGGTTTTGTAAATTCGAGCAGTCTCCTGAGAACAAAAATGCTGTTGTACTTCTAGGATACCTGTTACTGGTTGCAGCCAATAAATACGATCCTTGACTTCACCTAGAAGACTCTGTGTTTCTGTAGTCTGAAACAGGAAGGACTCGAGGTCTTTGGGTGTTCTCCCTGGCACCGCCGGGTCCATAAAAACCCGGTACCTCAGTTGGCGCCCAACATGGGGCGGTATCAGCGGTACCGGTCCAAGCCAGAGGTTCGTGAGGAGCTTCGTGTGAAAATTCCGGAGGAAGGCCAACCACTTCAGCGACCCCTGTATGTCAACGTGGTACGAAGGTCTTTGCTGCGAGGTTCCCCGCGTCCCACGGCTACGAAGGACTGCTGCCCTAACTATCGCCCTGTTTTGGACCCTTGATGATTGGTAGAGCGAAACGATAGACGAGTCTTCTGGTGACGTCATCGATCATCGATACCTCAGTTAAGTATAAGTGGAGCGTCTCCCAGTTCTTGGTTTGGTATCCCTCGGGATCTCTTTGATTTGGAACTTGCAAGTGTCAAAGCCGAAGGACTCGTGTATTCACGAGACTATTGTATTCGATAATCCTTTGAAGTTTGAAGCTAGACTAGAGAGCGAAGATGCCTGGTCTTAGCAGACTTGGAAATTTGTTTTGTCTTGGTTGTAATAAGGATTCCCGATTGGAGGACTCATGTCCGGTTCCTCCGATTGGAACTCCAACATATGAGCTCTATGTGAAGCATGGCGTGGGCCCTATCGCCTATAACGAAGTATGGATCCAATACACCAGAAAGGATGGTGTCTTAAAATGGCCCCAATATGGTAGTTTCGACACAGAGATTTTAGATAATTTAGAGGTAAAACTTTTTAAGAAGAAAGCCCGGCCGGCAATGTTTGACTCTTTTCGCCTATGGCGCAAAGAATCAAAACAGAAAGAAATGAAATTAGCAAAGAAAAATAAACGAGGTATGTCATAGGTACAAGCTGCCGTTGCATTCCGAGATAATGCGGAAGAGCGGGAGAGTGAACAAATTCTTAGAAGTAGGAAGTTAGTGGTAGATAAGTGCTACCCAGTTTTGCCACGTAAAGGACAAGAATCAAAGGAAGTACTTGATAAAGATCCTTTAATGTCTCATTTACTGAGTTCACCACCTCCTTATGCGCAGAATGCTACAGCGCTTCTGCAACATTTGGTTGTACAGCACCCCATTGTTGGACCACAGGTTCTTCCACAACCACCGGCTACTCTTCAGCTGGTTCCGAACCCTCCGGCGCAGCCCCCTGAAGGGCCGCCGCTTTTGCTACCTGCTCCATCTATGTTCCCTACGACTTTGCCTACTGCTCCGACTGTTTATCCTGATACTCCATCTGCGTCTGTCCCCGCTTCTGCATTACCTCACCCTGTCTTTCCTCCTGTCCTACCGTCAGTTTCTCCTTCCGTTCGACAGAGAGTGGCCAACACTGTTACTGGCCTTTTCTCACCTTTCTTTGGGTCGCCTAGTACGACCCCTAACACAGAACGAAGACAGTTGCAGAGTCAGCAGCCTGACTATCAGGAGAGAGAATTATTGGATAAGTTAGCGCGTAAAGGGGTTGTCGATACTGCAAGACATGATGAAGAGTCTATCATAGAAGTCTTCCGTCAATGGGAAGCATCGAAGCAGATATATGTTTTTGAACAAATGTGTGTACTTCTCCGCGAAGATCTGAAGGGAAATGATGCGGAACACGATCTGTCTGAGTTGTACCGTGTGCGGTTTAAGTTCTCTGAGGGTATGATCGTAGGCGCCGATGTTGAAAGAGCGGTCGCGACATTGTCGTCATATCGGAGTAAAGGGGGCACTTCTCGATCACTATCTGAATGTGACGCATCTGGTAGGAAAAAGGCGCGACGGTATCCCATGAGAGAGGTTCCCCCAGTTTAGAGGGAAGGGGACGCAAATGCTAATCCAGCCATTCCACCGCATTTTCAGCATGTGTGGGTACAATTCCTTGGAAGAGATCTGAGGTTTTGGCTCTCAAACAGACATTGCCTGACCCCCGTAAAAATCCTGCAGGGTATTATAAGGAGTTATCACAGACTGCAAGCTCCTGCATCATGAACTTAGCCGATATAGACATGTTGTTTGGAAATGTTGTTCCACAGTCTTTATGGGGAAAGATTCGTCATGCAGATCATGATGAAGAATTAGGTGACATATGGGTTAATATTGCTGCTGCTAGACAAGTTGGTGGTGCTAAGCCCGAGCCTTTAGTAGCAGAGCTTCCTGGTAGGATTATTGCATATATGAAGACTTTAATGCCCGAATTGCGTGTTAATTGGGACAAATTGTCTGCGTGCAAACAGAAGAAAGATGAGACTGTGTCTGACTTTTTCACGTGGTTTGAAGAGACTTTTGTAGACCATAGTGGTCAGGATATGGCTACTGAGGGTGGCCAGAGATTGTTTGTTGACAAATTTGTACATAATTTGCTTCCTGAACTATGTAATAAGTTGAAGAATTCTGAGAGTGCTTGGGCTGTTTCCACGTCAGCACAGATTTTAGCTACGGCCCAGTACTATGAAAATAGGCGCAAAGATGAGTTAGAGAAAGCGGATAAAAAGACTAAGGAATTGAAAACCAAAGTCGTTCTACAGCAAGCTTATCCACCTCATACTAATGGTCAGCGCGATTATCAGCAACCCCAGCAGTATGCGAGAAACTCGCAAAGAAACGAGTCTTCTCAACAACGTTTACCGTATGGACCCAATCAGTGTGCGTATTGCAAGGAGGAGGGTCATTTCAAGTGTAGTTGTCCGGCTTTGTTACGGCGTACGAATGGTGCTTCTGGTGCAAGAGGTCGAGGTGTGCAACAGGGTCGTGGAAATTTCCCCCAGAATGCTCGTTCTTTCCCGCCTCAGAATTCTAGGAATAGTTTTGACCAGCAGAGTAATGCGTTTTCTAGGATGGCTCAGTACTATGCTGATGACTACTATTCAGAAGATGAGAATATGGAGGGTGATGATTGCTAGGACAGCCATGGACAGAGAGAGGGAGTTGTTTCAGTTCCAGTAGATCAGAATGGACCTTATGTTGAGGTGATTACATCAGGTGTGTCAGAGCCTTTTCTGTTGGATACTGGTGCTACAAAGAGTTCTATTATGCACTCAAAACTCCCCGGCGCACCTTTGTCTGGAGAAATGAACGTTTCAGTAGGTTTTTCTGGCGCCCCTGTTAGGAACCCGATCTCTAGTCCTATGTCCCTTTCTGTTAGACCATGCGAATTAGAAGCACCCCTTATTCTTACAACAGGTTGTGGGGAAAACTTGTTGGGATTGGATCTGTTAAAAAGATTATATGCGACTTTGTACTGTTCTCCTTCGGGAGTACAACTTACACTGGGTAAGAAAGTGGTTTCTCCAATATATTTGTCAAAGGGAAAACTCCTGACAGAATTGTCTTCTCTTCCGGATATACTTTGGGCTACTGGCTCTAATGATGTGGGTCTTTTGGAAATAGCGCCATATGTTGTAACATTGAAAAACAATGTTAGAATGCTACGTATTCCCCAATACAAGATCTCTAGCGAAGGTGAAAAGGCGTTGTTAGCGATCATCTATGATCTGATTAAGAAAGATGTAATTGAAGAGACAAGAGGCAACGTTTGTAATAGTCCTGTTCTGCCGGTTTTAAAGCGTACTGATCCTTCGCAACCACCTGTTTATAGGTTTGTGATTGATCTTAGAGAGGTGAATAAGATCGTTGTGCAACAGTTTCCAGTTGTCATGGATATCACTGCCCTATTGACTATGATTCCAGCTTCAGCCACTTGGTTTTCAGTGATCGACTTGAAGAACGCTTTATTCAGCATCCCGATTGCAGAGGAGAGCAGAGATATTTTTGGCTTCAGTTTAGGAGGCCGAAGCTTCCGCTTCAAACGCGCTCCTCAGGGCTACTGTGAAAGTCCATCAATATACAGTCAGGCTTTAAAAACACAGCTTGATACGATTGTTGTACCTGACGGCGCTACTCTTTTTTTTTTTTTGGAAGACCTTTATTATCTGAAGTACAGTTACACAGCCTCTGGCCTACAACCCAGAGGGCCGGCCGCAAACGATGAAATCAGAAGCACAAACGAGTCATAGTACACAGCCAGGTTACCGACAGCCATAGGCCCGGTGGCGCACCAGTCAGCAACTAGCATCATAGAGCATGGAACCAAATCTGGGAAGCAGTTAGAAAGTCATCTGAGGTCTCATTTTGTGTTTTTTTTTAAACTTTGAACAATAACATTAGAAACCACATTGCCCCCCACCCCCCCAACCCTCCTCCCCTTGGAGTAGCACAGCAGGTACGCAACAATGCATGGGATCGCAAATACGATGCGGGTGGACCACCCCCCCTAGGAGAGAGGTTCAGCAGAGCAGTAGTCAAGCCAGAAAGCAAGGGAGTCAAGGAAGTGCAGCAATTCAGAAGGGTCAACCACAGGCAAAGGCTATGCAATCGGTGGCCGGACACCGTCCAGGCAACCAGCGCAGGTTAAAAGGCCTCAGTACAAAGCAGCAATTTAAGAGAACATGAGGTCCTGCAGCCCACCGTTTCCATCAGGCATCCCCCTTCATAGCAACCCTCACACATAAACACAGGCAGAGCTAGTCATCATCGGACAATTGTGCCAGCATGTAGGTGGTATACGGACCCCAGATGTCGCGGGGACGGGAGCGTTCTGGTAGTTCTTCATAATAGCATGTCAATTGATCTAGACAATATGCCATGTCCTTTAACTAAGTTTTTACATCCGGTGCCCGTCTCTCCCCCCCCCCCCCCTCCCAGCAGGTCGCCACACCGCGCTTAGCAAGTTGCAGCGCCAGAGCCACCAACCGGCGAGCGCCCAAAGGAACTCCAGTCACCATTCCCAGCAAACATACACGTGGCATCGCCTCAATAGACACTGAAGTCATAGCAGACAACGCCTCAGTCACTGCCACCCAAAACCTAGACACTCGCGGGCACGTCCAAGCCAGATGCAGAAAGTCAGTCACAGCAGCCCCACAGTGGACACACATAGGGGAGTCACGCAGGCCAAATTTAAAGAGTTGCTCCGGTGTGTAGTACCATTGTTGCAAGAATTTATAATGCAAGAGTCTGAAGTTACCATTAACAGCAAACTTCCCGGTCATGGCACAGCACTCTTCCCATTCATCCTCCAGAAGCGGCTCCAGCAGACACGCATCCCATCTAGTCTTCGCAGCAATATCCATACCACCCTCTTCATCTTGTGAAATTTTGTACAACCTCGAGACCATTTTGACTCTAGAAGTAGCAGTGTACGTGAACTGTAGCGCAGTCAGCACGGGCGGCTCTAACGGAAAAGTCGGATAATGAGCGCGCACTGCGGCTCTCAACCGGACATACACGAAGTTAGCCATGGTGCCATTATTCGTGCAGTCCAGTATGGGCGATAATTCCAGAAAGCGGCCTGCCGGAAAGACGTCCCCCATCGTGGTTATGCCGGCATCTTGTAGGAGATGCAGAGCCCCTATCTCACTCGATACTGAGATGTGCTCATGATGAAGTAGTGGCATGGCCGGCGCATAGAGAGGCAACGAATCAGCACGTCTGCCCAATTCCTGCCACGCTCTCGCCGTATTCTGCACCGTGTCCACCTCGTCCCGTTCATATACAGAATGTGAGTTTACAATCATTGCCTTCAACGGCAGCGGTTGCACTGCCGCCCCCTCGATCGCCACGTGCGGAGTATATGGCGGCTGAGGTAATAGAAATTTTCAGGTAGCCAATGTGTCCCCCACTCGCACCCTATCCATGCACCCATGTTCCTTGTATGTCGTGTAACTTCCTTCCTGTACATGCTAGAAAGACGCATATGCATTTGCGTTCAACCTTAACATGTTAGCAATCCAGTCCTACATGAAAATCCCGTTAATTAGGCTTCTAGGCCTACGGTGCCAACGTCTTTACATGGTGCACTTTTGAATCTCGCACACGTTTTCTCCATGTTTCCTGGCTCACTCGAGCTAGGCCCTTGAACGAGGCTCCGAGTCTCTTCTGTCTCTGTCTCTGAGAACTGTATTCATCCCTGACCTCTGCCTTACTTCCTGCCCAGCGAAGCGGTGCCCGGCTCAGCCTGGCCTGCCTGCCAAAATCGTATTTTGCCTACAGTTATCTGCTCAGCCTCCTCGAAAACACATTCCAGTCTAGTGAAATAGGTAAACATATTCCCGGCTGCAGAGCAAAGGGCCCGGCCTTCCTGTCCTCCTTGCAAGTGATTTACTGAACCCGTTACCATGGTAGGCCCATGGCCCCGCGCATTGCACCAAGACACGTATGCACGCACTAGCATTCAGTATTGAACGGCCTCTGCCCAAGAGACCTTTTACTTCAGACACTACATCCTCCAAACATGAGATACCAGATATGCTATAGGTACAGGTTGCCCTGACATCCCAGACACCAGTCTCCTCTACTAGTGCTAAAGTCAAAGCCCCCAGTTCTCCCAGTTATACGTCATGCTCAGCTGCGCGTGCATCCAGGTCATACGTTTCTGCTGATTCTGCAAACTTTCTCTATGCATCCACCCACTTATGACGTTTCTTGTGACGTTCCTCTGACATGTCAAGTGCACGCCCATGTGTACGCCTTTTTACACGCCTCCTGTTACGCACATGTGTTCTTATCTCTCTCTTTCCACCTGTTACGCCTACTACATTCATTTCAATTATACTGTTTTAATATATATAATGTGTGATGTTAATAAAACGTTGAATGTCCCTTCCTAAACCTTAGTGGTGATGGAACATGATGTCCTGCTTCTCGAGGAGCATAATTAAAGCCCGTATGACTCAGATACCACGGACTCTGCCTCTCATTTGATTGAGCTGTCCTTTATTGATATTTAAAGTATAGAAAAATAGTTCGGTAAATTTATTTACCACACGGCGCCGAGACCCAGTACGAGGCAAAATGCGCCTGCGCACATAGATAATAGAGCTTCATGTCAGGCACCGCAAAGCCACCCCTCTCATATGGCTTAGTCAGGGTGTCCCATTTTACACGCGGTTTCTTCCCCCCCCAAGCTAAAGTAGTAAGTAGTGACTGCAACGTTGTGAAAAAACTCGACGTCAAATGAAACGGGATGTTGACAAAATGATATAAGAATTTGGGGAGCACCACCATTTTAATCAAAGCTACGCGGTCCGCGAACGATAGCGGCAGCCGAGTCCAGCGCGCCACTTGGTCTTCTAAGTTGGAAATGGCCACACCGTAATTGGCCCGAATCATTTCTTGGGCTTCTCTATGTATCCAAACACCCAGATAGCGGACAGGTTTGTCAGCCCATTCCAAAGGGAATTCTAACGGACATGGGCGAGTAACATCCTTCAGGGGCAGCACTACGGACTTTCCCCAGTTGATCGACAAGCCGGAGAAACGCTCAAACTGCACGTATTCCCTGAGCACCCCATCTAGATATCTGTCTGGTTCTCGAACATAAAGTACCATGTCATCCGCGTACATGGATACCGCCAGGGAGCGTAGACGGAAACAAAGGTACGAGGATGCATGTCGCTGCCGCAAAATGCAGGCTAGCGGTTCCATAATGATGGCAAACAGTAACGGCGAGAGCGGGCACCCCTGCCTCGTGCCCCTTTGTATGGCGAACGGTTCTGACACGCGTCCGTTCACTCGCACATGGGCCACAGGATTAGGGTACAACAAAGCACTTAGCGACGTGAAAAAGAACGGCATCCCCATACGATGCAGTACGGCCATCATGTAACTCCAGGCAACAGAGTCGAACGCTTTGGCAGCGTCCAATAGGACCGCCACCGCAGCTAAGTAAGGTTTGAGTAAATGTAGGACCGCAAACAGTGCTCTGAGGTTATGTGTGGTAGATCGCGCCGGGACAAATCCAGATTGGTCTGGCAACACCATCACCGGCAATAATAGTTGCAATCGAGTGGCCAACACCTTGGCGATAATCTTAACGTCTGTGTTCATCAAAGACAACGGCCGGTATGACTAACAGCAGTCCAGAGGTTTGCCGGGCTTCGGAAGGACCACCAGCAAAGCCTCCCTCAGCGTCAGAGGCAGCTGCCCACATTCAAAGGCCTCCTCCAATACCATCGCCAGATGCGGCATCAACAAATCCACATACTCCTTATAGAATTCCGGCGGCAAGCCATCTGTACCGGCTGCCTTGCCGCTCGGCAAAGCCGCAATCGCATCTCTCAATTCGCCCTCAGTGACATGGTGAATCAGAAAGTCCTGCTGCCCCTTCGAGAGCCAGACTAGCGCGATGTCCTCTGGATAGTCAGCGATTTCCCCTTCGTCTGCCGTGTCCTTATGTGCATACATGTTAGCGTAGTATCGAGTGAAACAATCCAAGTCACCCTCCGCATCAGTCACAGTCCTATCACCCTCCCTGATCTCCTGCACTGTTTAGCCCAGGGTTCGCGTAGCCTGTCCGCCAGACCCCGTCCGGGCCTGCCACCCTCACCATAGTACTGAGCTTTGGTACGCTTGGATAAGTACTGAACCTCCTGATCTGCTAGCTCGTTGTACTCGGAGACCTTTAGGCGCACATCCGCTAGTAAGCGAGCGGAGGGCTCCTGTTCACATTGTCGCTCCAGACTTAACAACTCACGTTCCAACCGCTCCATAGAATTCCTACGCGATTTGAGTACCCCGGCCTGCATGCCGATACATGTGCCCCGCACTGTCACCTTAAACACCTCCCACAGCACACCCGCACTGGTCACCGAACCAACATTTTTATCAAAAAACATTTCAATCTCTTCACGTAAACCCTCTCGCATAACCTGATCTTTCAGAACACCGGCAGGCAGCCGCCAGGCAAACGGTACATGCGCATGCGTCGGGAGCTGGACCTCCATCAAAACAGGGGCGTGATCGGATAAAGTACGAGCCAGATGTTCAGATCTCGCCACCCAGCCACTCACATCCTTCGTCACCAACCAGTAATCCAATCTCGACCATGTATCATGAGCAGAGGTATAGCAGGTGCCTTCCCGCACTCCAGGATGACCCAGGCGCCACACATCCACCAGCCACAGCACCTCCATCCCATCCCTGACAGCCCCGCATGCACGCTTCATGGACGATTGGTGAGTTTCCTTTTTATCTAACCCTTGATCCAGCGTCACGTTCAGGTCCCCCCCACAGAGAATCGCCGAGGGAGGCAGCTGATAGATCTTATTCCACAACGTGACATAAAAATCCGGATCATCGATGTTGGGTCCATACACATTAACCAACATGACTAGAGTACCACACAATTTTCCATGTAATATGATATAGCGACCTTCCTGATCGACCTCCTCATGCAGATTCACAAATGGGATACCTTTTTTAATGAGAATCATAACACCACGGCCATAAGAGGAGTATGAAGTGGCCACCTTGGTACCAGCCCAACGGCAAGCGATCGCCCTAGCCGCCTGCCCGCTGAGATGCGTCTCTTGCAGGAAGGCCACCTGTACAGCGTGTCTAGTTAAATACGCAAGCATCTGCCTAGTCTTTTGTGGTCTGTTAAGACCCCGCACATTCCACGTTATCCAATTCAGCGTACCCCCCCTAGAAAGAATAACAGATAGTACACATATTTAACCATTTGGTCTCAAATGCACTTTCCGGCCAATATACATTAACAATGACATTCCTTCCATTTCCCACCAGAGGCAGCCCTTAGCATCGCCAAACAAACCCTCCCTGCATGTACCCCCATACGCCAAACTCCCCCCAAGAACCGAAAACCCTGGCAACCTGATCCCCACCCCCCATCCACTTCAGCACCCCCAACCTGCCAAAGCCATCCCCAACCCCTCAGTGCCCAAACCCCAACTGTCGCACCAAACCAATTGTGGAGAGCTCCCATGCGTGGGGGCGTAGAGGTGCCCAACTCCCACTAGCAAGCTAAGCAGGAGGGGATCGAGCAAGCCATCCAACCTGTCCTCTCCAGACCCCCCGCGCTGCGGCACTTGCTAGAACATTCCAGCCGTATTCAGTGGAGGAGGCAGCAGTACAGTCATCAGCAATTGCTAGTATATAACTGGGAGCAGGCACAGCAACAGGACAACAGGAACCCTCCCAGGAAGCAGCCATCCCCAAGACCTCTTCCCGAAGGCAGGTGCAACCCTTCTATATAGGACTGCACAGAGGCCCAGGAGCCCATCCTCAACCAACAATACATCAAACAGCAGTGCAGCATGTCTCCCCTCCAGAGCCAGAGCATCTCCGTCGTCGCAGCACAATGGTCACAACCCGCCACCACCCAGCAACCGTGCATCAAACCCAACATGTAAGCAAAGAACATTACATTCGTCACAGCTCAGCGGCCAGGCCACTGTTAAGAACATTGAGAATACAACAGCGCACGGACCCAGCAGCCCACCACGACAGTGTACAAGCGTCAATTAGTCTATGAGAAGAGTGGAGCATTATCGCACAGTGAGGTCTCAACCAGTATGGCCAGTATCAACAATGATGCCGAAGGAGAGCGTAGACCTATGCCGCTTCATCGCGCATCTCCTCCTCCCCATCCTGCGCTGCATTGGAGTCTCGTTTCCGTTTTTTTTTGTTTCTTCGCATACTCCATGGCTGTCTTAGGAGATGTAAAAATTGTATTGTCTGCCGGCGGTCCAATGTAGAGGTGGGCCGGGTAGAGCATGGCGTATGGAATGTCTTCTGCCCTGAGCATTTGCTTGACCACCTGGAATTCCTTCCTCGCTGTCTCAACCGCAACTGTGAAATCAGGATAGAATTCAAGTTTTTTGCCCTGATAGTCTATGGTGCCCTTCTCGCGGGCCAGTCGCAGAATCACATCTCTGTCTTTATAATTGAGTATGCGGGCAATGATGGGACGGGGCATCGCTCCGGGCACTGGACGCTTCGCCAATGAGCGATGTGCCCCCTCTACTATGAACACTCGGGACAACTGATCAGCTCCAAAAATGACTAACAACAAGCGTTCCATAAAATCCTCCATCCGACCCACATTGGTGGACTCCGGCAGCCCCGTGACGTGGATGTTATTGCGCCGGGACCGCCCTTCCAACTCCTCATTCTTGGCCTGGATGACCTCCAAAACACTCTCCATGTTGAACACCTTGGTGGAGGTAGTGGCCAGGCCATCCTCGGTGGCAGACACTCTGTGTTCAACCTCTCCCATACGCTCATTTTGTCTCTCAAATTGCGATGCCATATGGTCCAGTCTGTGATTCACTGCCTCCATGGTACCTTCTATGGACTGCAGTGTTTTTTGCATCGCCACCAGCACAGCCTCCAAATTAGGTGCACCCCAGACGCCCCTGCAAGTTCCGTGTCCGGCGGCGCCTGCGTGGCCGACGTCGTGGATTTTCTAGCATCAAAAGTCAATTTGGGCTGATTCCTTTCAGGCCTGCCCATAGCGCCAGCACACCGTCACCAGTAGCCCACACTGTCTCAGCAGCAACCACCAGCAAATCAGGCAGGATAGCCAGCAACGAAGATTGGATGGCAGACACAACCACCAGGGAGAGGGAGTGCCAATAACCAGCAGGCAGTACCACCAGCCGGCAACGCGCAGGAAAGCAAGGCCCCGCGTGGAGCTCCCCAGGTGCCAATCACGGCCTTACAGGCCTCCAGTAGCCCCAGTCACCATGACGGTCCACAGGTTCCAAGATGCCTCCAGACAACATCGCAGCTCCAGAACAATGCAGCAGCAGCACCGGAGCAGCACTTCAGCCCGGCAGAGCAAGAGCCACGGCCTCCCGGCAAGCCCCGCCGCTCCGCAGTAGACCGCGGGCAGTCCGCCGTCACCCGCAGCACATTCACCGCCGCAGACCCAGGCAGCCTGCCGCAAGAGCCTCCGCAGCACCACAGAGCCGACACCAGTTAGATCGGCCCCCACAGCCGCGCCGGATCGCACCCGGCCCCCACAGCCGCGCCGGATCGCACCCCGCCCCCACCAGCCACAGCTCGCGCGGAGCGGCCCAGCACCACCTCCGCAGCCCCGGGCTTTCCCAGGCCGTCTCCCCATTCACCGCAACCGGCAGACGCCGGACTCGACCCAGACAACGACCTCTCTCTCCTCCGCCGCAGCCCAGCGCCGCTCCTCCAGTCCCGACAGGGCCAACCAGCCGCTCGAGCCCCTCAGGAAGTCACGCTGGGCACCACAGGATTCAGTCCCCGCGGGCAGGCATCCGACGCAGGGCCGTCCCAGCTCACCACGCCGTCAGGGCCTAGCCGGCAGAGCAGTCGGCAGCACGCACCATCAGGCCGGCCAGAGGGATACACGGATAGCCAGTCGCTGCTGCCTCGCTCCCAAAAGGTAAGCCCGCTATGCTGGGGTGTCACAGGGACAGATTATACAGGATTTTGAGAAGGATGTTGGCTCGATCTGGCGGAGCCTCACATTCGTGCAGCCATCTTGCCTGGCGCCCTCTAGCGCCCCCAGACGGCGCTACTCTTATTTAGTACGTCGATGATTTGTTGATCGCTGCAGATACTGAGGAGATTTGTAAACAAGCTGCTTTGTCATTGTTGTGTCATTTGTGTGATCTGCACCACAAAGTCTCTCTTTCAAAATTGCAATATTGTCGACAAGAAGTGACCTACTTAGGTCACCTCTTATCGAAGGAGGGAAGGAAACTGACCCCAGAAAGAATTCAGGCAATTGCAAAATTGAGTGTCCCACGGACACAGAGAGAAGTGCGTGCTTTCTTGGGCATTACATCATATTGCAGACAATGGATACCGAATTTTTCCTTGTTGGCCAAACCTTTGGTGGCATAAACTTGTAAAGAAACACCGAAACCCATTCTGTGGTCTGAAGAGTGTCAGAAAAGTTTTTCCGAATTACGTGACGCATTGTGTTCGGCTCCTGTGTTGGGTACCCCCAACTACAGTAAGCCTTTTACATTGTATGTCCATGAGAGAGAAGGTTGTGCATTATCAGTTCTGACACAGTCTTTTGGGGACAAACAGCGTCCATGTGCGTATTTTTCGTCGACTTTAGATCCGGTAGCTAAGGCGTTGCCAAGTTGCTTGAGGGCCACTGCGGCAGTAGCTGTTTCTATCCGACAGTCTGCTGGGTTAGTGATGAATAACATGTTAATTGTAATGGTCCCACATGCAGTCAAAGACACAGCACTTAACTAGTGCTCGATTGTCAGGTTATGAGCTGACATTGTTGGCAAGTCATGTGCACATAAAAAGGTGCAGTACATTAAACCCAGCCACATTGTTGCACATTTCAGTAGAAACAGATGAGGTCGAAGAACATGACTGCTGTCTTAGGACAGAAGAAGAGACAAAAGGGAGAATAGATCTTAGGGACACTCCTCTTCCTGGATGTGATGATACTTTGTGGGTTGATGGTTCATGTTTCAAGTTGCCGAATGGTGATAGAACTGCAGCATATGCTGTGACGACTTTGCATACGATTGTTGAAGCTGCACGTATCCCACACAATTCAGCGCAAGCAGCAGAATTGATTGCACTTACAAGAGCGTGTGTGTTGGCGAAAGGAAAACGAGTGAACGTGTACACGGACAGCCAGTATGCATTTGGTGTGGCTCACAGTTTTGGACGATTGTGGAAAGAACGTGCGTTCCTGACGTCGCATGGTGCTAAGATCCAGCATGGTCAGTTGGTGAATGAGCTTCTCGAGTCCCTGACCTTGCCGTTACAAGTTGCGATTGTGAATTGCAGTGCACACAAAAAGGTTATTGATGATGTTGGTCGCGGAAATGCGTTTGTGGATGAAGTTGCAAAAGAAACTGCAAGGAATGTAATGAGTCGAATGTACATTGCAGGCCCTGCAAGATGGGTTGGTGACGTTGGTATGTGCGAAGATACGATTGAGAGCGTGAAGTCCATTCAAGCTGAAGCCACAGAGAAAGAATGGAGAGAAAGTAAGGGTAGATTGGATGCGAATGGTTGTTGGGTTGAATTGTCAGAACATCAGAGATGGTTGTTACCCAATGCGTATGTGCTTGCAGTGGTGACAATGGCTCTTGGAATGGCTCACATCAGTGTGAAAGGGATCTGTAAGTTGCTAGCTCCAGAATGGCAAAATGCTGGAATCCCAAAGTGTGCAGAGAATGTGGTCAAGAATTGTATGGTATGTCTGAAATACAATCCTGGTAGGGTGAACCCCAACTCCAGCTGGTCATTTTGCGCCTCCAACGTATCCGTTCGAGGTTTTGCAGCTAGATTTCATCCACATGGAAAGGTGCAACAATTTGAAATACGTTCTCGTTGTTGTTTGTGCCTTTTCAAGATGGGTCGAAGCATACCCCCTGAAGGACAATACTGCTTTGTCCACAGCCAAAGCCCTTGTCAAATAATTTTTCCCCAGATTCGGAATGCCTAGAATGGTTTGGAGTGATAATGGGAGTGAATTTGTGGGTCGAGTGATGAAGAAAGTCTGTGAGGGGCTAGGCATTCAGCAAAAGTTCCACGCTGCAAATCACCCCCAATCAGCTGGACTAGTAGAGTGCTATAATGGCACGCTAAAACTGAAACTGGCCAAGATTCAAGCGAGCACAGGTCTTAAATGGCCTGACGCTCTGCCCTTGGCACTCCTATCAACAAGAATGACTGTTCACTCTAGAGTGGGACTTAGTCCACATGAGATTGTGTTCGGCCGCCCGGCCAACATATGGGGAGTGCCAAGGCCAACCAGGTTTAGCGAGATAGAATACCCTGTACTGCTTGATTACCTGTATGAATTGACGGCTAAATTGTGTGTTTTACACCAACAGGTCCACGACACTCTACCTCAGGACTCTGAAGCTCCAGGGCATCCTATTGATCCTGGAACCTATGTACTGATCAAAAACTTTCAGCGTACCAAGAATGACCAGTCCCGGTGGACCGGCCCTCATCTAGTTCTTCTCTCGACAAGATCGGCCGTTCGGGTGGAAGGAAAGAAACATTGGATCCACGGCCTCCATTGTAAAAGGGTTCCACTGCCTCTTCCATGTGACCGGTGGGTCCAAGAGGGGATTGCTGACTCTGAAACTGAGACCGTGCCTCGCTTTCTACCCTTTAGCGATGCACATATAAGAGGAACAATTTCTGAAAAGGAAAGCGACAACATCCTGCAAGAAGCTGTGCCTCCATCAATTCAATTAAACACTACCGATCCTGAACTCTTATTGCAAGACCACACAGCACCTGGAAGAAACCGTTACAATTTGAGGCCGAGACCTATGACTATGGACAATAATTTTTTTTTTACTTTTTGATTGTGCAGCTCTCCCATCCAAGAAACTTGCTCATTTTTGTTTTTCGAACCGCCATCCGGTTCTGCTGCTAGGGTCGCGGTTGCCAAAGTCTTTGGAGTGCAGCTGAAGACGGTTAGGTCGACAGTTCTGGTTGGTCTAAGGGAGTTGCCCTGGACTAACAGAAGCACTCTTCAGCAGAAACACCCTACCACAGCGGGCAGCAAATTAGAGAGGATGGAGTTTTCTGAGATGGAGAGACCTGCCAAACGAATGAACTTTAAAGACCAAATGTGTATGTTGATGACGAAAAAGAGATTGTTGATATGTTGTATTTTCATGCTGCTTGGTGTCATGATATTTTTAACAGGATATGTTTTATACACCTTTCAAGTGACATTTGCACCCACTACCCAGCCCATACCTCCTCCTACTGTTTCCTCGCACTCTTTTCACCCCCTGCCCGAACATGAGTCCTCTAGGAGATTAGAATTTATAAATAACTCATTCGTTCAGCTCTTACACCAACACCAGTTTGTGATGAACACGACAAATTGTTGGGTGTGTGGACTTATGCCACACACGACAGATAAAGGTATCCCATATTTTGTCTTGCCATTTAGCTACTATGGTTCTTTGTGGGCATTTCAAACAATATTCATATTTGCCATCGAACCATATCCCCCACGTTCCACGCGAAGGAACTCAAGCAACAAAGCGTTAGTAGTAGGAATTGCAAATATGAGCAGAACTATTGACTCGTACAGAACGATTCTTAGGGATGAGTTGCAAGCTTACGTTAGATGGAATACAACAAAATATGGAGTTGCTTTGAGTGAGAACCAGCGAGCAAAGAGATCCTCCCCAATTTGGATAGTACCCCATCAGGGTCACCTATGTCTGCAAGGAAATGGCAAAAAACCCCGAGCTCCGTTAGGGAAGAGCGTCTGTACCGAAACATATGTCTTCTCGTCTCAGACCTCCCCTTCATTCCTAGCGGCTGAGGGCACCTACTTCATCTGCCATGATAGAGCATATACATGGCTGCCCCCTGACTTTTTGGGCACATGCTTTATCTCGTTCCTGTTTCCACCCACCTACACGGCCGCGGCAGATTACCATAGGACAAGGACAGTTAGGGGTGTTGTGAGTGAAGACGACACTGCGGAACGGGAATTTGGGGATTTCGCAAAAGGTTTTCTGCCGTTCTGGGGGCCTATGGTGAAAAGCAGGAACATTCGCCAATTGACGAGGGTAGTTGAATCCACGGTGATTGAAACTGCTGGTGCTCTTAGTAACTTGACTGCAGAGCTCCAGTCGGACCACCTTATGACTCTTCAGAACAGGGTTGCCCTAGACGTCATACTTGCAGACCGAGGTGGGGTATGTAAAGTGATCCAATCAAGTTGCTGCATCTTCATCCCAGATAACGCTCCGACAGTATACCAGGCCATCTCCAAACTGCATAAGATCTCTGAATCCATTCATGTGGATAAAGGGGACTGGTCCTTGATGGGGTGGTTCTGGGAACTGATATCTGCCTGGGGATGGAAGATTCTGATAGTCATCAAGATATTAGCCATTCTATTCCTGTTCTGCCTGTGTATACAGTGCGCTCCTGCAATATGCGGCCTCTGTGCTACACCATGTGTAAGGAAACCTGTATCAAGAGATGAATTCAGTAATAGGATAATGCTACAGCAACATCTAAATGACTTTATGAATATAGACCGGGACTCAGATTAGCGTGAGTATAGGTTATTGCCTATGTAAGGGCAAAAGGAGGGACTGAGGTACTGAAAATTCTGGACTTGGGTGTCCGTGGTACTGAACCACTAGACTCGTGTCATGAAACATTGTCGTATCATGACGATTTTTGTCCCTGTAGACCGGTAATGGCTTAAACACCATTCATAAGTATTCTCGTCACTTTCGAGTGACGAAATCACCCTTAAATCTAAGTTTCCGTCTTGAACCCTTGGGTTCCATTTTGTGAGCAGCAGCCATTTTGTGATTGCCCTCACATAGTCAAATGACTAAGGCCGAATTCAACCTAAAGGACACGTACACCTTTTGTTGACTCCTCTGTGACCTGGGCAAGCTGACTCCACTGCCCGGAGCCAAACCTGTTCGGGCAGTTCCTTTCCCAGTGGCCGAGTGAGATTAGTATCAAGGCGCAACATGTCATAAAACCCCTCATCGCACAGGAACCATGCCTAATCTTACACACACCTGTCCCTGTTTCTTCTTTATGACCTGCTTTACGAGGAGGAGGTGCCCGTTTTTATTGGGGGTCCGTCGATATCTGATGAAAGTTCTAGGCCTTGCCCGGTAATTTATCATAGACTGGACAAACTAAAATGTGGGCTTGTCATCATGACTCTGCTTTTCCTTTGTAGTGAAAATATGTATACGATCAACTGTAAAATTAGGAATGTTTGCCTGAAGCTTATTATTTCGAATAAAAAGAGAAGCCTGGTTTTGTAAATTCGAGCAGTCTCCTGAGAACATACATACTGTTGTACTTCTAGGATACCTGTTACTGGTTGCAGCCAATAAATACGATCCTTGACTTCACCTAGAAGACTCTGTTTCTGTAGTCTGAAACAGGAAGGACTCAAGGTCTTTGGGTGTTCTCACTGGCACCGCCGGGTCCATAAAAACCCGGTACCTCAAGACGCGTGCAGTGTCTAAACACAGACGCGGGTCACCATTGACTTTCTATAGGAAACGAAGAAGTTACAAATATGCAATTTAAGGACACTTCCGGATGGACTAGGATGGAACCCTTTCAAACTAGGACACATCGAGAGTCAAGACCCAAGGGAGCACCGAAGTACTCGTGTTCCCTCACCCAGTGAAGCCGGGTGCATAGGTGTCTTTTTCGTGTCTGGTTTCGTCGTCGTTTTCTTTAGAGAGCTACAATGAAGTGCTGCAGGCGACCAGAGGAAAAGTGTACTGGTGGATCGGTGATGTGAAGAACCTGAAAGCAGAGGGAGAGAGTCTGGGTCACTAGCCAGTGACCAGGAAGGTACCAGGAAGGAACCAGGCGATGTCAGGTGCTTGAAGGTGAAGAAGGTGAGTTTGTCTCTTCAGCTACGAGGTCCAGGAGGCATCGATGATGACTAGGTGCTGGATTTGAGCAGCCCCACAATGGATCTAGATGGCTGCGGTGTCGGTATCCGGATTGGACCCAACAAGCCTTGGCAACCGCAACCCACGCAGGATGTAGAGATTGGCTCTGTTGCAGACCAGCAAGGTCTGTGGTGCTTCTCCTTTTCAGGGAAGCTGGAGCAAGCCTGGAGCAACCAGGAAAGCAAGTTAAATTCAAGATGGCGTCTTCAGGGGGCTAACTAGCCAACTGGCAAGGAACCGGGAAGACGCGTCGAGCTTAAATGCAAAGGCGGGGCCCACGGGACACTCGCGGAGTGTGGGGGTCTGGGCTTCGGTGCAAATGGTGCTCGGACCTGGGTCTTCTCGTACCCCAATGCACAACTTACTGGGGCTTCAGGAAAGGAGTGCAGGTAGCAAAATGCAGGATGTCCAAGATGTCCGGTCCCACATCTCTCGTGTCCGCCACGGGTCTCAGCGAAGTCTGGAAGTCCAGTTCTTGAGTCGCAGAGTTCTCGGGTTCCGATGGGAGCATTGAAACTGCAGACCGGCGAAGTTGCTGTTGGTGCCTGTTTGCACCGGGAGGTCACTCCTTGACCACAAGGGAGATGTCTTCCAGTCAGAATGGAATGTCAAAGGTCCAAGATATGTCTTTCAAAGATTTGTCCAGTATAATCTATAGTCCCAGGGACACAGCTCCTATACTTATACTAAGTATGGGGGCTGGATTACATGACGAGGTCCCTCCTATGGGTGGACCTGAGAAGGGGGTGGTTACACGCCTTTCCCTTTGTCCAGTTTCGCGCCAGAGCAGGGCTGGAGTGCCCCAGCAACTGGTTTGAACCGGGCTATGCATGGAGCACCTTGTGTGCCCCAGGCAGTGTCTGAAAAAGCATCTGCTGATGCAGCCTTCCCTGCCCCAATACACAAAACCCTGGCTGGGGAGGTGCTGGCACCTCCCTGGACAAGAAACCTATTGTCCAGGCCTCCCCTGCCGGAGTTTCGTCCAGCAGCAGGAGGTCACACTTGTGTCTATGGAAGCAGCATCCATTTTGTGATGCTGAGGCTCTGTTTAACTTTAACCAGGTAAAGCAGTACCTACATGTCTTCTCCCTCTAGAAGGGTGGAATGCTACCCCGCCGCCAGGGTGGAGGAAGAAACATTTTCTGTCCGAAGGTGTACAATCTCTTATCTGGCGGAGTGGCAGGGAATGCAGCAAAAATCACACAGGAGGTGGAAGCTTGGATCACCAACCTCTCTGGAGTAGGGAGTTGTGTGAGAAAATTGGGGTCCCCTGAGGCGGGCTGGTGGCCGAGGGCAATTGTCCAATTAACAGGAGCACCTGTACAGGATTTGGACCACGTACCAAACAGGACGTCTGTGATGGCTACATTAAATGGGAGAAGCAGGTCTAAGGGGGTCACTTCCAGCTTCGGTACTTGACTGCTACTGAGGGTAGGCTAATGGACAGGACCTCTTCCACCCTTCTCACCACCACAGAAAATGTGGCTCCCTCCTTCGTAGCAACAGTAAGAGGAGAGACCATGCCAATATCTGGAAAGGTATCCAGTTCGCTGGCATCCACCAAATCTTCACACCAGTTCATGTTAGGTTCTAGGGGCTGGTATTCTTAAGAGTCCAGCAACAGCCCTTCCACTCTTCCCAAAGTCTCAGCCCATAGGAATAGGGTTCAGGCTCCAGCCTGGAAGGCATGGTTACAGTCTGCGCTGGAGCTGGAGTCGGACAAAGCTTCTCTAATGCTGTGTCAGAGTAGGGGAAGAGAATGAGGATGAGGATGGTGATGCCGGACAGCGTGTCAGCATAGGAGTTGGGGAAGGTCTAGGTGATACGACCAGCACCAGCCCGTATCCATTTGTGTATCCAAGAAGCCTCCGCTGGTTGAATACCAGTGGGAGGGTCCCCCTGAACTTATGGGGCCCAAAGGAATGCCAGGAGGAACGTGCCACCTAAATACGAGTTACATGGCCTCACAGAGTTGGGTGGGGGTCGCTCCAGCTCTCAGAACGTCGGCAAGGCATGGAGCCAATCTAGTTGCAGGCTCATTTACAGAGCCACGCCTCGAATTAAGGCACTCCCTTGTCTCGTCGGATTACTTCCAAGGACGGGGTGAAGTCAAAGCCCTCTTTGACTTCTTATCCTTCACTGCAACTTGGGAGTATGCCACACAGGGGAGCCCATGCAAACTGTGTCTGCAGTACAGCCATCGCAGTCTGCATGAGATGGTGCTTTCACCTTTCAATAAAAGGTTATCTTTATATCCCTCAAGAAGGCATTTCAGAAAAGGGCAGGGTGTATGGTTCTAAGTGTGTGGGTACCTCTACGAACCCCGGATGCCATTCTCTCGGCTTTGTAAGTGCGGAACTAACATTTTAAGGTATGTAGTGGACACTAGGAAGTCAAGATATCCAGCTACATTATGGCTGCCCCAAACCTGGCCATGTTTGGTATCATCAGTTATGATGGGTGTGCTGGCCCATCTAATCACGCACTGTGCACTTGGTGCTCTGCACCTTGTTCACGCTTACTTGCTTGTAATTCAAAAAAGTTCTATGGTCACTTTATAATGTAACGCTGAAACGAGTATCTGAGAAATAATGTTACACTAGAAATGTAATTGCTGTAAATGTATATTGTTTGAACATTGAATGCATTATGAGAAATGGTAAAAATGATATGTTGGATTAAAAATAATTAGCAGCAACAGTAAAGCGTGGTGATTAGATTGTACAAGCAAGTAAGCGTGAACAAGGTGCAGAGCACCAAGTGCACAGTGCGTGATTAGATGGGTCAGCACACCCATCATAACTGACGATTTAACAAAAAGGAGTGACTATCCTTATTAATCAAAGCACCGGTTGATTAGCACAGTTGAATATGAATACAACGGAGTGCTCCTCACACACCCAATAATTGAAACATGTTTGGTATCAAACATGTTGAAATCATGCAAATACACAGATTCCAGTGTTAGTTGCATGATACCATGTACTGGAGGGCTCTTTAGAGGACCCCACCCCAATATCTACCTGTGTAGCCTGTGCTGCTGCCAGCCTCAGACACTATTCTGCCCCCCACCACCTGCTGATAAGCCTAACTCTGGCAGGGGACGCCTAACCAAGGATTTCCTGTGAAGGAGATGTATGCCCACCTCTCCTTTAGAATTAAGTAGGGTGGGGGCACTTCACAGTGCCACCAGGCTGCATTGAAGGGCATATTTTGATCTCTCCTTGCATAAACCAGTTTGGCCCAGTTCAGGAGTTCTGGGCACCATCTATGGTGCGAAACAGCACAAAGGACAGGGGAGCGTCCACCCCCCGTCCAGCCTCTCCCTGAAGGAGGAGCCCTGAACTCCTTCAGGTGGCCACTTGATTCTGTCATCTTGAACCTTGGTCCTTGGGAGCATCTGACTGGCTAGACCAGTTGAGTGGCGTCCCTGACCTCCCCTGATAGGTAGGTCACAGCAGAAGAGGTCTTCCCCCTTTTAGTGTTATTTAATGCTCCCCTAAGAGTAGGTCCTTAGCTTCGTTCGGGCTCCATCTTCAAGTACCGGCTGCCTGCCGTTCTGAAGATTATCTAAAGACACTTGCGCTGCTGGGACACTGGAATTGTGCTGCTGGATAGAGCCAGGACAAAAGACAAGCTTGTTCTTGGTAGGAAGACTGCTGCTGAAACTTCGTCTCTGTGCTCTTTTAAGTTTCTGCAACTCCTTGACAGCATCTTCTGAGTCAACAAGGACTCTACATGCATCCAAGCAAGAAGGAATCTCACTTGGAATGAAGAACAAGTTACTTACCTTTGGTAACAACGTACCTTTAAGAAACATAGGTTAATTATAGATTCCTTACCTTGGAATTACCCCCAGGCGTCAGACTGGATCCGGAAAGTTTTCTCGTCAGCAGTACCTCTGCACATCAGAAGGTGGCGGTCGGCTCTGCGTCTGTCGTTGGCAACGTGGTCGCCGGGATGACGTCATGGCAGCTATTTAGACGCCGCCCTTGCACGCTGACATTTCTGTACACGACTTTCTGCGCCAGAAAGCAGAGCCATGCAAGACACTGACCCCTAGAAATCGGTTAGCGGAATTGGGTGGGAGGGGGGGGGGGGGGGGGTTGGGAGGTAAGGAATCTATAACTAACCTGTGTTTCTTACAGGTATATTGTTAACAAAAATAAGTTACTTGTTCATCTGAAAGAAACAGTTAGTTATATATTTCTCACCTTAGAATAGATACCCCAGCAATACCAACCCCAGTGGTGGGCCTTCAAACCAAGTTCACACCAGAAAGTCCTGGAGAACAGACGGTCAAAGAAGCCGTTTCTACTGACTTGGCTGTCCAGGCAGTAGCGTTTTGTAAACATGTGCAGTGAAGCCTTTGTGGCTGCCTGGCAGATGTCATTCATAGGAACTCCCCATCCCAAAGCAGAAGTGGCGGCCATCGCCCTAGCGGAATGGGTGTGCAGTCCCACTGGAGGCTCCTTTTTAGGTAGACAATAGCAGGCTTTAATACACAAAACAACCCATCTAGAGATGGTCCGCTTATGTACAGCCCAACCCTTCTTTGCACCCACGTAGCTAACAAAGAGTTGGTCATCGACCCGGAACTGTTTGCTGCGATCCAAATAGAAGGAAGGCGCACATTTTGGGTCCAGACGGTGGAGCCTCTCTTCCTCTTCAGAAGGAAGCGGAGGCAGAAAGAAGGTGGGCAAGTGATGGTTTGCACGCTGTGATAGGAGGCGAACTATCTTGGGAAGAAAGGATGGACAAGTCCTTGAGACAAATTTGTCCTGATGTACAGCCAAAAAATGAGGCTTGGATGAAAGATCTGGAGCTCACTCACTCTTCTGGCAGATGTGATGGCTACCAGGAAGGCAGTTTTAAGAGTTAAAATATGTAAAGGATAGTTGTGAAGCTGCTCAAAGAGAGCGCACATCAGATAGCTCAATGTGCGAAGTTAGCCTGGCATATGATGTCCACTAGTTCTAGTGGGCACCTTGCACCAGTCTAATCAACCCTTATCGATGGTGGTTGTAAAGTCAGCCTTATAGAAAGCTATCCTAGTGGTAGCATGTACTAGCAGTCTTCAGGCTAAGACTTCAGTATGCGAGTTAAGCAAGTTGTTTTACCATATATAATCCCTTGAATACAAAATGAAAGGACACCACACAAGGTATATATCAAATATATATGTATTTAATCGAAACACAACCCCTCTGCACTCTTTATGAAGTCAGAGGTCAAAATACAATACAAGTCACACAGTTAATATACAATAGGTTGCACAGTATACGTTATGCCCTAGGGGCCTCACAAACCATATACTAAAAAGTGCTCTAAGTACCACGTGAGAGTTAGAAAGCAGGCCTGGGGCCTGTGGAATCGCTGGGGCTACACTAAACAACCAAGGGTTAGGAAGTAGGAGGCCCACGGGAGATGCGTGCAGTGTCTAAACACTAACGTGGGTTACCATTGACTTTCTATGGGAAACGAAGAAGTTACAATTATGCAATTTAAGGACACTTTCGGATGGACTAGGATTGAACCCTTTTAAACTAGGACACTTCGAGAGTCAAGACCCACGGGAGCACCGGAGTACTCGTGTTACCTTACCAATAGACCTCATCCAGGCGTAGCGGCTAAGCTCTACCGACTTGGAAATGGTCCTGCCCAGGGAGTCTGTGGTGGCCCACAACGTATCCTAAACTTTGCTGCATCTCTCCCAGCGGTGACAGCCTGGGAGAGCACTGCCCGGGCCTCCCCCCGAAACTGAGGCAGCACTTACGCCACCATATCCCACACTGATTGCGAATACCGGCCCAAGAGACATGCAGTGTTTACGGAACGTAGTCCTAAGCTGGCAGAAGAGAACATTTTCTTGGCAAGATGGTCCAGCTTCTTGGATTCCCTATCCAGTTAAGCGGAAGAGAAGACACTTTTGGAGGTGGAGGCTTAGACCACCAAGCTCTCAGGGGTGGGGTGGGGTGTTGGGAGAGGAAAGTGGGGTCGCAAGGAGCCGGGCGGTGGCATCGGGCGATCATCCTGTCCAAGGGAGCCCCTGTGATGGGCTTGGACTACGTGCCCAAAAGGGCGTCGGCTTGGGCCTCATTAAACGGCAGCAGGTGCTCTGAAGGCTTTACCGCAGGTTGAAGCACCTCAGTCTGGAGGTTAGTCCTGACTATCACTGTAGGAAGCTAGAGGTTGAGAGCCTCGGCCGCCCTACACAACACCACTGCGTATGACGCTCCCTCCTCCGTAGCCACGATAAAAGGAAACAACATACCAAGGTCGGGTGAAGTGTCAAGACCACTGGCATCTCCCAGTTCATCTCTCCAGTCCTGCTCAGTATCTAGCTGGTCAGTTAAAGGGTCACCTGTCCCCTCCCAGTCCTCCTCACCCTCCTCTGGCTGCCAATCTGGTTTAAAATGGCCAGGGTGGAACGCAGAGACAAAAGTACCCTTCGTCTCTGGATCAGGCGCCAGCCGACGCCGGTCTGGCTCGGTGTCCACATCGGGGTGGAGGCCGGGGTCGCCGGCAGCCGGTGAGCCGACCGGCGCCGAACACGGTAGTGGTGCCGGAGGAAGCGGTCAACCGGCTAGATCCAAGGGGGGCCTGTGGGGCTGAAGCTGCCTGCATCAAAGACCTAGGCCCCCCAGCCGAGGCTGCGGGGCCCGAAGGCGCACCGGCGGGGTCGGTTCGCCAAAAGATGTCATGCATCGCCTCATAGAACGTACGAAGCTGAGCAGGAGTCGCTCCGGGTCCTGGAAAGGGAGGGAAGCTCCGCGCATGGAGCCGCAGGATTGGCACCAGCCGCGTGCCTCGTCAGATTGCCCAACAGACTAGTATAAGTCGAAGAGCGGCGATGCTTCTTCGACGACTTCTTATGCTTCGGCTTACCCGACCAGAGTGCGAAGACTTCGATGATTTGGAACCACTGTTTCTTAGAGATATATCGTTACCAAAGGTAAGCAACTTGTGCATCTGAAAGAAACAGGTTAGTGTTAGATTCCTTACCTTAGAATAGATACCAACTGCGGTGGTGGGTCTGCGAACCAAGATCACACCAGAAAGTCCTGGAGAACTGAACGGGCAAAAAGGCCATCTCTCTGGACTTGGCTGTCCAGGCAGTAGTGCTTAACAGACATGTGCAGCGAGGCCCACATAGCTGCCTGACAGATATCCTGCAAGGGGATTTCCCGATCCAGAGCAGTAGTAGCCGCCGTGGCCCGAGTGTGATGGGCATGCAGCCCCACAGGAGGTTCCATTTTCACCAAGGAGTAACAGACCTTGATGCACAAAACGACTGTGAAGAAGATCCAGGAATCAGTAGAGGTAAGTAAGATTCTTCTTTATTTTGAGATATGTAGGTACAACGTCCTATCCACAAGGCAGTCAGCAGCAACTGACCTCCTGCGCTAGGCAACATCACTAGATTCATTCTACATTCTAGACTTTTAATAAAGCATGTTCTAAACAAGAACAGATACAGACAAGTGTAATGAAGAAACAGGAAAACATATCAAAGCATTACCACACACCTTCCCGACTATAATGCAAATCACCAGATCTAAGAAAGATATAATTATTTAAAACATAGTTGAGAAGTTTAGACGGACAAGAACGATTGCTCCTACGCAAGTAACATCTTTATCAGAAGTAACATCTCTACTTTCTTTAAACTTGTGCAAGGGAGAGATGCTATTTAAATTCCAAATCCGTCCATCTAGACGGACAGCATTAAGAAACAATTTAGCTACAGTATAGGGAGCAGAGAATTTCTTACTAATACATTTCTGAGGCAATCGCACTCGATCACCCACACGGACTGAGGTGTGGCAAACAGCATGTCTCATGTCAAATTTAACTTTTCTTTTAGCAAATTTAAGGTCTTGACGAACATGACACTCAGAATTTTCTCTGTTTTCATTAACAACATTTTCCCTTCTCATCCAGGTCTGAAACATGCAAGTGTTGGGAACACGACCTCTGAATACCTCAAAAGGACTGTTCTCAGTGGTTGAATGTGGAGTTAAACGGTAGACCATTACACGCTCCAAAATAGGACTTTTCCAGTCACGATTTTGTTCTTTAGCCAGTTGGATTGTTTCCTTAAGGGCACAGTTGAATTTCTCTACCATTCCATTAGATTCTGGATGATAGAGAGCACAACGTTTGTGTACTATACCTTTTTTCCTAAGGAACTCCTTCATTTCTCTCGAAACCAACTGTACACCATTGTCAGTTAGGAGAGATTCAGGAAAGCCTTCCCAACAAAAGTTGTTGTCTAAAAATGTAATACAAATCTAAGGGGAAACCATCCCTGGTTCCACCAAGCTGCACTGCCTTTTCCCAGTATGAATCCAATGAATTAAATTCCACCACTATTTTAACTCTTCTTTTTGCTACTTTTTTATGCAACTATTTCTCTTCTCTCTTTTTCGATTATTCCTTCAATTCAATATATCCATGCCAATTACTTTCACATGATTAAAACAAACTCTAAGGCACAAGTTGGCTCCACATGTCATAATATTTATTAAAAACCCAATGCATTTCGGGAAGCCACGTTCCCTTCATCAGGGACATCTAAAATATAAAAAACAGAACAATATTAAATCCATTATAGATCATATTGTAATTACAATATGTTTTTACCGATCACCATACTTTTTTTGTTACTCCCAAATACATAAATAATATATAATAAATAATGCATGCAATTATGTATATTGCAATATCTGATTATAAACAGATTCTTTGGTTTCAAAAGTGTTTTACACTGGAGAATACTCAATTTGGCTCATCATGTCCATTTGCGCATGAAGACTGTTGTTAAATGTCCTATGTAACCTATTTTGCCTTTATACATCTTGCCTCTCTATATTTCTTATTTATTATTTCAACTGTGCCACTCATTACATTCACGCTTACCTGACATGTTTATTCATCAGGAACACCATTTCTAGTCTGCCAGTTACATTACAAAAGGATTCCAAAGCTGTAGCATTATTCTGTTTTCAAATGCCTGCCGCAGCGAGAGTAATACATTTAAATATAAGCTGCATCTGACATTCACTCCCTGTTTTTTCGTTTATCCCGCCCTGATTAATCACCATCAGGTGACTACCTAGCATTTGCCTTAAGCTATACAACGGACTAAACCCCCAGCGTCATCCTTTTCCTCTGTATATACTACAAAAACTCCATGGCCCAACATGCATTACACCAAATCCCAATGAAGTAGCAGTCGCCATTATTCATTCTCCCTCAGACTTGAATGAAACTATTATGCATGTTAAGGATTCACATAGATCTCCAGTTTCACTCATCGAAAAGATCAATTCAGTCAGTAAGATCAAAACAGTATTTAACCAATCCAGTTTTTTATACATATTTCCTTGTTTATTTTTTTCTTCTTTTTATAGTTTGCTTTCACTGCCTGTGAACTCTTAGCACCCGTAATATTGTCACAACAGGGAACACATTTCCTATGCCAATCACCATCACTCTCTGTTTTCTCCATTTCTTTACGTTATTTCATATTTCTATGCCAATTTGTCATATTTGTTGAACGTGGGTGCAATCTCAACAGTTTGAGACGAAGAAACTTCATATGAAATTGGGGGTGGTGAGATGCACACCTCATTTTTTTCCATTTCGTTATTACATGTTTTTATCCAAGTTTAAACTGATTCCACTTTCATGGCGTGCAAACTTTTTCTGCGCTTCGCCTCTTGCGCTGCATTCCAAACAAATCTAGGGGGAAACCATCCGTGGTTCCAACAAGCGGTACCCCATGCTTGGTGGCATGAACTCTGGAAACAAAGGGAGGGGAGGCTAGCTGGAAGTACCTCTTGGCAAGAAAAGAGGCAAACCACTCAAGGGCGGAACCCACTATGCCCACCTCCTCTAAACGCCTCAACAGAATCTGGTGGGAGACCGTGTCGAACACGGCACTGAGGTCGTGCGAAATCAGAGCCGAGGTACGACCCTCATCTAGGGCCCATTTCAGATGCTCAGTGACAGAGAGAAGAGCAGACTCCGTACTGTGCCCAGGACGAAATCCATTCTGAGAGGGATCCAGTATATTATTTTCCTCCAGATATCCCATCAAGATGGTATTGACGTGGGCCTCTGAGATCTTAGAGACCCAGGGCAGGAGGGAGATGGGACGAAATTTCTCGGGTTTGGTGATGTCCAGATTGGGTTTTGTTTAACAAGGGGACGACCCTTGCATGTTTCCAGGTGATCGGAACGGCAGCAGAGGAGAGGGAAAGGTTCATCACATGACTCCGCAGAGGGATGAGCACAGGTGGAATTTTCAACAAGTAGGCTGGCTTAAGAGGATCAGTTGGAGAACTGGATTTGACTTTGCTGCAAAGCACAGACAGCTTCTCTTGGGAGATAGCGGGGAGAGTGGTCAGAGTGCATAGAATAGGGGGACACGGGGTCAGAACCTGACGTGACCTGGGGGGAATGATTGATAGATCTTCTCTACCTTCTCGATAAAAAAGGAGGCTAGAGTGTCACATTGCTCGACCGAAGATGTCGGCGTAGCAGTCAGGGCTGTGGATGATTTCAGTTCCTTCAGTATCGAAAAGATACTTTTAGAAGGATTCACATTGCTTTTAATCTCCTCCGCATATTAAGTGGTCGGTACCAACTGAATTGACCTATGGTATTGCTTGATCGTAGTTTGACAGAACCTCTTCAAGTTGGGGTCATAATCCCTTCTCCATGCTCTCTCCAACTTCTTGCACTCTTTGCGCATGGAAGTGAGCGTAGAGTTGTACCAGGGACTAGATTTGGAGCTGTGGCTTTTAGACCATTTTGCTGGGATAAGGAGGTCGAGGGAACCAAGAATCCAGCCTGACAATTTATCTGCAGAATCTGGGTCGGCTGGAAAACTAGGCAGAGATTAGGAAAGGACTTGGAATTGCACAATGTTACGTTTATGTCAAGGGCGCTTAAGTATACGCTTCTGGGACGCCCTTCACAAGGGAACAATCCCAGGGAGTGTCATTGTTATGAGATCATGATCCGACCAGCACATAGGGGAAGGAGGGTGAACAGTCAGGAGGGAAAGATAAGTAAAAACGGTGTCCAATAAATGACCTGCAGAGTGTGTAGGGCCTTGCACTAGTTGAACTAGCTGACATGCCGCAAGATTGTCAAGAAAGTTGCCCATGTCAGCATCCTGAGGGTGGTCCAGATGCAGATTCAGATCCCCAAGGATACAGAAATTAGGCGCTCTCGTGGCCAGAGGTCCTACAACATCAATGAGGGCACTTCTAAACTCTTTAGAAGGCCCAGGCGGGCGATAGATCAATAAGCCCGACAAAGTATAATTGGCATTAAGTGAGACCCTGAAATGATCAGCTTTGCACCCGGCGAGTCACTCCCTCTCAAAGTTGCAGGAATAAGAAGATTTAACAATAAGTGCAATGCCACCCCTCCTAGACTCTCTGTTCAGTGTCTTAATACTAAAACCCGGAGGGAGCTCGTCTAAGTAGCTCCAGCGACGTCATCCCAGCGCCAACGACGCACATAGAGCCATGATGCCTACCGACGCGCAGGGGTACTGCTGAAGAAAAACTTTCCGGATCCAGTCTGACGGCTGGCGGTAATTCTAAGGTAAGGAATCTATCACTGCATGTTTATTTCAGATACCCCGACATTCTTTGCTGGTATCAGTGTGTTTTGACTGTAGTTCACTGAGATCCTGCTATCCAGGACCCCAGTGACCGTGCCCTCTCCTCTAAATTATACGTTAAGTACTTTGTACACCACACAATTGTCATACTGGGGTCACATTGTAAGCCCTAGTATATGGTACTGAGGTACCCGGGGCATTGGTACACAAGGGGTCTTCCATGGGCTGCAGTACATATTATGCCACCCTTAGGAGCCCATGCAAACTGTGTCAGGAGGGCTGCCACTGCTCTCTGCGTGAAATGGTCCTTGCACCTTTTCACTTCGCACCTTTCACTTTGATTACAAAGCTTCCCTTAGATCCTGGTCTTTTTATTGACACTTTTCCATGATTAGCAAGACATTTCAATTTCACATTAGGAACAAATATAGTCAACAGGCAATACACATTTCTCATGCAGGTACAGTAAATGCTCCTTTCTGGTCGGCTAAACATTTTTCTACTTATGGACACGGCCTCGGACTACTACTATGATCTGCTCCCCTTCTGTCCTGGGGCTACTGTTCGATGGGGCCTCTCTCCCCCCAGGGCTAAGCTCCCATATACAGGTCACTGTGCTTTTAACCTACGAGGCACCACTAAGATATGCCCTTCAGTGCAAGGCCAGGGTGCATTGTTCCAAGTGTGTGTACCCCTGCATGAGCAAAGATACCCCTACCAACCCCAGACTCAATTTTCCGAGCTTTGTAAGTGAGGGACAGCCATTATAAGGTATGGAGTGGGCACTTGCAAGTCGAGATGTCCAACTACACAATGGCTGTCCCTCACCTTGTCATGTTTGGCTTCAAACATGTTGGAATCAAGCAACTACACTGATTCAAGTGTTAGTTGCATGATACCATGTACAGGAAGATCCTTAGAGGAAGACAAATACCTACCTGCGTAGCCTTAAAGGATCTGCCTACCAGCCCGCACTGCTGCTGGCCTCAGACACTATTCTGCCCACCTACTGATGAGTCTAACTCGGGCAGAGGATGCCGAACAAAGTATTTCCTGCAAAAGAGAGGTGTGACCACCTCTCCTTTAGAATTACGTAGGATGAGTGTGCTTCTGAACGCCACCAGGCTGCACTGAAGGGCACATTTGGGGCCCTCATGCATAAACCAGTTTGAGCCCTTGGCTCCTGCTTTGGTGCAAAGCAACACAAAGGACAGCGGAGCGTCCACCCCCCAGTCTAGCTCCTCCCTAGGGAAGTGCCCAGAGCTCCTCCAGGTGGCCACTTTATTCTACCATCTTGAATCTTGGCCCTTGGGAACATATGACTGGCTAGGCCAGCTGATTAGCATCCCTGACCCCTCTGGTAGGCGGGTCACCATAAAAGAGGTTCTTCTCCTTTTTAGGGTTACTTAGGGGCTGCCCTGAGTGTGGGTCCTCGGATTAATCCCAACAACAGCTTCAAGATCAGACTGCCTGTCGTCTGAAAACAGTTCAAAGACTCTTCTAATGGTGGCAGCTGGAACTCCTCTGTTCTTCAGGCCAGGACCAAAGACAAGACTGCTTTTGGTGGGAAGATTCCTGCTACATCTTTATCCCTGTGCTTCTTCAAGTTCTGCTACTCTGTGGCCGTGCATCCTGCTAGTCACCAAGGACTCTGACTCCATCCAAGCCAGAAGGACTCTTCCCTTGGAGTGCAGGAGTCACTTCCCTGCACCTCTACAACGACGACCGGTATGCTGATACTGTTGTCCCACCGCCATCACCCGGCTCTGCAACACAGGTGGTGGATTTTTGGTTCTCCACAGGCCTGACCAGTGTTCCATGCGACTTGGGTGACTGCAACTCTTCCCCAGCCGATGTTAACTGCCTCCCTGTGCACTGCGTCTGTTTGCAGTTACTAAGGCTTGTTGGCAAAAGATCTTCAAGCGCCAAGAAACCCCAGCCTCAAGAACTGCACAGATCTAAGAAGGACTTCCTGCCTGCATCCTCTGCATCGTGGGCCCTCATCTCCTGTGGGCTGTTGAGGCTTCCCTGCATCTTCCTGTGCCTGCTGCCAGAGGGTCCTCAAGGGGTCTCATCGATTTCTGCTGGCTGTCCTTCGTACGGAGGGTCGGCCCTGACTTACCTTTGCTGGGTTAGTCCCACAAACCTTGAAGGACTGTAACACAGCGTCTTCACCCACAACCCATTGTTTGTATTTGCCAAAACGTGTTAGTGGTCCTGCTGGTCAATTACCTTGACCTTCCTGCCCTCGTCGTCCAGCATCAGACAGCTCGTAGACAGCTCCTGCATCGTCACCTGGGCTCCACAGCCACTGCTACAGGAAGAACCTTCAACAGGGACTGGGATTGTGCTCCTGTGCCTCCTGGTCACCCCCGGGTGGTTTGGACCCCATCACCTCTGCTTTTAGGTTCTTCTCATCTGGATTTCACATCCTGGTTTCAACTGCCTGGTCCATGAGACCACCTCATTCCTATGAACCTAGGCTCCTTGGTGTAGGTATCCTGGTTCCAGGGTTATCAGCTGGTGGGGTGGCTCTCCAACCTTCCTTGATCCAAGTGGTTCCTCTAGGGTCCTTTGGAAAGGATCATAGAACTGTAAAAATCAACTGTGACTTACCTTATGTTATCCTATGGCCGTTTGACCCTGTGTAACCAATCTGCACCCAGGCGTCTTGGGGTCCCTAATTACTCACCTCAGGTGGTTTTGTGATTCCCCTGGAATCCTCCATCCTTGGGTACTAGTCCAGTGTTAGTACTTACCTCACCTCAGCCGCCCTATGCAACACCACAGCGTAGGAAGCTCCCTCCTCTGTCTGGGGCGGTATCCAGAATCCTGGCATCACCCAACTCATCTAGCCAGTCTGGCTTTTTAAGTTGGTCGGCTAGAGGGTCAATAGACCCTCCAGGTCCTCCTCACCCTCCTCTGGCACCCACTCAGGGCGATAGGGAACACCAGGAATGAACTGCGGTACAAAAGTACCCTCCAAGGCCAGTACAGACGTCTGTCGATGTCGGTCCGGCACTGGGTCCAAGTCAGGGGTCGTCGTCACTGGAATCGGCACCAGTGAAGGTACCAGGAGGTCAACGGGCATCTATCCAGATACAAGCCTGGATCCTTGGGGGCCCACTGGCGCCTGAGCGACTGGCATCTAAGGCCCTGGACCCACAGCTGAGTCCATAGGGCCAGAAGGTGCGTCTGCGGAGTCGGGCTGCCTACAGATGCTACGGCTCCGGGAAAGGGAGGGAGGTGCGGAGCCGTCCCAGCGGGCTCTAAAGATGGAGCCGGAGAGCGCCGACGCTCAAGGTCCCGTGTCGTGTCAGCTGATGGTTGGAAGAAGGCGAAGAACGACGAAGCTATTTCGCCTTCTTCTTGTGCTTCGACTTACCCGAGGAGTGCGAAGATTTTAAGGACGAGTGGTGGTGACTCCGCGACTGGTCCCTCGAACGGAGCGAACTGCCAGGCTTCAAAATGCTTTCGGGACTGCTCCAGCAAAGACTCTGGGATCATGGCCCAGCAGTCGGAACACGACTTCGGGTCGTGGTCACGCTCCAGACACCAGAGGCACATGATGTGCGGATGGGTGACCGACATCAGCAGGAGTCACGGGGCTTTAAGCCGGTCAGACGATGGGACATCTTTCGTGCACTAGGAGTCGAAGACTTTAAAAAAGATGTCGACAAAAAGTCGAAAAAGTTGTGTCAAAAAGTGAAACTGACATCAGCACGCAGGGGCAGCATCTAAGTAGATTATGCAACGTCATCCCGGTGATGACGACACCAACGACGGACGCGGAGTTGACCAACACCACCTACCGACGAGCAGGGGTATAGTTTAGAAAAAGAAATTCTCCGGTTCCAGTCTGACGCCTGGGGGTAATTCTAAGGGAAAAAATCTATAACTACAGTATCTTTCTGATGCAGAGACTTGCAGGGCTAACAAAAGAACAAATGACATAGGAAAACACAGCAAGAAACAGATTTGTTGCAAAGGCAGGCGTGTGCTTTCTTGTGTGAGGGACCCTGGCTGCCAGGATGACATTGCAGACTTAAGCAGGGAGGTAAAACACTGCCAATAACTGCCTCCCAATCTCCATGTGTAGGAATCCCACCTCTCTAAAGAGTGAACCACAATGGGGTACACTGCGCAGAGAGGTCGGCGAGACACTTATTGGCATACAAAGGCAAAAGTAGAAAATACTTATGCTCTATTTTATGGGAGTGAGGGCGAGCAGTTAGGTTTAATAGAGGGTATTGCTAAGCATTTATTTTACTCATGGAGGCAAAAAATGGATCACACAAAAATGAAGTTGAGACAGATTTATAACAAGCACTTACAATGCAATAGGTCTCGCAGCATTAAAGTTTGAGTTATTGGCATTGTGTATGACAATGCGTTGCATCAATTTTTTTTCAAACTTTGAATTGGTGTATAAATGAACACCTGGGCTTGGTGGTGCATAGCATGGCGAGAAGGGACAATATGATGTTACGTGGTGTCCTAATATAGCATGCATAAGTCCTAAATCCGCCTTGGGGCGCTAAGTGACAACAATATGTGGAGGAAAGGAATGACAAGTTTTAGCTATTGGCATTGTAATTGTCCATGCTTTTATTTAAAATTTAAAAACCAATACATAAATAAAAGGCATTGTCATTTACAATGGCAACAGCTCAAACTTGCATAAATGCGAAATCTATTGCATTGGAAATGCTTGTTTCGAATTGGGTGAGCTGCGTGTCTCATTAAGCGGGTCAGCCATTATTAAGCATGTAAATAAAAAAATTAAAAAACAACGACCCGTTCTGCTTCCTTAACATATTTCTGACAATGGGAACCACTTTTGTGGCTACGGCCTGCCTCCTTGACATCTGTCCATCCGGCAAAAATGTCACTTGTGTGCTGAAAGACACTGTTCAGATCTTGTGCGAGAGTGCGCAGGCATTTTCGTGTACTTATGTGCATCAAAAAAAAAGTCAGTATAAACTGACTTTTTTGTGGGTATTTACACAAAATGAATTTAAAAAATGGGGGAAATCCTAAGGTGTCAATACCATCACGTTTTCAACAGCTGAATATCACAACTGCACGCCACGAGTTTTAGACCCGACTGGGTTGAGTCAGACTTTCATCCTTCTGTGCTTGGTGAGCCGTTCATGGTGGCAAACAAACACCATAGGATAAACTGGAGGAGGCACAATATTGGGACTGCCGGGAATGGATAGAGGGGTGTCAAGAAATACAGGAGATCACATTATTGCCAAAATAGAGGGTATCGGGGCGAGACAAGCAGCGCATGGAGTCGGACATGCGGGTCCATTGCTCCGGCTCTGGGCCGTATTTTCACTGCTCCGGAGCGGCTATTGATGACAGGTCATCATCGCTGAAAGCTGCCAGCGACTGTAGGCCCTGTGGAGTAGGGGGAGCCCGTATTTAAAGACCAAAGAGGGGACCGCGTTGCAAGATGAAGGGGCCCATCGGATTGTAGAGGTCCAGCTGTGGTGATTGCCCCCAGAACTGCCAAATTTGGGCGGCGGTGCATTTTCCTTCAGTTCAGTGGCGTGAAGTATGAACACCGGGGGACACAGCACCTGTACATGGCCAAGACAGCGCACCCGCTCACCGCGCCCCAAATAACAGCAAATATGTTGGAAGCCGCCCGAGCATTGTATCCGCTAATGTATTTCAGTATCTCTCAGACATCACTGAGAAATCAATGCAGGGTCTTGCTTCAAAAGCACTTCTTTACACCACAGAACAACAGAAGTAATGGAAACTGTGCAGACTGGAAACTCCCCCCAGCAATATGCGTAGCGGCTCAAACCAATAAAAGTAAATAAATAGCAAAAAACGTAAGTTTTCAACATACGCTCGGCCTGAAATTCGGTAAAAAATTGAAAGCATGTGACATTCAGAATGGCTCACACACACCTAATCCGAAAAAGAAAAGAACAAGCAACGACAAGGAAAGCTAGATGTCGGCCAAAGAACAAGCAGGACGAGTGGATACATCGGAATATATATGAAATTAAAGCAAAGTCCAAACTTGGTTCAACTTCGCCTCACCATCACAAAAGAAAGCCGGAGTATGTTTATCATGAGCCTGGTCCGTCTTCGTCGGCTTCTTGCTGGAAGGCTCCTAGAAGAACAAGCCGTGAGCTAAACCAAAACCTTCCTTGGGGCGGGACTTCCGTCTTCAGAAGCCCGCGCATGCGCCCACGGAGAGAAGCAGTGCTGGTGACGCGGGGCTCCCATGCCCGATAGAGAGCCCCACAGTGGCGGCTGAAGTCCGGAGTGGTAGAAAGTGGGCCTTTCTTGTGTGGGTGGGGGGGGGGGAGGGGGGGGGGTGCGCTTGTGTGTGTGTGTACATGCTCGTGTGTGCTGGGGGGCTCTGTATGTGTGTGTGTGTAGGTGCGCTTGTGTGTGTGTGTCTCTGTGTGTGCGCGGCGGGGGTGGGCGGGGGTCTCTATGTGTGTAGGTGCTCGTGTGTGTGTCTCTCTGTTTAACGTGCAGGGGGGAGGTGTGGCTGTGTGGCAGCTTTCCAGGAGAGGAGATAGGAGCTGGCCACAGCAAGCGCGTTCACGTGCATGTGGCCCGCTCAATTCCGAGCGCGCGGCCAGCTCCTGTCCCCTCTCCTGGAAAGCAGAATCCCTAACAATAGGTCTCTGGCGAGACTGCGCTTTGCGCGGTTCAACGCCACGAGACCTAAAAAAATAATAGCATGTCTTTTTTATATATTTTGAACCAAGGACTTCAGTTACAGGTAAGCGTGTAATAGTTTCAGCAATAAGCAAGAAAAGTACAGATAATATACAGTTGTGCACAATTACGCACAATGTTATCCTAAGGAAAGACATAGAATGCAATAAACCACAGTGCAGTAGGACTTAGGGGTTAATTTTCTAGAATTTGAATGTTAGTGATCCAGGGTGCAAAATTCTACTAGCAGTTTCTCAGGAGCATGCCGGATTCTGCCAGAGCAGGGTGCTGGGAGAGTAACAAAGCAGAGTGCACAGGGGCAATTTTAGGCAGTTCCAAGGGCAGTCAAAATAATGTACAGGTTGCAAAGGCCTGGGGACCACAAGAGCACAAAGAGTTTGGATATTTCCCAGGCAGATGGGGCTGTATGAGGCGAGACCGTGTTCCGCAATTGTCGAGGCTTTGGGCTGCAGGCAGGGTTTTGTGCCAAGATCCAGCCCTTGCTCTCTTTTTTCGGGGTCAGCTGCTATTCTTTGTACTTGGTCTTCTTGTGTCCATTGATACTGAAGTTCAGGGCAGCTACCTAAATGCTAAGTATAGGTGTAATAAAGGGAGTTCCAGGCAGTTGCCAATGGGCTACCTACCTAATTTAGGGTGACTACACCTCTAAATGCTCATCCCACATGGGGAGTGAGTATGACCCTGAACCTTATGTTATGGGGGGGTGCACGTTGACTGGGGACCCGCCTCCTCACCTAACTAATTTTCCTGCCTGTCTTCCTGCGAAAAAAGTGGTGTCAGGACAAGAGGGTTTCCATCTGCTGCTAGCAGAAGAGGCAGTGGTCTGAGTTAAAAAAAAGGCATCCCCTTTGAAACTTCCTGCTCTGGAAAGCTGTCCCTGCCTGAAAGAGGTGAGAAGCACCTCTGCCCAGGGGAGGCATGGTTTCTGGCCCCGGAGAGTAAAGGCTCTCACCCCATGGGTCCAGAAACATGTCTAGTAGTGGCAGGCGGGTGTGGACCAGTCAGGAACACACTATAAGTCGGTAGGTTTCAGGGGAACCTTCTAAAAGGTCCTCTGCATGCAATTAATAATAAATCTGGCACTGGAATCAGTGCAGATTTATTAGGAAGAGGTGTTTGCCATCATACATCCCATCATATAGTGAAGCCATCAAGGAGACAGGAAAATTGTAATGACAAGTGGCCAGCAATGTACTCTCTATGGCTTCCCTGTTCACTCACAATATCCAACATGGATTTTATAGAGGCATATCTACTCATGCAGACATGTCCTCACAAGACATATAGTGCACCCTGCCTTGGAGTTTAAGCCTGCTAGAGGGGTGTCTTATCTATATTCCATGCAGTGCCTGTGGGCATGGCACACAAAGACGTGCGCCATGTCGACTTCTGATTTGTGTGCAACAAGGCAAGCAGTCTGCATGATCTTGGTGAAGGGACTCTAGGGTTGCTGTCATGATTCCTGTGTCCCCGGGGAGGGAATAGATGTTACTACGGACTGGTGGAGCGTACCCCCTGAATCAGATCCTCTCCTCTCATTTCAGCTGGATGAACAATCAGCCTGGACCACAGTACAGAGTCACACGCAGGAAGCGGATACTCCAATCTCTTGGCACGGTTTCTTTAACTGGAATCCCTTATACGAAGATGCCGCCCCCAGACCCAACGTAAATACCTCTGAGACAAGGGCAGAAGGGGGCGGTACAGACTTGTGGGAGGAGAGCCCAAAACCTGGAAGACGCGAGGAAGAAGGAGCCGTCCACTGACTGAGAAGCCAGAGGAAGAAATGCTACTTCTGATACTGAAGACTGGAGAAGCAGGAGACCCGGGAGAGCCAAGAGGCCAACGGTATCCAGGATAGGTGCGTGGCTCCACCAGGTATGTGAGCATTTCACAGGGTGGGTAGGGAGGAGGGAGAAACCAGTTTATTAGGGGGCAAAACCGTCACGTCTCCTGCTTCAAACCCCGCTCCCTGTACTACCTCATGTCCTTAGTTTTCTTTTATGCATCAGGTGATCCTCCACCCCCCTTCCCCGAATCGTTTTACGTAAGACACTTGCCACACTATTCCATCTCTCCTTTTCTTACTCTGGGGAAACAAGAGTTCAGGAAGGGGACACCGTAGGAAGCCCATGGAGACCTTTCTGCAGATCAAGACCAATAACGCAAGAGTCTAATCCCTCACTTGAACACTGGCTCTCAATAAGAGATGTGTATTTAAGGGAATAAAATATAAACAAACCAGTTCTAGTGTGGGATTCGGTCCTTACCAATGCTCACAAGTGGTGGAGAATGTGGGCAACCAGTCCACCAGAACTGAAATAATGGATGCCTTTATCCAACATCTAGTAAAAGGCCAAGAGACGTTAGAATGGGCCATAGAGCGCAAAGTGACATCGGTTCAGGCTGACCGAGACATCTTCAAGAATACTATGGTGGCCCAAATGGAAGGACTACAGAAATTAGCAGAAGAACAGACCACTTCTAGAACCCGAGAGGTTAGAAGCAACCCTCAGGCACCCACCGGGGTATGCCTGCAGAAATATATTGCAGGGGAGGACCCTGATGCTCTCCTCCTCAATTTTGAGAGGGCAGCCAGAGCATGTGGTAGGCCCATTGAGACTTGGCCCTTATCACCCTTGCTTACATGCGAAGCACAGGCTGCCTACAGGTGGCAAATGCAATTGGAAATACCCCATACACGGATATCAAAGCCATATTTCTGGATCACCTGGAGATGGACGCTGAGGCTTATAGGGTGTGCTTCTGGAAGGAAAATGGGAAGGAACCCTGAGGAAATCCCCAAGACCCTATTTTTCGCCTCAAAGCCGCGGAAGACAAGGGGTTAAAGCCCGTAGAAAGTAGCAAGGAAGAGATAATGGACCGCATTTATCTGGAGCAATACCTGGACGTCCTTCCTTATAACACGCAAAGGTGGTTACCTCAGCACACCCACCTCACCACTGATCAAGCTGTTGAGATGACCACTACATTCTCTCGTGCACAGCCCGGTGCTTCTATGTGGGAACCAGTAAAACCAAACCGGCCCTTGCAATGAAGGTACGACAAAAGGAACAATAACAGACCTCCACCAGATCCTCCAAAACCACGACCCTAGAGGCCTGAAATCCCTCTACATCAAGGCTCACAGAGCTTTGACTGTGGCGACCGGGGGCACATCCCCCGAATGTTCCTCCACAAAAAAAACCCAGATGACCCTCTGGAGATTGGCTATATCCTGAAGTCAATCCTGTACACGGCTGAAATGGGAAGCACCTTTTATGTAAATGTGGAGGTGAATGGATGATGGATTAGGGCCCTGTTGGACTCTGGGTGCATACAATCTGTCATACAGGGAGTACTAGTCCCCTCTTACCAGCTTAAGGCCGGCGCCTTGGTACACATCAGATGCATACATGGGGTCATAAAACCCTACCCTCTGGCGACAGTAATCCTTACCGCAGCCGGTGGGTCCCCCTCTGTCTTTCGGGTGGGGGTCTTGGATGAGCTACCCGAAGAACTAATAATAGGGACCGACAATCCTGATTTCTTAGGGATGTTCCTGTCCACAGTCCACACTAAGAGGGGTAGTGAAGAAAGGGAGGACCCCGGGAAAAGACCTCTGCCTGCCCTCATCACCCCAGAACCCTGGCTCCTGGATAGGAACTTCGCCTTTGCTCAGGTTAATGACCCAACCCTCCAAAACGCCTGGCTGGATGCACAAAACAACAGACTTACCTCATTCACGTCCTACCCCCATTTCACATTCAAAAACGGGCTGTTGTACAGGAAGGGTACAACGGAGGAGGCGCCACAGTTACTAGTTCCACTAGCCTTCAGAGACCAGATGATATTTTTAGCACACTCCCATCTTACCGCTGGTCATAGCGGTACAGAAAAAAACACCCAGAGTGCGCTAAGGCACTTCTACTGGCCGGGAGTGTATGGCGACATAAAATAAACACTGTCTGGAATGTGAGACATGCCAAAAAAAGAACCCGCTACAACCTCCCCCAGTACCCTTCCAACCCCTACCAGTGATAGGCACACTGTTTAAGAGGGTGGGCAGGGAACTCATTGGGCCCCTATCTAAAACCCGGAAAAGACATTAATATGCCCTAGTAATTGTGGACTACTCTACCCAGTACCCAAGGCTTTCCTGCTAAGGGCTCCCATCACCCATAACATCTCCGACAAACTCATTGAGCTCTTCTCTAAAGTAGGATTCCCCCGTGAGATCTTAACAGATCAGGGAACCCCCTTCGTATCCCGGCTCATGAGAAGTTTGCAATACCTTAAATCCCCGCCACATCAAGATGTCGGTCTATCATCCACAAACCGACAGGCTGATGGAAAGGTATAATGGGACCCTGAAGCTAATGTTAAAGAAAATGCTCAACAGTGAAGGGAGGAAATGGGATCAGCTTCTCACCCTGGCCTTGTATGTCATACGTAGCCAGGTCCAGAGCAGCCTCGGCTGTTCCTCGTTTTAGAGGTTGTACGGGAGACAGCCAAGGTCTCTTCTGGAAATGATGAAGGAAGCATGGGAGAGGGAAGAAGCGGATGAGGCCAGAGGTTTTCTAGAATACACACAAAGCCTCAAATCCCGAATAGGGAAGTTACAGGACCTTGCCTATTCCAACCTAGAAAGAAAGCAAGAAAGGCAGAAACATTTCTATGACAAAGGGAATAAATGGAGGTGGTTAGCCGTCAATGGTTGGGTTCTGGTGTTGCAGCCCTCCTCCTCCAGTAAACTCAAGGGGGAGTGGATGGGTCCCTACAAAATAGTTGGTACCATAGGAGAACCAGCTACAAGGTTCAGATGAAACCATCCTGAATACAAACATACCACATTATTCTGCTTAAGAAGTGGTTAAGCCACTTACCCACATCAGCTCAGCTTGCTCTAGCAGATCACACAGTACCTTCTTGTACCCTAGACCAACCAGTCATAAACGACGCTCTCTCACACTCACAAAGACGTTCTCTAGATGCTGTCTTGGCCTCGTTCGGTACTATGCTCTCAGACATTCCGCGGAAAACATCCATAGTAGAACACTCTATTGAGACCACACCAGGTAAGGCCATAAAACAGCGACCACACCGGATTCTGGTGGCCCAGAGGCAAGTCGTCCGGGAAGAGGTTAAAAGCATGTTAAAAATGGGAGTCATCCGTCCTTCCCGGAGTGAGTGGTCGTCCCCTATTGTATCGGTCCCCAAACTTGATGGGTCCATCAGGTTCTGATTGGACTTTAGGGCGCACAACTCAATCTCCCAGTTTGATGCGTGTCCCATATCTAGGATAGACAAACTGATTTGAAAGTTAGGAGATGCACAGTACATCACTACATTAGACCATACAAAAGGATACTGGCAGGTCCCATTAAAAGAGACAGACTGAGAAAAGACTGCTTTTGTCACCCCTGATGGTCTATTTGAATTCACGGTCCTCCTGTTTGGTCTTCACAGAGCACCAGACACTTTTCAAGCTTGATGAACAGTGTGCTCCGTGACCACCAGACCTTTTCGTCGGCTTATCTGGATAACATAGTGGTGTTTAGTCCAACGTGGGAAGACCATCTAAAACACTGTCAGGAAATACTCCAGGACCTACAAAAGGCAGGACTCCACATAAACTCAAAAAAATCACAGGAGGGGTTCCAGAAGGACCTATACCTGGGTTATGTGTTGGGACACAGGATGATAGCCCCCAGACAGAGAAGGTAAAAGCCATCGTAGAGATCCCCTTTCCCTCAACAAAGAGATAAGTGAGAGCCTTTTCGGGGTTACAAGGGTTTTATAGATGTTTCATACCCCAATACTCAGAAAATGCCAGTCCCCTCACAGACCTCCTTTGTAAGGACGTTAAGCCAAAAGAACTGCTACACCCGACAGAAGCCATGGTAAACGCCTTTCATCGCCTAAAAAGGTCTATCACTGCCATCCCTGTTCTATCCTCTCCTGATTTTACCAAACCATTCATCCTCCACACCATCGCATCTGACTGTGGGCTAGGAGCGTTTCTATCACAACTCACCCCTGATGGCACAGAGCATCCTATCCTCTTTGTCAGTATGAAACTGTTTCCCTGTGAAAAAAGGTACCCAACTATTGAGAAAGAATGTCTTGTCGTGAAATCGGTCATCAACAAGCTCCGGTATTATCTGGAGGGAAGCCACTTTACCTTATACACTGATTGTGCACCCCTCCAGTGGATGAGCAGGAACATGGGCCATAATTCCCGCGTGCTCCGATGGTTCTCGTCTCTGCAACCATTTTCATTTGAAGTGAAACATCGGAGGGGATAGAGAACGGGAGTGCTGATTTTCTATCTCGGGTATTGCCTCGCCCGGGAGAATCCTAGGGGAGGGTGTGTCATGATGCCTAGGTTCCCGGGTAGGGAATAGACGTTACGCCGGACTGGTGGAGTGTACCCCCTGAATCAGATCCTCTCCTCTAATTTCAGCCGGATGAACAATCAGCGTGGACCACAGTACAAAGTCACACGCAGGAAGCGGATACTGCAATCTCTTGGCACAGTTCCTTTAACTAGAATCCCTTCTACGAAGACGCCGCCCCCAGACCAGACGTCACTACCTCAGAGCCAATGGTAGAAGGGGCCCTCCACGCCTCGAAGGGGAAGACCGACTGAGAAGCCAGAGGAAGAAAGGCTACTTCTGATACTGAAGACCTGAGAAGCAGGAGCCCCAGGAGAGCCAGGAAGCCAATGGTATCGTGCTGTGCCCTGCCACGCTTCAGGAGGTGCGTGGCTCCATCAGGTACGTGAGCGGTTCACAGGGTGGGTCAGGAGAGGGATAAAGTCGGGGATTAGGGGGCAAAACCATCACGTCTCCTGCTTCAAACCCTGCTCCCTGCACTACCATACATCCTTAGTTTTCTTTTATGCACCGGGTGATCCTCCACATCCTTCTCCAAAGCGATTTACTTACAAAGACACTTACCACACTATTCCGTCTCTCCTTTTCTTACTCTGAGGAAACAAGAGTCAAGGAAGGGGAAACCAAAGGAAGCCCATGAAGACCTGTCTGCACATCAAGACCAATACCACATAGAGGATAAGAAGCTAATCCCTCAATTGAACACTGGCTTTGAGTAAGAAATGTGTACTCAAGGGAATAAAATATAAACACACTGTGGGACAATTCTTGCTGCTAACCTCTGTGTCCCTCTTCAGTGCCAATGCCTTAGGTGCCAGGGGGACCACTTACTAGGGACTTACAAGGGGTACTGCAGTGGTGCCAATTGGGGAACAAAAGGTACAGTTTAAAGACGGAGCTCTGTCACTGGGGAACTAGTTGGCAGAGGCCCTGTGCACTTCCAGTCAAAATTATATCATTTTCCAGGCAAAAAGTGAAGGATACCCATGACCAAAAGAAGCACTTTCCTACACCATGCATGAAGGCGGAGCATAAGCGGGCTTGGATTCAGGGTCTTGCCTTGTTGCTTCAACAGTAGGTCCATCTATAGATGCAGCCTCTTCGGTGGATCGATCCTCATGTTCAGGATACCATCTCTCCATGCTGAATCCAAAATCACAAGAATGACTTGGGCCAAATAATTCCTCACCTTCTTAAGAACTCTGAGCAGGAGTGTTGTCAGCGGAAAGGCACACAGGGTCCACGACCCCACCACGTCCTGTTTGTTGCAGTACCACATGATGGTGGTGTTGTATGTGAACACTTGCACCAGCCTTCCCATGATCGAAGGAAGAACGGCTTTTAATGCCAATCGGTTGGCCTGAAGCTCCAAAAGGTTTATGTGGAGCTTGGACTTAGCTGGAGTTTAGTGTCCCCCGATTTCCTCTTCTCCCACGTAGCCACTGTAGGAGGCTGACTTAGTACATGGCCCACACTCAAAGGAGTGATGCACCTTGCACTAATCCTGGTAACTGGTCAAGCTGGGGAACAGGGTACTAGTCTCGGAAAGGACGCTCAACATCCTGTTATTCGGGGCAAATCACTTAATCTCCCATTGCCTAACAAAAAATGAATGTGCCCATCAATAACCCAATTGGTGTTCGTGTAAAGCGCTCTGATACCTTCGGGTCGAGTTTGTGCTATATAAAACTCCCCCCCCAAAAAACAATAAAAGCCTTATGATTACTTTAGTGGTCTTTGAACCTGAGGCTCTCAAAGTGGTGGCAGTAGAGAGCAACCTTCAGGCCTATTTTGAAGAAGTGTAAAGCAGCTTGTTTTACCACTTTTAAAAGGCAGTGTAGATTAGATGAAAAATAACCACACAATGTATATGAAAAATATTTGTATTTATTACACAACACAATCACTAACACATAGGTATATCTCCTACCCGGAGATATCAAAAATACAAATAAAAATAAGTTTAAAGAAATCAGGTAATTATCACAAATATACACTGGTCTCCAGAGGAAGACCAAACCATGTAGTAAGAAAGTGGCATGCAAACTGCAAAGAAGGATGAGACTTGGACCAGAGAACTCAGAGGAGCGAGCGAAACAGGAACCACCCAAGTTAAGTACCCAGGAACTCCACGAAAGCGGTGTACAGAATGGTAACACAGCCACATGCCCTATGGAAGTAAATGGAGAAGTCGCAGTTTTAAAGAAAAAGGTTCCTTACCAGAGGACCTCAAATAAACCAGTTTGAAGGCAAAAGGTTGGAAAGCCACCCCTCCCATTGAGGTTACCTGCACCAGGAAAGCCAGGTGAATAGGGAAGAAGTGAGATCGGAACCTGCTGTAGACAGTAATGGATGCCTTTGAAGAAGATGCCTCTGGAGAAGATTGTGAAGAACCTGCAACCAGAAGGGCCAGTCTATGCCACTCGGAGGTGACCAGGAGACAATGCCCACCGTTGTCATGCGGTTCTGAAGAGTCGACTGTGACTTTATTGCTGCAGCTCCGACGAGAGATACTGTCCTCCAAATTGCAAGGAAGACCGGTCAGGCCTCTGGAGAACCCACAGAACCACCACTTGTGTTGCTGAGCCTCGGGAAGACCGTAGGAGATCAGGAGCAGCAGACCAGTCAGCTTTGTTGCGGGGCCTGCAGTTGCAGAGGAGTGACTCCTTCACTCCAAGGGAGATTTCTTCGAGTGTCCTGCATAGAGCACACACATAGATGAAGATGGTTAAGACCAGCGAGATCAGGAGCAGCATGAGTCTTCCTGGTTGGAGTCCTGGTTCCAGTCGAAGTCCAAGTATCCATACAAGTGAAGAGCGATGAAGTTTCAGGGTTGAGTCTTGTCACCCGACGAATAGGAGGACCCAACCTCAGGTAAGCTCTTGAATACCCTAAGGAACAAGGTTGGAACAACTCTGGGGTCCCTCCCACAGTAGGGGTTGGACAGAGGGGAAGAAACTATAATGTCTTTTGCCCAATTTCATACCAGAGCGGGAGCTTGGGCGTTCTCTGAACTGGTTCCAACTGGAGTATGCAAGGAGGGCACCAAATGTGCTCTTCAAAGCAGTCTGGTGACATTGGCAAGTGCTCCCAGCCCAGCCTAATACACTAAGCCCTGCCTGGGAGGTGGTCACACTTCCCTGTGACAGGAAACAGTGTTCTTCCTTCCCCTGCTCAAGCTGAGGTCAGCAGCAAGAGGGCAAAATCATGTCTGCGGTCGGCAGCAGCACTAGCCTGCTTGCAGACCCTAAAAGGCTGCTACTAGGAGTACAGGGGGTACCCTAGGGAGCCCTCCCAGAACATGGGATCATATTTCCAACACTGAAATCGGAGTTCGTGTATGATTGCAGCATGTTTGTGTCATGCCTCGAGTCTCCTGCAACACTGTCCCTTTAAATTTACCGCTATTTAGGACACCAAGACTCATTGAGCGACGCTTCACGTTCTTGCGTCTAGCTCCGTCTGGTACAGTGTCCGTCCAGATCCTGTTTGCCTGACTTCCGTTTTGGTGTATTTCCTGTTCCGTCATCTCTGTGGGAGTGTTCCCGGCCCCCGGGTTCTGTGCGGGCTCCGGTCTTCACTTTCTCCCTTCAGCGTTCTGCTGTCAGCGGGCGTTGCCATTTTGACGTCCGCTTTCTTGTTGCTGCAGTTTGCCGGGCGGCCGGGTTCTTCCCCGCCATCCGGCTGGGCTCTGCCTTAGTACTTCCGACTCCCTCTTTTTGCTCCGCCCGGCAGCCGGGCTTGATCTCCACTGTCCGGCTGGGCATAATCTTTGTTCTCTATCTCTTGAGTTGCTCCGCCCGGCGGCCGGGCTTGGTCTCCGCTGCCCAGCTGGGTCTTCACTCAAGTCCCCTTAGTTAGTTAGAATCCTTCCCCTTTCTCCCTCCAGGTGCTTCTCCCCTCCACAGGGTTCCTCTCGCCACCTTATCATTTTCCCCCCTTTTTTGCGGGTTTCTCCGTGAACGATCTCCCCGGCCTTGAGTCCCGCCGGGCGGCCGGGTTCTTCCCCGCCATCCGGCTGGGCTCTGCTTTAGTACTTCTGACTCCCTCTTTTTGCTCCGCCCGGCAGCCGGGCTTGATCTCCACTGTCCGGCTGGGCATAATCTTTGTTCTCTATCTCTTGAGTTGCTCCGCCCGGCGGCCGGGCTTGGTCTCCGCTGCCCAGCTGGGTCTTCACTCACTCAAGTCCCCTTAGTTAGTTAGAATCCTTCCCCTTTCTCCCTCCAGGTGCTTCTCCCCTCCACAGGGTTCCTCTCGCCACCTTATCATTTTCCCCCCTTTTTAGGCTGATCCCCTTTTGGATATCCGTTCATTTTATAGCTCTGAGGTCAGCTTCACGTATGTTTTGGAGTTCTTGCGTGGACCCGAGTGGGGTGCAGATTTCACCATCCCGACGTAGAATCACGGTAACAGCGCTTTTGCGCTGCATGTTATATTGGTAAAGTTTTATAACTATAACGGAAACCTGAATATATGTCTTGTTTTCATAGATTTACATGCAACGGTCAGTGGTGTTGGCAAAAGTTTTCTTTCGTACCCGTCAGACTATTGCATGTTTTCCTTGAGCCTTCTACAAACAGACAGAGTGAGAAGTTTAACAAGTCAGATTGTACAACACTTACTTGTATAGGAGTAGAAGAAATTGCTTACTATTGTTTTATGTCATCATTGTCACAGCCCAAGACAAATCCCTAATATTAGCCTACATATCAGTTCTGCGACATATCCAAAACCCTTTGGTATGTAATGTTTATGTGCATAAAGATATCAGGGTGTATATGGGTATAGTGTTTCCTCTAGATAAGGTTGTTTACTTACCTTTTGTTGCAGCCCACCTGTTGTCAAGTACCCATTTGGAGTTGCCACGCCTCCACTCTGAAGACCACCATCAAGCACTTTTTTCCCCAACCTTTCCTTGTTTTGTCTCCCTGTTTTCCCCTGGCGAGCCTCTCGATACTCTAGTGTTTGATAGAGTCGGAAGGTGGTAGGGGAAGGCTCTGGAATATTCTTCGGATTCCTGACGCTCCTGCGAAACCTGCTTGCAACCATTACAGTTTGATACAAAACATGACCAGCTTAGGTGCACCAGTTATATAGTTAGACATCTTGTGATGAGCAACGTCCACTATATATCTTAAAATGGCTGACTGCAATTACAAAGTCCTGGGTACCTCAATACCATTTACTAGAAACTTACAAGGGTACACCAGTACCCAACTGTAGAGATATTAAAGTACTTACAATGTCAATTTAGGGGAGAAAGCACAGTTGCTGGGGTCATGATTAGCAGGACCCCAGTCAACTAGGTCAAAAACACACTGACACCACGCAAAAAAGTGGGGGTAACCATGAAAGCAGATCCTACTTTCCTATAGATAGAATAGCCCCTTTGGACTATCTGAAGTACCAAACGGTCTGATGTTACTGACCACTAGTAGGGGAGGTGATGGCGTATCCTGCATTCCACTGTGTGTCCATTATGGTCTGAGGGGTGACTAAAGAGACTTGGAGGTAGTGGTGGACTGATCTGAATGCTGTCCGCCTGTCCTACCTGGTTGCTGGAACCTGCAGCCTCGGCCACAGAAACGCTACTAAGCCTGTTGACTGTGGTGCCTGGGAAGGAATGGGCAGAGCTGGAGACTCCTTCTGTAGACACGGAAGGGGAAGATAGAGGAAGATAAGGGGCCATAGACAAGCCCAAGAGAATGGTCAGAGCTCTGCTGTCCTTGAAGGGCGCCAGCGCTGAATACGCCATGTGCCCAAATAGACGAGAGCCATCAAAGGGCATGTCCATGAGGGAGATACCTACAACCCTTGATAATAAACAATGTTCTCAGGCAGGCGTGGCACCAGAAGGCCACCAACGAGGAAATCACTCTGCCTAGTGCGTCGGTCATGTCAAGTCCACATCTGATGGAGAACTAATCAGCATCTTTCCCTTAAGCAACCACCTGAATGAGTATGGCCAAGACCTCGTCCAGGACAACAGACGGCACATAGGCAACCAAATCCCATAAGAGTATAAGAATAACGGCCCAATAGACACACAAGAGTTCACCAACCGAGGTTCCAGGCAGGTGGAAAAGAACATTCTCTTAGATAAGGTGTCTAGCCTTTTGTATTGTCTATCTGGTAGAGTGGTAGGGAACACAACAGGGTGAACACAAGATTAGGAGGCTTGGACCACCAAGCTCTTTAGTGTGGGGAGATGGGTAAGGAAGCTGGGATCCCCAGGAGTGAGCAATGGGGGGTGGGGGGGGGGGGGGGGGGGGGTAATCGTCCTGTTCACAAGAGCCCATGTGCAGGAATTTGACCAGGCCCCAAGTAGAACATCCATTAGGGCTTCATTAAATAGAAGTAAAGGTTCTGAGGGGGGGAACTCAGCTGAAGCACCTCTGTCAAAACTACAATATTGATATCCGGTGAGTTCAGGTCAGGATCCAGGACCTCAGCGGCCCTGCTCACCACCATAGTAAAAGAAGCTCGCACCTGCTTAGCCACAGTAGGAGGGAGAAATCAGGTCAGAATCAGGTGAGGTGACTAACCCAATGGCCTCGCCAAGTTTCCAATACTGGTTGTCCTCCTCAACTGGCGCTTCTCCATAAGGGTCCATTGACCCCTCCCAAACATTTCCTCTCCAGGACTATCTATTAAATAAGGCACAAGAATGTCCTTGGTTAGCACTAGATGCTGTGTCAGATGATGCCCATCTGCCTCCTTGACTGAGTCGGGTATGATGGTGGGAATGGTGCAGCCTAGGCAGCTCAGCACAGGAGCGGGTGCCGAGAAAAATCTCAGGCTCGCTGGAGGCTTTGCTCTGGATCCACAAGAGATCTTCGAGGCCAGACAGGGTCAGACGCTGAACCAGCCCGCGTGGTTCAAAAAGGGGGCCCTCCCGCAGCCATGGGTCCCAAAGACACTCCAGCGGGCCGGGCTGTTTAAAAATGAGACGCTTGGCCTCATAAAACTCCTTTACCTTTGTGAGTATCACTCCGGCAAACTCTGGGATGCAAGGAGCAAACTCAGGTTCAGATCCTGCTGATTTATGGGGCCTGGAGTGCAGATGCTCCCTTGCCTTGTTGGATGACTTCAAAGGACATGGGGGAAGTCTAAGAATGCTTGGACTACAACTGTTTGTGCTTGTGGGACTTACCCTCTAATGAGAGAGATGAGGAATGCCAGTACAGATTCCATGAAAGGTCATGGGTACACCCACACACATGGGATCTCAAGAGTCCAGAGTCGACGGACGTCAGGCATCGAGGAGCTTACGGGATAACTCCCTCAATGCCTTCGGGTGCATGGTGCAGCAGTCCTAACACATCTTGGAGTTGTGTCATGGCTCAAAGCACCACAAACAATTAAGTGGGGGTGTGTCACCGATATTTGCCAGTGACCGGCATTATATGGTTTGAAAACAGCCAGTTTCTTAAGTGACATCACACCAGGAGAAAAATCTCAGAAAAAAAAGTTAAACAAACTTAGTCACATACCGTTGGCCCAGGGGTACGGTTCGAAAAATCTGGCCGATCCAGTCTAATGCCTGGGGCTATTCACAAGTAAGGAATATGAGGCTAGAAGTCTCTAAGATTTATGGTGATAAGCAATGTCTCAATCATCAATAAAATACAACATGTTTTAGTTGTTCAGACTGGGAGAACTTTGAGAAATATATACTATATTTCAGTAATTGCGAACTGTGATTAAAATGTGAGTTACCATTACAAACAGCAGGTATTTGATTAGAATGAATGATCACATTTGTTGAGTGATAAGAGATTGCTTCTCACCATAAACTAGTCCATCAGAGTAAGTTTTACAAGCACTATTACGTACTGGGCCTCTTCATCAAGGATGGTCTTCTCACCTGTAATCATCAGTTACTGTTGTAAAGAACATGCTACTTTCCTTCTGCAACAATATAGCTGTAAGAGACACAGATTAGTTATAGATTCCTCACCTTAGAACTATCCACAAGCATCAGACTGGATCCAGAGAATATTTCTTCAGCAGTACCCCTGCGCATCGGTAGGTGGGGTCGGTCGACTACGCGTTCGTGGTTGGCATCGTGGCACCGGAATGACATGGCGGTATCTACTTAGACACACCCCCTGCGCGCTGATATCAGTTCTTTACACAACATTTAATGCCAAAAGCGCAGAGCCATGCATGACACTGACCACTGGTACACAAAACTAGAGCTATGAAGGGAAGTCCCTTACCCTAGAGGTCAGTTAGCAGAACTGGAAAATTGGGTCGGGCAGTGAGGAATCCATATCTAATCTATGTCTCTTACAGATGTATGGTTACCGAAGGTAAGTAACTTGTTCATCTGAAAGAGACAATTAGTTATGGATTCCTCACCTTAGAATAGAAACACCAGCAATACCAACCCCGGAGGTGGGTCTGAGAACCAAGTTCACACCAGAAAGTCCCGAAGAACTGAATGGCCTAAGAACCCGTCTCTCAGGTCTTTCGTAAACGTGTGCAATGAGGCCCATGTAGCTGCCTGGCAGATTTCATGAAGGGAGACGCCACGTCCCAAAGTAGTAGTAGCTGCCGTCGCTTTGGTGAAATGGGCACGCAAACCCACTGGAGGTTCCTTTTCCTCTAAGGAATGGTAGATTTTGATGCAAAGAACGACCCATCGAGAGATGGTTAGTTTTTGCACGACCCGACCTTAGCACCCACATACCCAACATAGAGCTGGTCATCCATCCGGAATTGTTTTGCGCAATCCAGATAGATTGAAAGCGCACATTTCGAATCCAGATGGTGGAGGCTCTCCTCCTCTTTAGAAGAGGGTGGAAGGAAGGTGGGCAAAGTGATGGTCTGTACTATGTGGAAAGAGGTAACCACTTTGGAAAGAAAAGAATGCCTAGTGAGAAGGACAACTTTGTTTGGATGAACAGCCAGGAAAGGAGGTTTGGAAGAAAGAGCCTGAAGCTCACTCCTGTGAGCAGAAGTGATGGCAACCAAAAAGGCAGTTTTAAGAGTAAAAAGTTTGAGAGGACAGGTATGCAGCGGCTCGAAAGGAGCACATATAAGGTAGGCCAGTACCAGGTTCAAGTCTCATTGGGGCATTATGAAAGGAATTGGAGGAAAAAAAGTGAGTAATGCCCTTAAGGAAGCAATTTACAAAAGGGGACTCGAAAAGAGAAGGCTGTTCAGGAAGCTTAAGAAAGGACAAAAGTGATCAGAGCAGAGCCCTGCTGGGCCAAAGAAAGAATGAAGACCGGAACCTCTGAAAGGGGTGCAGAAAGGGGATCCACAGCCTTTGCTGCGCACCATGCCACAAATTTGTTCCATCTACATGCATATATTATTTTGATTGAGAAACACCTGGCTGCCAAGATAATGTTACAGACTTCGGGAGTAAGGTCGAAAGCTGTCAACTGTTGCCGCTCAATCTTCACGCAAGGAGGTGGAGGCTGGACAAGTTTGGGTGGAGGACCGTCCCCTGGAGCTCCAACAGAAGATCCTCCTGAAGGGGCAGTCTGATCGGAGGATCGATGGCCATGTGTAAGAGATCGGGATACAATACTCTTCGAGCCAAGTCCGGGGCCACAAGAATGACTCTGGCCCGGTCACGCTTAATCTTCTTCAGCACTCTGGGTAGAAGCGGTATAGGCGGAACGGAATATAGAAGACAAACTCCACTTGCGCCAAAAAGCGTCGCCAAGCGAGTGCTGGCTTGGAAATTCTAAAATGCAGAACTGCTCACATTGTGCCTTCTCTTCGGTGGAGAATAGATCCAATCAAGGTTCTCCCCACTGCTGTAAGAGACCTTGCACCACCTCCGAGTTTAGACGCCATTCGTCGCTCCTTCATGTACTAGCAGCTGAGTTCATCGGCCCGACGTTCAGAGAACCGGCCAGGTGTTGAATCACCAGGGACATGCCCTAAAGTTACAGCCACTTCCAGAGACGAAGTGCTACATGACATAGGGGGGTCAGAAACTTACCGGCAGTGTCCAGGAGGCCGTGAGGGCAACGGCCGTGCTCCCAGTGCGTTTTCCCAGCTGTGAGGGCAACGTCCAGCGACTACATTTCCCGGCTGCCCCGGGGACCACAGGCGCAATCATGCCGCTCCCGCCGTGCCCAGAGGCGCTACAAGAACGCGGAGCGCCGAGCGTGCTTTGGGGGTCAGAAACTTACCGGCAATGTCCAGGAGGCCGTGAGGGCATTTGCTGTGCTCCCAGAGCGTTTTCCCAGCCGTGAGGGCAACAGCCAGCGACTACATTTCCCGGCTGCCCCGGGGAACACAGGCGCACTCGTGACGCTCCTGCCGCACCCGAAGGCGCTAGAAGAACGCGGAACGCCTCCCGCTTTGCGGGACGTGCGCGGGCGCTGGGCTAAGCCCGGGAAAAGGAAGGGCGGGCCGTCTGTGGCCGTCAGGGGCCAGAGGAGGCTGGGCCGGGCCATCCCTCTAAGTTCTGCAAATGGGTAAGCGCAAACAAGTGTGTAATAGGGGGAAGGGGGGACAAAAGGCAAAAGTACCAAGGAAGTCGGATTCTATTATTTCATATCTGACCTCAGCGGTGGATGTCATAAGTAAAGAGATCGCTAATGCAGAGAAGGAGCTGGGATTGAGCCCCCTCTTAACTGCGACTGAAGGAGCTGTGATGATTGATATGCCTACCCCTGGGGAACACTTGGAAACATTGGCAGTGTTAACTAACTCCTCAAATGCTATTGAGGCACGGAATACTATAGTGGAGATGGCTGGTGATGGAACTCTGGATGTCCTGTCTCTCCCAGAAGATTGCCCAGGAGCAATTGTACAACAAAATGTAGGAAAACAAAGCACTAGGAAATGTTCAAGGAAGACAAAACGTGCAACTTACTCACTCAGTATTAGTGACTCTGTTTTATTAAAAAAAACTGAGTGATATGGTAGAGGATATCTTTGGTTCACGTTTAGAGCCTGTTTTGGTTGGTATCGCTAAAGACATTGTGGATACTCTTAATACATGTGTTGCAGGTCTTTTAAAGAGATGTGACCTTATTGATTCCTGTGTTAAAGATTACAGAGAGCAGCACGGTTCAGTTATACAAGCCCAGCAAGCGCATACAGCTAATGCAGGACGCCAGGAGAGTTGTTCCCTCAATGTCAGGCCAACCTTAACTCAGGATCAAGCTACCCCGACACCAAATAATAGTGGCTTGAACGTGATTGCCAAACAATAGGACTGTGGTAATCTTTCCTCTTGCGTTGTCCCTGTAGTTGGTAATAAAGCAGAGCAAAAGTTACTCGCAAGGCGTCCTAACCCTGATAAGAAGTCATTAAAGCCCTGTGAGATTAAGCTGCATCTCCCTCCTGAAGCGGCCCCTTTTGTGGCCGTACTTACAGGAGTACCCCCACTTGAAGAAAACTGCATAGAGTCTACACTGGAGCTTTTAAGACAGTCTAGAAATTGGTGCAGGCAGTACTCTAGTGGGGACATAGATATCTCCTCAAGCATTATTATGGCTAGAAGGGTAGGTTGGGTTTGACATCGCCCTAAGTGAATGGAAGGGGATTGTATTGTTGTAAATGTTAATGAACGTGATGTAGCAGATAGACTGTTGGACGCATCTGGCCTAACGAATATTGGAATTAGACCAATCCCTTTGGGCTATTTCTATCCACCCCTAGATGTACAGATAAATGCACGTTCTACATTCCATCTCTGCCAATAGGGAGAAGGAAGCTGACTCCAAGTACTGCCCAAAAGTTCTGTTTCTTCTCAAATTGTGGGTCAGCCTTGTCAGAGCTCTAATGGCCTAGAAGTGGTTCCACAAATACATTCTGGGTACCTAAGTTCTCATGTTCTGGATATAGCCCTGACTAATCATTTTTCTCCACTATCCCAATTGGAGGAGAATGATTGACTAGAAGATATAATTCAGTCCCAAAGGGAGAGAGCCATTGAGCATAACCAAGTTACCCCCCTGTAAGATTCTTAGGTGGAATATCGCAGGAATAAGGTCAAAGAGATGACGAGAACTGGGTGGCATTTTTAAAATTGTATGATATAACAGCCATACAGGAAACATGGGACATGACATAAACAATTATTTCTTAGACAGGTATAGTCAATTTGGCATACCCGCAGTCCCAGGGCTGGCTGGTAGGGCAAAGGGAGGCTTAGTTCTTCTTTTCTCACTTAAACTGAATGGTACCTTTAAGCAGCTGGAGTCAGGATCTTGTAATTGTTTAATAGTGGAGTTATCTGTGACCAAAACATAAAAATTGCTATTTATAATTTTTTATAACTCGGAGAGAGTGATTTTATTAATCAACATTTAATTTCCCTGGAGGAATTTTTATTGGAATATAGACTTAAACAAAACACTATAGTCGATGTCATTTTAATGGGTGATTTTAATATACACCCTTGTAGTTTGGACTGCAACATAGAAGACCAGCAAGGGCTCCCCTATTCTGTGACTCCACAATTTGAACATATGAAACAAGGGGAGGCCTTGGAGAATTTTTTGGCTACTATGAATTTCTTTGAATCAGGGTTTGATGATGGTGGGGCGAGGGCCCCCACATTTAAAGGAAAAGACACGGGTACTGTTATTGACTATATATATTTTTGTCATCTTTTGTTTTACCTAGGGTTTTGTCATATAAGGTTGTAGTGTCTGTTTTTAGTGACCATAACCCTGTGATTTTAGAGGTGGATTCAGGGGTTGCTTTGGGTTTCAAGGAAAGTTTGATTCTGGGAGTTAGTCACCTGATTACAAAAAGCAGGGGAGGAGGCTTAAATGGTCAAAGGTGGTCCCGGAAACCTTCCTACAGGAACTGTTGACCAAGGTTGAAACTGATGTAGCCATATGCTTAGATAATTCCACATCAAGCCTGAAGATATTTGACGCTTTTGATGCCATATGTAACCAGATAACAAATGATTTGAAGGTCAAAATCAAATCTAGACCTTGTCAAGGTGAAAGATGGTTTGACAGTAGCGGTTCCCGGGCACATTCCTCCCTGCTTCAAGCCCTGAGAGTAAGACCAAGAAACAGGGAACGGATTGCAAGTTTAAGAAAATTGTATAAACAGGCTATCTTACAACGTAAACAACAGATTAAAGACGAAAACTGGAACAAACCTTTATCAGATGAAGTCCTGCGGGACAGTGACAAATTTTGGTCAACTGTTAACCATAATGTTTTCTCTGGATCAGAGAATACTCCTCTGGAATGTAATATTCCAGATGATCAGTGGCTAGCACATTTTAGGGCCATATATGGCAATCAGGGTCAGGAGACTTCTTTAGTTGGCATACATTCTATGCAGTCAGTCTCCCCTATAGTTTTTGAGGTGTCTAACGTAGAAAGAGCAATTTTAGAGATGTCAAAGAACAACGCGCCGGGCCCGGATGGGGTGCCAGCAGATTTGTACAAGAGTGCTCCTAAATTTTGGGCTAAGATCCTGACAAATGTTTATAACGCTTCAGGATCAAATGGGTTTCCCGTATCGTGGGCTACATCAACCATCATTCCGGTTTTTAAAAAGGGGCAGAGAGGGGACCCCTCTTGCTATAGACCAGTCTCCTTGATAGACTCAGCAGTTAAAATCCTGAGCAGAGTCATCCTGCATAAACTTATGGAGTGGTTGGATGGCAGAGGGGTACTCTCTAACCTCCAATATGGTTTTAGACCGAAGAGAAGTACTCTTGATCAGAGCCTGAATCTACAGCTTTAGATGAGCAAATACACAATAGCCAAGGAGGGGTCCCTTTGCATGGGTTTTATGGACCTCTCCACTGCTTTTGACCTGGTGAACAGGTCAAAGCTGGGGCAAATTTTATTGGATTTGGGTATTGATCCTTCTCTGGTTAATTTTTTAGCTGACCTACATCGTGGTCTTTTAGCGTCAGTCAGGGTCACACAGGAAGGTAGATGCACCAGTCACTTTAGCTCAGAGAGGGGGGGGGTCTGGCAATGGTGCATTTTGGCCCCCCTTCTCTTTACATTATGTATAAATTCCCTGGAGATATCTTTAGTTGAGGCCTCTTTGGATGTTCTGCGTATAGCAGATACTGCAATTCCGGTTCTCCTATACGCGGACGATGCAGTCCTACTGGCACGTACCTGGTTAGGATTGCAAAAGCTTCTGGATTCTTTTGGTAATTTTATGGCGTCCTTGGATTTGAAAATAAATATTAAAAAATCTCATGTTATGATTGTAGGGGAAAAAAGTAGAAAACAGAAAATGAAATCCTTTTTTTGTAGTGGTGCCGAGGTCAAGAGGGTGCCCATCTTTACATATCTAGGGGTCCTTTTCGATGAAAGAGGTATGTGGGGCCCCCAGCAGAAGTATAAAAGTAACGTGGTAGCTAGGTCTACCTCGGTCCTTATGGGATTTGCAAAATGGTTGGGGGCTAGACCAATGGAGGCAATCATAAAAGTTTATAAATCTAAATGCTTAGCAATAGCTACATATGGCTCCGTAATTTGGGGCCATACACCGCAAGACAGGATTCAAGTTGCGGAAAATAAGTTTCTAAGATCTCTCTTATCAGTGCCACAGTCCACCCCGACTTTTTGGATTCACACTGAACTGGGGCTGGATTACGTGACAGACTTATTGAAAATTGCCCCATTGATTTGCTGGCTAAAGACCTGGCTTAACTAGGAAATCACGCAGAATCATCTGATCTTAGAGGATTGTTTATCCTTGGATAAAGCCAGCAAGATCCCTTCGCTGGCCTACATTAAAACCATGTTTACAAGACTAGGGCACCCTGAGCTTTATTCTTCCCCAGACTGTATCAAGAGAGAGGATGTGAGTTGGGCTAAAACTAGTCTTCTAAATATGTTAGTATTGGAAAGGGAGGAGCAGGAATTGAAAAAAACCCTTGTAAAAGCTAATTATGTATTAGTAACCTCTCCTACACTTGAGCCTTATCTAAAATTAGTAACTAGACCCTTCCATCTGTATCTTTTGATTAGATTTCGTTTTAATTTAATCCACCCAACATTGGGTTTTTTCCAACATGGGGTAAACCAGAAAAATCTAACCCCTGCAAGTGTGATAATTTTTCTGCACAGGACACTTTGCATTTTATTATGTTTTGCAAGCACTACTCAGACATTCGGAAACACATTTTGTTACCTATTTTGAGGGAGGGGGGGTTCATGCATGTTAGGCCTGCCCTCATTCATCTGTAGATGCTAAGTAGCGCTCGTGATATATTCCATGTTGCAAGTTGTTTAGTGGCTGCGGTGCGGATTAAGACTAAGAGTTTATGTGCCCTGAATACCCTTGTCTGATCTTATCCTTTTTATATGGAGATTTTATGTGTAATCTTAGGATTTGTTCCCCTGCATTAGATGAATTTATAGGATTTTAAATTTGGATGCCTAATGTCCTTTGTATATATGATATGAATTGTTTGTACCTGTGCCTTTTTAGGATTTTAAATAATCGAATAAAAGGGTTTTGACTGACTGATTGACTGGGTCCATGACCCCACCCGCCCGTTTTGTTGCAGTATCACATATCAGTGTTGTCTGTGAACACCTGCACTACTCTTCCTTTGACAGAAGGAACGAATGCCTTGTGTGCAAGATCGCCCTAATCTCCACAAGGTTAATGTGGAGCCCAGACTCCGCCAAAGACCTCTGATCTCCGCCTCTCCCATGTGGCCACCCCACCCCAGAAGAGAGGCATCCGCCATTCCTGTGAATTCTGGCTGAAGCGAGAGGGACAAGCCGTTGACCCAATCCTGGTTTGTTAGCCACCACTGTAATTGATCTGCAATGCCCTCCGAGATCTGGACGCAATTGTAACGATTCCCCTGATGCTCTGCCCGCTGGAACTTCAGGTTCCAATGCAGAGCCAGAATATGCCTCCTGGCATAGTCCACCAGCAGGATGCAGGAGGCCATGAGGTCGAGTAGCCTCAGGGTCATACTGACCTAAACCTGGGATAGAGGTTTCCAGGTCGTAATCATAGCCCAAATACCCCAGACTCGTTGCTCGGGAGGATAAGCTCGAAACAACACTGTGTGCAGAACCGCTCAGAGAAAAAGGAGCTTCTGAGAGGGAATCAGGTGAGATCAGGTGAGGAGATGACAGCCTGGGTCAAGCCCGCCTTCAACAGTCACTTGTAGATCTGCAAGGATGAGCTGCGACCACCGCCATCACCTTCGTGAACACCCGAATGGCGCAGGTAAGGCCAAAGGGGTGCACAATAAACTGAAAGTGCTCATGGCCTACCATGAACCATAAGTAACGTCGATGGGCCGGCAGGACGGGGATGTGAAAATAAGAGTCCTTCAAGTCCAACGCACCCATCCTGTCTCCAGGGCAGACAGGACCTGAGCCAGTGTCAACATTTTGAACTTCTCCGTCTTGGGCACCAGAAAGTAGTGGGAATAACAGCCACAACCTAATTCTGGGGCAGGAACTTGCTCGATGGCTCCCTTGGCCAAGAGACCCGTAACTTCCTGTTTGAGAAGGGCCAGGTGATGCTCCGACATGCAATAGAATTGAGGTGGCATGGATTTAATGGGTTGCGAAGAAGTCCCTTCGGACTATCTGCAAAACCTACCTGTCCGGCGTGATGTTGAGCCAGTGGGGAAGGTGATGGCGAATCTTGCCGCCCACTGGCGATTGGTGGCCCTGAAAAGGTCATACTAGGAGGGCTTGTAGGCTGCTGCAGAGCGAGCGCTGGGGGACTGGCCCACCCGCTGGCTCCCAGACCCACGACAGTGGGTCCCACGTCCCCGGCCACACAGAGGCTGAATAGCTTGCGCAGCCCTGTGGCTCCTGGTGGAATGTGGCGGGGCACCCCTTTCGTAGCCTTCCGTAGCAATTAAAGGGGTAAAAAGCAAACTGCGCGGGGCGAGAGGCGAAAGTGAGGCCCAAGGATCTAGCCGTAGCCCTTGAAGTGCTGGAGCGCGTTGTCCGCTTTGTCGCCGAACAGGCAATGGCCATCAAAGGGCATGTCCAAAAGTGTAACTTGGACACCACCGAAAAGCCAGTGGATCTAAGCCAGTATCGTCTAAGGGCTACTGACATTGAAATGGATCTTGCCTAGCGAGTCAGCACCTGTCAGAAGGTTAGTCCTGACTGCCACAGTAGGAAGCTCAAGGTTTAAGGCCTCAGCCGCCCTACGCAACACCACTGCGTAAGATGCACCCTCTTCCATAGCCACAGTAGGGGGAAATAGCATGCCAGGATCAGGGGAGGTGTTCAGACCACTGACCTAACCCAGCTCTTCTCTCCACTCCAGTCCCTCTAACTGGTCTGCCATAGGGTCCACAGACGCCTCCCAGTCCTCCTCACCCTCCTCCGGTAGCCAATCAGGGTGATAGGGAACACCAGAGTAGAACAGTGGTAGAAAATTGCCAGTCCGGCTCTGAGTCCACATCTAGGGGAAGCTGGGGTTGATGTCGGCTGGAGACACAACCAGCAGAGGGGGCGGAGGTGTCCCGAGGTCGACGGCGCCGACCAGTGGAGTTCAAGGAGGTTTGTGGACAAATTCTAGGGTGTGGCCGTGTTGGATGATGTCCAGCATCCATTTGTCCTTTGTGATGGCTTGCCATTGATTTAGAAATGGAGAGAGCTGTTTGGACCATAGAGGTTGAAAACGAGATGAGGTGGCTAACGGAAGAGAAACATCACTGACGTCTTGAGGAATCCAGCAATTTTCCTCGTCCTGCAGGCTTGCGTCTAGCTGATTGTATGACAGATTGGAGGCACAAAGTTACTGCTGTTGCTGTCCTTCATATTGTGGTCTGTAACTCTGATGACCATATGGTTGATATCTGTATGAATGGTATGACGGTCTTTGCTGGAACGGACCTCTACCTCCACGAAAGGACTGAAAAAACCTTTGTTGCAAAGTGCCTAAGGAACGTGCGGCCTCAGTATCCTTTTTGATGCCCTGTAGCTCTTCGTCTACGTGTTTTCCAAAAACATTTTTCTCATCGAAGGGCATATCCTGAACTTTAGGGTGGAAGGACTTCGCCCAAAGCCTGCCCTGTCTACGAAGAACTGCGGCACTTTCCATTTGCCTGAAAGCATTTGAAGACAAATCCATTGCAGAATCAATCACCTCCGAAGACACTCTACCACCCTCCTGCAGGAGGTCCTATGCTTCTTTCTTTTTATCCTCAGGAAGTTATTCGAGAAGAGGAGCCAGATCTGACCATAACGGACGGTCGTACCTCCCCAAAATTGCTAAGGCGTTAGAGGCCTTGATAGCAGTAGCAGCCATAGTAGTGAAGCATTTGCCGATGCCGTCATCAAGGTGTTTGCCTTCCCTGTCTGGAGGCACTGAACAAGGAGATTGCGGATTCCTAGAATGCCTCTGGGAAGCTTGAATTATTACTGAATCTGGACGAGGATGGCCAATTACACATGATGTAGCAGAATCAAATGCCTTGTATTTATTTTCGATACCCGGTAACTCAGCAGGAACGGAGGCTGGGTACTTCATTATCTTCAAACCTTCACTCCAAATGTAATCCAAAATCGGAAAGGATCAAACTGATTTCTTTGTTGCATTCTTAAAATCTTAAGGAAAACATTCGGTTTGCACCACAGGCAAAGGCAAATCGAATCTTCTGGAGGCTTTCTCGAGTATTTCATGGAAGTCCTCAATATCTCCCAGGGGGAAGCCGCCGGAGGAGGGGAAGGCATCGGCGAAGATGGAGCCACATAATCTTCCCATTCCTGACCAAGTAGGTCCGGATCCTGAGTGAGCTCACCCTTCTCTGGTTGATCGTCTGCCTCACTCTCAATGTAATCATCCTGGATTGTAATGTATAGGGGAGGCTGCCTCTCAACCTGCCCAACAGGCAGTGGAGTAACTACTGGTGAAGGCGGAGCAACTTGAATATTCGGACCGCCGGGCGTCAAAGGAACTGGAGCATGAGAGTCGGGAAATCTTTTATAATAGTCATTCACAATATGCCTAAGGTCTGTGACCAGGGAGACCGGCACCAGCATGGAATCTCTCCAAACCTCCAGACGCTCTTCATAAGACTCATAAGGATAGTATTCTTGGGAAGAGTCGTAATGTATGTAATGTGTGTAAGCAGCTCTCTTCCTCACTCCGGGCCCCGAGAAGAGAACCAGCATCTGTAGCGCTTTTTTGGTTTGCTAAAGATAAAGGTGCATCTGAGAGTCTACGGAATACAAATAAGCAGAGAAGCCTTTCTGAAAAACCGGCAATTTGGATGAAAATAACCAGGCTTACCGTCTGGCCCGTTTGCTCTGTTTGCTCCGAGCCCTGTTAGGTGTCTAGGGAGGAGCTCCTGCTCTCCGGGCACACCTGCGTTGATTTTCGGCGGCCAGAGCGTTCTACCCGACTCGGAGCCCGCTTGGACAAACACAGCGGAAAACTCTGTTTCAGCGTTAAGCCGGTGGATGCCCTGGTGGATGCTCCGCGGAACATGTTAAGAGGGAATTGCGGTGAGGACTCCGTAAATTATTAGTGTGTAATATTCTGCTGCCTGGGGAGGAGATCAGGACCCTCTGGGAAACATTCATGCCGAGGTTCTTTGATTGGAGGCTCCCTGCTCGCTTTAGTCGCTTACAGATACACCTGGGCTACATAGCAGAAAAGCTCGGCTATACTGAAGAATTAGTGGTAGCCTCGGTTGTCTGTTCTGTCACTCACTTGCCAAACAGAACGCTCTTGTCTGCTGTGCTCAGGACACTCTGAAGGTCCGTTTTACAAACTCCTTTGCATCGCGGATTGCTGCCTCCCCTGCCGAGGACTCGCTGGTGGGAGCGAGCTCTGCAATCGGCAGAGCTAGCCTAGCGCTCCTGGCTTGAGACCCGAGGGTAGAGGCTTGGGCGAACTACCAGCAGCTAGCTGGGGGACTGCGAGGACCAGCATCCTCCACCTTCCTCAGCGGGTTCCTCTTCCCCCGGCGGCCACGCCCACGCCCACCGCCGACAAGTACTTAACCACCATCATTTCAACCGCGACGCAGGACGCGCGCGGGGCGGAGATCGGGGCGAAGACCGGGCAAAGAGCGGGCCGTTTGAGGCCGTTCGAGAACGTGAGAGCCCGGTCCGGCCCACTCCCCTAAGCTTTATATCCTGGACATTCAAACACAGGTATCTATCACTTCTCAGAAGCTTTCTATAGTCAACAATTGCCAACTAAAGTTCTTCCAATAAACTTGCAATTGAAAATGAACACGAGATCAAGTAAGCAAAGAAAACCCAAAAAAAAACGGGATAGGAGAAAAACTGCTAGGTCCAATGGATGATTTTCTTGCCAAAGCAAACTCATTTATTGATCAAAGCATAAGTCTGATTGAGGGGAGAGTTTCAACTGAACTTGCAATCGCACGCCGATCCTCAATGGGACCATTAGCAACTGCAAGAACCCCAGACATACAGTCAGCGCCAACGCAAACAACGGTGGCTGCAAAGAGACTTAGTCTCCCAAACAACGTAGATCTTTCAGCTTCGCAACTCTCTGTAACTTTTTCAGAAAGCGATCTAGAAAAAACCCCAGAAATTTTCCCTGACCCTACCCCCGAAGAAGTAAGGCAAGCGAGAGGGAGGCGGGAGGGAGCCATAAAGAAAAGGAAGAATAGGAAAAACCTGGACAACACTGAAAATATCAAAGTGACCGATCACATAGATTTGATTGGTGATACAAATCCAGCAGCATTACTCCATCATACCGCCCCCCCCAAGTAATAATGTAATAACTATACACCAACCACCACAGGATCTTCAAGATATCCCCATCTCAGACTCCTCAAGCCCACAACAAATAGGCAAAGAAAGAGAATCAGCAAGATTAATTAAGGAGATAGCTTCCCTCCTAAATTCTTACATCCGCCCTTTAGAGACCAGACTTAGCAACATTGAGGCTCAACAAAAATTTCTGGCTCCCCTAACCTAATACCCTCACAGGGACTCCCAAAACTAGCCTCAAATTCCACGACCACTCTTCCTATACTTAAGAAACCTGTAACTTTACCTCCTCCGCAGCCCAAACAACAACCCACAGTAAAAGTCCCTACAGTAGCACAGGCTTCCACTTCACAGAAACCCACCCCCAAGGCCCTGGCCATTCCCCCACAAACTAATTCCCTACCTAACACATCAGAAGTAAATACGCCAACTACAAACACGCCGGCCCCCAAAACCCCTGCCACAAAAAACACAAATCCATCAAAAAACAAAGGAGCCCCGAGAGGGACTGCTGATCAAAGGCCCCCCTTAAACATGCCACCTGAGGCATGCCCATATGTGGTAGTCATGACGGGGGTCCCCGAACTTACAGGAGAGGGGACGGAACCCAACTGGTCATTGAAGAACAAAGTCCAGTATTGGCTGAACACAAACCGGCCCGTTCCGCCAACCTGGAAAAGCAGAATAACATCAGTCTGCAGGACCTCGTGGGTGGGCCATAGGAAAAAAACTATCCGGGGAGACTGTATAGTGATCACTTTTGAGGATCCCAGTATAGCTGAGTATATCTGCTCCTGGGAATATAATAACACCGCTGGGGGGATTGCTACAAGATCCTTGTCATATTTCTACCCAAAAAGATATAACAACAACTATATACATGAGACTGATAACATCTGGAGAAAACCAATTCCACAGCCATGGGAGCTAGATGTCGCTGGACCAAAATTATTTCCGCGACACAGTGACCTTGATAACTCTTGGTGGTCAGCAAATCAGAACTACCAACAAAAAGAAGCCCCGTGGCAGACTATGGGTCCACAAAATAGACCTAGAAACTGGGAACAGTGGGAGAGACCGCCCTACCAACCATATAGACCCATCTATAGAGACACCACGTATGGGCAAAATTGGCCAGGCATACCGACTATGAATCGGTTTAGTTGCCTGGAAATGGTCGATTGACCAATAGTCAAATCCCCGGAGCCTTTGCATACAACCCCGGCCACATCCAACCTCAATCCAGACCCAACACAAATGAAAAAGTCAGTCTTAGAAAAAGCACCCCCACAGCTCCCGGTGATCTTTTGGAATGTGGCGGGTCTCCGAAATAAAATAGAGGACGGTTCGGCCGCCGGTTTCCTGGAGGATGTCCAAATTATATGCTTACAGGAAACCTGGGCAACGACCCCCCTACATCTTGTGGGATACAGGACATACACATCCCCCGCCCTTCCAAGTATTTCAGGTAGACCTAAAGGGGGATTGGTAACCTACCTAGCAAATACAATCTCTGATATGAAGCTTACTAAGGTAGACCTATTATCAAACTTCCAGATGCTCACCCTCGTAATTGGGAAAAAATTCATTATCACAATAATTAATTTATACAACAACCTAGATGACGATAACTTCTTGGACGTCCTTTCGCTAATCCAAGAAAAAATAACTGAACACTGGCACCCCATCGAGAAAATGGAAAACGCCAATATAATCTGGGGAGGAGACTTCAACCTACATCCCTGCCCCAACAATGATACCTGTGGATTGGTGGACGAACACGAGAACCCACTCGTCCACTTTACCCATTCAAGAGTGGGGCTAGCCATGAATAAGATACTTTCAGATCTGGACCTTCAAATAATAAACCCTATCCTACAGCCAAACAACAAACTAGAACCCACGTACAGAGGAAGGGGCCATGAGACCACTGTTGACTACGTAATTGTTACAGAAGGCCTTAAAGAACAAATTAATAACTTTAAAATCCTGGAAAATACCCTCAGTGACCATTCTGCTTTAGGTCTAAACCTTCAAATAAATCAACCAAGAACACTGATGGCAACCATAGCGAATACCCTGTCACAAAACAGGCTCGAAGTGGGCAAAAATAACGGATATACCATAAAATGGGAAAAAGTGGATCCCAACAATCTCAAAATCGATTAGTAAAATCCGTCTATAGCAACATTTTGATCTGTCTTGATCCTCATGCAGAGCCAAATCAAATTTTGGAAAATTTCACAACGATATTAGAACAAGTCAAAAAACTGTTAACCAAAACACCTAATCAAAACAAACCAAGTACCACAGGTTGGTTTAACCGCGACTGTACCAAGGCACAGACCAACCTGAGAAAAGCACTTGGAAATCCAAATAGAGACAAAACAAACATCCAAGATCTTCGGCGGGAGTACAACAATGCCAGAAAAGCAAGGAAAAAGGAATTGAAACAGTCCTTGTAGAATGCCCTGCACAAAAGCGCACTTTTGAAAGATAGCCAGGCATTCTGGAAAATTGTTAAGTCGCCTTTGTTAACGGACTCCAATAGCCCAAAGATAGACGTGGCCATTGACGAGGAATCTTGGGTGATCCACTTTTCCAAAATCTTCGAATTAACATCAACAAGAGAGGAACACCACCCTAACCTCCATCCAGTAGTATATCCAATACCAATGGACTTTGATCTACAGGATCTTGAAATGGCGTTATCTTTGAGCAAGAGTGGTAAAGCACCCGGCCCCGACGGGGTCCCAGTTGATCTATTCAAACACCTTCCTGATCTCTGGGTACCAATACTCACAAGAGTATGCATGGCAGCAGCGAAACTCCGCCTGTTAGAGTCATGGACATCCTCCATCATGGTCCCAATCTTCAAGAAGGGGGACCGACAAGACCCGAAGTGCTATCGACCAATTTCGCTGCTCGACTCCCTGGGCAAAGTAGTCGGCAGAGTTCTTTTAGAAAAATTACAGCAATGGGCAGAAGACAAAAATATTCTCTCGGATTTACAGTTCGGATTCAGGGAGGGCTTTGGAACAGTTGAACAGGCCCTAAACCTAAGTTTGCTATCATCAAAATATATCCATGCTAAACCAGGGTCCATCTACATGGTATACGTGGATTTGTCCTCCGCGTTTGACTGTGTATCGCACGCGAAGCTCTGGTCACTGCTGAGCTCAATAGGGGTAGACCCTCCCCTACTGGACTTTCAGAGGGAGCTATATGGTGAAGCCACGGCGAGAGTGAGATATGGGACAAAAGGAGAACTGACGGCACCGTTTAGGGTAGAGCGGGGAGTAAGGCAAGGCTGTGTCCTGGCCCCCTTCCTCTTCTCTCTGTACACCAACGGCCTAGAAGAGACCATGCTGAGAGGGGGGAGGGACCTGCCTAGAGTGAAACATCGCCCGATCCCCGCTCTGCTTTACGCGGATGACGCAGTCATTCTAGCACGTACCCCCATCGAACTCCAGAAATCACTATCTAAATATGCGGATTTTATGGGTGCCTTGGACTTGCACATCAACGTCAAAAAAACTTTCGTCATGGTAGCTGGTGGACAACGAAAAGCCACTAAGTCCATCTTTCTGAAAAACCAAAAAATCGAAAAGACCTCACAATACCCATATTTAGGCATCATGATCGATGACAGTCTAAACTGGAAAGCGGCGGTTGAGGCCAGGAGACATCTCTTCAAACGAGCCATTATGGCGCTGATTAAGTTCTCCAATAAACTTGGAAAAAGACCACCTGTAGAACTGCTACAGATTTATGCCGCAAAATGCCAAGCCATAGCACTATATGGTGCAGGGATTTGGGGACATACAGCCATTGGTTCATTACAAAAAGAGGAGAATATCTTCATGAGATTCCTCTTGTCAACCCCAAGAGGCACCTCCACCTATGCCTCACACATGGAACTGGGAATCCCATACATCGAAGATTTAATAAAGATCCAACCTCTTTTACTTTGGAGGAGTGTCTGGTTGTCGGAAAAAAATAGCCTGACTAAAAATATTTTACGGGACACTATGGATTTGGACCATGCACACAAAATAGTCTGGCTCTCCTATGTAAGACACTTTTTTTCCGACCTAGGTTTACAAAAGTATTACCACTCGCCTGAAAAACTGAAAGAAATATCCAAGAAAGAACTGAAACAAATAGCGCTGAGCCACTTGGAATCCCTGAGATTGACTTTGCTGATATCAAAAAAATCTGTTATTCATGCGATTATGACACAGCAGTCCGCGAAAATCCAGTTATACTTGACTTTGGAGCTCACAGCATATGACAAGATGCTCCTAACAAGGTTCAGAATGAATCTGTTCTACAGATTAGTGACATTTCCCGAAAAAAACAACTGGAACACACACATGGAACCGTGCCCATGCGATGATCTTTCCCAACAGTCCATCATGCACACAATATTGTTCTGCAAGTTTTTCCACACTCACCGAAAAATCTGGCTAATCCTGGGGCCACAGACAATGTCGTCCAGCCATGTTAGCACTTCAGACTTTGGACTCCGAAAGCACTTGTTATCACGTACTGAATTTTTTTAAGTGCATCATGAGGCACAGAAATAACTTGTGAAATAGAGGACTAATTTGCGCAGTATCTGTCCGCTCGTTTTAATCAAAAACAAAAAATACTTTTTACAATAACTGTATATTTTTTAACAAATTCTTTCGTGTATTTTGTGTACTATGATAACTTTTATGGTGTTGCACTGCTAAAAAACCGAATAAAGATTATTATTATTATTATCAATATGCCTAAGGTCTGTGACCAGGGAGACAGGCACCAGCATGGAATCTCTCCAAACCTCCAGACGCTCTTCATAAGACTCATAAGGATAGTATTCTTGGGAAGAGTCGTAATGTTGGGCCTGAGAACAACCCGAGAATGAATAAACCCATTCTACATAATTTCATTGTTCTTGTGCTTCCTCTTCATCAGTGCCCAGGCATTTAACTGAGCTGTGAGAGGCTGTAAGCGGGGCCAAAAAGACTTTCATCCCTTGATTCCTCCATATCAAGAAGGTGAGAGGGAAGCAATGGTGAAATCTTGGTTAAAGGTGACAATCCTGGAGATGTTGGTACCAAATGGAGACTTTTAGTATCCTGTTTTTGATCCGGCGACGACGGTAGATGCCTGATAGTGTTCGTTGTCAAGGGGTGATTTGAACACTGTTGGCAAAGGAGCGCCTGTCGACGGGGCCGTCGACATAGCTGTAGACGCAATTGTCGACAGTGTCTGTCGTTGTCGATGCCATCTACGATGAAATAGCAGCCACCACATTTGTAGACAATGCCGTCACCACGGCAGTCGAAATGCAGCCGTCACCATGGAAGTCAGGGAATTAGTGGAAGTCCTCGACGACGGGTCCGTCGACGGTGCTTTCTTCGTCGACGAAGCCAGTTTGAGAGGTGTGACAGGCAGAGGATTGGAGGATTTCTTCAGGCCTGATTCATTAGGCTTACAGCCTTTCTTTTATCTGCAGTTGAGGATGTCTCTGTCTTTAATTTCTTTCAATCAGCCTTCAATGGGGTAGAACCCTCCTTTTTACACTTCCTCTAAACTGAGGATGGTCCAGGGCCCTCTACAACATCAGATTGAGAGTCTAATTTTGATTTCTTCTTCTGGAGCCCATAACAACAATCTGGCCTCTTTGTCCTTCAGAGTTTTTGCTGAAAAGGATCTAATGTATTTACAATCATTGGCTGTATGTTTAGGGTAAAGGCAATAAAGGCAGTCTTAGTGTGGATCTTCAGAAAAAATCCTTGCCTTCCCACAGGACGTACAGGGCCTGAAAAGCCTCTTCTCAGAACCCTCAGACATATTTGAAGTAAAGAAGGTAGAAAGACAGTAACTGGAGGTGAATTCAAGCAGCCTAAAAGTGAAATCACTGACAAACTGAACTGAGCTCAGGGAGACTCCCTTACACACAACGTGGGGTTAGAAATCTGAAGTCTGCTGACTCTGACTAGGGAGTTGAGGTGTAGGGCTGGTCTCTGATTGGTCAAACTTTGGACCTATATAAAGATGCTGACAAATGTCAAAGGTTTTCTTTCCTTTTGGTGGTTTCTATGTACTTCTATTGTTCAAATTCAAATTTCAAAGCTTTATTCAACAGCATGTCATAAAAGCGGTTGTACATCCTGACACTACACTATAAATACTACAAAGTTAAATTCATTATTTTAAAAACTCATTAAACCATAATGCTGTCACATTGGTGACAGCATTATGGTTTAGCCACAGTATTGGTTAACCACTCGAAATACTGACACCAAGATAATCTATCACTTAAAAACACATCAGCAGGTATGCCATCCATTCCTGGGGCTCTGCCCCCCTGTCACACAGTCTAGCGCTATGCTAACATCTTTTATTGTAAATAACTGACATTGATAGAAAACTGTAGGGGTAGTATACACTCTCCTTCAGCTAGATCACAAGCATATTGTGGTTTGAAGAAGTCTACCCACTGGTTTTTGGCAACGTTATTTTGCGGGGGTTGTGCTATCCCTCCTCTGTCCCACTTAACTAGGACCCAAAATTGCTTTTGGTCCTTTGCTACACAAGCAGATTTCAGATCACGCCAGTGATCCTCATCCCACTGTTTCCTGGCTTCCTTCTGGGCCTTCCTATATATATCCCTCGCCTTTCTCACACCTGGGATGTTCCTGCTTCTGAGTTCAGTACTAAGATTCTGGCGGGCTGCTCTACAGGACTGGTTGTACCACCCCACCTTGGGTAATTTTTTGTAGACCTTATCTAATTTTTTGGACTTCATAAAAAACCCTTGGTGCTTGGCAAAGAAGTTTGTGTGAGCCTCAAGCATAATTTCAGGAAAATTTTGTTTTTTACTGTGTGGGTTTATCTTGCCCACTTCCTCGACCACCACTTTAAGATCCTCCAGCCTCTCCGGGTTCTCAAATAATCTACCCCATTTTATATGGCGCAGGTTATTCGAGCCTATAATATCTTAGGTGACTTTGCCGCCCCCATAATGTGGTTCTCTTAACCCCACTTTAGCTTGGAAGTCCATGCAAAGAGGGTTGTGGTCACTCTCCATCCTGTTTTTTACAATCATATCGATCAGCCTGTGCCATTCTCTGATGTCCACCAGGAAGCAATCTATTCGTCTGGAAACCCTACCATTATCGAATGTTTTATCCCCCTGGCGATCTGACGGGGTACGCCCATTAGCTGCTCTGAGTCCTCTCGCTAAACATAAAGCCTTACGTTGGATGGCCACCGCTGTCCATCTTCTGACTGCGGGTAATTCAAGCTGAGGGACGCCCCATTTGCTGTCCTCCTCTACAGCTAGAATTTGGTCCTCTTGGCCAAGTGGTTCAAAGGTAGTGTTGACATCACCCCCCACAATAATGGACAGCTGTGTTGAGAGCGCCTCAAGCTCGTGGTCGAGAGCGGTGATTACTTCAGATGTTTGGCCCCCCGCTACTCCCCTAGCATAAATGTTAAAAATAGCCATCCCCTGGCCATTAGCCCATGTAAGGTTAACTGACAAAATGTCATTTGATGGGGAACTCCTTTGCTGGATTCTACAGCATAATGATTGGCGAATCCAGATTATCAGGCCCCCTGATGGGCGACCTTTAGGATTTTTTTGTAGCTGGTACCTGGAAATTAAGGAACCCAAAACGATGTACTGGTTTCAATGACCATGTTTCCTGAAACAGAATGATGTCAAATTGGTCAATAAAGTTACACCATTCTAGAGATGTTAACTTGTTAGCAATTCCGGCAAGGTTCCAAGAAAGAAAGGACAACCCTGCCTCAACTGCTGGGAAGCATAAAGGGTCCTGAGTTGTTAACATACCTTGGGTTTCAACCTCCAACCCGGAATCAGGTTCTATATTAATAAAATGCTAGCCTGATGGTTCTAATGGAAGTACCTCTAGACCAGGGCTAATACATATCTCCAACAGATTGGAGCAGGACTGTTGTTCGGGATCTTTATTCTCTTTTCTCTTCCCTGAAAAATTAGATTCACCCACCCTTTTTACTTGGGTCGTAGAAATAACATCGGTAAGAGCAATCCCCTCAGCTATGGGAATACATGCTCTATCAAGCTCGGCTAGTTCTTTGAGCACTACACTATCAGCCCTCCCAAGTCACTCGCATTCATTCAAGTCTGACAGTGCCGCAAACCTATTTTCAAGGCTAATTCCCCATTCGCTGATTTGGACACCCCTGCCCCACTTATTTGACACCGAATTCCACTTTGTCCTTAATATGCTAGGGTACACTGTACTACCTCTACAATAGAAAAAATCTAGTGTTAGCGGAATTATATCAGTGCTCCTACGTTGTGAGGGAAATATATTTTTCAGGATGTTAGGGAGTACATCTGGACATGAAAAATTCAAAACTACACAATCTCCTCCAAATTCTTTCGCACTATTCCCTATCCAGTCTACCCATCTTGCCATATTGATTTCCCCAGCTAACTGCTTTTTACCCCATGGATGTATCAACATAGTATTCGATAACCAATGGAACGCTTTGCTGATCAAATAAGATGTAGATTCCACCTGGCCAGGCTTCAAGGGGGGTACGTTGGCCAGGACCAGAACAAGGGGAGAAGCCTCTACAATAAGTTGGACAGAGCCTTTCTCTAGACACGATGCAGTGGGTTTTAATGGGGGGTCTTCTTTGGCCGTTACCTGGCCACCTTTACATGCTGAGTGCTGAATAGGGGGAGTATTCGATACCACTTTCTCCCGACCCCCCACCACACTCCCAAAAAGCTCCTCATTTGATTCAACTTAACTTGAAACTAGGTTTGATGTATTACCCACCTCCTCCACTGTTGTTTACGAGTCCTCCTAGTCTATTTACCTCTGCTGTTAACTGTTCAATTTGAGATACCAATGGTTTAATAATACACCTAATCTTTGAATCGATCATGCTCACTAACTTCTTAATTTGTTTATCTTCCATGATCTCCTTCCCACCATCCACCCCGTTTACTTCATTTATAACCATATTTTTGGGTGGAGAGGCTATCCTTTTTCTACCAGAGCGTAACCCACCACGTTTAATCTGGCCTTTTCTACACGCTCTGACTGCTTTAGTTACGGGCACAGACACAGGGGGGAGGGGGTGGGGGGGGGAATTATCTTCTATCATATTTAGCTGATCTTCAGAGTCATTTTCTAGGTCAACAATGGGAGGTATGCTTTGTTCAGAAATATCATTTGGGGGATGATCAATATCTGGGGCATCGCTACTATTATCCTGTACCGGGAGTTCTACCAGGGAGGATTCTGGCAGGGAACTCTGTGTAGTGATAATGGGAGGAGAACTCAAACCCAGTGACATCCTTCTCTTGCTGTTGATTTTACTCACAACCTGCACCAAGTAATTGTCCATGGTGTTAGATACTGAGGAAGTCTTTTGCTTGGACATTACACACAGTTAGCTAATATCACGCTGGCACTCAGTAACCCTGTGGCAAACAATAAATAACGGTTTTGGGTAAGACGAAAGCACAGGGTTTCCACAATATTTATGGAGAAAATTAAGTCTCACTGGATGGATACCACAGGTGTCTCACGGCAACAACAGACAAAGATCCTGGCCCAGCCCAGTCACGTTCTGTCTCAGACTGTCTCAGACTGTCCGGCCTTAGTCCGGCCTTAGTCCGGCGCGTCCCGCGCGCGTCTTCGCGGGGCGAGGTAGCACGCCGACCTTTAAGGGCCTCCTTGCGCCGGCTGATCCCAGTGGCGGCGTCTTCCCGGATGGGGCTGCTGGGATTGGTAGTTCTAGGCAGCACAGAGCCCCGGTCGCCCCACGGAACAACAAGGAACAACAAGGTGGGTATGAAACGCCTCAGCGGGGAAGCACAACAGAAGCCGGCCGGCGTTATCCCCCGGAGAAGCAGCATAAGGTCCTCGGCAACACGCTGACCTTTAAGCGCCTCCGGTCGCCGGCTGATCCCAGTGGCGGCATCTTCCTGGATGGGGCTGCTGGGATTGGTAGTTCTAGGCAGCACAGAGCCCCGGTCGCCCCACTGAACAACAAGGAACAACAAGGTGGGTATGAAATGCCTCAGCGGGGCAGAACAACAGAAGCCCGGCCGGCGCTAAACCCCGGAGAAGCAGCACATGGTCCTCGGAAACACGCCAACCTTTAAGCGCCTCCTGGCGCCGGCTGATCCCAGTGGGGGCGTCTTCCTGGATGGGGCTGCTGGGATTGGTAGTTCTAGGCAGCACAGAGCCCCGGTCGCCCCAGGTAACAACAAGGAACAACAAGGTGGGTATGAAACGCCTCAGCGGGGCAGCACAACAGAAGCCCGGCCGGCGTTATTCCCCGGAGAAGCAGCACAAGGTCCTGGGAAACACGCCAACCTTTAAGCCCCTCCTGGCACCGGCTGATCCCAGTGGGGGTGTCTTCCTGGATGGGGCTGCTGGGATTGGTAGTTCTAGGCAGCACAGAGCCCCGGTCGCCCCACGTAACAACAAGGAACAACATGGTGGGTATGAAACGCCTCAGCGGGGCAGCACAACAGAAGCCCGGCCGGCGTTATCCCCCGGAGAAGCAGCACTTCTATTGTACTTCTTTTCGAAATACCGAGAGACAACCACCATGACGACGGGAAGATACAAGCATGTGAATCTATGAAAGATTCAATGCTGGAGAAACAGTGTTATTTGGTACTATTGCTCAAGTTACTACTTGTGTAACGATATATCTGTAAGAGACATTAGTTAGTGATAGATTCCTTACCTTAGAATATCCCCAGGCGTCAGACTGGATCCGGAAAGTTTTGCTTGCAGTACCCCTGCACGTCAGTAGGTGGCGTCATGCGGCTCCGAGTCCGTCGCGGACGTAAGCGCCAACATGACGTCACGGAGACTACTTAGGCGCCACCCATGCACGCTGACGTCAGTTCTGTGCATGGCTTTCCGCGCCAGGAACGCACAGCCATGCAAGAAACCGACAACTGGTGCCATGAAACTAGGGCCTTGAAAGGGATGTCCTTAACCCTAGTAATCCGTTCGCAGAACGGGGAGGAGGGGTGGGGCGGTAAGGAAAGAATCTATCACTAACTAATGTCTCTTGCAGATATATCGTTACACAAGTAGTAACTTGTGCATCTGAAACGGACACGTTAGTGATAGATTCCGGAACAGAACGGTCAAAGAAGGAGTCTCTCTGGACCTGACTGTCAAGGCAGTAATGCTTGGTAAACGTGTGCAGCGAGGCCCACGTAGCTGCCTGACAAATGTCCTGCAAGGGAACGCCGCGTCCCAAAGCAGTAGTGGCTGCAGTTGACCTGGTAGAATGGGCACGCAGCCCCACAGGAAGTTCCTTCTTAGCCAAGGAGTAACAAGCCTTTATGCACAGAACGACCCACAGAGATGGTTCGCTTGTGCACAGCCCAACCTGTTTTGGCACCCACGTATGACGTGGGTCATCCACCCAGAACTGCTGTGTACGTTGCAGATAATGTGAGCACCCATTTTGGGTCCAGGCGGAGGAAGCCTCTCCTCCTTCCTTGCGGAGGCGGAAACAAGGTGGGCAAAGTGATAGTCTGCCCGATGTGGAAGGGCGTAAACACCTTTGGCAAGAAAGGACGGGTCCTTGAAACCACCTTGTACAGATGAACAGAAAGAAAAGGAGGTTTAGAAGAAAGAGCCTGGAGCTCACTCACTCATCTGGCAGAGGTGATAGCAACCAGGAAAGCACTCTTTAAGGTGAGAAGACGCAAAGGAGAGTTATGAAGGGGCTCGAAGGGAGCGCACATTAGAAACGTCAAGACATGGGTTAAGTCTCATTGAGGCATGATGAACGGCACAGGAGAGAACATGTGTGTAATGCCTTTTAGAAAACGGTTAACAACCAGGGACTTAAAAAGAGAAGGCTGATCAGGAAGCCGTCGAAAGGCGGAGACAGCCAAAAGATAACCTTGGATTGTGCCCAGAGTAGAGCCCTGCTGGGCCAAAGAAAGAAGGAACAGGACTTCAGAAAGAGGGGCAGAAAGGGGATCCACAGACTTTGCTGTGCACAATGCCACAAACTTGTTCCATCTGCAGGCGTATACCGCTTTAGTGGAGGGACGCCTGGCTGCCGGATTGACATCACAGACTTCGGGAGGAAGAGTGAAAGCAGTCAACTGTCGCCGCTCAATCTCCACGCATCGAGGTGGAGGCTGGACAGGTTCGAGTGGAGGATCGTCCCCTGCTGCTGCGACAAAGGATCCTCCCAAAGAGGCAGATGGATTAGGGGATCGATCGCCATGCTGAGTAGCTCGGGATACCAGTTTCTTTGTGCCTAATCCGGAGCCACAAGGATGACTTGGGCCCGGTCACACAGAATCTTTTTCAGCACTCTTGGCAGAAGTGGTATAGGCAGAAAGCCGTATAACAGCCCGCAGCTCCGCTCGCGAAGAAAAGCGTCACCGAGCGAGGGCCGCCTTGAAAATTCCAACGCGCAGAACTGAAGACATTGCGCCTTCTCTTCGGTGGCTAATAGATCTAACCAAGGCTCCGCCCACTGCAGAAAGAGACCTTGCATCACATCCGGGTTCATATGCCATTCGTGATCCTTCAAGCACCGGCGGCTGAGTTTGTCCATCCTGGCGTTCAGAGAACCTGCCAGGTGCTGAACCACCAAGGTAATGCCTTGATTTTTCCAGCCATATCCAGAGGCGCAGAGCCTCCTGACGTAGGGTCCAAGACCCCACCCACCCTGTTTGTTGCAATACCACATAGCGGCGGTGTTGTCCATGAACACCAGCACCACACTTCCCCGGACAGAGTGAAGGAATGCCTTCAGTGCAAGTCGGATCGCCCCAAGCTCCAAAATGTTGATATGGAGCAGGGGACTCTGCCGGAGACCAGAGGCCTCTGATTTCCTACTCTCCCAAGTGGCAACCCCATCCCAGGAGGGACGCATCCGTCACCACTGTATGCACCAGTTGGGGGAGCAAGCGGGATCTGCCATTGACCCAATCGCGATTTGTGAGCCACCACTGCAATAATCGTGCAGTGCCCTCCGAGATCTGGACATGATCTGACAAGTTGCACTGATGCTGCGCACACTGGAACTTCAGGTCCCACTTCAGAGCCCGCATATGCCATATTGCATGTGTAACCAGCAGGATGCAGGGGGCCATCAAGCCCCGAAGCCATAGGGTCATCCTGACTGACACCCGGGACAGAGGCTGAAAGAGCGAAATCATAACCTGAATATCCCAGACTCGCTGTTTGGGAGGATAAATCCGAAACTGCATCAAATCCAGAACCGCACCGATGAAGGGGAGCTTCTGAGAGGGACTCAGGTGTGACTTCGGCACGTTGATGGAGAACCCCAGCAAATGCAGGAGGTCGGCCGTAATCTGAAGCCCACTTCAACAACCAGTCGTCGAGGAAAGGGAAGACTGACACCCCCGACCTGCGCAAGTGAGCTGCGACCACTGCCATCAGCTTTGTGAGCACCAGAGGGGTGCTGGAAAGGCAGAAGGGGAGCAAGGCAAACTGAAAATGCTCCTGGCCTACCATGAACCGCAAGTAAACGCCGGAGGGCCGACAGAAAGGGGATGTGAAAATGTGCTTCCTGCAAGTCCAACGCTACCATCCAGTCTCCAGGGTCGAGAACAGCCAGGACCTGAGCCAGAGTCAGCATTTTGAATTTCTCCTTCCGGAGGAAGTGCTCGGATTAGGAAAGTTCTGAGGTAGAAGCAGCGTGAGCGGAGGTGGACTGACCCTCGCACTGATTCCCAGACCCACCCCTGCAGAAACCGCGTCCGCGGCTGCGCTGAGGCTGGTTCTGCACAGGCTTGCTGGAGGAACATGACGGGGCGCCCCTGTCGTGACCATGAAAGGAACGAAAACCAGGAGTGGTCAGGCTCTTTGAAGAAAGGCGCAAGGACTTGGCCATAGCCCGCGAGTCCTTAAAACACTCCAGTGCACTGTCAACCTTATCGCCAAACAGGCGAGTGCCATCAAAGGGTATGTCCATGAGTGTTTTCTGGACATCGGGCGGGAACCCAGTGGAACGCAGCCAAGCGTGGCGAGGCAGCGCTGCAGTCGTATAAATTGCCCTGCCCATTGAGTCAGCGGTGTCCAAACCACACCGAATGGCGAACTTAGCCGCATCCTTACCTCAGCAACCGCTTGGGAAAGAACAGCCTGAACCTCCTCAGAACACTGTGGCAACACCTGAGCAATGGTATCCCACACTGCGTGGGAATAGCGGCCTAATAAGCAGGCGGTGTTTACCGATCGCAGCCCTAAGCTGGCGTAAGAGAAAATCAGATTACTGAACTGCTCCCAGCTTCTTAGAGTCCTTATCCGGCGGAGCCATGGGGAAGGCACTCTGCGACGTCGAGGCTTGGATGACCAGGCTCTCAGGCGTTGGATGAGTGGTGAGCAAGGTGGGGTCACCAGGTGCCCCTGTAGTGACACCTGGCGACATTCTTATCCACAGGAGCCCCCGTGGCCGGCAGCGACCAAGTGCCCAACAGTACGTAGTTGAGGGCGTCATTGAAGGGAAGCAGCGGCTCCGAAGTAGACGCTGTCTGGAGCACCTCGTGAGGAGGTTAGTTTTGACTGCCACCGTAGGAAGGTCGAGGTTGAGGACCTCAGCAGCCCGACGGAGCACCATCATGTAGGAAGTGCCCTCCTCTATCGTAGGCAGAGGAGAGCCAAACACCGGGTCAGAAGAGATGTTGAGGTCGCCCGTGTCCTCCAGATTGTCCACCCAGTCCTGCTCGGAGTCACACTGATGGGCAAGAGGGTCTTCGGACCCCTCCCAATCGTTCTCCACCTCCGCTGCAGGAGGAGCCGTCCGAAGCCGCAGGGTCGGAGAAAAGACACACAGCATCGTAAACTGCGCCGTCAATGGCACCAGCCAGGGTCGGACCGGCGCTGCGTCCAAATGCGGATCCAAGGCAGGAAATAAATGTTCCTGGAACCGGGGCAAGGGAGGAACGACGGAGCCAACGGCGTCGGATCCTGGGGTGCCAAAGCTGGATCCACCGGCGGCAGGCCAACAGGATCTAGACGCGGGACCGTGGGGCCCGAATGCGCGCCGGCAGGAGCCAGAGGCCTAAAAAGGCAGTCCATGGTGGCATGAAACTCTAGCACCTGTTCGGGAGTCGGCGATGGACCTAGATAAGATGGGTAGACCGCTGAACTCCCAGGCTCCAAGGGAGCTGCAGTGGTAGAACCCCTATCCGCTGGTCCGCATCAGAGGACAGACGGGGGGGACATCGGAGAGAAAACACGCTTCTTTGACTTCTTTTTATATCGTCGCTTACTGGAATCCGAGGGCGAAGTCTTGGAGCCTGATGAACTAGGACTGCAGCCCCGGGAGCGGTCCCTGGACCCAGAGCGGCATCTGGACGAGTGCCGGGACTTCAGCAGTTTCCTGTGCCGCTCCCTCAAGGCCTTCGGACCATAGCTCGACAGTCCTGGGAGTCGCGGTCTGTCTCCAGGCAGTAGAGGCAAACATCATAGGGGTCCGCCACAGACATATTATGACGGCAGGCCTCACAGGACTTAACACCAGACATCCCTACGTGCACCAGGAGAAAGAAGGGGGAGACAAAAGTCTCAAAAGAGTAGTCAAAATGTGCTCTATCAGGATCTGCGCTTGCTGGCGCGGAAAAAGAAAGAATTGACATCAACGTGCATGGGTGGTGCCTAAGTAGACTCCGTGACGTCATTTCATCGCTTACGAAGCCAGTGACGGACGCGGAACGACAGGACACCACCTAGTGACGCCCAGAGGTACTGCTAGCAAAACGTTCCGGATCCAGTCCAACGCCTGGGGATATTCTAATGTAAGAAATCTATCACTAAAGTATTTCTTTCAGATATTTCTAATTATACAATGTTGCACCCCAACTTGCCCATCCCTCTATTGAATGCACATGTAGAGTTGGCATATTGTATAACTTAGGAACCAACATATAAACTTTTCACAGCAAATTTATTCCTCAACATTCCATTAAAAACTAAATCATACTGGAACTCCCTTTGTCAGAAAGTCTGATCACAGACGTCCACAATATTGTGTTGCTATGTGGTCTGTCCCAGGTTGCATGAGAAATAGTCATGTAACTCAATTTCACCCCAAGATATTCTCCAGCGCATGCCCTACTCTTTATAATGTCATACTTCTACAGAACAAGATTGACTTGTTTACGTCAGTCAATCAATCAATTAGGTGTATGTTAAGCACACTACTCACTGTTAGAACCGGGGTCTCTAGTTGGCCGGGGTACGCACCCTAGTCCAAGTAGGGACCATCGCTTCCGATAGGTTAGCCTGGCGCAGAGCGGGGAGGCTTGACTTCAGAGGCAATGTGTAAAGTATTTGTGCAACACACAACGGCGATGGCACAGTAAAAACACTCACAAAAGGAACACCACACCAGTTTTGTAGAAGAATTTCTTTATCTAAAAGATATGCGAGAACCAAAAGCAGGTAAATCCAGCTACAGGCAAGATCAATAATAACAAGGATTCCAGTTTCCAAGCAAGATCAATAATCAATGAGAATAAATCCAGTTCCCAGGCCTGATCAATAATAAAAAGGATTCCAGTTTCCAAGCAAGATCAATAACCAATAAGAATGAATCCAGTTCCCAGGCCTGATCAAATCCCCAAAAGCTCAGGTGTGCCAAGGGCTCCTGCTGGTAATGTCTTTCTCACAGTGTCCTTGGATGGCAAAAGTTCACTTGAGGTAGGTTCTTATGGTCAAAATTCACTGGGGGAAGGTTCTTAGGCCAAAGTACCCTTGTAGCGTAATAAGTGTGCCTCTGATAGAAATGATGCTCCCAGCGTAGGAAGTGCGGCTGCCCACGCGCTGCTGGTAATGCTAAAAAATGCCCCAGAGTCAATTACCAAGTAATTATGCCCCCGTAGGCCGGTCAGTGAAGGACGGTTCCCAGCCAAGCACAAAGCTCACACTCCAGGTACCCGGCCAACCGCACTGGTTGCACTGAGGCGTTACCTGGGGTGGTGGTTGCGGGTGCGAGGCTCCTCTCCCCCTGGGGCCTCTGGCTCAGCAGGCGCTGCAAGGGTGGGGGTCACGGCCACACAGCGCTCCTTTAGCACAGCGCTTAACAGTGCCTCCAAGTCCGGGGCAACGACGGAGCCTCCTGCCACGCAGCACTTCGCTTCTCAGCGCTACACAGCGCACTCCGGTCCCAGTGGCAGAGACCTCAGGGCCAGTTTCAGTCGGCTTGCGCCAGAAGCAGAGGCAATCACAGAGCCCTCGGGAGGATCACAGGGCAAACCGTGCTGAGGGCAGGCACAGCGTTGCAGGGCAAATCTTGAGAGTGTTGTTGCTGTTCCAAAGAGCAGTCTTTAAAACGCTGTGGTCCAAGGACAGGTAGTTTCCTTTAGCTTAAAAAGGGTGCAGTCCCAAAAAGGCAATCTTTAAAAGGTTGAAGACTCTTTAAAATGTGGTTCAAAGAAAAGTAGTTCCTTTGGGATGTTGTGGAGACACTCTGGTAGTGATGTTGCAGTCTCCCATGCAGGGCAGGATCAGCAGACAGAAGGGCAGCCCAGCAAGTTGTGGGGCAGCAGTTCCTTGGAGCAGTCAGCATCCTTCCCAGTGGCAATCCTCTTGCGCAGCAGTCCTCACTCCAGCAGGGATTCTTCCAGGTCCAGCAGTGTAACAAAGAAGTGAGGCCAGGACCCTCCCTTATATATCTTTCAGTCTAATGGCTAGAAAGTTGTAGAAGTCTCTGGAAGGGTCTGGGGGCAGGGGCTTCTGGAAGAGTCCAGCGAGTTCTGGTATGTTCCCTGCCTTCCCTGACCTAGCTGTCACAGTGACGAGAGACAGGCAGTTAAGGCTACAGTGGGCAGCCCATCACAGCTCATCCCAGGGAAGAAGGTGTGAATCACCACTCCCACCTCCCAACGCAGGCAGGCTATCAGTATGCAGAGCAGAGGGGGGAGTCTGCAGAGCCTAATCTAAGTGTAGCAGGAAGAGGCCCACTTTATAAAAGTGGGATCCCTAGCGTAGTAATGCCCAAACCCTATATAACATTGGAAAGGGTTCCCCTCCCCGAGTCCAACAAGACCAAACATGACAGACTTATTAGGTCCCTGTCAGAAGTTATCCCATAAGGGGAGGTTCCCAATATTAGCCTATGGAGGATTAGCCTTGCTGCGGTAGCAGTGGCTTGTGGCAGATATGCCAGCCTCACAAGGTTTTAGGGGAGAGCACCTGCACCTCAGCACTGTTTAGCAGTGGTGAGGCACCCAGAGTCCTAAGCCCAACAAAAGGTAAGGTAAAAATGGGAGGCAAAAAGGCAAAAATGTAGGGGAGACCACCCTAAGGCTGACAGGTCTAACACTCACCCGTAAGGGTCTCAAGGCGCTGGGGTGGGGGTGCAGGTTCCAGTCCATCAGGAGGTGGTCCAGTGAGAGCCAGGATTTGAGGTTTCTTGCGTAGATGGGAAGAGACGTTGTCTGTTTGAGGTTGAGCAGAAGGGCGTTCTAGGCTTTGGCCGTGGGGTCAGAGAAGCAGCGCCCACCCAATCTGTTTTTTCTGGTGCATGGGTCCACGGCCTAGGAGAGCTGGGCTGATCATAGGGTCCTTTGGGGTACGCGGAATTTGAGTCGGCTGTTACGGTATGCTGGTCAGGAGTCGTAGAGGGCTTTGTGCGCATGGGAGAGCATCTTGAATGTGACTCATGCCTCTTTTGGGAGCCAGTGGAGTTTGCACAAGTGCTGGGAGATATGGCAGTGTAATGGCAGGTTGAGGACCAGTCTTGCGGCGGTGTTCTGGATGTTCTGTAGCCTGTGGGTGAGGTTTTTGTTGTGACCAGTCAGTAACCCCCAAGACATAATTTGCGTCGAGGCTTTGCAACCTGTCAAGTCCTGGTGTTGGTTCTTTCTGTCAGTGATTTCAATTCAAAATAGCCTTGTCCCACTACTTTCTACGGTTGCAATAAAAGTTCAGGACCCTTTAATTATATTAGTGTGGGAGTAATTTCAAGATAAAATGACAATTCTATGGCAGTAATCTTAGTTTACCCACAGAGTTGTCCAGAAAGTGGCCATTTCAATTTGAGGCACTTGAGCAATCCTGGTTTTGTGTAAGAACATTTTTTCATCCAACAACATTCAGCAGTAAGAAAAGTTTGGAAAAGTCTAATTCTAAAATTACTAAGTTTACCACAACTGCCAGATCTTGCCAACCAAATTATCATTTGCTAACTCTGAATTCTGGCAGGAAAACAACAACAAAAAGTGAGTCAATAGGTTATGAAGCATCTGTAATTAGTTATATTTTAACATTGTTAAGTGTACTGGAAAAAGTTCAATAAAAGAATACAACTTTAGAATATTGTTTCAAAAATCCTACCTTAAAAGCTACTTCTGCTTCATCTACTGAATTTGCGAAAATCAATACTTTGTTTACAATAGTTGGAGTGAAATCCAAAGTCCTTTGTAAGGCGGATATTTTTTCACAATCCAAACAAAGCTGTACCACCTAGCAATAAGAGTTTCGAAATAACGCATTACATTAGCATGAGTTACACCTGTGAACGGATATTCTATAACTGTTTTTACAAATGTAAGAAATTGGGTTATTAGTTGAGCAGGGTGAAGCCTCTACTCAAGCAACAACAACAAGCCGTGTCACGGTGAACACAAAAGTCATTAAATTAACCTGTTCATAACCCTCTGACAGCTTGGCACAAAAGCAGTCAGGTTTCAATAAGAGGCACGTTTTACAGTATTTTTGCAGCACACAGACAGTAAAAAAGTGACAATACAACACAAGAAAAATCCAAAACCAATTTGGAAAAACATTTTTTCATAAATAAAATGATAGGAAAAATAATGAAATACGATCAGTATAAACAGAATTATGACTTTATTTTTTTACATTTTGTGCTTAAAGAAAAAAATACTTACCTTCATTAACACCATATCTTCATGGATACTACTATCATGGATACTAAAGAGGATCACTAAGGGCTAAGGCATGTATTATGCCACCCTAAGGGACCCACACACAAATACCATATAGACTGCCATTGCATGATGCGTGAAATGGTGCAAACCATTCTGAAATCATGACATGGCACACTGCCCGTGTGACATGCCCATGTTCCCTGCTTGTACTATATGTAAGTTACACCAACAGCAGGACTTGGAGCTTTAAAGCAGGGTACATTATATTGCATGAGTGTGCGCATTTGTATGAGCAAATGTGTACCTGAAATGCCTAGTTCCATTGACATAAGGGAAAAGGGTCCCAGATATAGAACAAATTAATACAATTCGATACAATTATTTCACGAAACAAAATTACTTTTTTTTTATAAAACTTTATTGTCACATTGGCAAAGAAGTTATTCACATCAACATTGTTTCCCATCTGCTGCACATGTATCGCAAAGTGCACCTCATATATGTATAAATCACAGTGCAGTCCGTTGTCTGAGTTCATTTTCACTAGAAGGGCAAGTAAAAAGTAATCACGACTTTATCGCATATAAACTCACTGAGCAATATTCCATACCCTCCCCCATTTCGCAATATGCCCTCGTTTAGTACAGCAGTTGGTTGCCAGTAAGTGCGACTAAGATAAGAAACTAATTCTACAAAATAAGAAAAAGAACCTAACTAATGCCATCACTTCAATAAAATGTTGTACCCTTTCAGAAACAGTGGTCATCCATTATACACATCCCGTACAATGTTTAAAGGCAATGTTGTGATCACGCTCCATCCCTTTACAAATCAGAGTAACATAACCCCGCCCTCACTCTCTAGTCCTCATCCTCCTCTGAGTCTAGGTCCTCATCCTCAGGTAGGGCTGCACACGGTTCGCCCCTATATTTATTCCATGGCATCCAGACCTTATTCCATTTACGGGGGCATGCCCGCATCACGTATACCGCCCGTTCTCTCACCATTAGAAGGTCCATATTTCGAATCCAGCCAGCTATTGTAGGTAAATCTTGAGCACCCCACTTTTGAGCAATGTCTCTTTTGGCCACTGTCACAGCCAACGTGACCCATAGTTGTCCATATCTACCCAGGTCAGTGGAGTCCCAAATGTTCAGCAGGCACCTGCGGGGCTCAGGCAGGAGTGACACCTCAACTGTTTGGGAGACTGTGCGCATAATTTGTCGCCAAAATTCCTGGATCAAAGGGCAATCCCATATGGTGGGTAGTAAAGTTCCCTCCTCCCCGCATCCTCTTAGACAGAAGGGGTGTGGTGCCCTGTGTATCTTGTGTAGAAGTGTTCTGGTGTAATAGGTGCGGTGGAGGATCTTAAGTTGGACCAGCCTAAACCTAGCCGAGATGCCCACTTCTCTTGGTGACGCTAGTGCCTCATTCCATTCCGTGTCATCCATGTCTCCCAGTTCCCCGACCCACCTCTCTCTAAGCTTCTGCGCGGGGTCTGCCAGGTTATTAACCAGTTTTTTGTATGTGAGGGATGTTGCCTTCTGTTCCATAAAGTCTGTTAGTAACCTGTCCTCTAGTGGGGATGATTCCGGGAGCGAGGTGTTGGGTGGAATGGCGCGCAGAAGGGCATGTCGTATTTGCACATATCTGAATGTTTCAGTGGGTCCCATACCATACTGTTGCTGTAGCTGTGAGAAGGGAACCACCGAACCCTCATCCCAAAGGTCGCCTACTACTGAAATCCCTATTTGATCCCATTGTGTAAAGCCCTTGCTAGATCTTAAGTTTCCCAATGATTTAGCGTCCCACAATGGCGTCATCCTGGTGATTTTCTCTTTCCACCCTAGTCGGGATTGTGCTGTATACCATAAAGTCGCCGTATGGAACGTCGGTCCAATCAATCTCCGAACCTGTGAATGATTATACAATACTGAGAGCATGCCGTCCGTCCCTAACTGCGACCAGTCTGCCTTATATGCGGGGTCATCCCGTGAGATGTGGATCCAATGATTAATGACCTTCAGTTGGGAGGCCCAATAATACAATTGGAGATTGGGCAACGCAATCCCCCCCTCATACCAGCTTTTCACCAGTTTGTCCTGTGCTATACGGGCTGGCCCATTGCCCCATAACAGAGCAGCTACCAATGCCGCAACTTGCTGGAAGTAGCGCGGGGCTACCACATGAGGGGTGTTGTCTAACACATAGAGAAATCGAGGGAGAGCCATCATTTTATATAATGCTGCCCGTCCCAGTAGGGTCAGTGGTAGGGTGGCCCAATATTTAACGTCCGTGCGTAGTCGCGCCAAAGGTGGCACCAAGTTTGCGGTGTAGAAGTCCGCAGCAGTAGTGGTGATGTGAATACCTAGGTATTTAAACGAGTCAGAAGCCAATTGCAGGGGGCAGTCAGCTCGTAGGAGCGGCTCCGGGCCCTTGAGTACAAACAGTATAGATTTTGACCAATTCAGGGTGTATCCTGATGCTTTTCCGTGCTCGTCGCATAGTGCCAATAGGGCAGGAACACCCTCATTCGGATTGGTCATGTAGATTAGCATATCATCTGCATACAGGGAAACCTTATCTTCCCACCCGTCCTTCCATGTGATGCCCCGAAACAGCGGTGTTGCTCTGAGCAGGATAGCCAATGGTTCCAATACCAGCGCGAAGAGTAGGGGGGAGAGCGGGCATCCTTGTCTGGTGCCGCGCCCCAGGGGAAAAGGCCGTGAGATGTGGCCGTTGGCCACTACTTGCGCCATCGGTGACTCATACAACAACCGTACCCATGCTATATATTTCGGGCCGAAGCCCATACGTGCGAGGACCGCAAATAGGTATCTCCATTCGACCAGATCAAATGCCATTTTGGCATCCAGGGATAAGATGACAGCTTGTTCTGAAAGGAGATGCGTCCGCGCCATGACCCCGTGTACCCTCCGCAGATTCAGTGCAGTACTCCTGTGCGGCATGAAACCTGATTGGTCGGGGTGTATTAGGGTGTGTAGGTGGTTGGTTAGACGACTAGCCAGGAGTTTAGCCAGGATCTTCACTTCTGCGTTAAGCAGGGAGATGGGTCGGTACGAGGTGCACAGTGTCGGTGGTTTGTCTGGCTTAGGAATGGCCACTATCGTGGCCGTGCGTTGGTCTAGAGGGAGTTCGGCTTTGTCTAAACTTTCCTTATACATATTTAGTAGGGGTGTGCTCAGCAAGGAGGCCGACGTTTTATACCATTCTATGGGTATCCCATTAGGACCCAGCGCCTTGCCAGATTGCAACGACTGTATTGCTAATTGGACTTCGGTGTCTGTTAAGTCAGTGTCCAGTTCCTGTTGAGCTTCTTGCGAAAGCGTGGGGACAGTAATGTGGTCGAGCGATGCTAATGCCTCCCGGTCCGTGACCATCCGGTCTGGGGTGTAGATTCCCTGATAGTGGCGTGCCAAGGTGTCTACTATGTGTTCAGGGTGCGTCAGCAGCTTGCCTTCCTGTGTACATAATCTCTGAATACCTCTATTGCAACCCCCCCTTCTGTCCAGCCAGGCCAACATTTTCCCGGCCTTATCTCCTACATCATATACCCTGTGTGCGGTGTTCGCCAAGTGCCCTTTGGTAACCGTCGTAAGATGGGCCAGGTGTTGCTGCTGTTTGAGGTGTAGCTCATGTGCTGTGTCAGGGGTGGGGTCCGACATGTGAGCAGTGTTTGCGGTGTGTAACGCCAGTTCTAGTTGGGTGAGTTCACGTCTGGAGTCTCTCTTGTGTCCCGTGATAGTCGCTATAGCTGCGCCGCGCAGGACTGTTTTATATGCCTCCCATAGTATCGAAGGAGAGGATACCGACTCTACATTTTCTGTAAAGTAGTGAGTCGATGCCTGTTTGAGTTTCTTCCTAATACCAGGGACTTGCAAATAGTTGGGATATATCGGATAGAGCCTTGCGCGTTTCTTCTCTTTATTGGTGAGGTGGAGGGATATTGGAGAGTGATCAGATATACCCCTGGGCAGGATCTCTAATTTGTCTACTAATCCCAGTCCCACTCCCAAAAAGAAAAGGTAGTCAATACGGGATAGACTGTTGTATGAAGAGGAGTAGTGTGTGTACTGAGTTGCTGTGGGGTTCAATTGACGCCAAACATCTGTCAGGCCCAGTGCGGCCAGAAAACCAGGCAGCGTGGAGGTCCCTCTCTGGCGCTCCCGCACAGGAAAGGTGTCTAGCAGCGGGTCTGTTATGGCATTGAAGTCTCCCCCAATGATCATGTCGCCCTCCGGAAGGTCAACAAGAAATTGACCCAGCGCCGGTAGCGCCGTCGAATGTAATGCTGGGGGGATATACACGGATACCACGGTGAGGGGTCTCCCTTCCCACTGGCCACACAGCGCCACAAACCGACCCTGGTCATCCGCTCTGCGGCTATCAACCATAAAAGAAGAGTTTTTCTTAAGGAGTATTCCCGTTCCCCTGGACCCTGTTGTGAACTCCGCATGGACTGCCATGGCATATCCTCGTCTATCAAGTGCTTTGCAGGTGGACCCAGCCAGGTGTGTTTCCTGCAGCAGCACCAAGTCAGGCCCATGACGTTTGATTGTTTGTAGGACCAACCCCCTTTTAATGTTATCCCCTAGGCCTCTTACATTCCAAGAAAGCAGTTTTAAGGGGGAGACCATTACCATCGGCGTGCCGCCTTCAGCGGGCGTGTTTCGATTCTGTTGGGCCATTCGGGTTCAGGAGTAACGTTGCAAATACGAGGAAGTGGAGCGTGATAGCTATGTGATGACTCGCGTTAGGGTACCAGGAGTGTATGGTCTGTAGTGTGACCGCGATCTCCATGGAAGTGGTGATGACTGAGAACAATAACCAGAACCATAACATTATAACAACCCTTCCCAACCCCCTCCCTGCTTCCCTGCACCACGGACGAAAACCCGCCCGCATCCCCAACTTGGCAGAGTGCTTAAGTCCCTCCCCGTCCATCTTACTTGCTCGTGGGGTTGGTGAGACCCCTACAGGCACCGGCCAATGCCCGCCCTACTCAGCTCCATCAGCGTCAAGTCCCCAAGGGCTGTAAACCTGCAGTGTCTCGTGCAGCCCAGTTCGGTCAGCCCTGAATAGGTTGTCCAGAGTCAAGTGGGTCCCTCTCAAGATCAGAATCCAGCGTCGTCACACCTTCTTCAGTCGGGGGGTCTCCTGGCGGGTGACCCGTCGATTTTCCGCTGCGTTTGCGCTGTCGGTCTCTGTGCGGCCTCTGGGGCTGGCCCACCTGCCTCCAGCCATCCAGCCATTCTCTAGCCACCTCTGGCGTGTCAAAGAACCAAGTTTTTCCTTCTGCCACTATGCGCAACTTGGCGGGGAAGAGCATGGAGTAAGGCAGGCCTTTGTCTCGCAGGGCCTTTTTCACTTCCGTGAATGATTTTCTACGCCTAGCCACGTCTGCCGTGTAGTCAGGAAAGAACGCCAAGGTTGAGTTCTGTATCCGCACAGGTGGGGAGACTCTCGCCGCCTGAAGGATCGCGTCCCTGTCTCTGAAATTGAAGAGCCTGGCCAGCACAGGACGCGGAGTGGCACCAGGCTTGGCCGCTCCTCCAGGAACTCGGTGTGCTCTTTCAACGGAAAAGAAGTGCGAGAGGCCCTTAGGTTTCAGTTGGTTTTTAATTAGATCCTCGACGTATAGGTCCATTGCAGCTTTACCCTCCGTCTCTGGCAGGCCAAGTATGCGGACGTTGTTTCTCCGGGAACGCCCTTCCTGGTCGTCCAGCTTCTCTTGCAACTGTCTAGTGACTCTTTCCATGCGTTCCATTGCCACTTGTAGGTCCGAAGTATCTTCTACGAGTGATTTGGTGACTACCTCCACTTGCGACACTCTCTCCGTCATTTTCTGGAAATCCGCCCGCATCAGGGTAACCTCGGCGGAGATGGAACCCACTGTCGTTCGGACCTCGTTGAGAGTTTTCATTACGTCTTCCAAGGTCACCTTCGGAGTACCACTCGGTTCCAGGGCCGTGCCAGTTGAGTGACGGCCACCAGTCTGTGAATGGGCATGCTGGCCGTATGCGAATTTGTCAAGCTTCGCCTGCGTCGTCGTGCTCCGCGTACCTTTTCCAGCCATGTTGTCGCGGTGATGGAGGAGCAATGTGCACTAGGGTGCTGGGCAGTTCTCGGTCTATGAGCCCCGGGATTTCTACTGTTGTCGAGCCTTCCTGTGTGTGCTCCACCCGGTGCAAGGAGTTGACTGTGGTCTTTTCTCCCCCTTCTCTGAATCAGGGCCGTGATGCAGCGCATCCAGTGGTCGCGGTGGTCAAGACGATGGTCTCCAAGGACCGCAAATGTGGTCTGTGGTGGAACTGCTCCGGTATCCAGCGCGTTGTATAGCGCTGCCAGCCGCGGCTTTGTAGCGCCGCCGTAGTGGGTCGTGTCGGGGGGGTCCCCTGTGCAGTGCGCCTGATCTCTCTTGTTCACTGTGGCAGTAGCCCCAACGCAGGATCGTAGAGATCAACAGGGCCCTACTCGGGTCACCGCAGCCCCTCGCCTCTGTGTCAGGATGCTGGAGCCGGGACGCGCCTAATTGGGGTAAGTTTCGTACTGTTAGCAGTGCTGGGAGGAGGCGGGGGGCCCCGGCTCGTATCTCCTTACCCCGGTGTAGGAGCGGCGGATCAGGTTGCTCGGCGTCTCCAAGATGGTGTCCGCCGGCGTCCAGGGATGTTTGCCGGTCCGTGCCGATGTGCTCTGTGCCTCCAGACAGCGTCTGTAGGAGCCCCGGCCTGGACCGCTCACTCAGACCACACAGGGGGGGGCGCGCTGGAAACACGGCGTTGTCCCGTACCTTTCGCGGCAAGAAGGCTGCAGCGACCGGTCAGTGTCCCAGTGCCCGGGCCGGGGATGGTCGACTTCCGCCCGGGTTCCACGGTCACTACAGGCCGATGCTTTCAGGCAGGCGCAGGCCTCGGATCCTCGTTACTGGACGGAGCAGTTCCCGATGCCAGAGAGCCACCGGGGTTGGAGCAAGTAGCGCCGCCTGGGTTCCTGAGCCTAAGGCGCTCCTTCGAGCGGGCAAGAAGTCGGATTAGTGTCCGGATAGATAACGCGGGCCGTTTTGCCTGTAGGAGCTCCCGCTTCAAGCTGCCGCCATGCTCGGCAGTTGGCCACGCCCCCCCGAAACAAAATTACTTAATGCAAAAGGATTTATTTCAGAATTGCATATATTACCTATCATTGGTTAAGATACATCAAAACATTTCAACAAACTTTCTGTATATGTACCCACATACACAATGGGTAAGGGAGGTGAAGTGAGGGAAAGTGTCACGGATAAAGTAGGATTTATGGGGAATAGTCAGAATCATTCAGTGACAAGTATTATGCATAGTTTAAAAAAAAAGGTTCAAGTGGTTCCTTGACCCAAGGACCACAGTGTAACGCTCATATAGAGTCCAGAAATCAAGTGGTGTAGACCACCTAACTCGCCTTCAGCTGCTTTGGTCTAGCTTAAGGATAGGAGTTGGTGATGGTTATATGGTCTACGTTTCGACCCAAGGTACGTGTAGGATGGTAGTCCTTACAGGGTGGGTCTTCTTCAGGACAAAAGATGGTTGTGGGTGGGCAAACTCCTAAAAGTAATTAAAAAAATGTAATTAGTACACACCGACCTTGTTATGAATACAAGGAAGGCGGTTAGTTAAAAAGACGTGTTGTCATATTACCACAGAACATTAAAGCACGTGGCTCAGGAATGATTAGGGATTGCATCAAAGTTGGCTCACCTATCGCACAGGACGGGAGGGCCAAGATAAATTGTAGATACTGAATTCTCACGAAATTTTTTAATTGATTCCTGTACCAAAAATACAAGAAAAAGTCACGATCAAATACTGTCTGTCACGCGACCACACCTTTAATTATATCATTGTCAAATGATGTTGGATGGCCAAGATAGGCACAATTCAGCTCAAGCAAGGCATACCGGCCCGTTCCACCTTATTCGTGATTATTGGGTTGATTGACTGTGCATTTCGCCCGCCTAGTACTCTGAAGGGGACATACCTTGCATGTGCTTGTATGTGATCTTGAAGCACGAGTCAATCTAGGGCGGCAAGGACCTGATCATAAAATTGCTGCACCCTATTGAGAGGTATAAATTGAAATTAAAATCATTCTACATACAAAGCATACTCCTCTCCACAGTACAACCAAACTATCAGCCTATGATGGAGTATTATAACATAAATTGTTGAAGAAGACAAAACTACAAGTGTTTCTATATACTTAAGAAGCGCATATAATCCATGTGTTATGGCTCTCAATAGTACACGTAAAGTACCAGCTCTTAGTGGGGTATCACCCCATAACTTCTTGAAAAAGAAAAAACAAAACTCACGTGCTTCTAAATGCGCGAGACGCACGTATACTCCGTGTAAACGATAGACTTGATTGCCGCTACTCTACAACCAATATGAAAAAATATATTTTACAATGATTGGTCTCTAAATCGATAGGTAAACCATTCTATATTGTCATTTAGATGATCATACCTTGGACCTCCAAAATCACTCATATGGTCCGCTTGTGAGGCTGTATAGAATGCCTGTGTAAAGGAAGATAAAGCCAGGAATAGGTTTCATTTCTTCAAAAGGATATACATTGGGAGACATTCATCATAATCTCCTATTGAGTACAAGACAAATCTACCTCTTAGGGGTTCATGAGGCGTCCAGCCTCGGGATAGATCGATATTGACTCACAGGATCACCTGCCATTAAGAGAAAGGGGGAGGGCATTAGGGTGTACACAAAATTATTAAAGCTGGTTGACATGTAACATTACATATAGTTACATGTTGGGAGCTTACCTTCACAAAAGTGAAAGAAAGATATCAAAGCTGACACTGTCACATATTTCGGAAGGAAAGCACAGGGGAATCTTCGTCATACCCTCTACGACTTACTGTTAAGTAAAAACGGAGTGGGGGGTCACCATTACGGAACGTCTGAATACCAAAAATATATCAGAAGTGGCGCGTCAAAGGGAACGTCAGGCTTACCTCAGAGGCTGTGTCTGACAGCAAGAATGCGCTAGGAATTTCAACAGAACCTTCCTGCAAAGATAACAGGAAATAAAACGAATTACTGTAGATTCGGTCCCCATAACGTCGCATTGCCTATAGTGTTGAGGCAGGGGGTAAAACGCTTACCTGGAACGCTCGTACATAAGTAGGTTAAGATTCACCAAACAACTCTCAGTACTCAACCCCCGCCGCGATAACCAAGTAAACTTCCTGGTTGGAAGAAGGGGGCAGGGCCTCACAACCGAGCCGCAATGGAGATAGCAGACAGACTGTGATTTGCTTGCTCGGCGACAAAAAATGATTAGGCATTGAAGTGCAAAGAAACTTCGAAGGAAAATGGGGCATTAGTAATTAAATCCGTAAAAAGAGATTTAAAAAAACGGATTAATTAAATCTCGAAGTCGATTTTTTAAAAACAGTCCTAACTGACTACTGGAGATATTTGGAGCCCATTCTGCAGGGTTGGGTTAAGCCATTGCACATGAGGTGCGATTACCTATTTGTCGAAGTGCATGGAGAGATAATGGATAATCAATTATTCTATCCATGTGGGACTGTTATAGAGATCGTACCCGGTTTAATCATGCAAGTGAATTGTTCTGCAACTCGTTCGACTCATCGTATTGGATTGTCATATATGCAACAGTTCAAAAAAATCATATTCTCTCCCTCGGCATGAAATATATGGCTAGCCTCCCAAACCTAATGGCTGAAAAACATAGGTATCCTAATGTACATGGTACGACATCATTCAACAGATTGATGAGGTACATATACCATTCTCCATTTATATAAAGAGATGTCCATAAAGTACATTAACAGCAGTGCGCACAAATCTTGCAGGGTACAACCAGCAGGGAACGCCACAGGTGCCCACAGGGTATACTGGGATGATGGACTCCTGTACTCTGAGGCAAGAGACCCAAAGCCTGGTGCAACCAGGAGGCTGGTCATCCCCTTGTCTCAGAGAGGTTTCCTTCTTACCTTGGCCCATGAGATTCCCCTCGCAGGACACTTGGGCCAGAATAAGACTTGGGACAGACTTGTCTCACACTTTCACTGGCCTCACATGAATGAAGATACCAAGGAGTTTTGTCGCTCCTGTGTCACTTGCCAAGCCAGTGGTAAGTTAGGTGGCACAACAAAGGCCCCCCTTATACCACTACCTGTGGTGGGGGTACCCTTTGAAAGAGTGGGGATTGACATTGTTGGTCCAATGGAACCCCAGACAGCATCAGTGCACAAGTTTATACTGGTGGTGGTGGACCATGCCACCAGGTATCCTGAAGCTATTACCCTTAGGACCACTACAGCACCTGTTGTGGCAAGTGCCCTAGTTAGAGTGTTCTCCAGAGTGGGCTTCCCTAAGGAGGTTGTCTCTGACAGAGGTGCAAACTTCATGTCAGGATATCTGACTGCAATGTGGAAGGAATGTGGTGTCAACTATAAGTTCACCGCACCCTTTCATCCACAGTGCAATGGGCTTGTTGAGAGATTCAACAGGACCCTCAAAGGGATGATTCATGGACTACCTGAAAAGCTCAGGCGAAGATGGGATGTCCTGATACCCTGCCTCTTGTTTGCTTACAGAGAGGTCCCACAGAAGGGGGTTGGCTACAGCCCTTTCGAAGTTCTGTATGGGCATCCTTTAAGAGGACCCCTTTGTTTGGTGAAGGAAGGATGGGAGAGACCTCTCAAAAAGCCTGCAACCAACATTGTGGACTATGTACTTGGTCTCCACTCCAGGATGGCTGAGTACATGGAAAAGGCATCTAAAAACCTTGAGGCCAGCCAAGAACTCCAAAAAGCTTGGCATGACCAAAAGGCTGTCCTGACTGTGTACAAGCCTGGACAGAAGGTGTGGGTGCTGGAGCCAGTGGCCCCAGCAGCACTCAAAGACAAATGGTCTGGGCCCCACACAATCATTGAGCAAAAGGGAGAGGTCAGCTACCTGGTGGACCTTGGAACTCCCAGGTGCCCCCTCAGGGTGCTCCATGTAAACAGGCTCAAAGCATATGTCGACAGGAAGGACATGAGCTTGCTCATGGCCACAGATGAGGGACAGGAGGAGGAGAGTGACCCTCTCCCAGACCTGCTCACTCAGAACCCTGATGATGGGTCAGTAGATGGTGTCGTCTTTTGTGGCAGCCTCTCTGAGCATCAGCAAAAGGATTGCAAACAAGTTCTTCAATCCTTTTGACATATGTTCTCTCTGACACCCAGTCAGACCAATTGGTGTACCCATTAGGTTGACACTGGGGACAGTCTGCCAGTCAAGAGTAAAATCTACAGACAGCCTGATCATGTCAGAGACTGCATTAAGACAGAAGTGCAGAAAATGTTGGAGCTGGGAGTCATTGAGCCCTCAGATAGCCCTTGGGCTAGTCCAGTAGTTCTAGTGCCAAAGCCTCAAACCCAGGGTGGTAAGAAAGAGATGAGGTTTTGCGTAGACTACAGAGGCCTCAATGCAGTCACTAAGACTGATGCCCACCCAATACCAAGAGCAGATGAACTTATAGACAGATTGGCTTCTGCCAACTACCTAAGTACATTTGACCTGACAGCTGGGTATTGGCAAATCAAGTTAGCTGAGGAGGCCAAGCCCAAAACAGCATTTTCTACCCCTGGTGGGCATTATCAGTTTGTGGTAATGCCCTTTGGTTTGAAAAATGCACCTGCCACCTTCCAAAGGCTGGTGAATCAAGTTCTCACTGGGCTGGATGACTTCTGTGCAGCATATCTTGATGATATAGCTGTCTTTAGCTCCACCTGGGAGGATCACCTGGTCCACCTGAGGAAAGTGTTAGAGGCACTGCAGAAGGCAGGTCTCACTATCAAGGCCACAAAGTGCCAGATAGGGCAGACACAGGTTGTATACCTGGGCCACCTTGTAGGTGGAGGCCAGGTTCAGCCATTGGAGAGCAAGATACAGGCCATCAAGGACTGGGCTCCTCCAACCACCCAGACTCAGGTTCGAGCTTTCTTGGGCCTGACTGGTTATTACAGGAAATTTGTCAGAAATTATGGATCTATTGTGACTCCACTTAATGACCTGACAAGTAAAAATATGCCAAAGAAAGTTCAGTGGACAGCAAGCTGTCAAAAGCATTTGATGACCTAAAGCAGGCCATGTGCACAGCACCTATCCTAAAGAGTCCAGACTACTCCAAAACATTCATTGTCCAAACAGATGCTTCTGAGTTGGGTGTGGGAGCTGTTCTATCTCAGCTGAATTTTGATGGTCATGACCAGCCCATTCCTTTTATGCGCAGAAGGCTGACCCCCAGAGAGAAGAATTGGTCAGCTATTGAGAGGGAGGCCTTTGCTGTGGTTTGGGCCCTGAAGAAATTGAGGCCATACTTGTTTGGCACTCATTTCAAGATTCAGACCGACCATAAGCCCCTCTTGTGGCTAAATCAGATGAAGGGTGAAAACCCCAAACTACTTAGGTGGTCCATTTCCCTACAGGGGATGGATTTTACAGTGGAGCATAGACCTGGCACTGATCATGGCAATGCAGATGGGCTCTCCAGGTATTTCCACTTAGAGCAAGAAGACTCACCTTTGTCCCAAAGTTTGGGGGGGTTATGTAGGAGAGTAGGGTCTGCAATCCTATGATCACTCCAGATTTTTGCTTTTTGCTTCACTGGTTTACGACTTTCCCTGGCTGTGGGCCTGCTAATCAGACCCACAGCCTCGTTGTTCTCTCTCTAAATTGACACACATGTACCTTAGGTGCATTTACCAATTGATACTGGGCCACCTTATCAGTCCCTGTACAGTATACCTTAGGTATCCAGGGCATAGGTGTACCCAGGGCCTACCAGGGGCTGCAGCATGTATTATGCCACCCCTGGCTGGCCATCTAAAGCTGACACAACTGGCTGCACGACAGCTGGGGCAAGGTGGTGTACACAACCTTTGCTTTAGATATAGTATACCTATATCTAACCCTAAAATGGACACATGTATTCCTATCAGTCACTCCTATGGCAGGCCTTATCAATCCTGAAGGCAGAGTGCTTGGAATTATGTGAGATGGTGCTCTGGCATGAGCTGAGCCCGTTTGCAGCTTGCGGAACCAAGTCCTAATAGCTGTTCCATGATAACGCCTAGCATATACTCTTAAGTGCATTATAATCCTCCCGGTTATTTGCCAACTTTGGTATCGCTTTATCAAAACATGTCGAGTAAGGTGTCATATGAATTAGAATACTAACCTCTTGCCAATTCTGGTGACGGGGTTAGCATTCCACCCTTCTAGAGGGACACGACATGTATGTAACTGTGAACCCCGGTTAAAGTTAACTCGAGCCTCAGCATCAAAAAATGGATGCTGCCACCACAGACACAAGTCTGACCTCCTGCTGCTGGGAGTCCTTCCAGCGAGGAGAGCTTGGACAAAGGGTTTTCTGTCAGGGGCGGTGCTAGCACCATCCCAGACAGGGTTTTGTGTATCCCAGGTAGGCAGGGCTGAGAGGAAGGTGACTGCAAGTGGCACCCCGGTGCTCACTGTGCATATGCCGGCTTGAACCAGTTCCAGGGGCACACGAGCCTCTGAGCTGGGGAAAGTCCGGACAAGGGAGAGGGGTGTAACCACCCCCCTCCTGGTCCCATCCATGGGCAGGACCTAGTCGCGTGCCAGCCCCTTTCTTTAGTATAAAGGTAGGAGCGGGCCCCCTTCCCAAATTAGATAATTCTGAATCTTGACTACTTTCCAAAAAATAACTCTTGAACATTTCTGAAGACTCTCCCTTGTGGCTAAGGAGTAGCCACCCTGCACCAGCGGGCACCATCTAAGCGCATGCGGTTTGCTGCACGTCCATCCTCCGGATCAAGACTGCCCAGCTCGACGAGACCCGGATTCCCTGGCATCTCTGACCTCTACCTGCATCATCAGCCCAGCTGAGATTCGTGGGTGTGACGAGACCTGATGGGACCGGCCATCTTCAAAACTGCACAACGCTTATCCAGCACGACCGCCGAGGGATCCTCAAGTGAGTGCTTTGGGGTTTGAGAAGCCCTAACCCTGAGCAGCTCCAGCACCGAAGTCCAGCCCCCCAGCATCCACGAGATCAACGTGAGGCCCATCTGCTCTTTGCTGCTCACCGCGTTGTCCGGTCACTTGCGTGCTGGCTAGTGGCCCTCCTGACGACGAACCACGACGATTACACCGCTGGTCTAGTTGCTCCAGACTGGCCCTTGCTCCCTTCCAAGAGAGGAGCACCCCGGACCCTCCTGGTCCACTCCAGACGCCATCTTGTCTCCACCGTGTGGGCTTGATTTTGCCAAGGTTTGTTGCCCAATTCTGGGTCCAGCATCGCCGACAGCAGACACCTTCATGGGACAGCTTGCACCTCCAGCCTGGTCGCCGACAACGCCTCCTGGTCCGAGGGACAGCAGAGTCCAGCGTCGCCCACTCACCTGGTCGAGGTGACTTCATCCGGTGCCATCCTGGTGCCCACCTAATTAATCACTGGCTAGTGATTAAGAACTGAGTCCCCTCTGCTTTCAGGTCGTCTCCATCATCGATCCAGGCTTGGATCACATCGAACTTCATCACTGGTCGCCTGCCAGCAACTTCTTCTTTCAGGCTCCATAGACTGTAACGAGGATTCCTGACGTCTTTTGAACCCTATGCAGCCGCAGCCCCTGGGCTAGGTAACCCGAGCATTTAGGTGCTCCAACGTAGGTTCACTATCTAAGTGTCCAGATCCTTTTTCGTTTTCAGCCTATCTAGTCGGATTCGTCCGATAACTGTAACTTTACGAATACTAGTATCCATAGACTTTGTCCCGCATCCCGCGTGAGAGTGCAAACTCTGCACCCGATCTCCCTAGGCCTCCTGCTCCTAACCATAGGGTTCAGTAGTGTAGTCCTAGCGATCCTGAAGCCTCTGGATCTTGTTACTTACCTGCTAGTATTTTGCATTCCACTTTTGTAGTATATGGTTTTTCGTGCCCCTCTGGCATTTGTGTAAATTGTGCAACTTAAAGTATTTTCGTAGGAGTTTTGTTGTGTGCTTAGCTCCCTGACTCATAAAGAGATCAGGGTAGACTTGTTATAAATAAATATCCTTTTATTTTCATAACAACTTGTGTGGTGTCCTTTCACTTGGTGTTCAAGGGGTAAATGTGATGGTATAACAGCTGGCTTAACACGCCCTCTAGAGTTTAGCCTAAAGACTGCTCTTGTCCATACTACTAGGATAGCTGGTCTATAAGGTTGACTTACAACCAATCATCAATAAGGGTTGTTTGGAATGATACACAGTGATCACTAGAATAGTGAGCACTACATATCAGGCCAACTGCTCACACTCATCAACACCACACTGTAGGTTGCCCCCTCCTCCGTAGCCACGGTAGGAGGTGAGACAAAGCCAGTGTCTGGTTGTGTCCAGACTACTGGCATCCCCAAGTCCACCTGTCCAGTCCTCTTGAGATTGACACTCTCGGGTCAGAGGTTCCTCAGACCCCTCCCAAAACTCCTCTTCACCCATCCCCTGATAGTCAGGGTTGTCAAACGATGAGGCCGGTTCATAGAAGGTAAACTCCCCAAGCGGCGTCTAAAGCTGCGCCCAGTGGCGCCGTTCCAACGCCGGAACCGGAGCGAGGGAGGCATCGGGGGCGGCGGCACCCGAGGATGGCGCCGGAGGTGACACCTGAGGGGCCGGCGCCGGTGAGGTCGTTAGTGTAGGAGAGTAGGGTCTGCAATCCTATGATCACCCAGATTTTTTGCTTTTGTTTTACTGGTTTACGACTTTCTCTGGCTGTGGGCCTGCCAATCAGACCCACAGCCTGGCTGTTCTCTCTCTAAATTACGAGATGTACCCTAGGTGCATTTACCAATTGGTACTGGGCCACCTTATCAGACCCCGTAACGCAGGGCATAGGTGTACCCAGGGCCGCCAGGGGCTGCAGCATGTATTATGCCACCCCTGGCTGGCCTCCTAAATTTGACACAACTGGCTGCATGACAGCTGGGGCGAAGTCGTGTAATCACCCTTTGCTTTAGATATAGTAGTCCTATATCTAACCTTCTAATAGACACCCGAGTTCCTGTCAGTCACTCCTATGGCAGGCCTTGACAATCCTGAAGGCAGAGTGCATGGGCTCGTGTGAACTAAGCTCTGGCCCGAGCCGAGCCCGGTTGCAGCTTGCGGAATCAAGACCCAATGGCTGTTCCATGATAACGCGTACCATATCGGTAACTTCGGTGTCGCGTTATCAAGACATGTCGAGTAAGGTGTCATACGAATCGGGATGCTGCCCTCTCACCAACTCTGGCGACGAGGTTAGCATTCCGCCCTTCTAGAGGGACACGACATGTACGTAACTGTGAACCCCGGTTAAAGTTAACGAAAGCCTCAGCTCCACAAAATGGATGCTGCCACCACAGACACGAGTCTGACCTCCTGCTGCTGGGAGTCCTTCCAGCGAGGAGCACTTGGACAAAGGGTTTCCTGTCAAGGGCGGTGTTCGCACCGTCCCAGACAGGGTCTGTGTATTCTGGGTAGGTAGGGCTTTTGCGAGAAGGTGACTGCGGAGTGGCACCCCGGTGCTCACTACGCATCTGCCGGTTAGAACCAGTTCCAGGGGCGACAGCCCTGGCCTGGGGAAAGTCCGGCAGGGGAGAGGGGTGTAACTACCCCCCTTTCTGGTCCCACCCTTAGGGCAGGACCTAGTCATGTACCCACCCCTTTCTTTAGAATAAAGGCCGGAGCGGGGACCCTTCCAAATTAGATCATCTTTGAATCAAGAACTACTTTCTACGAAAGGACCTTCAAGACTCTTCTCAAGATTTCTCCCTTGTGGCTAAGGAGTAGTCACCCTGCATCAGCGGGCACCATCTAAGAACTCTGCGGTTTGCTGTAAGTCCTTCCTCAAGGAATCCGACGGCCCAGCTCGACGAGAACCGGCTTCCCTGGCACCTCTGACCTCTACCCACGTCATCAGCTCAGCTGTGATCGGTGGGTGCGACGAGACCTCGAGGGACCGGCCATCATCAGAACCTGCACGCTCTTAAAAACCAGCACGACCATCGAGGTAACTCTCTGGTGAGTGCTCTGGGGTCCGAGAAGCCCCGACCCTGAGCCGCTCCAGCACCGAAGTGCAGTCTCCCAGCATCTCCACGATCTGCGTGGGGCCCTTCTGCTCGCTGCTCAGCACGTTGTCTGGTCACTAGCCGCTGGCTTGTGCCCTTCTTTGACGACATCCAAGAAATCATCACCGCTGGTCTGGTTGCTCCAGACTGGCCCTTGCTTCCATCTTTTCGAGAAGCACCCCGGACCCTCCTGGTCCACTCAAGACGCCGACAGCGACATCCGTCGTGGGACAGCTCGCACCTCCACCGTGGTCGCCAGCAACGCCTCCTGGTCCGAGAGACTGCAGAGCCTAGCGTCGCCCACTCACCTGGTCGAGGTGACGGCCAACCGGTGCCTTCCTGGTACCCTCTGACTACTGGCTAGTAGTACGAACTTGGTCCCCTCTGCTTTCAGGTTTCATCAATCTCCGATCCAGGCTTGGATCTCTACGAACTATTCACCACTGGTCGCCGGCCAGCCACTCCTTTTTCTTCCGGCTCCTGGCTCGTCAGCGAAGACCCCGACGCCTGTAAGACTTGCAGCCGCAGCCCTCGTGGCTAGGTAACTCGGCACTTCGGTGCCTGCATAGCCTCCTTACTCTAGGGTCCCGAGTCCCTCGCTTCCGACTTGCCTTAACCTTTCCGTGTCCCCGGACACTTGTTTTAAAACTGTGCACTTGAAGTATTTACTAAAGAGATTTGGTTTGTGCTTAGTACCCTGTCCTCATAAAGAGTACAGGGCTGTTGTGATTCTTAATAAATATACTGTTTATTTTCATAACACTTGTGTGGTGTCCTTTCACTGGGTGTTCAAGGGGTACATGTGTGGTAAACAGCTGGCTTAACGCGCCCTCTCGAGTCTTTAGCCTTAGACTGCTCGTATCCACGCTACTAGGATAGCTGGTCTATAGGTTGACTTACAACCAAACACCATAAGGGTCGTTGGAACGATACATAGCGGTCGCTAGAATAGCGAACGTTGCATATCGGGCCAACTTCTCACATTGGTGAGCAGCGGTTGGGATTTGAGCTTGCTGTTGTTTTACCACACGTATCCTAAGAATATCTTGTTGAAAGATCGCACAAGTACTGTTAGTACATATAACTAAAGCTTAGAATACTCTGAGTTCTACTGAACCAGCTGTTGTAGCTCCTCAAGGCTTAGCACACCTTGGCTACAGCTCTTAGCAAGGGAAAAGTAGGTAAACACATAGTGTAGGTAGGTGCATCACTTACACCACACTAGAAACAGTATGTCGGACAAAGAAGGAAACTCTGAGTCTCCCCTTGAGTCAGTTGACCCTCCACAGGTCATCCCGTCAAGATATACTGCGCTTAACTTCCATGAGTTACGACAAGTATGTACCTCTAGGAAGATTAAGCAAGGGGCTAACCCCACCACCTCCTTTCTGATTGGTCTCCTAGAGACTTATGATGCCAGAAAGGCTGAGAAGCTTCTTAGCCCTTCTAATCCAGAAGGAGGCATGCCTCCCCTCGAGGGAACCCGGGACGATCCTGACCTCATTCACCTCGCAACTGAGAACGAAGATGGGGAGGAGGATGAGGATGAGGATCTCTCTGGGGACGAGGCAGATAAGGGACAGGTAGAAGTCGTCAGACTGACACGGTCCAACTTAAGCAGACATGATAGTGGTACTGGGGGACCCCCGGCGCTACTGTCAGGTGCGCTTAACATTGGGAATGGACGAGTTAGGTCTCTATCAAGAGGCTCTAACAGATCCCTTCGAACCAATGGCTCTCGCAACTCTTCTCAAAGAGGGATGACGTCCCCTCAGAGGAGAGTGTACGAAGCTAAGGAAAGGGCAGCTAATCTGAGGATCGAAAGGGAAGAACTTGCCCTGGCCAAAGAAAAGCTTGCTTTTGCTAGAGAGCAACAGTTAAGTGGGGCAGTCCCCACTGGTGGCAGCAAGGTACCTAGTAATAGGGAAAAGAGTTTCGATACGAAACACCTTGGGAAGATAGTGCCCCCCTTTAAACAAGGGGACGACATCCACAAATGGATTACTGCTTTGGAGAGGGCCTGCACTGTGCAAGGTGTTCCCCAGAGTCAGTGGGCAGCTATCTTGTGGCTCTCCTTTGAAGGTAAAGGGAGAGACAAGCTTCTCACCACAAGGGTAGAGGACGCTAACAATTACCAAGTCTTGAAGAATACACTCGTTGAAGGGTTCGGCCTAACCACTGAGCAGTACAGGGTGCTGTTCAGGGATACCCAGAAAACGCAGACTCAAGACTGGTCTGATTTTGTTGATTGTGCCACTAAGGCTTTTGAGGGCTGGTTGCTGGGCAGTAAGGTTACTGATTACAAAGGATTGTACAATTTGATGATGAGAGAACAAATCTTAAACAATTGTCAGAACCAGTTGTTGCATCAGCATCTTGTCGACTCGGATCTGACCTCTCCTCAAGAATTGGGGCAGAAGGCAGACAAATGGGTTCGTACGAGAGTTAAACAGAACCAGGGCCAGAATCAAGGTGGTCAGAAGAAAGCAGACCAGAAGGGTAAAGATTCTAAAGGGGAACAAAATGACCAGAAGTCTTCGACAGGTCCCCAACAACCCAAAGAGGGTGGGGGTCAGGCTCCCCAAAAGAAGAAAGAAGGCCAATCCAAACGATGGTGCCAGTACTGTAAAAGTAAATCTCACTGGTTTAGTGAGTGCACCAAGAAAGGAGGAGGGCAGACTCCTGCCACTGCAGCCCCTACGGCACCTGTGCCCCCTAGTACAGTCAGCAGTGGTAGTGCGCCTCCCAAGGGTTTAGTAGGGTTAACCCTGGGTTCTGAGGGGCGGGACAACTTAGTTGGCACGCTCACTCAGGCTGTCCTTGTCAGTACAGGGGACGTGGACGTGTCCCCTGACGTAAGCCCCAATACCTTGGGCAAATACAGACAGACGCCTTTCATAAATGGAAAGATGGCTCAGGCCTATAGGGACACTTGTGCCAGCGTCACCATGGTGACGCCTAACTTTGTGGACCCTGGACAGATCATGCCAGGTACAGAATTCCTGGTGACCAATGCAAGCAATGTCACTACCAATCACAGTATGGCAATTGTAGCTTTCTCCTGGGGAGGGGTAACTGGCCAAAAGAAGGTTGTAGTTAGTCCAGACCTCCCAGTGGATTGTTTGTTGGGCAATGATTTGGAGTCGTCACAATGGTCAGAAGTGGAGCACCGGACTCACATGGAAATGTTAGGTTTGCCAGCACATGTGTTCGCTGTGACTAGGTCACAGGTCAGGAGATGCCCCACTGAACAGGTGCTGGATCCTGGAACAACGGACCAGGCACCTCCCAAGAAAAAGAGCAGTAGGGTTAAGGCTGCGCCTTCCCCCTTGCCCCAGGTCGAGGATCAAGTCTCAGAGGAGGCTGACCTACAGGAATTGAGGGAAACTGAGCCGAGAGAGTTCGAACTTGATCAAGTTGAGTTCTTGGGCTCAGGGGGACCCTCAAGGGAAGATCTGGGGAAGGACCAGTTAGACTGCCCTTCTCTTGAACCCCTCAGACAGCAGGCCGCTGCTGAGGCTGCTGGGAACGCCACAGGTACCCACAAGGTATACTGGGAAGATGGACTCCTGTACACTGAGTCAAGAGACCCCAAGCCTGGCATGACCAGGAGGCTGGTCGTCCCCTTGTCTCAGCGTGGTTTCCTACTCACCTTGGCCCACGAGATTCCCTTAGCAGGTCACTTAGGCCAGACGAAAACGTGGGACAGGCTTGTCTCACACTTTCACTGGCCTCACATGAACGAAGATACCAAGGAGTTTTGCCGCTCCTGTGTCACTTGCCAAGCCAGTGGTAAGTCAGGTGGCACGACAAAGGCCCCCCTTATACCAATGCCTGTGGTGGGGGTGCCCTTTGAACGGGTGGGGATCGACATCGTCGGTCCTATGGAACCACCGACAGCATCAGGGCACAAGTTTATACTGGTGGTAGTGGATCATGCCACCAGGTATCCTGAAGCTATTCCCCTTAGGACCACTACAGCGCCTGTTGTGGCAAGAGCCCTAGTTGGAGTGTTCTCCAGAGTGGGCTTCCCTAAGGAGGTCGTCTCCGACAGAGGTGCAAACTTTATGTCGAGCTACTTAACTGCTATGTGGAAGGAATGTGGTGTCAACTACAAGTTCACTACACCCTATCATCCACAATGCAATGGGCTTGTTGAGAGATTCAACAGGACCCTAAAAGGGATGATTCATGGACTACCGGAAAAGCTTCGGCGTAGATGGGACGTCCTAATCCCCTGCCTCTTGTTCGCCTACAGAGAAGTCCCACAGAAGGGGGTTGGCTACAGCCCTTTTGAACTTTTGTACGGGCATCCTGTAAGAGGACCCCTGTGTTTGGTGAAGGAAGGATGGGAGAGACCTCTCAAAAAGCCTGCAGCCAACATAGTGGACTATGTGCTCGGCCTCCGCTCGCGGATGGCTGAATACATGGAGAAGGCATCCGAAAACCTTAAGGCCAGCCAAGAACTCCAAAAAGCTTGGCATGACCAAAAGGCTGTCTTGACTGTTTACCAGCCCGGACAGAAGGTGTGGGTGTTGGAGCCAGTGGCCCCAGCAGCACTCAAGGACAAATGGTCCGGGCCCCACACCATCCTGGAGAAAAAGGGAGAGGTCACCTACCTGGTCGACCTGGGAACTCCCCGGAGCCCCCACAGGGTGCTTCATGTCAACAGGCTAAAAGCATATGTCGACAGGAAGGACATGAGTTTGCTCATGGCCCTAGATGAGGGACAGGAAGAGGAGAGTGACCCTCTCCCCGACCTGCTCTCTCAGAATCCTGACGATGGCTCGGTAGATGGTGTTGTCTTTTGTGGCAGCCTCTCCGAACATCAACAGAGCGACTGTAAACAGGTTCTTCAGTCGTTCCGACATCTGTTCTCTCTGACACCCAGTCAGACCGATTGGTGCACCCATGAGGTTGACACTGGTGACAGCTTGCCCGTAAAGAGTAAAATCTACAGGCAGCCTGATCACGTTAGAGACTGCATCAAAAGTGAAGTGCAGAAAATGTTGGAGCTGGGAGTCATTGAACCCTCGGATAGCCCTTGGGCTAGTCCCGTAGTTCTAGTGCCGAAACCTCACACCCAGGGTGGTAAGAGAGAGATGAGGTTCTGCGTAGACTACAGGGGTCTCAATGCAGTCACTAAGACTGACGCCCACCCAATACCAAGGGCAGACGAGCTTATTGATAGGCTGGCCTCGGCCAACTACTTAAGTACGTTTGACCTGACAGCTGGGTATTGGCAAATCAGGTTAGCTGAGGACGCCAAGCCTAAAACCGCATTTTCAACCCCTGGTGGGCATTATCAGTTCGTGGTGATGCCCTTTGGTCTGAAGAATGCACCTGCCACCTTCCAACGGTTGGTGAATCACGTCCTTACTGGGCTGGATGACTTCTGTGCGGCGTATCTTGACGATATTGCTGTCTTTAGCTCCACCTGGGAGGATCACCTGGTCCACCTGCGGAAGACATTGGAGGCGCTGCAAGCAGCAGGTCTCACTATCAAGGCCACCAAGTGCCAGATAGGGCAGACACAGGTTGTATACCTGGGCCACCTTGTAGGTGGAGGTCAGGTTCAGCCACTGGAGAGCAAGATACAGTCAATCAGGGACTGGGCTCCTCCAACTTCGAGCTTTCTTGGGCCTGACTGGTTACTATAGGAAGTTTGTCAGGAACTATGGTTCCATCGTGACACCATTAAATGAACTGACAAGTAAGAAAATGCCAAAAAAGGTTCAGTGGACAGCGAGCTGTCAAAAAGCATTCGATGACCTAAAGCAGGCCATGTGCACGGCGCCTATCCTCAAGAGTCCGGACTACTCCAAACCATTCATTGTCCAAACAGATGCTTCTGAGTTGGGTGTGGGAGCTGTTCTATCTCAACTGAATTTTGATGGTCAAGACCAGCCCATTGCTTTTATAAGCAGAAGGCTGACCCCTAGAGAGAAGAATTGGTCAGCTATTGAGAGGGAGGCCTTTGCTGTGGTTTGGGCCCTGAAGAAGCTGAGGCCATACTTGTTTGGCACTCACTTCAAGATTCAGACCGACCATAAGCCCCTCTTGTGGCTAAATCAGATGAAGGGTGAAAACCCCAAACTGCTTAGGTGGTCCATTTCCCTACAGGGGATGGACTTCACAGTGGAACATAGACCTGGTACTGATCATGGCAATGCCGATGGGCTCTCCAGATATTTCCACTTAGAACAAGAAGACTCACCTGGTCAAGGTTAGCTAGTTGTTCCGACGTTTGGGGGGGGGTCATGTAGGAGAGTAGGGTCTGCAATCCTATGATCACCCAGATTTTTTGCTTTTGTTTCACTGGTTTACGACTTTCTCTGGCTGTGGGCCTGCCAATCAGACCCACAGCCTGGCTGTTCTCTCTCTAAATTACGAGATGTACCCTAGGTGCATTTACCAATTGGTACTGGGCCACCTTATCAGACCCCGTAACGCAGGGCATAGGTGTACCCAGGGCCGCCAGGGGCTGCAGCATGTATTATGCCACCCCTGGCTGGCCTCCTAAATTTGACACAACTGGCTGCATGACAGCTGGGGCGAAGTCGTGTAATCACCCTTTGCTTTAGATATAGTAGTCCTATATCTAACCTTCTAATAGACACCCGAGTTCCTGTCAGTCACTCCTATGGCAGGCCTTGACAATCCTGAAGGCAGAGTGCATAGGCTCGTGTGAACTAAGCTCTGGCCCGAGCCGAGCCCGGTTGCAGCTTGCGGAATCAAGACCCAATGGCTGTTCCATGATAACGCGTACCATATCGGTAACTTCGGTGTCGCGTTATCAAGACATGTCGAGTAAGGTGTCATACGAATCGGGATGCTGCCCTCTCACCAACTCTGGCGACGAGGTTAGCATTCCGCCCTTCTAGAGGGACACGACATGTACGTAACTGTGAACCCCGGTTAAAGTTAACGAAAGCCTCAGCTCCACAAAATGGATGCTGCCACCACAGACACGAGTCTGACCTCCTGCTGCTGGGAGTCCTTCCAGCGAGGAGCACTTGGACAAAGGGTTTCCTGTCAAGGGCGGTGTTCGCACCGTCCCAGACAGGGTCTGTGTATTCTGGGTAGGTAGGGCTTTTGCGAGAAGGTGACTGCGGAGTGGCACCCCGGTGCTCACTACGCATCTGCCGGTTAGAACCAGTTCCAGGGGCGACAGCCCTGGCCTGGGGAAAGTCCGGCAGGGGAGAGGGGTGTAACTACCCCCCTTTCTGGTCCCACCCTTAGGGCAGGACCTAGTCATGTACCCACCCCTTTCTTTAGAATAAAGGCCGGAGCGGGGACCCTTCCAAATTAGATCATCTTTGAATCAAGAACTACTTTCTACGAAAGGACCTTCAAGACTCTTCTCAAGATTTCTCCCTTGTGGCTAAGGAGTAGTCACCCTGCATCAGCGGGCACCATCTAAGAACTCTGCGGTTTGCTGTAAGTCCTTCCTCAAGGAATCCGACGGCCCAGCTCGACGAGAACCGGCTTCCCTGGCACCTCTGACCTCTACCCACGTCATCAGCTCAGCTGTGATCGGTGGGTGCGACGAGACCTCGAGGGACCGGCCATCATCAGAACCTGCACGCTCTTAAAAACCAGCACGACCATCGAGGTAACTCTCTGGTGAGTGCTCTGGGGTCCGAGAAGCCCCGACCCTGAGCCGCTCCAGCACCGAAGTGCAGTCTCCCAGCATCTCCACGATCTGCGTGGGGCCCTTCTGCTCGCTGCTCAGCACGTTGTCTGGTCACTAGCCGCTGGCTTGTGCCCTTCTTTGACGACATCCAAGAAATCATCACCGCTGGTCTGGTTGCTCGAGACTGGCCCTTGCTTCCATCTTTTCGAGAAGCACCCCGGACCCTCCTGGTCCACTCAAGACGCCGACAGCGACATCCGTCGTGGGACAGCTCGCACCTCCACCGTGGTCGCCAGCAACGCCTCCTGGTCCGAGAGACTGCAGAGCCTAGCGTCGCCCACTCACCTGGTCGAGGTGACGGCCAACCGGTGCCTTCCTGGTACCCTCTGACTACTGGCTAGTAGTACGAACTTGGTCCCCTCTGCTTTCAGGTTTCATCAATCTCCGATCCAGGCTTGGATCTCTACGAACTATTCACCACTGGTCGCCGGCCAGCCACTCCTTTTTCTTCCGGCTCCTGGCTCGTCAGCGAAGACCCCGACGCCTGTAAGACTTGCAGCCGCAGCCCTCGTGGCTAGGTAACTCGGCACTTCGGTGCCTGCATAGCCTCCTTACTCTAGGGTCCCGAGTCCCTCGCTTCCGACTTGCCTTAACCTTTCCGTGTCCCCGGACACTTGTTTTAAAACTGTGCACTTGAAGTATTTACTAAAGAGATTTGGTTTGTGCTTAGTACCCTGTCCTCATAAAGAGTACAGGGCTGTTGTGATTCTTAATAAATATACTGTTTATTTTCATAACACTTGTGTGGTGTCCTTTCACTGGGTGTTCAAGGGGTACATGTGTGGTAAACAGCTGGCTTAACGCGCCCTCTCGAGTCTTTAGCCTTAGACTGCTCGTATCCACGCTACTAGGATAGCTGGTCTATAGGTTGACTTACAACCAAACACCATAAGGGTCGTTGGAACGATACATAGCGGTCGCTAGAATAGCGAACGTTGCATATCGGGCCAACTTCTCACAGTTAGGTCAACCGGCGACGACCCGTATCCTGAAGCGGATCCAGTGGGGTCCTGAGGCGCCGGGCCCGAAGGCGCCGGCGGCGTCGGGGCCGAAGCACCCGACGGCGTCAGGGCCGAAGCCCCCGACCTGCTAGGGGCCCCAGACAGGTCCGCTGGGCCCGAAGGCGCCGCGGAACCCGTCGGGGAAAAGAGGTTCTTCATGGCCATGAGGAAGAGCTCGATCTCCCCCGGCGTCGCGTCTTGCCCCGGGACCGGAGGGTGTGGAGCAGGCCGCGACGCCCGCGACTCCAACGGAGCCGCGTGGGCGGTGTCACCCGAACCCCTGGCCGCTTCGCGCAAGTGTCGGGTGGAGTCGGAAGAGCGATGACGTTTCTTCGACTTCTTGTGCTTACCTGACGACGACTTCGACCCGGAGGAGCGATGCCGACTCTCGGAGCTGTGATGGCTCCGATCCCGCGACCTGTCCCTCGACCTCCTGTGGGACCGGGACCTCTCACGGCACGAGGCCGACTGCGGGAGTTCAAGTCACTTGCGGGACCGCTCCCGCCTAGCTTTCGAAGTAAGGGCCCGGCAGTCGAGGCAGGCCTTGTCGTCGTGGTCGATGCCGAGACAGTGGAGACACAGACTGTGAGGGTCCGTGACCGACATCAGTCGGTCGCAGTCCTCACAGGGCTTGAAACCAGGCATCCCTAGGCACTGTCCGGAGTAGCAAGACTCAAGAAAAGATGATCAAAAGAGATGAAAAAGACTAGTCAAAAAGTAATTAAAGTACTGCTTTTTCCAGATCTGCGCTTGCTGGCACGGAAAAAAGAATAACTGACATCAGCACTCGGAGGCAGCATCTAAGTACTCCGATGACGTCATCAGGGCGCCGACGATGGACGCGGAGCTGCAGACGACGCCTACCGACGCGCAAGGGTACTGCTACGCAAAAATTTCCGGATCCAGTCTGATGCCTGGGGATATTCTAAGGTAAGGAATCTATCACTAACGTGTCTTTTTCAGATAGGCGCAATTAGTTTGTTTCAACTAGGTGCTGGTGCCACTAAGGCTCCTTAAAAGCAAATAGACAGCATGTGAATTGGTATCTGGCTGTAGCTTATAAACGGAGGCTAATTGTAATTGTCAACACGCGCATTGATGGGCTGTACAGCCAAGTGAGTGCAGTTGTTGTAAAATACCTTTATAATAAATGCTGGATATTCGTAAAGGGCGCTAATGCTGCTTAGGTTTCATAAAAAAAAAAACAAATTGGCGGTGTGTGCATTGTTTGCTATGTGACCATTTGGTGCCTACACCCTGCCTCTGATTAGATGCCTGGAATTAGTTGGCAGTTGGGCTTTGTAGTATTTGTTCTAGACAGCCACACAAAAAGCACAAGTTACTTACCTTCGGTAACGATATATCTGTAAGAAACATTAGTTGGTTATAGATTCCTTACCTTAGAATTACTCCCAGGCATCAGACTGGATCCGGAAAGTTTTTTGGTAGCAGTACCTCTGTGCATCGGAAGGTGGTGTCGGTCGGCTCCATGTCTGTCGTCGGGATGATGTCGCGGCAGCTACTTAGACGTCGCCCTTGCACGCGGACGTCAGTTCTGTACACGACTTTCCACGCCAGAAACGCAGAGCCATGCCATGCAAGAAACTGACCACAGGTGCACAAAACTAGGGCCCTGAAATTATGTCCTTAATCCTAGAAATCAGTTTGCAGAATGGGGAGGTTGGGTGGGATGGTAAGGGATCTATAACTAACTAATGGCTCTTATAGATATATCATTACCGAAGGTAAGTAACTTGTGCATCTGAAAGAAACACGTTAGTTATAGATTCCTTACCTTAGAATAGATACCCCAGCAATGCCAACCCCAATGGTGGGTCTGCGAACCAAGATCACACCAGAAAGTCCTGCAGTACAGAATGGCCAAAGAAGCAGTCTCTCCGGACTTGGCTGTCCAGGCAATAGTGTTTGGTGAACGTGTGCAGCGATGACGACATGGCCGCCTGACGGATGTAATCAAGAGGAACTCCTCTTCCCATGGCAGTAGTAGCTGCCATAGCCCTGTTGGAGTGACAGCGTTGCCAGACTCGAGACTCCTATTTAGCCAGAGAATAACAAGCCTTAATACACAACACAACCAATCGAGATACGGTGCATTTGGGTATGGCCCGACCCTTCTTTGCACCCACGTAGCCAACGAAAGGTTGATCATCCACCCGAAACGGTTTTGTGCGATTCAGATAGAAGGAGAGCGAACATTTTGGGTCCAAACGGTAAAGTCTCTCTTCCTCCTTCGAAGGAAGAGGAGGCAGAAAGAAGGTGGGCAAAGTAATGGTCTGCCCAATGTGGAAGGCAGTGACCACCTTAGGAAGGAAGGATGGACGGGTTCGGGGAGCCACCTTGTCCGGATGAAAAGACAGGAAAGGAGGCTTTGAAGAAAGAGCAAGGAGCTCACTCACCCTTCTAGCAGAAGTGATGGCTATCAGGAAAGCAGTCTTAAGAGTTAAGAGACGTAAGGGACAGTTATGAAGCTGCTCAAAGGGAGTGCACATTTAATAAGTTAGTACAAGATTCAAGTCCCACTGAGGCATAACTAAGGAGACTGGAGGAAAAAGATGTGTTAAGCCTTTCAGGAAACGGTTAACTACCAGAGACTTGAAAAAAGAAGGCTTATCTGGCAGCCGAAGAAAGGCAGAGATGGCTGAAAGGTAGCCCTTGATAGTGCCCAGAGCAGGGCCCTGCTGGGCTAAAGATAGAAGGAACAAGAGTACAAGAATACGGCCTTTGCTGGGCACCATGCCACAAATTTGTTTCACCGGCAGGCGTATACCGTCTTAGTGAAAGGACGCCTGGCTGCCAAGATTACGTCACAGACTTCAGAAGGCAGGTCGAAAGAGGTTAACTGCCGTCGCTCAATCTTCATGCAAGGAGGTGGATAGTGAACAGGTTCGGGTGGAGGACCGTCCCCTGCTGCAGCGACAAAAGATTCTCCGGAAGAGGCAGTCTGATCGGAGGATCGATGGCCATGTTGAGAAGCTCGGATACCAGACTCTACGTGCCCAATCCAGAGCGACAAGAATGACTTGGGCCCGGTCGCGCGTGATCTCGTTCAGCACTCTGGGCAGAAGTGATATAGGCGAAAAGGCGTACAACAGACCGCAACTCCACTCGTGTCAAAAAGCGTCGCCGAGCGACTGCCGCCTTGGAAATTCCAACGTGCAGAATTGCTGACATTTCTCGTTCTCTTCGCTGGCAAATAGATCTAACTAAGGTTCTCCCCACTGTTGAAAGAGACTTTGCACCACCTCTGGCTGAAGATGCAATTCGGGATCCATCATGCACATGAGGCTGAGTTTGTCGGCCCTGGCGTTCAGGTAACTTGCAAGGTGTTCAACAACCAGGGATATGCCCAGATAATCCAGCCAGACGCAGAGAGCCTCCAGACAGTGTCCACGACCCCACCCCGCCCTATTTGTTGCAGTACCACATGGAGGTGGTGTTGTCCGTGAACACCTGCACTACTCTCAACCGGACAGAGGGGAGGAATGCTTTCAGTGCAAGACCAATCACCCGAAGCTACAGAAGGTTGATGTGAAGCCCGGACTCCGCTGGAGACCAGAGGTCTCTGATCTCCGCCTCTCCCATGTGGCCCCCCATCCCAGGAGAGATGCATCCGTCACCACAGTGTGGTCTGGTTGGGGAAGGAAGAGGGATCTGCCATGGACCCAATCCTGGTTCGTGAGCCACCACTGCAGTTGTTGGGAAGTGCCCTCCGAGATCTGGACACAATCGGACAGATTCCCCTGATGCTGCACCCACTGGAACTTCAGGTCCAACTGCAGAGCCCGCATATGCCACCTGGCATGATCGACCAGCAGCAGGCCATGAGTGTGAGAAGTTGGCCTGATATATGATGCTCACTAGTTCTAGGGATCACCTTGTATCAGTCCAAACAACCCTTATTGTGATTGGTTGTAAGTCAATCTTATAGACCAGCTATCCTAATGGTAGCATGGATAAAGCAGTCTTAGTCTAAACTCTTTTCGCATGTGAAGCCAGCTGTTTTACCACATATAACCCCTTGAATACCAAATGAAAGGACAATACACAGGTTGTCATGAAAATAAACAAGATATTTATTACTAACAAAACACCTCTGAACTCTTTATGAGATCAGAGGGCTAAGCACATGACAAGACTAAGAAAAATGCGTTAAGTTGCCCAAATTACAATGGTGCCCTAGGGGCACGACAAACCATATACTAAGTAAATGGTATAAGGAAATCGATAGAAGGAATGGAGCTGTCCAGAGGCTGAAGGATCGCTGGGACTACACTACCCTAACCTTAGGTAAGTAGCAGAAGGCCCACGGGACGCATGTGCAGAGTGTGAACTCACACGCGAGATGCGGGACAAAGTCAATGGACAGTACAAATTACGAAAAGGTAAGTAAAAGACGGTTCAGACTAGTTAGGACTAAAACGACTGGGTACCTGGACACTAGGGGAGTCAATCTACCCTTGAGCACCAAAATGCTCTTGTTACCTTACCCAGGGGCTGCGGGTGCATAGCTGTGAAAGTGTGTCAGGTTTCCACGTCAAAGTCTACGGAGCCTTGAAGAAAGATGCTGCAGGCGACCAGGAGGAAGCTGTCCGGAGCGATCCAAGGGTGGATCGAGGAAGATGAAGACCTTAAAGCAGAGGGGACAATGTTCAAAGTCACTAGCCAGTGACCGGAGTGGAACCAGGAAGGAACCAGGTGCTGTCATCGCGATCAGGTGAAGAGTGGACGCTTGACTCTGCAGCCAAGTGGACCAGGAGGCGTCTTCGACGACCAGAATGGAGGCACGAGCTGTCCCACGCAGGCTCTCGGTGTCGGCGGTGTTGGTTCCGGTTTCGGCGTCAACAGGCCTTGGCAAAGGCAACCCATGCGGTGAGTGGAAAAGGCGTCTGATGCGGACCAGGAGGGTCCGGGGTGCTTCTCCTTTGCAGGGAAGCAAGGGCCAGTCTGGAGCAACCAGACCAGCGATGTGGATTTCGTGGATCGTCGTCTAGGAGGTCACTAGCCAGCCGGCAAGTGACCAGACAACGCGTCGAGCAGCAATCAAGCAAAAGGGCCCCACGCAGATCTTGTGGATGCTGGAGGGCTGATCTTCTGTGCAGGAGCTGCTCGGGGATGGGGCTTCTCAATCCCCAAAGCACTTTCTCCAGGATGCCTCTGAAGTCGTGCTGGAAACGAAGTGCAGTTTCTTCAAGATGGCCGGTCCCATGTCTCGTCGCACCCACGGATCTCAGCTGTGCTGCAGATGTAGGTAGAGGTCAGAGAGGTCTGAAAGTCCGGATCTCGTCGGGCTCTGAAGTCTGGTTCCAGGCAGGAAGGATGACAAAGTGAACCGCTAGGACGCTTGATGGTGCCTGCTTGTGCAGGGTGGTCACTCCTTGGCCACAAGGGAGATTTTCTTCAGTTTTCTGTGTAGCAGAACGTCAAAGTCCAGAGTTTCTTCTTGGAGATTCAATTCAGGATAATCTAATTTGGCATGGGACCAGCTCCTACCTTTATTCGCCTAAAGGGGGCTGTACTATGACTAGGTCCCTCCTATGGGTGGGACCAGGAAGGGGGGTGGTTACACCCCTATCCTTTGTCCGGTTTCGCGCCAGAGCTGGGGCTGGAGTGCCCCAGCAACTGGTTTGAACAGGGGTATGCACAGGGACACCTTGTGTGCCCCAGGCATGTCTCATTCCTTTTCAGCCTGTCCTACCTCAATACACAAAATCCTGTCTGGGGTGGTGCTAGCACCTCCCAAGGCTGGACCCTTTGTCCAGGCCTCCCTCGCTGGAAGGACTCCTAGCAGCAGGAGGTCAGACTTGTGTCTGTGGTGGCAGCATCCATTTTCTGATGCTGAGACTCTAACTTTAACCGGGGTTCACAGTTACATACATGTCGTGTCCTTCTAAAAGGGTGGAATGCTACCCCCGTCACCAGAACTGGCGAGGGGGTAGTATTCCAATTCGTATGACACCTTACTCGACATGTTTTGATAATGCTATGCAAAAGTTAGCAATAACCGTGAGGATTATAATGTACTTAAGAGTATACGGTATAGCGTTATCATGGAAACAGCTAAAGGACTTGGTTCCGAAAGCTGCAGACAGGCTCAGCTCATGCTAGAGCACCATCTCACATAATTCCAAGCACTCTGCCTCAAGGATTGTTAAGGCCTGCCATAGGAGTGACTTATAGAAGTATATGTGTCCATTTTAGGGTTAGATATAGGTATACTATATCTAAAGCAAAAGGTGATTACACCACCTTGCCCCAGCTGTGTTACCAGTCTGTTGTGTCTGTTTAGGTGGCCAGCCAGGGGTGGCACAATACATGCTGCAGCCCCGGGTAGGCCTTGGGTGCACTTATGCCCTGGGTACCTAAGGTACACTGTACAAGGACTTACAAGAGTGACCCAATACCAATTGGTAAATGCACCTAAAGTACATGGATGTCAATTTAGAGAGAGAACATCTAGGCTGTGGGTCTGATTAGTAGGCCCACAGCCAGGGAAAGTCGTAAACCAGTGAAGCAAAAAAGCAAAAATCTGGGGTGACCATAGGATTGCAGACCCTACTCTCCTACAATGAGCCCCAGTAGCCTCAGGGTCATTCTGACCGAAACCCGGGATAGAGGCTAAAAGATCTGAATCGTAGCCCGAATATCCCAGAATCGCTGTTTGGGAGGATAGACCCGAAACTGTGTCGTGTCCAGAACCGCCCTGATGAAGAAGACCTTCTGAGAGGGAATCAGGTGCAACTTCGGCACATTGATGGAGGACCCTAGCGAATGTAGTGTGAGTAGTTGGCCTGGTATATGCTGTCCACTAATTATAGTGGGCACCTTGTACCAGTCCAAACAACCCTTATTGATGATTAGGATAAAAACACCCCTTATTGAAAACTATCCTAGTGGTAGCTATGGAGAGCAGCCTTCAGCCTAAGTCTCGAAGGAATGTAAAGCAGCTTGTTATACCAGTGTATAACCTCCTGAATGACCAAATGAAAGGAGACACACACAAGGAATATATAAAATATATGTTTTGTTACTAAACACACTCTACTAACCTCTTTATGAGATTAGAGAAAAAAGCACACAATATTAAATCACTAGACCGACAGTAAATAGCACAATACACAGAGGGCTCCAGGGGGAGACCAAACCATATACTAAGAAAGTGGTATAACAACCACGCCTTGACTAGACAGTGTCTAGAGCAAGTAGAATCACTGGGACCCCAATGAACCACCCAAAGTAGTGACACAGGGGACCCACAGGTGCAGTGTCAGAATACAGAAACTAGCTCCGTACAACTCTGTGGGAAAGTCGCAGTTGGAATTTTAAAGATTAAGGACACTTCGGGGAGGACTTTGAGCAAGCCCTTTCAAACTTAGAAGGTTCTAAGGCCAGCACCCTTGTGAGTACCGGAGTACCCGTGTTACCTAGCCCTGGGAAGCCGGGTGCATAGGTATCAAGTGATGTCTGGAATCTTACTCATTTTCAATGGTGTGGTGCTGAAAAGTGTTGCTGCCGGGAAGATGAAGTGTCCGTTGTGGTCCAAGCCTGGACCAGGAGACGTCGAGGATGACCAAAGTCCGGAAGTGAGCTGTTCCACGAAGGATGTGGAGTGCTAGGTGGTCAGTGGCCGGATAGAACACCAACAAGTCTTGGCAACTGCAACCCACGCTGTCAGAGGAAATCAGCTTCTTTGAGTACTAGCAAGGTCCTGGGGACTCTCCAAGCAATGGAGAATCAGGGCACATCTTGAGGAACCAGGAAAGCCCAGGGAAAGTTAAAGTTACTATCACAGGGACCCACAGGCCAACAGACCAGGGATCGTGAAGGGACCTCGAGAGGAATCACAAATTACCAGCCCACGTAACTCTCGTGGAGTGTAGGCTGGAAATCTTCAGTGGAAACACTGCTCGGGGTCAGGACTACAAGTAGCCAAAAGCACAGCCTCAGGGGTCGCCGGAAAGCATATGCTGTTGCAAGAGTACACGGTGCACAGGGGTTCGGGTTGCACTGTCCCCACGAGGGAAACAGGCCTCAGAATAGCTGAGCGCGCAGATCAACCTCAGAGACACGGGAACCCACCTTCTGTGCTGCAGAAATCTTCGGAGTCATCAGGAGCTTCGTAGATGCAAACCAGTCAGATGCGTTTAGGTACCTGCTTAGCAGGGGTGTAACCCCTTTACTCCAAGGGAGATTCTTCAGGCGTCCAGCATCGTGCAGATCGTAAAAGTACTTGGTTTCTGTATCGTTTAGTCCAGGTAAAATCTAAAGTCCTGTAGTCAGGGGTTCCAACTTTATACTCAAGGAAGGGGTGGGAAAAACTCTGGGGACCCACCTATGGGAGGGTCAGGACAGAGGGGTGGCTACACCCATGTCCTTTGTCCAGTTTCACGCCAGAGCAGGAGCAAATGGCTCCTGCAACCGGTTTGAGCTGGACTATGAACAGGAACAACAAATGTGCCCCCACCCAGCCCCAATACACTAAAACCTGTCTGGGAGGTGGTTACAACTCCCTGTGACAGGAAGTCTATTGTCAACCCTTCCTCTGCTCAAGCTTGGCTCAGCAGCAGGAGGGTAGACAAGTGTCTGTGGCTGGCAGCATCAATCTTGTGATGCCAGGCTCGAAAAAGCTGGTACAGGGTGTACAGGTGTTGTCATATTTCTCCCGCTTGGAGGGTGGAATCATAACTCCCCTGCCATTTACTGGCGGGGAGGTATGATTCCAAGGTGTTTGACACCAAACACAACATGTTTTCTTGCAGCCGTTTTAAAGTTAGCATTTACCTCAAGGTTATAATTCACATAAAAATATATGGTTGGCTGCATCACAAACAACCCCGGAATATAGGTTCCGAAGGCTGCAGCGGGGCTCTGCTCATGCAGGAGCACCCTCTCACATAAAACCGAGCACCCTGCATTCAGGATTGATCAGGCCTGCCATAGGGGTGACTGATAGGTTTACATGTCAGTGATATATACAGTGATATAAGGTAGATGTAATGAACCTATATCTAAATAAGGGTTGCATTCACCACCTTACATAGGCTGCAGTAGTAGACCTGTTTCATTTTGAATGGTCTCCCAGGGGTGGCATAATACATGCTGCAGCCTGTGGGAGGCCTCTGGGGTACCTATGCCCTAGGTACATAGTGTACCATATACTAGGGACTTATAAGGGTACCATCGATTCCAATCTGGAGTGTACCTAAAGTGCATGCAATCAATTTAGAGGAGAAAGCAGCTAGGCTGGAGTCCTGGATAGCAGGATCTCAGCCAGACTAAGTAGAAAACAGTGAAGCATTAGCAAAAAGTGGGGGTAACTATAAGAAGAAAATCCTACTCTCCTACATGCAGGAGGTCGGCCATAGTCCGGAGGTGGGAGACGACTGCCTGGGGCGAGCCAGCCGTAGAGATAGGGGAAGACTGAAACCCCTGATCTGCGCAGATGAGCTGTGACCACCGCCATCAACTTTTGTGAACACCTGAGGTGAGCTGGTAAGGCCAAAGGGGAGCATGGTAAACTGAAAGTGCTTGTGGCCTACCTTGAACCGCAGGTAACGCCTGTGGGCCGGCAGGACGGGGATGTGAAAATAAGCGGCCTGCAAGTCCAACTCTACCATCCAGTCTTGCGGGTCGAGGGCATACAAGACCTGAGCACGCGTCAACATTTTTAACTTCTCCTTCTGGAGGAAGCAATTGACCTCCCTGAGGTCCAAGATAGGACGCAGGCCCTTGTCCTTCTTGGGAACCAGAAAGTAGTAGGAGTAAAAACCACAAACTGCTTCTGTGACAGGAACGCGCTCAATGACTCCTTTGGCCAAGAGAGCTGTAACTTACTGCTGGAGAAGGGCCAGATGATCCTCGGACATGAGGTGGTATCGCGGTGGCATGGCTGGAGGGGAAGTCTCGAAGGGGAGGGAGTAGCCCCTTCGGACTATTTGCAAAGCCCACCTGTCCGAGGAAATGGAGCGCCAGTGGGGGAGGTGACGGCGAATCCTGCCGCCCACTGGCGTTTGATAGGTCTGAAAAGTCGGACTAGGAGGGTTTGGCGGCAGCTGCAAAGGGGGGGTTGGTGGACTGATCTGCCCGCTGGCCCCACAACAGTTGTATACACATCCCCGGCCGCGCGAAGGTTGGTTAACTTGCGGCCTGTGGCTCTGGGTGGGACATAGCGGGGCACCCCTTCGGTAGGCACGAAAGGGGAGAAAAGCAGACTGCGCAGGGCGGGTGGAGAGGCCCAAGGACTTGGCCATAGCCAGTGAGTCCTCGAATCGCTCTAGGGAGTGGTCTGCTTTGTCGCCAAAAAGGCAACGGCCATCAAACGGCATGTCCATCAAGGTGTTCTGGACATCCCCTCAAAAGCCAGTGGACCTCCTCCAGGCGTAGCAACGAAGAGCTACCGATGTTGAAATGGTCGTGCCCAGAGAGTCGGCGGTGTCCAGCCACAATTGATCGTAATCTTTGCTGCATCCCTCCTGGTGGCAACAGCCTGGGAGAGCACTGCCCGGGCCTCCTCCAGAGACTGAGACAGCACTAGCTCCACCATATCCCACACTGAGTGCGAATAACAGCCCAAGAGACATGCAGTGTTTATGGACCGCAGTCCTAAGCTGGCGGAAGAGAACATTTTCTTGCCAAGGTGGTCCAGCCTCTTGGATTCCCTTTACGTTGGAGCGGTAGGGAAGGCGCTTTCGGAGGTAGAAGCTTGAACTACCAAGCTCTCAGGGGTGGGATGTTGGGAGAAGAAAGTGGGGTCGTCCGGAGCGGGCGGTGGCGTCGCACAATCATCCTGTCCATGGGAGCCCCAGTGTTGGGCCTGGACCACATGCTCAAAAGGACGTCTGTGATGGCCTCATTGAATGGCAGGAGAGGCTCCAAACAGCACTCAGCCGGTTGAAGCACCTCAGTCAGGAAGTGAGTCCTGACTGCCACCGTAGGAAGCTCGAGGTTGAGAGCCTCGGCCGCCCTACACAACACCAATGCATAAGATGCTCCCTCCACTGTAGCCACGGTAGATAGAGACAACATGCCATGGTCAGGGGGTCTGTTCAGACCACTGGCATCCCCCAGTTCCTCTCTCCAGCCCTGTTCACTGTCCAACTGGTCAGTAAAAGGGTCACTTGACCCCTCCCAGTCCTCCTTATCATCCTCTGAGTGCCACCGTGGTTGAAAAGTGACCCAAGGAGTGAACAGAGGCATGAAAATCCCATCCTGCGTAGGATCCGGCGTCTGACAATGCCAGTCCGGCTCAGTGTCCATGTCGGGATGGAGGCCGGGCTCGACCAGCATTGAATGCGTTAGTGGTGCTGGAGGTGGCACCAGTGGATGCGTAACTACGTCAACCGGCGCCGATCCGGATCCAGGCCTGGATCCAAGGGGGCCCTGTGGTGCCGGAGCCCCCGCCAGCGAAGACCTAGGCCGTCACAACCGAGTCTGCAGGGTCCAAAGGCGCACCAGTGGGGTCGGTCTGCACAAAAATGCATGCATCGCGTCGTAGAATGTACGAAGCTGGACAGGAGTAGCTCTGGGTCCAGGAAAGGGAGGGGAACTGAGTCGACCCTTCAGGCTCTGCGCTCGGAGCCGCGGGAAAGGCACACCTGCGTGCCTCATCCGATCAGCTGACCGACTAGGGGAAGTCGAGGAACTACGATGCTTATTCGACTTCTTCTTGTGCTTCGACTCACCCGACTCGAGTGCAACAACTTCGATGATTTCAAGCAGGAATGCCGGTGGGCTCCGCAAAATGTCTGTCGACCTCTCTCTCGACAGGGACCTCGAACAGGGCAGAGCCGACTGCCTGTGTTAAAACAGCTTTCAGGACCGCCACCGCAAAGCCTTCGGCGCCATGGATAGGCAGTCAGAGCGCGACTTGGGGTCGTGGTCGCGCTCCAGGCAAAAAAGACACGCGGTGCGGATCTGTCACAGACATCATGCAATGACAGGATCCGCAGGCCTTGAAACCGTCCCTCCTGCACCTTTTCAGATTTGTAGACGCGAAGAAAGAAGTTGACAAAAGTCGAGGAAAACGTAGTAAAAAAATGACTGAGGTACCGCTCGTCCCGGATCTGCGCTGGCTGGTGCAGAAAAAGAAAGAACTGACGTCATCCCGGAGACCATGACGCCAATGACTGATGCGAAGCCGACCGGCGCCAAATTCTGACGCACAGTGGTAGTGCTGATGAAAAACTTTCTTAATCCAGTCTGACGCCTGGGGGTAATTCTAAGGTAAGGAAACTATAACTAACGTGTTTCTTTCAGATGTGGGAGATTAGGTGCGATTCAGTGGGCCATTACTGGTTGGATGGGAGAAAGAGCTAGGCCCAGCCTCACTTACACCTAAATAGACTGTTTCCTGACCCCACACAGAGCTGCATATCCCCTGTAGTTAGTCTGGAACTAAGGCAGAGAAGGCATGGCATCTGTTCTGTTCAAAGGCATGCCTCTTCAACTTCTCCCTACTTCAAAGGCACAACTGTGCATGAAAAAAGACCTAAGACACTGCCCGGAAGGACTGCTGAGCTGCTGAAGTACTGCCACTGTGCTGGACTGTACTCTGCTGACTTCTGTGCTGAAGCAGTGCCTGCTGCCCTCTTGCTTGGGCGAGAATGATTGGACCTGCATCTAAAAAACAGGAACAAGAGTGACTTCAAAGGCTAGTTGGCAGGCCTCCTGATGTGAAACCTCAGGGACATAATAGGCTTTCAACCATCTTGCATCTGTACCTAGACTCCACCATCTGTGAATTTGCCATGCCAAGAGGTGTCACCCCAGTCCTGGAACCTTGGAAGGGGCGTAAGGTGCTTGCCAGCGGGATAAACGCATCTTCTCTGCTGAGAGGCGCATCCCCAAAAGCACAAGTAACTACTTGTGTAACGATCTATCAGTAAGAGAAATTAGTTAGTGATAGATTCCTTACCTTAGAATATCCCCAGGCGTCAGACTGGATCTGGAAAGTTTTACTAGCAGTACCGCTGCGCGTCACTGGGTGGTGTCAAGCGGCTCCACATCCGTCGCTGGTGTTGTATGCACCGAGATGACGTCACGGAGACTACTTAGGCGCCACCCATGAACGCTGACATCAGTTCTGGTAAATGACTTTCAGCACCAGGAACGCAGAGCCATGCAAAAATCTGACCACTGGTGCCATGAAACTAGGGCCCTGAAAGGAATGACCTTAACCCTAGAAATCAGTTCGCAGAATGGGTAAGATGGGTGGGGTGGTAAGGAATCTATCACTAACTAATGTCTCTTACAGATATATCGTTACATGAGTTGTAACTTGTGCATTTGAAAGAGACAAGTTAGTGATAGATTCCTTACCCTGGAACAGATACCTCAGCAATACCAATCCCGCTGGTGGGTTCTGCGAACAAGACTACACCAGAAAGTCAAGGAGAACAGAACGGTCATAGAAGCCGTCTCTCTGGACTTGACTGTCAAGGCAGTAATGCTTGGTAAACATGTGCAGCAAGGCCCACGTAGCTGCCTGAATAATGTCCTGCAAGGGAACACCGCGTCCCAAGGCACTAGTGGCTGCCGTTGCCCTGGTGGAATGGGCACGCAGCCCCACAGGAGGCTCCTTCTTAGCCAACGAGTAACATGCCTTGATGCAGAGAACGACCTATCGAAAGATGGTCCGTTTGTGCACGGCCAGACCTTTTTTGACGCCCACGTAGACAAAAAAGAGCTGGTCATCCACCCAGAACTGTTGTGTGCGCTTTAGATAGAATGAGAGCACATGTTTTGGTTCCAGACAGTGGGGCCTCTCTTCCTCCTTTGAAGGATTCGGAGGCGGAAAGAAGGTGGGCCAAGTGATGGTCTGCCTGATGTGGAAGGGCGTGACAACCTTTGGCAAGAAAGAAGGACTGGTCCTTAAAACCACCTTGTCCGGATGAACAGAAAGGAAAGGAGGTTTGGAAGAAAGAGCCTGGAGCTCACTCACTTTTCTGGCAGCGGTGATAGCTACCAGGAAAGCCGTATTGAGAGTAAAAAGACGCAAAGGAGAGTTATGAAGGGGGCTCAAAGAGAGCGCACATTAGATATGTCAAGACAAGGTTCAAGTCCCATTGAGGCATGATGAACGTCACGGGAGGAAATGTGTGCATAATGCCTTTCAGAAAACAGTTAACAACCGGGAACTTAAAAAGGGAAGGCTGATCTGGAAGCCGTAGAAAGGCAGAGATGGCCGAAAGATAACCTTTGATAGTGCCCAGAGCCCTGCTGGGCCAAAGAAAGAAGGAGCAGAAGGACCTCAGAAAGAGGGGCAGAAAGGGGATCCACAGCTTTAGCTGTGCACCATGCCACAAACTTGTTCCACCTACAGGCGTACACCGTTTTAGTGGAGGGACGCCTGGCTGCCAGAATGACATCACAGACCTCGGCAGGAAAATCGAAAGCTCAACTGTCGCCGCTCAATCTACACGCATAGAGTTGGAGGCTAGACAGGTTCGGGTGGAGGACCATCCCCTACTGCTGCTACAGAAGATCCTCCCGAAGAGGTAGTCGCTTCAGGGGTTCGATCGCCATGCTGAGTAGCTCGGGATACCAGTATCTAACGCGCAGAACTGATGACATTGCACGTTCTCTTTGGTGGCAAATAGATCTAACCAAGGCTCTTCCCACTGCTGAAAGAGACCTCGCACCACGTCCGAGTTCAGACGCCATTAGTGATCCATCAAGCTCCAGCGGCTGAGTTCGTCCGCCCTGGCGTTCAGAGAACCTGCCAGGTGTTGAACCACCAAGGTAATGCCTTGATGTTCCAGCCATGTCGAGAGGTGCAGAGCCTCTTGACATAGGGCCCACGACCCCACCACACCCTGTTTGTTGCAATACCACATGGCGGTGGTGTTGTCCGGGAACACCTGCACTACACTTCCCTGGAAAGAGTGAAGGAATGCTTTCAGTGAAAGCCGGATCGCCTGAAACTCCAAAAGGTTGATATGGAGCCGGGACTCCGCCGGAGACCAGAGGCCTCTGATCTCCACCTCTCCCAAGTGGCCTCCCCATCCCAGGAGAGACACATCCGTCACCACTGTGTGCTCCAGTTGGGGAAGGGAGAGCGATCTGCCATTGACCCAGTTGCGGTTCGTGAGCCACCACTGCAATTGTTGTGCAGTGCCCTCCGAGATCTGGACGTGATCGGACAGGCTACCCTGATGCTGCGCACACTGGAACTTCAGGTCCCACTGCAGAGCCCGCATATGCCATCTGGCATTTTGCACTAGCAGGATGCAGGAGGCCAGCAAACCCAGGAGCCAGAGGGCAACCTGAGTGAAACCCGGGATAGAGGCTGAAAGATCGTAATCATAGCCTGAATATCCCGGACTCGCTGCTCAGGAGGATAAACATGAAACTGCGTTGAATCCAGAACCGCTCTGATGAAGGGGATCCTCTGAGAGGGACTCAGGTGCGACTTAGGCAAGTTGATGGAGAACCCCAGCAGATGCAGGAGGTCGGCCGTAGCTCGAAGGTGGCAGACGACTGTTTGTCGTCGAGGTAGGGAAAGACTGACACCCCTGACCTGCGAAGATGAGCTGCCACCACCGCCATCACCTTCGTGAACACCCGAGGGGCACTGGTAAGGCCGAAGGGGAGCACTGAAAACTGAAAATGCTCCTGGCATACCGTGAACTGCAGGTAGCGTTGGTGTGCCAGCAGGACAGGGATGTGAAATATGCGTCCTGCAAGTCCAATGCTACGATCTAGTCTCCAGGGTCGATGGCAACCAAGACCTGAGCCAGAGTCAACATCTTGAACTTCTCTTTCCGGGGGAAGCGATTGACATTCCTGAGGTCCAAAATGGGACGCAGGCCCCCTTTGTCCTTCTTGGGGACCAGAAAGTAGAGGGAATAACCACACCCCCCTACTTCTGGCCCAGGAGCACGCTCGATGGCCCCCTTGGCCAAGAGGACCGCAACTTCCTGCTGGAGAAGGGAGAAGAAATTCCTCGACATGCGGTGGAACTGAGATGGCATGGCTGGGGGGGTAGACTCGAAGGGGAGGGGATAACCCCTTCGGACAATTTGCAAAACCCACCTGTGCGATGTGACCGAACGCCAGTGGGAGAGGTGATGTTGAATCCTGCCTTCCACAGGCGTGGGGTGCACTCCAAAGCTCAGACTAGAAAGGCTTTGAGGCGGATGCTGCAGGAGCGGAGGTGGACTGACCCGTCCACTGTCCCCCTGTGCCGCCACAGCAGCCTTCACGCCCACGGCTGCGCTGATCTTGGTTTTGCGCAGGCTTCTGGCTGAATGAGCGTGCAGGGGCGCCCCTTCCGTGGCCAAGAAAGGTAGACGTGGGCAGGCGTGAGGTGGAGAGACCTAAGGACTTGGCCGTAGCCCGAGAGTCCTTGAAACGCTTTAGCGCACGGTCTGCCTTATCGCCAAAGATGAGAGTACCATCAAAGGGCATGACCATGAGGGAACTCGGGACATCTCCCGAAAACCCAGTGGACCTCAGCCAGGCATGGCGACACAGGGCCACTGTCGTGGAGATTGCTCTCCCTAAAGAAGAGTCCTTATCTGGCGGAGCCGTGGGAATGGGCCACCCGGCGCCGGGCAATGACACCTGGTCACGTTCTTATCGACAGGGGCCCCTGTGACCGGCTGCGACAAAGTGCCCAACAAGACGTCAGTGAGGGTGTCATTAAATGGCAGCAGGGGCTCCGACGAAGTGTATGCCGTCTGGAGCACCTCAGTGAGGAGATTAATTTTGCGGCAGGGCAGGGACCAGGGAAGGAACAAACGGCGTTGGGAACAGGGCTGAACCGGCACCGTGTCCCGATGCGGATCCCAGGTAGGAACAAAATTGTCCTTGAAACTGGGCAGGGGCAGGACAAATGGTCATGACAAGCATCTGAGATTCTTATCCAAGATCAAACCAAAAAAGAGGATAAAACCAAATTCAAAACGGGTAAACTTATGCTGTTTGGTCAAAAAGTGAAATTGACTACAACGATATTGGTGCATTCATGAATATGATTTTCTCTCAGATGTCTTTTTAATGTGTATCTATTTGTGTGGTATGGTAGTTGGTATGCATTAGTAGATTGATAGGAGTGAATGGAAGTGTGATGAGTTTAAATTTTGGGGGGTCATTGTAAATATATATTTTTCAATTTCCAAAAGGTGAAAACCTGGTTGGGACTCTTTTTTGCTTGAATGACATTAATTTCACTTTATGTTATAACTGTGATGCTTAAAGAACTGAATCTTGAACATGTCTTCAAACAAAAACTACTATTAAATATTTTTGATAAATAAACAAATATAAAAAAGAAAATGTTCATGTGGAAAAAAATTCTATTGCTGTGAGGAAAAAATGTATTAGAGTCATTACCAGTATGTAAATTAGAGAGGCCAGATAAGAGTTTTTTTGCTACACCCGGGACAAATAGTGCCCACTGCGGCGCCGGAGCGAAGCAGAGGGTGGCGCTGGGGCTGAACCTGGCAGCATTGGACCTTGTGGCGCCGTGGTCTAAGCCAGCAGTGCAGGATCCTGCAGCGCCGGAGCTGGATCCGCTGGTGGCAATACAGGATCCGGACACGGACTGCGGGGCCCGAGGGCGCACCGGCGGGAGCCCGAGGCCTAAACAGGCGGTCCATGGTAGCAAGAAACTCTTGCACCTCTGCGGGAGTCGCCAATGGACCCTGCAAGGTGGGAAGGCTGCGGGACTCCCAGGCTCCGATGGAGCCGATGGGGCATAACCCCTCCCCCCCTCATCTGCATCTGGGGACCGACGGGCGGGGGGACGTTGGAGAGTAACAACGCTTCTCCGACTTCTTTTTGTGTTGTCCCTAACCTGAATCTGAGGGTGAAGACTTGGAGCCCGAGGAGCAAGGACGAGGGTCCCGCGAGTGTTCTCTGGAACGGCCCCTGGACCACGAACTGCACTGGGACGAGTGCTGGACCTCCAGCAGCTTCCGGCGCCACTCCCTCAAGGCCATCGGGCCATGGCCCGACAGTCCAAACAGGACCGGGAGTCGTGGTCGGTCTCCAGGCACTAGAGGCAGATATCGTGGGGGTCCACTACCGTCATATTGAGACGGTAGGCCCCACAAGACTTAAAACCAGGCATTTCTATGTGCACCAGAGTATACTCAAACTTAGAGGAGACAAAAAGTCTCAAAAGGATAGTCAATAGTGACTGCGGTACTTGCTCTAACCGGATCTGACATTACTGGCGCGGAAAAAGAAAACTGACATCAGTGCGCATGGGTGGCACCTTAGTAGTCTCCGTGACGTCATCTCAGCACATACGACGCAAGCGACGGACGCGGAGCCGCAGACCGCCACCTAATGATGCGCAGAGGTACTGCTAGCAAAAACTTTCCGGATCCAGTCAACACCTGGGGATATTCGAAGGTAAGAAATCCATCACTAATGTGTCTCTTTCAGATAGTACAATCACCTTATCGGCTCAGTATCCACGATCAGAACTGATGTATCGCCGCTGCTGTGCAGAAAGGGCCTATTGCAAACATTTGAGTCGCTCACCGCAGTTCTCAGAACCGAACCATCACCCCGGCGGTGTTGAGCATCCACAGTTAAGATCTCGCATCTCTTGTTGATGGCAGCTTCAACAAGGACGCCGGACTCCACATCGCACCTCTGGAACCCGACTTATCGCCAGTAGTGCGCTGCATATCTGACACCAGACTTCGTATCACAAGCCACATAGATGGAATTCTTGGCAATGATGCAACAGGTCCTCATACCACAGACTCACCGCATACTGGTACTGACCGCTTCAGCTGCACATCTTCAACCTAGATCCACGTAACTAGGATTTAGGGTACTCTGCTTAGCTGGACTAACTTAGTCCCAGTAGCCGGCCCAGGCTCCATTGTGGTTGGCCTGAACTTGTTACTTTATCCCGATAGGGCACACCCAAATAACTCCAATTGCACTTTGTGGCGCCATTTTCAGTATAAACTTTCAAATTCAATACCTCCACTTTTACTAATTGGATTTTTGACATGTTGGTCTTGTTTTATTTATTAAAACTTCCTGTATTTGTCTAAAACTGTTGTGGGCTCCTTTTGAGTTGAGTTTTCACTGTGTTACTGTTCGAAAAATTTCACACATACTTTACACACTGCCTTTAGGTTTGTTGCAGGGATTCTGTTCCAGAACAGAACTATGCTTGAGACCATAAAACATCAGCACATAGAGATGAATTCACCATGCCACATCAGTATCTACAAGTCAGAGTTCGACCAGCTGTAGTGCATCACTTGCCCTCCTAACCTTACCAGAGAGACAAGTGACTTAATACCCAGAACACAACACTCTTGACCCTCTCAGGGATAGCAGGACACATGTTTGCTTTCTCATTCTCAGTTGTCCACAATAAGATAAACCAGAGACACAAAGGAAGTTTATAATATTTATGTAAACTATTGTGCTCTGATATGAAGCATATGCACCAAAATTAGAAAATCTTGCTAACAATATTTTTAGTATGCATTTATCAGGCCATATGTTGCTCAGATATGAATTCACCTTAAATAAACATCAAGTCAAGAGGAACATATTGGTTTAAATAAACGCTGTGGCCAGGAGAGCCTGGACAGAATGAGTCTGCTTAAAATCTTTTGATGTGCAAACTTTTTTCAGTCAATTCATACTGTTCAAGAGGTAAAATAAAATGCTCTCTACATTCCAAAAGAGCATCTTAGTCCTAAATCAATCACACGTGCACATGTGAGAAGTAGACAGATGGCTCTCGACCTCGGGTAGAGCTAATGTGGGCCACCGTGTGGGCCTCCAAATGTCCAGGGTGAGGAGTGCGTGATTGCAACGTGTGGTGTGCATGTCATGTCCTGATTGAATGGGTGTACCTACTTACATGTAGTATCTAGCTTTATGATATTTCTGGGGAATGCAAGCTTTAGCCAAAAATGGTTTAAATTAGGGAAAATTACCTTAGACTTGTTTGTGGTGCTGGTACTATATCTATGTAGCGATCCGGGTTTTCCATTGGGTGTGTGTTTGACTGTATTTTATGAGGGGCCCCACGTAACTTGCTACTCGATAAGCGTGGGCATAGGACACAGGACCTACCTGACTACGTATCTAAAACTCTTGGTTAATGAGGGGGGCACCTTGGGTGAATCTGACAGCAAGGATGTGAGTTTATTTGAAAGCCTAAGAAGAATATGGCAGCCACTGGTATCATTTTATCGACATTACCAACATTGTGCATGCAGTTCTCATCTTGCACATTAACATTGTTCTTACTGATCTTATCAAAGGTATGGTTGCTTTGATCGGAATGTACATTGACATTGGTCTTATTGGCAACAATAATATTGTTACACAAGCTTGGATTCTAACTAGGGCTCCCAGTTTTATTGCATTTAGTTTTTGAAAAACTCTGCATTGAATAATATTTATTTTTTGGGCCACATTATCGTATTTATCCATATTTATTTTGTGGTCCATAAATAAATGAAGTTGTAAAATGGTATAATTGCACATTTAACTAATAAACATGCACTGATAATTTGTCATGTGTCCTGTTTAACAAATTAAGCAGTCCAATAGTACATGACAATACACCCACAGGAAATATCAGCATTATACTACATAAAGTTGCTGACATATGTCGGTATTTAAGGAAATATCATCCTGTTTATAATTCCCCATGCCATGTATGTGCTCATCTGTTGCGCTGAAATTGATGAAAGATCATATGGAAAAAGAATCAAAAGAAGCCCAATTGTCTTTTTTCGCTAACCAATTTTATTGAATCTTTTTTGGCAAGATACATCATCACCAAGCGAAGACTAGGCACGGGCAATAATATTGTGGGAACGGGGCGCTAGAGGGCGCACTGCAGCATGGCACGCCTGCCGTGAGGCTCCTGCAGCCCGGAGCTTTCATCCGTCCATTTATCCTGCTGATCGTCACCATTCCCTACCCTGATCCTGGATTATCCCTTGGTAGGCTGCTGACTGCACTCGGTCCAACTCCCGCGCCGATCGGAGGTTCCTGGCCGTTGTTAGAGGATCCAGAAGATTCACCACCGGGCGCTCTGGAGGACAGGCGCTCCGCAGCCCGGCGTCTTAGCCCACTGTAGTCCGCTGCTTCACACGTGGGGTGGAGGCCCGATCCCCTCTCCCTCAGGGACTCTCCGTAGCTGCCCGCCTGGACGCGGCCGGCGGCTGTGCATGGGGCTCGTGTCCGGTGGAGCAGGGTGTGCAGCGCCGTCACAGGTGTCACCTTGGACTGCGGCGGAGGAGCTGCGGCGGGGGCGCCGATTTACCCCCTGATTTGAGAAGCGGCAATTGCACAGAGGGGAGTGGCGGGGCATACACGCCTGCTCGTGCTCCCGTCTGTGGTGCTTTCCTGACCGCCTGGACTCTGACAGGTACGAGCGGAGGTGGACTGTAGTTGGGGAGACGGCTTATAGAAGGAATTGCTAGTCGCACTGCTGGGAAGCCGCCGTTTCTTCCATTTGGCGCCATTTTCGTCGCAGCGGTTGCTATATGGCGGAGCCTGCCGTGCTGGATATTGCAGCGGGGTGCTCCATTGGCTATAATAGCGCCAGACCCATCTGACTGCGCTGTCAACTGTTACCCCCTGCTGTGCATCATATGCCACACTGTCTTGGATTGTACTGCCCTGCTCATTGGGGGACGACGTCGGTGCTGATGCCTGCGCACTGTCCCTGTCGCAATCTGTAAGTGGCGCTACCCTTACTGCTCTGTGGTGTGCTATGGTGGGCCACTGCTGTGTCCTTTCAGACTCCTTTCGTCTGCTATCATAGTGGCTGCCCCCTGCCACCCCGGAGGCAGCTGCGAGCTGTGACTGTTGGAGGGTGCTGGCGATACTGCGTGGATGTAAGAATAATACACCCCAATTTTGGACTTTGCTGTGCTGCGTGTTCTGTTGGGTGCATAACATTGGTTGATGACCGTGGACTTGTACCCGGGGAACCCCTCGCCTTTCCTTACACATTACTGTGGGAACTGCCACGAGCTGTGTGTGTATAATCATGGGGAATCCGAACAATAAGCAGCCTAAGCTCTCACTTGACTCCACAGCTTCTAGGAGGGGCCCTCCCTGGTACAAGAGGCAGGGAGCTCGCGATCCCCCCCCGCCTGTCGCTGATGCTAGTCCGCAGCCCACTACCCCGGATTTCCAGCAGATGATGCAAGAGATGCGGCAAGGTTTCGCCACCATTGTGGACAAAGTGGACAAACGATCCTCGCGCATGGACGCAGTGGTGCAAAAACTTGATGTCCATGAGGAGCGCCTGACCACGGCGGAGCAGCGCATCTCGGATCATGACGACACTGCGGCCACCCATACCACTCAGTTGGCGAGGATGGACAATATCTTGAGGGTAATAGCCGCTAAGAATGAGGAGTTGGAGGCGAGAAGTCGGCGTAACAACATACGCGTGGTAGGTGTGCCGGAGACGACAAATGTGGGGAAAATGGAGACGTATGTGGAAAGGCTACTGGTTGGTGCAGTTGGAGCGGAAGCGTTTTCCACGCAGTTTATTGTGGAGCGGGCACACCGATCTCTTGGGCCGCAGCCGGCCTCAGGCGCGGCACCGCGTCCTATCATTGCATGCCTCCTAAACTATCAGGATCGTGACGCGGCTCTTCGTGCGGCTCGCACTACCCGCTCACTTTCCTTTGAGGGGGTCAATTTCACCATATATCCGGACTTCACCCCGATGGTGCAGGAGCAACGACGCAAATTCCTGGCGGTTAAGAAAAAGCTTAGGGACCTGCAGGTGGACTACGCCTTGCTATACACTGCGAAGCTGAGGGTGACTCATCAGGCGAAGCAGACTTTCTTTACGAATCCGCAGCAGGCGGAGGACTTTGTGAAGCGTCTCCGGAGGGAGCGGGCTGCTGCTGGCCGGCAAGACGAGGTGGGACAGAATGGCCACCACTCGGCGGGAGAGGAGGAGGACGTCTGACCAGGTTTCTAGCGGCATGAAGGCTGTGATACACACTTTGCACTGACACTTATATGGCTGCCCTTGGAGTCTGGGTTTCCACAGGCATGTACTGTTCAGGGCGGATGTGTGGGACGCAGGTCTGATCCGGGAGTCCGCTACTTGAGACTGCTGTGGAGGCGATGGTTGATGATAATACTTTGCTCCAGGCACCCACTCCCACACTGTGCCTGAGTCGGATCTTCGCCCTGCGGCTGGGGGATCGGCATAATGTGAGAGGGTGGTAATGTGCACCTCTGGTGGGCACCCCACCGGGAATACCCCACCATTGTTAAGTTGTTTTGTGCGACTGACTTTCGGGATGGATGAATGGAGTGAGGGGAGGGGGGGGGGGGTGGTAGGGGATCCTGACAGTTTGGGGTTGGTCAGGTGGGCGGGGGGAGGGGGGAATGCGCTGGCAGTTTCTCTTTCACTCGATGATTGTGCTGGATGCGCGTTGTTATTTGGATGTACCGCGTGCCTGTTGCACGGTTGTTCTTATTTGTATTGGGGAGGGGGGGGTTTGGTTCTGTGGATGGAAGACGGCATGGATGAATGTGGTGTGCGGTACGCGGGGTGGACGGTGTATGCAGCGGTAACGGTTCACTGCCTCGACTCGGGAACTGTGCCTGGTACAGTGTTTCAGCATTCCCTTTCGCACATTCCTTATGAGTGATGTCAGTCGAGATGTTAGATAGGATATCGATTTTGTCTTGGAATGTGCGTGGGCTTAATGATGCCAGGAAATGTCGTAATGTGCTACACTATCTGGATCGACATGCTATACAGGTGGCGTTACTGCAGGAAACGCATCTGCGCCAAGCGCCTGCACATGCGTTCGGAGGGAGGTGGGCCACAGTGAGGAAATTTTCATCATACTCCTCTTACGCACGTGGGGTTGTTATACTGAACAAGAAATCACTTACATTCCAGGAGCTGGGATCACGCATAGACTCAGACGGGAGATATGTGCTATTGTGGGGGAGGATTGGGCAGATCACTGTGCTTTTTGTGAATTGTTTTGCACCGAATGTTGATACACCTGCTTTTTTTCTTGCACTATGGGGCCATATTCTTGCGGTAGACGCCTCACATATTGTATGGGGGGGGGGGGAGATTTCAATTTGGCAATGCAGGCTCTTGAGGACAGATCGGAGGGGGTTCTCAGTACAATGTCCAAGCCAGGGATGTCTTGCGGGGCATTGTGGAGGAGGCAGACTTGATTGATAGTTGGCGATATGTACACCCCACAGGGAGGGAGGGCACGCATTTCACAGCACAGGCCCGTACCTGGGCGAGATTGGACTATATATTCCTCTCCAGGGGACTTGTAGCGGGTTTACATGGTGTGGCACACCTCCCCAGGACGTACTCAGACCACTGTCCAGTTAGGGTTATGTTATCGGTGCCTGGACTGCACAGACCACGGCCACCTTGGAGACTTTTCCCTTCTGCCCTGTTGGATCCCATCTTTAAGGCGGAGCTAGGCGAGGAAGTGGAGGCTTTTTTCCCGAGGAATAGGGGTTCTGTAGAAAGTGTGGAAGTGATATGGGAGGCATTTAAAGTTACAATTCGGGGGGTCACAATCTCCAAGAGCTGTGGGGTACTCAGGACTATTGTTCGTACGCTTGCAAGCTTAGAGGCTGATTTACAACAGCTAGAGCGTGGGATGCTGGATGGCCCTGATCCTGACCTCCTGCATCAGTTTAGGGGTAAACTCTCAGAGTACGAGGAGGAGGCAGCCATGGAGGCGAAGCATAGGGGGAAATACTGGACGGCGAGAAGGTACTGTGAGGGTGAGAGGTCAGGGAAGGTACTTGCCGCACTTACGAGACATCAGAGGCATAGTTCAGATGTGTTGGAATTGGTCTTACCTGATGGCACGCGCTGTAGAGACACGAAGGAAATTCAGGACACGTTTATCCATCATTACACACACATACACTTCGCAGCAATCGGGAGACGTGAGGTATGGGGGTTTTCTGGATGATCTGGCGCTCTGTTGGCTATCCGACGATCATAGGGCGTTTCTGGGTAGACCCCTTGAGGTGGAAGAAATCAGAAGTGCCATTAGGTCTCTTAATAATGGAAAGGCTACAGGACTGGATGGTCTCCCCGCCGAATTCTATAAATGTTACGTGGATATTATGGCTCCGGTACTCCGGGAGGTGTTCGAGGAATCCCTTGAGGTGGGGAGATTGCCGGGGTCTATGAGGGAAGTTGCTATCACCTCGTTGCTCAAACCTGGAAAGGATCCCCTAGACGTGGGGTCCTATAGGCCTCTTTCATTGCTTAACTGCGATGTTAAAATATTGGCAAAAGTATTGGCGACGCGGCTCTCTGAGCTTATGCCCGTTATAGTCTTACCTGACCAGTCAGGATTTGTGCCTGGCCGGGCAACATCTCATAATCTTCGAACATTATTCTCCTTGATTCCAACAATAGCTCCAGAGCTCCCGTGGCTGCTGTTTTTTTAGACGCTACGGAAGCGTTTGACTCAGTGGAATTGGGTTACTTGGTAGACGTTTTATGCAGAATGGGATTTCCTCGGATATTTATCTCATGGGTCAAATTGCTGTACACCGACCCGGTGGCGAGGGTGGTTGTGAATGGTGTGCTGTCCTCCCCTTTTCCGATCACGGGGGGGACCAGGCAGGGGTGTCCTCTCTCTCCCCTCCTGTTTGCCATTGCCATAGAGCCTCTTGCATGTAGGGTTCGCCAATTACACCAACAGAGTGCGTTTAATTGTTTTCAGCGTCAAATTGGGATATCTCTGTATGCGGATGATGTTACACTTTATGTGAAAGATTCGCAGTTGAATCTTAACGCGATCCTACGTGAGTTTGTTGCCTTTGGCAGTATTTCTGGAGTGCATATCAATTGGCAGAAATCCCAATTCTTTCCGCTCACTGCAGCGGTTCATCGCTTCCAAATTGACTACCCTCTGGAGTGGTGTGATTCGGAGCTACGGTATCTTGGTATTGTTGTAGCTTTGCACAAGGAAGAGACGATCAGGCTTAATTATGGCGTCGCTATAACTAAACTAGCAGATAACATTACGAGATGGATGTCTTTGCCTCTGTCCATGGCGGGTAGAGCATCTCAGATAAAAATGGTGGTGTTGCCCCGCTTCCTGTACCTGTTTCAGAATATTCCATATCACCCTGGGGCGTATTTTTTCACGCGTCTCTGCTCGGAGCTGATTCGACTGTTTTGGGGGGGGCAAACAGCCACGAGTGGCATGGTCTACATTAACGTTGCCTTATGTCAATGGGGGCTTTGACGTCCCTGATTTTGAACTTTATTATGTTAGCGCCCAGGCACACTATGCGTACCACTGGATGCGCCCCACACCGTTTATGCCTCAGGTAGCTGCTGAACAGTGGGTTGCTCATCCTCTCCCATTGGAGGGCATGGTACTGGGGAATGTTGGGGACATAGACACTCACCAGACGACGGTGACGTGTACGATTGATGCCTGGAAACGAGTCACAAGGGCGCTGGATCTTGCATTCCTCTACTCACCTGCGTTACCTCTGGTGTATCACCCTGCTTTGTCCTTGTTGCAGGAGACGGGATTCCAACGCCTGTGCAAACGTCTTGTGATACTTACTTGGGGGGACCTTTTTCGTGAGGGCGCCATCCGTACCCTTGAGCAATTTTTTGGTGGTGGAGAATACTCCCCGCTGGAAATGTTCTATTATGTCCGGCTACGGCAAGGCCTGAGGGCGCTGCTACCGGAGTTCCCCAGGGAGCCAGGCGTGGCTTTACCACTTCACGTGATGTTACTCTCCGATGGGCGTCATTTGGTTTCTAGGTTGTATGGTGCCATCAGGAAACAGCGGGTTGCGTCGTCTAGTCGGGTACGTGAACAGTGGAATGTTGAGCTCGGAATTTCTATCTCTGATGAACAATGGGCATACTGTTGTGGTGTGACTGCCAATATCTCCTCTAGTTGCCGTTTAAAAATCATACACTATAAATTCATACAACGATTCTATTACACTCCAGCTAGGAAACTCAGGTTCCGGTTAGCGGAAGAAGATAGATGTGCTCGTTGTCATGCGACGGGTGCAGATTTCCTTCACTTGGCATGGGAGTGTGAGGCCATTTCAGAGTACTGGGTGCAGGTTCATGACGCCCTTCAGGTCATGACTGAGGATGGGGTACTGTTCGACCCTATGGTCCTATTATTAGGATATACCAAGGAGGTGCCGGCACTCTAAATTAGTAGATTTGTGGATGTGGCTTTACTGTTGGCGAAACGGCGAGTGGCCTGTTGTTGGGGACGGGGCAGGGTACCCCGGTTCGGGGACTGGCTGAAGGATGTCCTTTATTGTCAAGACCAATATAATGTATACGCAGAAATTATGCCTGTGCGCTGTAGGCCTAAGGACTTTTGGAGCCCACTGCAGGTGTACCTACTTACCAGGGCTGTGCAGGATTCTGATTCGGAGAGTGAAGATCGGGTTGGGGTAGGTTGACGGGGTTCCGTTTGATGGGACTACACTTCTGTCTACCACACGCCATATGACACAGCGACCGGGAAGATCTCTCTATGATACTCCTTGGTTACTTGCGTGGGTTACACTGTATGATCATTGGGGGGGAGGCGGGGAATCACTGCCTGCTCCTCTGTGGTGATGCTTAGAATACCTCAACACAGGGACTGATGAACTATGGGTGTGCACCCACTGTACTGATGCTATTCTCCTTCCTGTAAGGGTGTATGCTTGGTATCCACGTTAGTGATGTACTTGTATGTTCTGTACAGCTGTGTTGCACCTCATGTATTTGCTGATATCGTGAGCTCATTCCTGCCTACCTTGTTCCCCGTCTGGACTTGGCACCTGGACTTTCCATGTACGCTGCTGCATTGCACTATCTCTGAATCTTTATATGCTTTGTATATGCGTCACTACTGTCTTTTGCTTGTCTTCCAATAAAAAGGTTTAAAAAAAATAATAATAATAATATTGTGGGAACTGACATCAGTATAGCATAACAGCATGGAATCACAATGACAGTCCATAATGATGTCACCATTTCCCCCATATTCGGCTGTGCTTCTGAGACAGACATGAGCCACAAAAACTGGCTTTTTTTTATGTGCACACCAGTCCATACCCAAACAGGCCATCCCCAAAAAGGCCTGCTCCGCCTGTGGTCCCCCAAAGTCCTCCACTAGCCCCAACAATATATAACGAGGGGTGAATTCCACTGTGCGGCTGAGGACAGAAGAAAACTCCCAACGTATTCCCTCCTAGTATGGCCCCAACACTGACCTATCCCATGCCATATGGAAAAAATCTGCTGCCTGAAGCCCACATCTTGTGCACGCAGCAGGGGAATCGGGAGATACGCGCTGCAGACGCTCTTGGGTGAGGTATAGGGCGGGTAGATAATTTAATTGGACGATATGCAGTCGCACTTAAATTGCCAGCTCTCAGGGTGCCATACAGGCCCCCTTCATTCATCATCATTCAGGTCTCCTAAACACATCGCCCTTCTCTGCTTAGCACGTTAAAGACCATCAGGGGTGTGGAAGACCAGCAAACGGTAAATCTTTAAGCTGGCCCCCTTACCTAGCGGCTTAAAGATAGCAAAAAAACTGAGTTAGAAAGGGTGTACTGGAACTCCAGATCCTGAAGCATCTCGAGGTGGCCCACTCTATAGACAACACCCACATACGGGATCCCAATCCAGTCCCTGGAGCAAAGCCCTCCAGAGATAAGATCAGATACAGCCATGTTCCTCGCCACAAAGGTCATTTCAGTGAGTCGACGGTTCCAGCAGATGAGCTGTAGAGCCACCTTCCTGCAGGTAAGAGAAATCCGCGTACACGAGGGCAGAGTGTTGGTCAGGTGTGTCTCGTACAGGAGTTTGAACAGACCATGCAAGCTCAGTGAATAGATCTCCAAGCGATATGCCAGGTCGTCCAACTCAAATATGTATTATTCATTAATTTGTACCAAGTGGGCTATGAGGTGATAAAGTTAAGTGTCCGATAAACTCAGACAACCATCAAAGGGGGAGCTGTGCAATGTCTGAAAAGGGTACCATGTGCCTACCACCCGCTCACACAAAGTTGGTGATCTTGGTGTACACAGAGTAAAATCATTTGCAACGGATGGAATAGGTATAGTTAATTAGGATATATAAGTAGCGCAGTAGACACACCATTTTAAAGAGGGCAGTGCGCCCCATAGGATTGAATGGAAGAGCAGCCCGGGTTGCGCTTCAGTGTGTGGGCCAGCCCCCAGAAATTAAGATTCCAAGACATATGAATCCCTGAGTATTTAAAAGAATTGCACCAAATGGGAAAGTTGAGGCACCAGATCTGCCCCTTGGCATCTGTCCTCACCTCCATTAGGCTGGACTTTCCCTCATTAATCCTGAGGCTGGACGCATAACAGTATAAGTAAAGGAGTGTCAGGCATCAGAGCACTGCAGATCTTTCAAAATCAAAAGAATATCCTCTGCGTACAACGCAATGCGGTCCTTAAAGACACTCTCCCACTGCCAGCTCCAGGTCTGCACATAGCAGTGGATAAGCCATGCCAGGAGTTCAATTGCCAAGGCAAACAGCAGAAGATAAAGTGGACAGCAGTAGGGAAAGTGGACAGCCCTGACAAATGCTGCGTTCAATGGGAAATAGGGAAGAATGGACCAAGTTTACTCTGACCAGACAAGTTGGGGTAGAGAAAAGGCACCATGCGACGGAACACATCCCCAGTCCAGCCCGCTGTAGGGACCCATCCAGAAAATCCCATGATATTGTCATATAGATGCTGCTTTTCTATATACTGTGTTAAGTTAGCATGAGTTTATTAAGTGTTTAAACGACATATTTTCCTTTGGCTTCAGTTTGCACACGACACAATTGTTATTGTAGCTTTCAACCTAGACGAAAGATGTGATTTATTTGAGAATAATATGTTATTGCTCTGATATCAGTCGTGCTTGGTACACTGTCTGAACAGTGAGTGCTGAACCCTCTAAGAATAACCTAACACAAGGTTGCTGGGAGCTCTGATCCTCGCACCACTAGACATAACACAAATACAGTTGCTACCAACATTGGGCTCTAAGCGGGTTTAAGATAGAGTTACTGAGAATGCAAAAACACACTTTATGGTGCTTTGCATGCAGAGAGCTGGTAGCTGATGATGTGATCTTCTCCTACTGACATTTAGAGGTATGGGCCCGCCCTGCTAAAACCCAAATGAGACCTTCTTAGATATAATATAGTATGCTAAATAGGGTGGGCAAAATATAGGTGATACAGATTTCTATTGATTTTTGCATTATAATATGCTATCACCGTTTGCTTATTATGGATTAGTGACAATGCTGATAACTCTGATTTTTTACAATATGTATTCTGGTATTATATAGGATACTGCGTTTGAGAACCTTGCATTGATTAATAAATATTTCAAAATTGCACGTGTCTTCTTTTACTCCCCGTTCTGGTTTGAAATGATTATAGAGCGAAAGAGTGTTCATGTGTTCCACGATACCCGAGGTAATCTAAGTTCATGTTCTGGTTTGTCTAAGTCATTGGTAGTTTGTTATGACCAATGAGACACTGTAGCTAGCTCGGTAAGGGGATTTTGGATACTGAGGTGAGTTTTGGGTCACCCTAATTCACTGAGGTTCCTGATCTCTATGCACAGTTCTGTAAGAGAACGGAATCCCTGCTACAATATGGTGTCAAATGCCTTATTAAAGTCGAAAAAAGGAGAGCCAGTGAACCCTTGAGGTCTTGCGACTGAGAAAAGGCGGCATGGACCATCCGGACACAGTGACGAATGCTGCCACCCATCATGAATCCGCATTGATCTGGGGGCGTGGCTACGCACGTAATGGCGGTGGACGTGCCCGGGTAGAGCTCTGAGCAAAGCTCCCCAACCACAGGCCGTTTATCAGCTACAGCTATCGAGTTCTGGCCCAAAACAGCAGCGAGGTTGCCTGAGACGATCCCCCTGTCCAATTTGGGGCCGATTGGGGCTTACGGCTCGCTCTGGGACCGAAGGAGACCAGGTGCCCCTCCAACCGACTCCCCCGGTCGGCGTGAACATCTATGCGGAACCGGGGGTTGAGCCACGCCCGCAAGGCCCGGCCGCTGCGGGTTGCGGCGTGGAATCTCCGGGCTTTGGCGGTGGCTGATGTCGTCCTTCCCGCTCTTGCGGACCAAACGAGACAAGCGCCGAGGCCCCGCGGCACATGGGCAGAGGTGGCTGCTCATCCCGGGAGTGGCGACATTGCCTGCGTTTACTGCCGCCCCCCCCCCCCCCCAGACTGGTGCAAAGGCTCGTACACGGCAGGGATTGTGGCGATTGTGGGGACTGGCAGTGAGACATCTACTGGCTCAAGACACCAGCGAGGCTGCCTGGGGCGGTCCCCGGCCCCCTGTGGAATTTGGGACCGATTAGGACTTCCTGCACGCTCCGCGGCCGATGGTGCCCAGGTGTCCCTCCAGCAGGCTCCCCCGGTTGGCGTGAGCGTCTACGCGACTGTCATGCCTGCCGATCCACGGAAGCCGTGGTTGGCAAAGACATGGTTGGCGGAATAGACGGCAACAGGAAAGCGCATGCGCAAGTCTAGCGCATGCGCGTTCTCGCTATAAAGTGTCCCCTTTCCGTAGCGAAGACGCTTTGCGTTCCTTTCGGGTTCCTGCATTGCTTCCGGGTCACGGTGGTGGCGTTTTCGGGCTCTGTCGGATTTCCTCTCATCTCGGCGTTGGTCTTCGATTCGGGACTCTCTTCTACTGAGCAGATAAGTTAGAAGAGTCGTTTCATGTTTCTAGAGAGAACACACATCAGTGTTTTCTAATTTATGTTGTTGGACACGGAGAAGTCTTTTTCCAGACTTAGATTGCGGAAGTATTGTCCGCGCTTTATGTTACCTCGGTGAGGTTATTTTCTTTTGTTTCCACGAATCATTATATTATGAGTCAGAAGTGATTACGGACTTCTTATAGACAAAACAGGTACATACTATATCGTAGAAATATACAGATGTAGTAGACTCTGTGAAAGGAAGATTCTTGATAATATCCTTTATAATTTATAGGAGAATTCTTATATGATGCGGGATTTACTTTTATGGAGAACAGAGTCAACATTCAATAAGGCACTGGACATAATAGGTACACTCTATTCTCTATACGTATACTCAGAAGTATTCTGTGAGCTCTCCATTATTGATAACCCAATCCCCTATGTTATAGGTACATACATTGTTCATATTCCACCTTACCTACCTTACTGTGAAGTCAACAGAAGGAAGATTGATTACAGGTAGAAGCACTGCATGTAATCCTCGGGTACCATATGTAGGAGAGTAGGGTCTGCAATCCTATGATCACCCGGACTTTTTGCTTTTGTTTCACTGGTTTACGACTTTCTCGGGCTGTGGGCCTGCCAATCAGACCCACAGCCTAGCTGTTCTCTCACTAAATTGATGTGTGTACCTTAGGTGCATTACCCAATTGGAGCTGGGCCACCCTGTCAGACCCTGTAACTCAGGGCATCGGTGTACCCAGGGCCTACCAGGGGCTGAAGCATGTATTATGCCACCCCTGGATGGTGTGGAGTGCAAAATAACGATGGATTCAGGCCCAGATCCTTGGACTGGGGTGAGTGTGTGACATTGATCCACATTCTGTCCATCATTTGTTGTGTTTGCAATTTCCGCCATAAGTGCGCTGGGGATGCCCAGACGTGGGTCCCAGGCACTCCACACCACTGGAGTCAAGCTAGCCGGGCTGATGAGAGGTGTTACCTCGAAACCGGTCCGGTCCTCGGATGCTTGATTCCGTTCTGGGAAGGACATGGCTTTTGTAGTTCGGACTGGACTGTTCCCATGAGGCTCAGGGTCAGAGCTGATTTGCATATCGCCATTGTCTAACCCAGGGTGGTGTGGAGTGCAAAATAACGATGGATTCAGGCCCAGATCCTTGGACTGGGGTGAGTGTGTGACATTGATCCACATTCTGTCCATCATTTGTTGTGTTTGCATTGCTTCCGGGTCACGGTTGTGGCGTTTTCGGGCTCCGTCGAATTTCCTCTTGTCTCGGCGTTGGTCTTCGATTCGGGACTCTCTTCTACTGAGCAGATAAGTTAGAAGAGTCGCTTCATGTTTCTAGAGAGAACACTCATCAGTGTTTTCTAATTTATGTTGTTGGACACGGAGAAGTCTTTTTCCAGACTTAGATTGCGGAAGTATTGTCCGCGCTTTATGTTACCTCGGTGAGGTTATTTTCTTTTGTTTCCACGAATCATTATATTATGAGTCAGAAGTGATTACGGACTTCTTATAGACAAAACAGGTACATACTATATCGTAGAAATATACAGATGTAGTAGACTCTGTGAAAGGAAGATTCTTGATAATATCCTTTATAATTTATAGGAGAATTCTTATATGATGAGGGATTTACTTTTATGGAGAACAGAGAGTCAACATTCAATAAGGCACTGGACATAATAGGTACACTCTATTCTCTATACGTATACTCAGAAGTATTCTGTGAGCTCTCCATTATTGATAACCCAATCCCCTATGTTATAGGTACATACATTGTTCATATTCCACCTTACTGTGAAGTCAACAGAAGGAAGATTGATTACAGGTAGAAGCACTGCATGTAATCCTCAGGTACCATACATCTTAACTTTCTAGAATATACACTCACAGATAGAATACCTGATATTCCTAATCACTCTTTCTTTACCAACAGGAGGGGTTTGAAGAAACAGTGAGTGCTGACCTGTTCTCTTGCATCTTGGATTTCGGATTCCTGTGTCTTCCCCATCTTTCCTTGTTTTGTTCCCCTGTGTCCCTGACACTGGCATCTACTCTTGTCACCAAGTGTATACATATCATTGGTGTGGAGTGAACCGGTGTGGGGGAGGTCAGGAAAAGCTTCAACTTCATGGTGTTTCCGAGACAACCTCCTACCAGGCACGACAGAACGCAAAGCCTTTAACATATTTGTCGCCCAAACACCATGGAAGTGACGCTAACAGATTTAGCTAATATGATGGGTAATCTCCAGCTGGAAACCCAGGCCTTGGCTACTAGACTAGATAGAATGGATAGAGATGGAGCTGGGACAGCTTCAGGCTCACAAACACCTGTAATACAGGTAGTTACCCCTGCTCCACCTTTGCCTCTTGCTTCCCCGGAAAGATTTTCAGGGGAACCTACAAGATGCGCCGCCTTTATCAGTCAGTGTCAATTACATTTTATGTGTAAACCCACTTGTTTTCCGACTGACCAGGCCAAAGTGGCATTCATGATTTCATACTTAGGTGGCTCCGCTTCCAATTGGGCTATACCATTGATAGAAAGAGACGATCCTTTACTTACAGATGATAGATTTAAGGGTGAACTCCGTAAACTATTTGATAAACACACCTTCACCCACGCTGCCGATACAGAATTACTTCTGTTGAAACAGGGAAACAAGGATTTGCCTACTTATATAGCCACCTTTAACCGTTTAGTGGCAGAAGCTAGTTGGCCACAGGACAAACGTAGTGCTTTATTTTATAAAGGACTCCGTGATGAGCTAAAGGACGCCTTGGCACATGTGGTAGATCCCCCAGATACGTGTCCAGAGTTGATAGATCTAGTGGTCAAATTAGATCACCGTTTGGGTGAACGTAGAAAAGATAAGAATAGATATGAGTACAGCAAGACATATTATAGAGAGAGAAAGACAGAAACTGAGTCTTCTACGGGCTCTCCCTCGGAAGGTGTTGAACCTATGCAAATAGGGAGTATCAAGGGGCCAATCAGTGAAGCAGAAAGACAGAGAAGACGTGATCAGAAGCTATGTTTATATTGTGGTAAGGCAGGTCATTTCTTAAGAGAATGCCCTATCAAACCTAAGCAAAATAGAAGGTCGGAGAACTAGCAGACCCGAAGCCAAAAGAGACTGAGGCATCGGGTCATTCTGGATCTATAGTCTCTTCAACCTCTCACAGTCAGAGTCATTTCTTAGTGCCTTCTTTATTGCAGTGGCAACAGTCTAAGACACAAATCCCTATCATGCTTGATTCCGGAGCCTCTGGTAATTTTATGGATCAGGAATGGGCTCAGCAGCATAAAATTCCTGTAGCCTCAAAGGACATCATAGAAGAGGTTTGTACCATTGATGGCAGCACGCTTAAATCAGGTCCTATTACACAATCCACCGATAACATACGGGTTACCTTACTGGATGTTCACACAGAGAACTTGTTATTTGATCTTATCCAGTCACCGCAGTTCCCTATAGTATTAGGACTACCTTGGTTAAGAGCCCACAATCCCTCGATTGACTGGCAGAAGGGCAGTATAGAGTTTGATCCCAAGGTGTGTAGTGATCATATTAAACCATTGGGGTTACAAGAATTACGGGACACCACAGAAGAACCTGCCTCTTCACAACAAGACCAGGAGATAATGCATATAGGTTGTAGTGTTGTTACACATACCGAGTTGCAAATAGATGAGCCAGACACCTTCCTACCTACAGTTTACGCACCTTTTTCATCTATTTTTGATGCCAAGGAGGCCATTTGTTTACCCCCACATAGGGTATATGATTGTAGGATAGACTTACAAGCAGGCGCTCGCATTCCTACTAGTAGGGTTTATGCGTTAACCGAAAAAGAAAATGTATACTTGAGGGAGTATCTAGACAAGATGTTGGACTTAGGTTTCATTAGAGTGTCCAGATCCCCCGCTTCTTCAGCCCTTTTCTTCATACCGAAACGGGAAGGGGGCCTGCGGTGTTGTATCGATTATCGCTCCCTCAATGCTGTTACCATCAAGAATCGATACCCGCTCCCTCTCATTTCTTCTTTGTTGGATCAAGTAAAAACGGCCAATTTCTTTACCAAACTCGACCTAAGAGGTGCTTACCACCTAGTAAGAGTTAAGGAGGGGGACAAATGGAAAACGGCTTTTTGTACTAAATATGGACTTTTCGAATACCTAGTCATGCCGTTTGGTTTATGCAACGCTCCCTCTGCCTTTCAATTTTTCATAAATGACATACTGAGAGACATTCTAGATCAATGTGTCATTGCCTTCATCGATGACTTACTAATATATTCAAGCACATTACAAGAACACATCCTTCATATCCAATCCGTCCTACATAGGTTACGAGACAATTACCTGTCCGGCAAGTTGGATAAATGTTTTTTCCATAGGTCACGAGTGTCCTTTTTGGGATACATCATTTCCTCTCAAGGATTGGAAATGGATCCCAACAAGGTGCGAGCGGTAGTGCAATGGACAGCACCCTCCTCTGTGAAGGAGGTACAACAGTTCATTGGTTTTGCCAACTTCTACTGACGTTTCATTAATCACTTCTCAGACATTGTGACACCCATTACCAGATTATTGAAGAAGGGTATTCCCTTCATCTGGACGACAGAGGCAGAAGAAGCATTTCAGAGGTTAAAGAATGCTTTCACAAGTGCTCCTGTCTTGAGACATCCTGACCAAAACAGCCCTTTCGTGGTGGAAGTGGATGCTTCCCAAGTAGCGGTAGGGGGTGTGTTGTCCCAAGTTCATCCCGACACTGGTGAACTACATCCAGTAGCTTACTATTCTCACAAGCTTACCGCACCCGAAGTCAATTATGCAGTGGGAGAAAGGGAGCTGCTCGCAATAAAGAAGGTACTAGAAGAGTGGAGACCTTATTTGTTAGGCTCTAGATATACGGTCACCATCATCACTGACCATAGAAACCTTCAATATCTGAAGACTACTAAAGCCCTTTCTATGAGACAGTTAAGGTGGACTCAATTTTTCAATGGGTATGATTTTGAGATACATTTCAGATCTGGACGAAAGAACGGGAAAGCTGATACTCTTTCCAGATTAGGTTTTGATCCCTTGCCCACTATGGAAGTCCCACCTTCTATTCTTGAATCCAAGAAAATCATAGGGGCAATCAGTATGGAAGAGAGATTCTTGAAAGAGGTCAAAGACTCACAGCAGAATCCCCAGATCCTGGAATATTTGGGAGAACAAGAAACCCAATGGAAGGTAGGGCTAGGATATGTACAAGGAGGTTTATATATTCCCACAGAACCATTGAGACAAAAGGTTTTACAGTTGTGTCATACTCAAGGTCTCGCAGGCCATCCTGGATGCAAGAGAACTATAGAACTGGTAAAACTGTATTGTTGGTGGCCCAGTATTTCTCAAGATGTACAGAACTTTGTGAAGACCTGTCATGTATGTGCACAGAGCAAAGCAACACACACCAAACCCGTGGGTCTGTTAAATCCAATTCCAACTCCTCCAGGTCCATGGCATACAGTATCTATGGATTTTATCGTAGAACTGCCCCGCACTAGCTTGGGGAATACTACTGTTTTAGTGGTAGTGGATATGTTCACAAAGACTGCTCATTTTATTCCTCTGTCTAGTTTACCTACTTCAATGAAGCTTGCTCAAGTATTTTTACAACACATTGTTCGGTTGCATGGCATACCCTTTGTTTTGATTACGGATAGGGGTACCCAATTCGTCTCCCGATTTTGGAGACAATTATGTGAACTTTTACAAGTGGATGTACGGTTGTCCTCCAGTCACCACCCTCAAACGGATGGGCAAACCGAAAGAGTCAACCAGAGTCTGGAACAACTAATTAGATGTCAATGTCTACAGTCTATGAAAGAGTGGGATGAAGTCATCTGGTTAGCGGAGTTGACATACAATAACAGTCACCACTTTTCCACCTTATTCACTCCTTTCTATGGGTCTCATGGGTTTCATCCTCGAGTATTGCCTATACCCCTTTCCATTACTTGTAACACTCCCTCGGTATCTGCTTTGGTGCAACATCTACAGACTACTCATAATTCTGTTTCAGACAATTTAGACAGAGCCAAGATACAGTATAAGAAGGGGGCAGATGCACATCGAACACCTGAACCAGTGTATAAGGTGGGGGACAAGGTATGGCTGTCCTCCATATACATTGCTTTGAGAGGTGCATGCAAATTCCTACCTAAATACATTGGCCCTTTCCTTGTCACTAAGGTTATCAACCCAGTTGCCATGAAACTTGACCTCCCTGTATCCATGAAGATACACCCTGTATTTCATGTCTCGCTCCTGAAGCCAGTTACTCCGGGTACTCAATTACCGGTGAGTCCGCCACCTGTTATAGTGAATTCGGATGAGGAATACGAGGTGGAAGGTATTATCGACTCCCGTAGGAGCAGAGGCAGACTGCAGTACCTCATACATTGGAAGGGGTATGGCATAGAGGAACGTAGTTGGGAACCTGCAAGTCAGATACATGCACCCAGATTGGTGCGTTTGTTTCATAGACGCCATCCTGGAAAGCCCAAACCGGTTGGGGGCAGTTTAGGAGGGGCGTACTGTCATGCCTGCCGATCCACGGAAGCCGTGGTTGGCAAAGACATGGTTGGCGGAATAGACGGCAACAGGAAAGCGCATGCGCAAGTCTAGCGCATGCGCGTTCTCGCTATAAAGTGTCCCCTTTCCGTAGCGAAGACGCTTTGCGTTCCTTTCGGGTTCCTGCATTGCTTCCGGGTCACGGTGGTGGCGTTTTCGGGCTCCGTCGGATTTCCTCTCGTCTCGGCGTTGGTCTTCGATTCGGGACTCTCTTCTACTGAGCAGATAAGTTAGAAGAGTCGTTTCATGTTTCTAGAGAGAACACTCATCAGTGTTTTCTAATTTATGTTGTTGGACACGGAGAAGTCTTTTTCCAGACTTAGATTGCGGAAGTATTGTCCGCGCTTTATGTTACCTCGGTGAGGTTATTTTCTTTTGTTTCCACGAATCATTATATTATGAGTCAGAAGTGATTACGGACTTCTTATAGACAAAACAGGTACATACTATATCGTAGAAATATACAGATGTAGTAGACTCTGTGAAAGGAAGATTCTTGATAATATCCTTTATAATTTATAGGAGAATTCTTATATGATGCGGGATTTACTTTTATGGAGGACAGAGAGTCAACATTCAATAAGGCACTGGACATAATAGGTACACTCTATTCTCTATACGTATACTCAGAAGTATTCTGTGAGCTCTCCATTATTGATAACCCAATCCCCTATGTTATAGGTACATACATTGTTCATATTCCACCTTACCTACCTTACTGTGAAGTCAACAGAAGGAAGATTGATTACAGGTAGAAGCACTGCATGTAATCCTCAGGTACCATATGTAGGAGAGTAGGGTCTGCAATCCTATGATCACCCGGACTTTTTGCTTTTGTTTCACTGGTTTACGACTTTCTCGGGCTGTGGGCCTGCCAATCAGACCCACAGCCTAGCTGTTCTCTCACTAAATTGATGCGTGTACCTTAGGTGCATTACCCAATTGGAGCTGGGCCACCCTGTCAGACCCTGTAACTCAGGGCATCGGTGTACCCAGGGCCTACCAGGGGCTGAAGCATGTATTATGCCACCCCTGGATGGCCATCTAAATCTGACACAACTGGCTGCACGACAGCTGGGGCCACGTGGCGTATTCGCCCGTTGCTATAGGTGTAGTATCCCTATACCTAACCTTAAAATGGACACCCGAGTTCCCCTCAGTCACTCCTATGGCAGGCCTTGACAATCCTGAAGGCAGAGTGCATGGAACCGTGTGAATTGGGCTCTGGCACAAGCCGAGCCCGGTTGCAGCTTGCGGAACCAAGACCCAACGGCTGTTCCATGATAACGCGTATCATATCGGTAACTTCGGTATCGCGTTATCAAGACATGTCGAGTAAGGTGTCATACGAATCGGGCTGCTGCCCCCTCACCAATTCTGGCGACGAGGTTAGCATTCCACCCTTCTAGAGGGACACGACATGTACGTAACTGTGAACCCCGGTTAAAGTTAACTGAAGCCTCAGCTCCACAAAATGGATGCTGCCACCACAGACACGAGTCTGACCTCCTGCTGCTGGGAGTCCTTCCAGCGAGGAGAGCTTGGACAAAGGGTTTCCTGTCAAGGGCGGTGTTCGCACCGTCCCAGACAGGGTTTGTGTATTCTGGGTAGGTAGGGCTTTACAAGAAGGTGACTGCGGAGTGGCACCCCGGTGCTCACTACGCATCTGCCGGCTAGAACCAGTTCCAGGGGCGCGCAGCCCCTGACCTGGGGAAAGGCCAGCAGGGGGAGAGGGGTGTAACTACCCCCCTTCCGGGTCCCACCCCAAGGGCAGGACCTAGTCATGTACCCACCCCTCTCTTTAGGATAAAGGCCGGAGCGGGGACCCTTCCAAATTAGGTCATCTTTGAATCAAGAATACTTTCTACGAAAGGACTTCGAGACTCTTCTCAAGATTTCTCCCTTGTGACTAAGGAGTAGTCACCCTGCACCAGCGGGCACCATCTAAGAACTCTGCGGTTTGCTGCAAGTCCTTCCTCAAGGATCCGACGGCCCAGCTCGGCGAGAACCGGCTTCCCTGGCACCTCTGACCTCTACCCACATCGTCAGCTCAGCTGAGATCTGTGGGTGCGACGAGACCTCGAGGGACCGGCAATCATCAACACCTGCACGCTTTCTTAAACAGCACGACCATCGAAGCAATTCTCTGGTGAGTGCTCTGGGGTCCGAGAAGCCCCGACCCTGAGCAGCTCCCGCACCGAAGTGCAGTCTCCCAGCATCTCCACGATCTGCGTGGGGCCCTTCTGCTCGCTGCTCAGCACGTTGTCTGGTCACTAGCCGCTGGCTTGTGCCCTTCTTTGACGACACCCGACAACCAACGCTGCTGGTCTGGTTGCTCCAGACTGGCCTTTGCTTCCTTCGTTGAGAGAAGCACCCCGGACCCTCCTGGTCCACCTAAGACGCCATTTTAGGCCCACCACGTGGCCCTGAAATCTGCCAAGGCTTGTTGCCCCAATCCTGGGCCCAGCGACGCCGACAGCATCAACCTTCGTGGGACAGCTCGCACCTCCATCCTGGTCGCCGACAACGCCTCCTGGTCCGTGAGAATGCAGAGCCTAGCGTCGCCCACTCACCTAGTCGAGGTGATGGCCATCCGGTGCCTTCCTGGTACCCTCTGACTATTGGCTAGTAGTACAAACTTGGTCCCCTCTGCTTTCAGGTATCAATGATCACTGATCCAGGCTTGGATCTCTACGAACTATTCATCACTGGTCGCCGGCCAGCAACTCCTTTTCTTCCGGCTCCTGGCTCGTCAGCGAAGACCCCGAAGCCTGTAAGACTTGTGCAGCTGCAGCCCTCGTGGCTAGGTAACTTCGGCATTTCGGTGCCTGCATAGCCTCCTTACTCTAGGGTCCCGAGTCCCTCGCTTCCGACTTGCCTTATCGGGTCCGCCCGAGACCATTAGAACTTTCCGTGCCCTCGGGCATTTGTTTTAATTGTGCACTTGAAGTATTTTCAAAGAGCTTTTGTTCTGTGCTTAGTACCCTGTCCTCATAAAGAGTCCAGGGCTGTTGTGATTCTTAATAAATATACTGTTTATTTTCATAACACTTGTGTGGTGTCCTTTCACTTGGTGTTCAAGGGGTATGTGATGGTATAACAGCTGGCTTAACACGCCCTATAGAGTTTAGCCCGAAGACTGCTCGTATCCACGCTACTAGGATAGCTGGTCTAAGGTTGACTTACAACCAATCAGGTCGTTTGGATCGATACATAGTGGTCGCTAGAATAGCGAACGCTGCATATCGGGCCAACTTCTCACACCATACATCTTAACTTTCTAGAATATACACTCACAGATAGAATACCTGATATTCCTAATCACTCTTTCTTTACCAACAGGAGGGGTTTGAAGAAACAGTGAGTGCTGACCTGTTCTCTTGCATCTTGGATTTCGGATTCCTGTGTCTTCCCCATCTTTCCTTGTTTTGTTCCCCTGTGTCCCTGACACTGGCATCTACTCTTGTCACCAAGTGTATACATATCATTGGTGTGGAGTGAACCGGTGTGGGGGAGGTCAGGAAAAGCTTCAACTTCATGGTGTTTCCGAGACAACCTCCTACCAGGCACGACAGCGAGGCCAGGGTTCAGCCGTATCCGCGGGGAGCGACGTGGGAGCTCCGGGCTTTGGATGTGGGGCCATTGACTAGCCTGCCGCTGCGGCCACAACAACGCAAGAGTCGAGCCCCCACAGCTCATGGGACACGACGGAGGCCGCTGACTACCCCGGAGGCGGCGAACTTGATTGAATCATGGCTGTCCCCCCCCTTGGCCGGCGCAGTGAATGGGATGCGCCCGGGATTGTACCACGATTGCGGAGCCCGGCAACAGAACGTTGGCTGCATGAGACCCGGTGGCTTTGCTGAACAGTTACGAGGTTTGCCTCTCCTGACGAAGACGCTCTTGAGGGCGGCCCTCTGCGGTCGGGCGCTCCCGACGCGCATCGTGACGTTAGCTGGCTGCCTGGATCACGGCGGGACGGGCCGCACTCCTCATTTCCGCTTCTGACTGCCTGGTGCATCTACACGGAGTTGGAGACGTGCGCCCCCCCGGGGGCCCAACCACTGACGCTCTCGTTCGTGGACCCTTTGACTTGGGCGCTGGAGCAAAAGCCTGCGGAATATCCAGGTGGCGGCCGGCTCCCCCCCTGGTCCAGTAGGAAGCCTACCCTATTCACGGATTGGACCTACCCCTTGTTGACGTAGAGTTGGGCTCCCGTGTATCCGCCGATCACCACCAATGGGCAGCACTTGGAGTGAGTGAAGCAACACCACTACACACATGGAGAAGTGTGGCTCAATGGTTAGAGCGGCAGACCCTGATGCAGAGGTCTGGCTAGGGACCAGGGTTCAATTCCTCGCCTCGGCGGGTCTTGGGCTCAAAATTGCACGGACCTGATAATTCTCGCCTCGGTGCCTATTCCAATCATGGAGTCCCACTCTGCAACTCTGGACAATAGCTTGCTTAATCTCCACAACGGCCCCCACAACGCTAAGGATGCCTGGCCTCCACCTTGGAAGTGCCCAGGAGTGAACGCCTCACAGGGAAAGCCAGGATGAGTTCCACAGCGGTATTCGTACAAGCGCCTTGAGACCCTTGCGGGTGAGTAGTGCGCTATATAAGTATCAATTTACAATTTACAATTTCACATCTCACTGGGACTCTGGCCCCAACTGCACCACCACTAAGAGAGTCAATTCTCCCCCAGAGAGACCGGCGAAGGTGGTGTGAGGCGGAGAGAAGCAGTATAACAGCTGCTGTCCGCATTGGTGTGCACGCTGAGGAAATCTGTCCCACCCGCAAGGACAGCTGCCTTGGGGAGACCGCCGTTGACGGGCTGTGGCTCCCGCTCTGGGCCCCGCGGCAGAGGGCCGCCTGCCGCCTGTGCGCATCAACAGGCATTGACCGCAGACAGGGTGAGAGCGGTTCCCCCCTCTCTGCGCCTCCTCGGATGTGACCGATAGTCCTGGCGCATAAAGGAGCCACCCGCGCGAGCTGACGGAGCGGTTGGCCTACGTCCCTTTGAGGTTGGACTCTTTTGGTCTTGCAGCGTGCTGGACCCCCTTTGGGACCTTGGGGGAACTCCACGGACGTATTGTCATTTAACCACACCACGACGCCCATGTCTTGGGGACCCAAGATGAGAGCTAGTGCAAGCGGCGCAAAGGTGAAGGGGAAGATGGCGAAGTCGGCCGAGCTCGACCAGACTGCCTCCAAACTGCATACGATGCTGGCAGCAATGGAGCGACTGGAAGAGTGCTCCCGTGACCCGCACATCCATGGAACCGAAAATCGATAGTGTGGCCATAGACCCGACACACCTCCGAGCTGACCATAAAATATTATCAGAACGCACGACTACCCTAGAAGCCGCTGCAACCGATATCACGCCTAAGATCACGCAGATGGACAGGCATGTCGAGGATCTTCTCAACAGAGTGGAATTCCTGGAGGATCGTGCGGAGGATGCGGAGGGCAGGGCGAGGAGAATAGTAGGACTGGCGGAACGCTGGGAGGGCAGGGAACCGGCGCTGCAAATGAAGCGGTGGCTCATGGACCTAATACCAGAAGGCACCCTCTCTCAGCACTTTGTAGTGGAACGGGCCCACCGAGTACCTACACGGCCTCCTCCTATGGGCTCCAACCCAAGATCCATGCTTATTCGCCTCTTGAACTATCGGGATCGCAATGCCATACTGCGTGAAATCAGGAAGTTGTCGGACATCAGAGTCGAGAATACTAAGATCATGTTATTCCCTGATTACACTATACAAGTCCAACGCCAGCAACACTCTTTCCTAGCAGTAAAACAACGACTCCGCCGCCTAGCCCTGAAATACTCCCTTCTCTTTCCGGCCCGCCTGCGTGTGGTGGCCCAGGATAAGACTCATTTCTTCAATACCCCTGAGGCAGTTGAGGCCTGACTTGACTCGGGCGTTGATACGGAGCCCCGTGAGATACCATTGACAAAGTGTCGCGATCGAGGACCCCGACGACGACGCCGGAGACCCTCGCTGGCAAAATCAACACACGCAGAGGTGGGCCCCACGCCCAAACTCATGCATAGCGAGCCGAGAGATGCCCTTCGGATGGTGGCGGAAATCAGCGGATTGTTGGAGGCGGACCCCGACCTGGAGGCCAGCCCCCGCGCCATCACAAGTGACGACGAACACATTTATGGACTGTCAGACTAACAAAAATCGTCGGACCTACCGGATGTTACCCCGCAGACTGCTGACTTTGTCCAGTGACATTCATCTGGGCCACTTGGCCCCTCTTGCTTGACACTGGGAACTCTTGTTACCAACTTGACTTTGTTTCTGTGGAAAAGTGCTGAGTTACTGGCGTGACAGCCCGGTCTGCAAGGCGGAGCCAGGACCCGGCTGACGTGCCATTGTGAGTTTGGCTTCAACGATCCAGGTCTTCACCGAGCACGGCCTTCGTCAGTGAGCCGTGTGATGACATTTGGGGGGTGGACGGACCCCCGAAGGTGACTGCCAAACTGAGACCCTTCCTGGGACACTGCTGGGCGGTTAAGCTCTTGGCCCAGGGGACTCGAGCCCTACACACCAGGAACTCTCTCTGGAACTGGGCCGAATGATGAAGACTACCTATGGAGGGGAGGCATCCTCAACCTGAACACATGATGCTCCTGTAAAGACAGAGCCAAGGGCTTAGCGAACCCCCTTGAACTCACAAATTCTTTAGCTCGTTGGAGCGTTTGGACAACATGATGTTCTGCTGTCGACCTTTTGGTATTGTGTTATTGTTTCCCATGTTTACAGGTTTAGTTGACTCTTCCTTCCCCCCTCATAATTTCTTTAGGGATTGCGGGTGTATGCGTAGATATTTAGATGAAGCACAGAGGTATTTGTCATGTGTTGCAGTGGTACTGGCTGCTGGAGGCGGAGAGATAGGGGGAGAGATGTGGGACCAGGTGTGTGATGGCTACGATTAAATTTTGCACCTAGAACGTACGTGGCATGCATACGCCTTCACGCCGTTAACAGATCTATTCGTATCTCAAACGATACCATGTAAACATAGCATTACTGCAAGAGACCCATTTGACCGGCCCAGAGACGCTCACGTTACACCGCAGATGGAGGGGACAGTTGTATGCTACAGGGTTTTCTGCATATGCGCGGGGGGCACTGATTTGGATACACCCTGGGGTCCCCTTTGCACTATCCCACTGTAGAGTAGACACGGAGGGCAGGTATGTGGTACTCCATGGTAAATTAGATGGACAGCTCATTGTCCTTGCCTCCATCTATGCCCCTAATATTGAACAGGGCCGCTTCCTTACACAGTTGTCATCGGTGATAGCTCTCTGGCCTGGCGTTCCACTTTTGCTTGGGGGAGACTACAACTCTGTCTTAGATATCACCTTGGACCAATCATTTCCCCCCTTGGCCAGTGCACCGGTAAATGGGGCAATGAGGGCACTCACAGACTGGGCGACACAGTGGGACTTGCATGACGCCTGGCGTAGCCGCAACCCTAGCGCAAAGGTGTATTCATACTATTCAGGAGCCCACACGCTACACGTTAGGCTAGATAGATATATGCTGATGAGCGACCTACTCTCCCATGTCACAGACACCTGTTACCTAGGCCACACTCACTCTGACCACAATCCTCACACCCTGGACCTTACTTGGGAACGCCCCCACCCACCAGTGCCCACTTGGCGACTCCAACCGGACGTGTTGCTGGATGCCCCATATAGGGAAGCGCTTTCGGTCCACCTCTTGCAGTATTTTGATGAAAACAATGATACTGCTTCCGCACCACAATTGGAATGGGACGCGTTTAAGGTCGTCACAAGGGGCCACTGTCTAGGTATGCAGGCAGGAATGTGGAAACAGATGGAGACGGAACTGACACGGACTGAATCTGAGTTGTTGATCGGGGAGCGAGAGGCGGCTGAGGGAGATGGAGTAGTTTCTGTCCTGTAACTCCAGTTCTGTAGTAGGGGTATCTCTGTTATAGTCACAATCTAGTGAATAGTCCCGCCCATGTGCGTGGACCCCGGAGCAATCAAAAATAATCTCTTAAAGTGTCGAAAAAATGCAGAACTGCACAGACACTTAAGAGAGAATTAAAGACAGATAATGCAGCCTATAAACAGGCTACACTGTCCAGTACTTCGACTAGAAATTCCACCAAAAATCCACAAACAGCAAAGTCTGTCCAGATTTCCCTTGCCTTAGCAGCAAAAACCCTCTGGAATGATAGAGAGGAAGACATGGACAGACAAGCCCCATAGGCTGCCATTATGTGGCTCATAACAGGATACTGTGCCTTTAAGAGAACTTTCCAGAACTTCACAGTATCCCAGAATGCCCTGCAGGTCCCTTCTACTTTCAGTTCTTTTTGAAGGCGTAACACGCCAGACCTGTAGCATTCCTTACAGGAATATCTCTCTCCACCGGGGAGGAGGGCGGGCGCTTATGACTATAACAGAGATACCCCTACTACAGAACTGGAGTTACAGGACAGAAACTACTCCTTCTGTAGTAGGGGATCCCTGTGTATAGTCATAATCTAGTGAATAGAATGGCAAGCCCATCCCCACACCAAAGCGGCGGTGGAGAAAAGAGAAACACCACCACTATTGTGCGAACAGATTTTGCAGCGAAGCCTGCCCAACCTGAACGTCTGCCCTGGCATCAGTGTCCAGGCAGTAATGCTTGGCAAAGGTATGGACCGACTTCCAAGTGGCCGCCTTGCAGATTTCTGCAATTGGAACATTACTGAGCAAAGCCGTTGTGGCAGCTTTGCCCCTGGTGGAATGAGCCTTAGGTTTACCCCCTAAGGTCTTATTAGCTTCTGGTAATACAGTTGTATACAGGACACAATCCACCTCGAGATGGACTGCTTAGAGGTAGCCAACCCCGTCCTGACTGATCCATAATTGATGAACAATTGGTCTGACCTACGAATATCTTTGGTCTTATCCAGATAAAATTTCAACACCCTCCTAACATCCAGGGAATGTAAAGACCTTTCCGCTGGAGATGAAGGATTCTGAAAAAACGTAGGCAAAGTTATAGTCTGGTTGACATGAAACCTTGGGAAGAAATTTAGGGTGAGTACGCATAACAACCGTAGCAGCATGAAATACAGTAGAAGGTTCTTGGCAACACAACGCCTGGATTTCACTCATCCTGTGGGCCGATGTAATGGCCACAAGGAACGCCGCCTTCCAGGATAGGTGCTGCAACGAAGCCTTATGAATAGGTTCAAAAGGCTCCTTCATCAATCTGGACAGCACCACTCTCAATCCCCATGAAGGCGAAGGAAGCCTGACAGGAGGGAATACTTTCTTCAAGCCTTCCAAGGAATCTTTGATCACAGGAATCTGGAAGAAGGAAGTCTGTGAAGGGCATTTCCTGTAGGCAGTCAATGCAGCGAGATGAACCTTAATGGAATGAACATTAAGGCCAGACCGCGCTAAATGTAGAAGGTAAGGAAGGATGACGTCTTCCTTGCATCTCGTCAAATCATAGTTCTTGGACCGACACCAAATACAAAACCTATTCCACTTGTAAGCATAGGAAGTCCGAGTGGAAGGTCGCTATGCCTCCTTCAGTATGTCCATGCAATCTTCAGACAGATTCAAATGGCCATATTGCACTATCTCAGGTGCCATGCCGCCAAACTCAAGGACAAGAGGTTGGGGTGCAACATCTGCCCCCCGAACTTCGTGAGAAGGTCCTGCCTGCTCGGCAGCCGTATGTGCGGAAGGAGAGACCGGTGAAGCAGGTCCGTGAACCACCACTGCCTGGGCCATTCCGGGGCAATCAGGATCATCCGTGCCCTGGACTGGGATAGCTTGATGAGCACCGCTGGAATCAGGGGAATGGGTGGAAAAGCGTACAGAAAGCTGCTCGACCAGTTGATCCAGAGCGCATTCCCCAGCGTCCCTTGCTGGTAATACCTGGAGGCGAAGTCTCGGCATTTGCTGTTTTCGGCAGTGGCGAACAGATCTATGTCTGGAGTTCCCCACCTTTCTAAGTCTTCTCCTAGAACCTCGTCGTTTATGACCCATTCGTGGTTTTCCTGAATCAGTCTGCTCAGTGCGTCTGCCTGAACATTCTGCACACCTGGCAGATGGATAGCCGTTATCGTCAGTCCTCTGGCCAGAAGCCAGTGCCAGATCGCCAGCATCTCCTGCCACAGAGTGCGTGATCTCGAGCCCCCCTGCTTGTTGAGGCAATACATTGTGGTCGTATTGTCCGTCTGTACAAGCAGAGAGTTGGTCTGAAAGGACGGATGAAAGGCCTTCAGTGCCAAGTTAACAACTCTGAGTTCCAGGAAGTTGATATGGTACGTGGACTCCATCGGGGACCACGTCCCTTGAATCTGTAAGTCTCCCGAATGCGCCCCCCCAGATGTGGAGAGACGCATCCGTAACGATAGTCTGAACTGGAATGTCCTTGTGAAAGGGAACCCCTCTGAGGAGATTCTCCGCCGAACACCACCACTTCAGAGACTGAAGAGCGTGCAGCGACAGTCGTATCTTGTTGTCCCAAGAACTTTTCCTCTGGTCCCACTGGTCCTCCAAGCACTCCTGCAGAGATCTCATGTGTGTGAGAAGTTGGCCTGATATATAATGTTCACTATTCTAGTGAGCACTTTGTATCAGTCCAAACAACCCTTATGGTGATTGGTTGTAAGTCAACCTTATAGACCAGCTATCCTAGTAGCGTGGATACGAGCAGTCTTCGGGCTAAACTCTAGAGGGCGTGTTAAGCCAGCTGTTATACCATCACATATACACCAAGTGAAAGGACACCACACAAGTGTTATGAAAATAAACAGTGTATTTATTTAGATCACAACAGCCCAGTACTCTTTATGAGGACAGGGTACTAAGCACACAACAAAACTCTTACGAAAATACTTTAAGTTGCACAATTTACACAAATGCCCGAGGGGCACGGAAAACCATATACTCTGAAAGTGGAATGCGAAATTACTAGCAGGTAAGTACTGTACTAATAGGCTTTGGAATCGCTAGGACTACGTTACTGAACCTTCAGATTACTAGTAGGAGGCCTAGGGGACTCGGGTGCAGAGTGTGCACTCTCACGCGGGATGCGGGACAAAGTCTATGGTAGCTAGATTTCACAAAGTTAGTGTTACCGGGCGAACCCGACTAGATAGGCTGAAAAACGAAAAGGATCTGGACCCTTGGATAGTGAGGCTATGCTGGGGCACCGAAATGCCGAAGTTACCTAGCCCAGGGGCTGCAGCTACATAGGTCTGAAAAGACGTCGGGAATCCTCGTTGCAGTCTATGGAGCCTGAAGAAAGAAGTTGCTGGCAGGCGACCAGTGAAGATTGTTCAATGGATCCAAGCCTGGATCGAAGATGGATGACACCTGAAAGCAGAGGGGACCAAGTTCTTAATCACTAGCCAGTGATTGTGTGGGCACCAGCATGGCACCGGGCGAAGTCACCTCGACCAGGTGAGTGGGCGACGCTGGGCTCTGCAGTCTCACGGACCAGGAGGCGTTGTCGGCGACCAGGATGGAGGTGCGAGCTGTCCCACGATGGTTGATGCTGTCGACGTCGCTGGACCCAGGATTGGGGCAACAAGCCTTGACAAATTCAAGCCCACGCGGTGGACCTAAAATGGCGTCTGGAGTGGACCAGGAGGGTCCGGGGTGCTCCTCTTTTGGAAGGGAGCAAGGGCCAGTCTGGAGCAACCAGACCAGCAGTGTTGTCGTCGTTGATCGTCGTCGGGAAGGCCACAAGCCAGCGGGCTAGTAGCCAGACAACGCGGTGAGCAGCAAAGAGCAGAAGGGCCACACGCAGATCGTGGAGATGCTGGGGGGCTGGACTTCGGTGCTGGAGCTGCTCAGGGTCGGGGCTTCTCGGACCCCAAAGCACTCACCAGAGGATCCCTCGGCGGTCGTGCTGATTCGAAGTCGTGCAGTTCTGATGATGGCCGGTCACTCGAGGTCTCGTCGCACCTACGGTTCTCAGCTTAACTGTAGAGGTAGGTAGAGGTCAGAGGTGCCAGGGAAGCCGGGTCTCGTCTTGCTGGTCGGTCGGATTCCTGAGGAAGGACGTGCAGCAAACCGCAGAGTTCTTAGATGGTGCCTGCGGGTGCAGGGTGACTACTCCTTAGCCACAAGGGAGAAATCTTGAGAAGAAGTCGAGAGTTCCTTTCGTAGAAAGTAGTTTCTTGATTCAAAGATGATCTAATTTGGAAGGGTCCCCGCTCCTGCTTTTATCCTAAAGAAAGGGGTGGGTACGCGACTAGGTCCTGCCCTAGGGGTGGGACCAGGAAGGGGGGTGGATACACCCCTCTCCCATGCCGGACTTTCCCCAGGACAGGGGCTGGTGTGCCTCTGGAACTGGTTCTAGCCAGCAGATGCGTAGTGAGCACCGGGGTGCCACTTGTAGTCACCTTCCTGTAAAGCCCTGCCTACCCAGGATACACAAAACCCTGTCTGGGATGGTGCTAGCACCGCCCCTGACAGGAAACCCTTTGTCCAAGCTCCCCTCGCTGGAAGGACTCACAGCTGCAGGGGGTCAGACTCGTGTCTGTGGTGGCAGCATCCATTTTGTGGAGCTGAGGCTTGAGTTAACTTTAACCGGGGTTCACAGTTACATACATGTCGTGTCCCTCTAGAAGGGTGGAATGCTAACCCCGTCGCCAGAATTGGCGAGAGGTTAGTATTCCAATTCGTATGACACCTTACTTGACATGTTTTGATAAAGCGATACCGAAGATAGCATTTAACCGCGAGGATTATAATGCACTTAAAGAGTATATGGTATGCGTTATCATGGAACAGCTATTAGGACTTCGTTCCGCAAGCTGCAAACGGGCTCAGCTCATGCCAGAGCACCATCTCACACGATTCCAAGCAATCTGCCTTCAGGATTGTCAAGGCCTGCCATAGGAGTGACTGATAGGAATCCGTGTGTCCATTTTAGGGTTAGATATAGCTATACTATATCTAAAGCAAAGGGGGATTACACCACCTTGCCCCAGCTGTCGTGCAGCCAGTTGTGTCAGATTTAGATGGCCATCCAGGGGTGGCATAATACATGCTTCAGCCCCTGGTAGGCCCTGGGTACACCTATGCCCTGAGTTACAGGGTCTGATAAGGTGGCCCAGTACCAATTGTGTAATGCACCTAAGGTACATGGAATCCATTTTAGAGAGAGAGCAGTAGGCCTGGGGTCCTGATTGGCAGGGTCCCAGGCCAACTAAGTCGGAAAACCAGCAAAACACCAGTCAAAAAGTTGGGGGCAACCATAGTCAGGTATCCACCTTCCTACAATATGCAGCCGTGCATGCGGCGTGAGAAAGATACAAGAGGCCATCGACCCCAGTAGAGAAGACACCGTCCTCACTGTTGTAGATGGAGCAGTTATAAGAGCCTGAACCTTCCGAAGGATCGATTGCCGTCGCTCCTCCGAAGGAGACACGCTTGCCGACAGTGTATTGATGGTGGCTCCCAAGTACTGAATGCACTGGACCGGAGTCGGGACAGACTTGGACATGTTGATGTGCAACCCCAGCTTGTTCAAGAGAACGCACGTCTTCTGGAAGTGTGCTTGAGCTTCCGAGAAGGAGGAGGCCTTGATCAACCAATCGTCCAGGTACGGGTAGACAAACACCTTGTTCTGCCTTAGGTGTGCAGCTATCACTGCCATGAACTTCGAGAATGTCCTGGGCGCAGACTTCAGCCCGAATGGCAGTACTGTGTATTGATAATGATTGGTGCCGACTTGAAATCGCAGAAACTTCCTGTGTTTGCATGTAATGGGTGTGAGAAGTTGGCCTGATATATGATGTTCACTAGTTCTAGTGACCACCTTGTATCAGTCCAAACAACCCTTATGGTGATTGGTTGTAAGTCAACCTTATAGACCAGCTATCCTAATGGTAGCATGGACAAAGCAGTCTTAGGCTAAACTCTTTTGGCATGTGAAGCCAGCTGTTTTACCACATATAACCCCTTGAATACCAAGTGAAAGGACACCACACAGGTTGTTATGAAAATGAACAAGTATTTATTAACTAACATACACCTCTGAACTCTTTATGAGATCAGAGGGCTAAGCACATGACAATCTCTGAGGAAAAATACGTTTAAATTGCACAAATTACAATGGTGCCCTAGGGGCACGACAAACCATATACTAAGTAAGTGGAATGTGAAAGTCGATAAAAAGGAATGGAGCTGTCCAGAGGCTGTAGGATCGCTGGGACCACGCTATATTAACTCTAGGTAGGTAATAGGAGGCCCACGGAACGCGTGTGCAGAGTGTGAACTCACACGCGAGATGCGTAACAGTGTCTATGGATAGTACAGTTCAAGAAAAAGGTGAGTACGGACAATCCTGACTAGGTAGAACTAAAACGACTGTGGAACTGGACACTAGAAGAGTCAAGCTACCCTTGAGCACCGAAATGCTTGTGTTACCTCACCCACAGGCTGCGGGTGCATAGGTGCCAAGTCGTGTCGGGTTCCGGCGTTGAAGTCTATGGAGCCTGGAAGAAAAGATGCTGCAGGCGGTCAGGAGGAAGATGTCCGGTGTGATCCAAGGGTGGATCAGTGAAGAGAAGAACCTAAAAGCAGAGGGGACAATGTTCAAAGTCACTAGCCAGTGACTGGAGTGGAACCAGGAGTGGAACCAGATGTCGTTGTCGCGATCAGGTGAGAGTGGACGCTCGTCTCTGCAGCCTCGTGGACTAGGTGGTGTCTTCGACAACCAGGATGGAGGCACGAGTTGTCCCACGCAGGCTCTCGCTGTCGGCGGTGTCGGCTTCGGATTCGGAGTCAACAGGCCTTGGCAAAGGCAACCCACGCGTTGAGTGGAAACGGTGTCTGGAGTGGACCAGGGGGGTCCGGGGTGCTCCTCTTTTGGAAGGGAGCAAGGGCCAGTCTGGCGCAACCAGACCAGCAGTGAAGATTTCGCAGTTCGTCGTCTAGGAGGTCACTAGCCAGCCGGCAAGTGACCAGACAACGCGTCGAGCAGCAAACAGGCAGAAGGGCCCCACGCAGATCTCGTGAATGCTGGAGGGCTGGTCTTCGGTGCAGGAGCTGCACGGGGTCGGGGCTTCTCAGTCCCCAAAGCACTTGGACGAGGTTACCTCAGAAGTCGTGCTGGAGCGAAGTGCTGCTTCTTTCAAGATGGCCGGTCCCACGTGTCTCGTCGCACCCACGGATCTCAGCTGTGCTGCAGATGTAGGTAGAGGTCGGAGAGGTCTGGGAATCCGGGTCTCGTCGAGCTCTGAAGTCTGGATCCTCGAGGGAAGACGACAAATGGAAGCCGCTGGACGCTGATGGTGCCTGCTTGTGCAGGGTGGACACTCCTTGCCCACAAGGGAGATTTCTTCAGTCTTCTGTGGAGCAGAACGTCGAAGTCCAGAGTTTCTTCTTGTAAAGTTGTTCAGGATAATCTTGTAGGAGAGTGGGGTCTGCAATCCTATGGTCACCCCCGATTTTTGCTTTTGCTTCACTGGTTTACGACTTTCCCTGGCTGTGGGCCTGCTAATCAGATCCACAGCCTAGCTGTTCTCTCTCTAAATTGACACACATGTACCTTAGGTGCATTTACCAATTGGTACTGGGCCACCTTATCAGTCCCTGTACAGCATACCTTAGGTATCCAGGGCATAGGTGTACCCAGGGCCTACCAAGGGCTGCAGCATGTATTATGCCACCCCTGGCTGGCCATCCATATCTGACACAACTGGCTGCACGACAGCTGGGGCAAGGTGGTGTAATCACCCTTTGCTTTAGATATAGTATTGCTATATCTAACCCTAAAATGGACACATGTATTCCTATCAGTCACTCCTATGGCAGGCCTTATCAATCCTGAAGGCAGAGTGCTTGGAATTATGTGAGATGGTGCTCTGGCATGAGCTGAGCCCGTTTGCAGCTTGCGGAACGAAGTCCTAATAGCTCTTCCATGATAACGCGTACCATATACTCTTATGTGCATTGTAATCCTCGCGGTTATCTGCTAACTTTGGTATCGCTTTATCAAAACATGTCGAGTAAGGTGTCATACAAATTGGAATACTAACCCCTCGCCAATTCTGGCGACTGGGTTAGCATTCCACCCTTCTAGAGGGACACGACGTATGTAACTGTGAACCCCGATTAAAGTTAACTCGAGCCTCAGCATCACAAAATGGATGCTGCCACCACAGACACAAGTCTGACCTCCTGCTGCTGGGAGTCCTTCCAGCGAGGAGAGCTCGGACAAAGGGTTTCCTGTCAGGGGCGGTGCTAGCACCATCCCAGACAGGGTTTTGTGTATCCCAGGTAGGCAGGGCTGAGAGGAAGGTGACTGCAAGTGGCACCCCGGTGCTCACTGTGCATATGCCGGCTCAGACCAGTTCCAGGGGCACCCGAGCCCCTGAGCTGGGGAGAGAACGGACAAAGGAGAGCGGTGTAACCACCCCCCTCCTGGTCCCACCCATGGGCAGGACCTAGTCGCGTGCCAGCCCCTTTTCTTAGAATAAAGGTAGGATCGGGCCCCCTTCCCAAATTAGATAATCTTGAATCTTAAACGACTTTCCAGGAAAGGAACTCTTGCCATTCTCTGAAGACTCTCCCTTGTGGCTAAGGAGTAGCCACCCTGCACCCGCAGGCACTACCTAAGCATCGCGGTTAGCTGCACGTCCATCCTCCGGATCAAGACTGACCAGCTCGATGAGACCCGGATTCCCTGGCATCTCTGACCTCTACGTGCATCATCAGCCCAGCTGAGATTTGTGGGTGTGACGAGACCTGAGGGACCGGCCATCTTCAAAACCTGCACGACGCTTAACCAGCACGACCGCCGAGGGATCCTCGAGTGAGTGCACTGCGGTTTGAGAAGCCCAAACCCAGAGCAGCTCCAGCACCGAAGTCCAGCCCCCCAGCATCCACGAGATCTGCATGGGGCCCTTCTGCTCTTCTGCTGCTTGCCACGTTGTCCGGTCACTTGCCCGTTGGCCAGTGACCCTCCTGACGACGTACCACGACACTTTCACCGCTGGTCTGGTTGCTCCAGACTGGCCCTTGCTCCCTTCCAAAAGAGAAGCACCCCGTACCCTCCTGGTCCACTCCAGACGCCATCTTGACTCCACCGCGTGGGCTTGCCTTTGCCAAGGCTTGTTGCTCCAAACCTGGTTCCAGCATCGCCGACAGCAGACAACCTTGTGGGACAGCTCGCACCTCCAGCCTGGTCGCCGACAACGCCTCCTTGCCCGTGTGACTGCAGAGTCCAGCGTCGCCCACTCACCTGATCGTGGTGACCTCATCCGGTGCCATCCTGGTGCCCACACAATCACTGGCTAGTGATTAAGAACTGAGTCCCCTCTGCTTTCAGGTCGTCTCCATCACCGATCCAGGCTTGGATCACACCGAACATCTTCACTGGTCACCTGCCAGCAACTTCTTCTTTCAGGCTCCATAGACTACAACGAGGATTCCCGACGTCTTTTGAACCCTATGCAGCCGCAGCCCCTGGGCTAGGTAGCCCGAGCATTTCGGTGCTCCAACGTAGGTTCACTATCCAAGTGTCCAGATCCTTTTTCGTTTTAAGTCTACCTAGTCGGATTCGTCCGGAAACAGTAACTTTAGAAATACTAGCCTCCATAGACTTTGTCCCGCATCCCGCGTGAGAGTGCACACTCTGCACCCGATCTCCCTAGGCCTCCTGCTCCTAACCTTAGGGTTCAGTAGTGTAGTCCCTGCGATCCTGAAGTCTCTGGATCGTCTTACTTACCTGCTAGTATTTCGAAATTCCACTTTTAGTGTATATGGTTTTTCGTGCCCCTCGGGCATTTGTGTAAATTGTGCAACTTTAAGTATTTTCGTAAGAGTTTTGTATTGTGCTTAGCTCCCTGACTCAAAGAGTTCAGGGTAGATTTGTTATTAATAAATATCCTTTATTTTCATAACAACTTGTGTGGTGTCCTTTCACTTGATGTTCAAGGGGTATATGTGATGGTAAAACAGCTGGCTTAACACGCCCTCTAGAGTTTAGCCTGAAGACTGCTTTTGTCCACGCTGCTAGGATAGCTGGTCTATAAGGTTGACTTACAACCAATCATCAATAAGGGTCGTTTGGTATGATACACAGTGATCACTAGAATAGTGAGCACTATATATCAGGCCAACTTCTCACAAATCTAATTTGGAATGGGACCAGCTCCTACCTTTATCCGGCTAAAGGGGGCGATACTACGGCTAGGTCCCTCCTCTGGGTGAGACCAGGAAGGGGGGTGGTTTTACCCCCTATCCTTTGTCCGGTCTTGCGCCAGCGCTGGGGCTGGAGTGCCCCAGGAACTGGTTTAGACCGGAGTATGCACAGGGACACCTTGTGTGCCCCAGGCATGTCTCATTCTTTTCAGCCCTGTTCTACCTAATACACAAAATCCTAACTGGGGTGGTGCTAGCACCTCCCAAGGCAGGAAACCCTTTGTCCAAGCCTCCCTCGCTGGAAGGACTCCCAGCAGCAGGAGGTCAGACTTGTGTCTGTGGTGGCAGCATCCATTTTGTGATGCTGAGGCAACTTTTTTTTTTGTGTAAGACCTTTATTAACAACAGTCAGTTTACACAGCCACGAGCCTACAACCTGGGGGCCGGCTTGCAACGTATTAGCAGATACTTAATAAAATACAGTTATAATAAAAATCAGTCTTATCCAATTGTCGGAACCGCCCCTAGCTTAACCTCTGCAGATCTCGCAGTTAGCATTTCAACATGAGTCTTACATTTTGTAATTTTATAGGTAGGAACAGTAATAGAACTCAACATCAAGACCTGACATCGAAACCATCTATATCGGACTTTACGTTCATATTAACGGATCTGGTTCTCCCCTCAGGACTATTAAATAGCCGTGTTCAGCCTGTACATAATATGTTACCACCTTTTAATGTAACAGTAAATAGTTTACACTTCTATTTCCTCTTCCAGTGAGTTAATATAGTCTGTTAGAAAGCACCAATAATCCTTTGGTCTAGATTTTGTAGGGAGGTTCTCCTTGTATGTCAACAGCTTATCTCTACATACGGACATGTCATGGAGCCATGTGGACTTTTTGGGTACCTTTCGACTATGCCAGCACTGCGCCACCTGCCTTTTAGCTAGTAATAAAGATATAACACAGAACCTACGCTTTAGTGCACAAAATTGTGGGACAATACCAAGGAGACAGATCTGTATTGTGCATTGCACCTCCTCCTCTAGCATGATAGTGAGTGTGGAGGTAACGTCCGCCCAGTACTCTGATATCTTGGCGCAATACCAAGGTAGATGCGTAAAGTTCGCACCTTCCCTGTTGCATCTCTTGCACCTATCCTCATCTTGTAGTCCAAATCTAAGTAGTTTTGTAGGGGTATAGTATGCCTGATGGATGAATTTGTAGTGCATGATTCTCAGGTTTTCGTTTGGCGTAAGAATCTGTGTCAGGGCACAGGTTCGTTGCCAGTCCTCATCTGTTAATGGAGTCTCCAGCTCCGAATCCCTCCGTGCCTTAGCCTTTGTAGTAGGCTGCACCATCTCTGACTGCGCTGCCGCGTATAATCTAGACACCAAATGTGATAAGTCCTGCGTGGTAATTATTAGCTGGAGTGACGCCAAACAATCCGGCTCTACTGGAAATGTTGAATAGTGTTCCTTTAGTGCCCTTGTCAATCTATAATACGTGAAGCGTAACATGGGGGTCTTGTTTTGTATATATGTTAAATGTTCAATGTCCAGGAATGTGCCCTCTTTAAACATGTCTCCCATCTTGTCTATGCCAGCACTCCGCAGTAGACACAAGCCTACCTTCTCACTAGTGACTGACAGTGCGTGATGGTGATGCAAGGGCATTGCTGGCGCATATAACGGGATCTTGGGGGCCAGTTGTCCAAGTTTACGCCAGGCTTTTACTGTGGTATCTATGGTGTGAATGTCTTTCGTATGCAGTGGCGATCTGGCGTGCGTTATTATCGCTGTCAGGGGGACAGGGTCCGCATCTCCCTCCTCTATGGCTGTGTGAGTGAGATACGGTATCTCGTGATACCAATAAGCCGCATATTGCGCTTGGGCACAAAGGTAATATAGGAGAAAGTCCGGTACTCCAAAACCGCCTTGTGCATATGGGAGTGTCAATGTCTGGAGATCTATTCGGGCTTGTTTGCCAGTCCATATCAGTGTCAGTACTAGTGACTTAATGCGGCGAAAAAATATTCATTTTGACTATCGCAATCCTATCAACCAGGGATAGAGGCAAATGGATCCAGCGCTGGACTTTGTCCTCCAGCTTGAATATCACTACCCCATAGTAGCGCGTATGACTTCCTCTGGGTCCCTGTGATACATGACCCCTAGATAGCGAATTGGAGCATGCTGCCATTCCAGCGGGTAGTCGATTTCAAAGGGAGTGGTAGTGTCTGTTAAGGGTATTATGGAAGATTTGGACCAGTTGATTGCTAATCCCGAGTGACCCCCGAATCTAATGTATTCTCTGAGCAAATTATTCAGATGAATGTCGGGATCGCGTACATATAGCAGCATATCGTCTGCGTACAGAGATATGTGCAGTGGTCTGGCCGCAAATTGCAAAGCTGATGATTTGTAATTTTGTCTCACTATGCATGCTAGGGGCTCCAACGCTAATGCGAAAAGTAAGGGAGAAAGGGGGCATCACTGTCTAGTGCCACGTTCCACATTAAAGGGAGTTGAGACATAACCATTTATCCGGACTCTGGCGCATGGTTGGGTGTATAGCAGTGAGACCCATTGGACAAACCGTTTGGGAAAGCCCATCCTGTGTAAAATAGCAATCATATAGCTCCATTCAATGGAGTCGAATGCCTTAGCGGCATCGAGCATGACTGCCACGGCTTTAACTGAGGGCTGGAGGTAGTGGGAAAGAGCAAAGAGGGATCTTGTATTGTGGGAGGTTGATCTTGTGGGGATAAATCCAGTCTGATCTTGAAGGACCAGATGGGTCATTAGAGGGGATAAACGTACTGCCAGGAGTTTCGCGAGTATATTCGAGTCCACGTTAATGAGCGATAAGGGCCTGTAGGAGTCACACTCCTCAGGATCTTTGGACGGCTTTAAGAGGGCAATAACTAGTGCTTCACGGAGAGTAGGCGGAAGTATGGATTTCTCGAAGGAAGTGCCAAACATGTCTACCAAGTAAGGCGCAAGAATGTCTGCGAAGTCTTTGTAGAGCTCATTAGTGTACCCATCGGGGCCCGGTGCCTTGCCATTAGGTAGTGACTTAATCACTGCTGTCACCTCTTCTACTGTAATGGGCATTGCTAAGTGTTCCCTCTGTTCATCCGACAGCCAACCAATCGCTATATCCTGTAAATAGTCAAAAATCTCGTCTGCCGGTGCTGTGGTTGTGATTTGTAGAGTGTGCTGAAGGAATCTACAAAGTTATTTAGGATGTCTGCCGATTGCGTCTGTGTCTGGCCCTCCTTCGATTTGACTCGAAGTATGGCTGAGTGTCCCCTCCCTTCGCATATCTTCCTCGCCAATGTCCCACCCAGTCTACCTCCTTCCGCAAAGTTCCTAGCTATGTGTTTGTGATCTAAATATTTGATTTCAGCCGCCATAAAATCGTATGCTCAGTATGCAAGTCGGGCACCTCTGTTAGCAGCGAAACATCTTGTGTGTTTTCAAAAGCCAGTTCTATATTTCTTATGCGAGTCTCGCAGTGCTGTATCTGGCGTCTGATGTCTTTCAAGACCCCTACAGTGGTGCTAATGCAGACGCCTATTATCGTGGCCTTGAAGGCTTCCCATAATAGGCCTGGATCCTCGACAGTTGGTGAATTTATGTGGAAATATTCCCTGATTGCCTTCGTTAAGGTGTCTGTGTAAATAGAATCGGATAGAGCTTGTGAATTGAACCTCCACTGAAAGGGAGGAGGTGTGTATCGTGGTATACTGATCTGTAATAGGACGGGGTTGTGATCTGACAATGTGCGTGGCAACACCTGTACCTCCTTTACCCACAGTGCGATATCATTCGTGCCTAACCAATAGTCTAGGCGAGACCAGCTGCTATGAGATGCTGTGATGTGGGTGGCCCCTGGCTCGTTAGCATATCTAAGTCTCCAAATATCTGTTAACGACAGATCTTTCATCATGTGTCCCACCATTGTCCTCGCCTGCTTATGCTGCTCTGACGAATTAGAGGAGCGATCCAGCCCGTCCATCAACGTTACGTTCCAATCCCCTCCACATATTATATGTGTGTTCGCATGTGGTTGTAAGTGGCCCCATATCTCCCTGAAAAACTCCGGTGTATCCGTATTAGGACCATAGACATTAAGGAGTGTCACGTGTTGGCCATGTAAAGTGCCTGAAACCAATACGTATCTGCCATTGGGTTCCTGTGTAACGTGCTGCGACTTGAAATTTACCCCTTTCCGAATCAATACGAGTACTCCTCGGGAATAACAGGAATAGGAAGCCCTGTAGGTCGATTCCGCCCATCTTGTTCCCAGATGTGATGTGTGTTGGGTGCCAGGTGGGATTCCTGTATAAATGCAATATCTATCTCCCATCTGGTGAGACTCGCAAAAATCTGCCTGATTTTCTGTGGTTGGGCGAAGCCCCTAATGTTCCAAGTAAGGACGTTCAAGTGTGTTCTACCCGTGTGCCTAGAACCTTGAGTCATCTAATAGCCCGCAGTGATCCATCCATATGTAAACCATAACCAAAAGTGATGTCTGAATCATTGCATCCTGAGTACATATTCTAGCGATAGCAGTCCTCTGCCAGGGAGAACTCAGTATCTCGTCCGATTTCAATGTTCGTGGTCTTTCTAAACATTCAAAACCCTCAAATCCCGCCATCCAGCAACCCCAACATGCCGAAGCCATAGTCCCTTTGAAGACAAATCCCACAAACGGGAAAAAAAAAAACCAGTACCCATACCGTGGAACTTGTGTTGGGTATTACCCTCGTGGAGGACCGCAAGGAGCACGACCCTACACCCGATGTTTCGGGTGTGGGCGATACTTCAAAAGCTGACATAAATGTAGGTTATGCGTCTGTGAATCCGCCATCCCCCCACCCTCTAGTGGCTGCAGTAACACATCATTAAGTTCAGTTCAACAGCAGTCCTTCAGACCGACTCCCGTGTTGCAGTCCATGTAAACAGGCAAGATGGTCCGCTCTGTACAGTATATAGCCCATCCCCCATATAGAGCCCGGCACACCTCTTATACACTGCAATATAGATTCGCGGGATTATATGTGTGGTGATAGAGTTTGTGCGATACTGCAGTATAGTTCTGGATTCTGTCGCAGGTAAATACCTGCGCCGTCCATAACCCTCTGGTAAGTTGCCAGTTGGGCACGCCTGTGTGCTGAGTGAGGAAGAGCCACCTAGGCCACCGTGTATCCGTACTGTTCAGTGAGGGGATCTCCAATGTTTAACATAAGTGTGTGTGCGGTATTAGAGTTTTCGGCCTTACAGCAGGACAATGTGTGTCAGATTGCAGTATGCGGTAGCCCGGTAGGCATCTCCAGTCTATACATCCGCAATGGCATGGAAAGACAATGGGATCTATCCGGGCCTCTTCTCCGGGCACCCCACACCTGGCTGTGTTACGTAGTGTGCCCATCCTCAGCCATACCACTGCTACAGTCTACTGCTAGAAGTGGGCCACAGAATCGTGCATTTACAACCCATAACCAGTGGGAGACTTACCGCCAAGTGTTGTTGGGACCTACCAGCGACTTTAGTCCGAGTCTTGATGCTGTTCTTCCTGGACATTCGATCTACTCTCCCGTTGCACCTTTTTGACGAAGTCTTGGGTTGCTTTGGGTGTGGGCAGCACAATCGCTTTCTCCTTCCACGTCACTCGAAGTCTGGCAGGATACAGCATGGAATAGCTAATGTTTAGGTCCCTTAATTTCGCCTTGACGGTCGTGTATTCTTTTCTTGTCTGTTGAACCGCAACAGTGTGATCCGGATAAAACTCCAGGGAATTGCCTTGAGTGATTTTGCCTTTTTCCCTCGCCAGTCTGAGGATGGTGTCCCTGTCTCGATAATTGAGTATTCTCGCCACTATTGGTCTCCGCGTCGCTCCAGGTGGTGGTCGAGGTGCCAGTGATCTGTGGGCCCGCTCTACAATTAATACCGGCGACAATGCCTCCGCACCAAAGAGATCTTTGCATAGGTTTTCGACGTACAGTTCCATACCTCCAGTGTTGGTCGTCTCCGGCAAACCTGTAATGCGCACATTATTGCGCCTCGAGCGCGGTTCCAAGTCCTCCTACTTCGCTTTAATCACCTCCAGGATTCGTTCAATTCCCGTACATTTGGTGGTGGAAGTACGCGCTTTGTCTTCTACAGCTGATATTCGCGTTTCGGCCTCGTCCAAGCGCTCACCGTGTTTCTCTTGTCTTGCAGCCATTCCATCCATTCTACATGTCAGATTATCCAGTTTGCCGTTAATGTCTTGTAAATTCATCTGGATGGCTAGCAATATTTTCTCCATGTTGCTATTTGGCGTTGGTTCGGCTGCGCCGCTGGTGTCCACCATTTCCTCTGAGGTTTTGCTGGTTTTTTTGTTGTCGAACGAGAGCTTTGGCTGTTGCTTATCTGGTTTCCCATCGCCCCAGCCTGAGGTGCAGTTGCCCTGGAAGCGGGGCCTGACGCCCTCATGACTCTTGCTGCAGTCGCCGTGGTGCCCTTGGGGGGATAATGGCTATTCGCACGTGTGGATAGTAGACGTTTCTAGTCTTTCAGCCTGGGCGCGTCTGTTCACCACTGTGTCACCACGTGTTGTCTGGGGGGGTCCGGTATGTCCTCCGGCGTCTCACCAGCAGTCTCGAGCCTATAGTACACCCTGTAAGGCAGCTGGGGTTGGGAGAGGGTATCCGCTGCAGGTTGGCAGATCCACTCAATATTCTCAGTGGAGTTGGATCCCAATCCTCCACGATCTCCACTCTGCGACAAGGGTTGATCTTCACAAGTGCGTTTTTGCCGTTTCCCTCCTTTCCGCCATTTCTCCCGTGTGTCGGTGTGTTGCTGCGCAGGACTACTTGGTGGTGGGCAGTCGCAGTTATAGTGCCTGTGATGTGGTGTCCCTCAGCGTGGCATGCGGGGCTGGCAGGACGCTACGGACAGTCCGGGTCTGCTTTCAGGAGCGCGAGGGTGCGGGCAGCAACGCTGGCTGCATGGGCGCCGCCATTTTGTCAGGCGTGTGGTCTGGAGCAGTGTCTGAAGCGGGTGGCAGGGCTTGTGTTCAAATGTGCCCTATATTGTTGACCGAGGTCCGGAAGGACGTTTCTTACCCGCACTTAGCCTGCCCAGCCGCCGCACGCCTTCCACCGATCAGGCAGCCGCTGCGTTCTCCAGCCGGTCGGCGAGCCGGCAGTCCGCCATTTTGTCAGGCGAGCCACGTCTCTCCTCGATCGCCGCTAATTATCTCCTCTGCCGCGAGGGAAACGTGGCCCGCTTCATACCTGTGGATGCACCACACCTTCCCACGCACGTGGGGCCGTTTGGTAGGCGATATGGTGGGGTTTGTGGCGGGGACAGATCACATCGTTGGTCATCGCCCGGCGGAGCTGTGAATCACAGCCATTCCGCTGTGCGCCCCCTAGCGCCTCCTCGAGGCTCGAGTTAACTTTAACCAGGGTTCACAGTTACATACATTTCGTGTCCCTCTAGAAGGGTGGAATCCTACCCCCGTCGCCAGATTTGGTGAGGGGGTAGCATTCCAGTTCGTATGACACCTTACTCGATATGTTTTGATAATGCTACACCAAAGTTGGCAATAACCGCAAAGATTATAATGCACTTAAGAGTATATGATATAGCGTTATCATGGACACAGCTAAAGGACGTGGTTCTGAAAGCTGCAGACAGGCTCAGCTCATGCTAGAGCACCATCTCACATAATTCCAAGCACTGCCTTCAGGATTGATAAGGCCTGCCATAGGAGTGACTGATAGGAATACATGTGTCCATTTTAGGGTTAGATATAGGCATACTATATCTAAAGCAAAGGGTGATTATACCACCTAGCCCCAGCTCATTGATCATCCATTTGTGTCAGATTTGGATGGTCAGCCAGGGGTGGCATAATACATGATGCAGCCCCTGGTAGGCCCTGGGTGCACCTATGCCCTGGGTACCTATGGTACACTGTACAGGGACTGATAAGGTGACTCAGTATCCAATTAGATATGCACCTACGGTACATGGTTGTCAATTTAGAGAGAGCACAGCTAGGCTGTTGGTCTGATTAGCAGGTCCACAGCCAGGGAAAGTCGTAAACCAGTAAAGCAAAAAGCAAACATCAGGGGTGACCATAGGATTGCAGACCCTACTCCCCTACAATGGGCACATGGACGTACGCATCCTGTAGGTCTATAGCACAAAGCCAGTCTCCCTGTTGCAACTGAGGATAAATCTGATGCAACGACAGCATGCAAAACTTTTCTCTGCGAATCCACTTGTTTGCCTGTCGCAAGTCCAGAATGGGCCTGAACTCGTTCTTGTCCTTCTTGCGAACCAGGAAGAACCGGGAGTACAGACCTCTTCCTCTTTGATACAGAGGTACGTCTTCTATCGACCTTTTCCTTAACAGGATATCGGCCTCCACCTGGAGCTCGCGCAGTTGATACTGTGAGCTGACCGGAGGGATCGCTGGAGGCGGGCTGATGAACCGAAGACTGTATCCATTGCAAACAATATTCAGCACCCACTTGTCCCGAGTAATTTTTTTCCACTTTGCCAGAAAAAATTGAACGCTTCCCCCCACCTGAGCGGGTAACCGATGAAGGGGAAGTAACCGCTCAGGGTCGAGACCCGGCCGGGCCCTTTTTCGCGGTAGAGGACTGCTGTCCCCCTCTACCTTTTTGCCGTTTCTGGAAGGGTCTCCGGAACTGCTGCTGTTGGTGCTGCTGCTGTCCCGAAGACTGTCCCTGTCCTCTTCCTTGCGCACCGAACCATCTCTGGAACGGCCGGTAGGACTTCTTCTCTTTGGGCTTCTCCAAGCCCACAGCCGTAAGGGTCTCTGCCTCCGCCTTCATGCGGGCCATCTCATCATCTGCGTGTTTTCCGAACAATGTTTCCCCGGAAAAGGGCAGATTGGCCTCCCGCTGCTGGGCCTGCGGCTTGAGTGACGTGAGCCTGGGCAAGGGATGTCGCCGCTGATTGATCCCATGGCAGTAACCATGGGCAGCCAACAGGGAGGCATCCGCCGCTGCGCTGATGACCTGATTTGACACCAGCATCCCTTCCTTGAGGATCTCTTAGAAGTCCTCCCTCTTGTCTCTTGGTAGCAGTTCCACGAACTGTTGCAGGGAGTCCCACAGTGCCCGGTCATAACGTCCCAGCAGAGCTGTATTGCTGGACGCCTTCATGGCTGTGGAAGCAGTCCCACAAGCTTTCCTCCCAGCCGAGTCGATCCATCGACTTTCTTTATCTGGCGGCACGTGGATGACAGGGAGGTAGAGTGTAATTTCCTGGCTGCTGTCACCATCACCGAATCCGGTACCGGATCTACTCTCAGAAAGGCAGGGTCCGAATCCGGGGCCCTGTACTTCTTTAGAAGTCGGGAGAGAGCGGCCTTCAGCACCGCTGGTGTGAGGAACAGCTCCTCTGCAGATTCCACCAATCCAGGTACTAGTGGTAGAAGAGGGAGAGACAAATGCTTCTTGTGAAGCGTTTCGAATATCACAGACGTCGTAGGTGTTGGAGCAGTCACCGTGATACCCAATTTCGCAGCCCCCCTCAGGAGAACCTCCTGGAATGTGGTAATGTCGTCCACCGGAGACACCCTGGTCTCAGGGGAGACCGATAAGGTCGGCGAGTAAGAACGGGTCCTGGAGGAGTCCGTGCGGGACCTAGAACCCTGCCTCCTATGGCGACGCCTCCATCTGGTGGAGGATCTATGACGACTCCTCGATCTTCCTCTCCGTCCGGAGCGTGATCGGGACTTTCTCGGCCTTGGTCTATCCACCGGTTTCACAGCAGCGGGTGACTTAGGCTAGGCCGGAACCTTCGGTTTAGGAGTCCCCTTGGGCGGAGACGGAAACCTAGGCAGTGATGTAGACCTCGGAAGAACCGGAGGCGGCTTGTCTGGAAACCGAGCAATGGAGGCGGTGGCGTAACCTGCCTCTGTGACGGGGTATAAACTTCGGAGTACACAGCGCCCGGTGAACCACCATCTCCACCAGCCTGGGAGGATGGGGAACCTCCCCTGGCGACCATCGGTCCCGTGACGTCGAGCGTCTTCTCCTCGGCGTCGAACGTCTTCTCCTCTGCGTCGAACGCCTTCGCCTCGACGGCGACCTCGTCCGCCTCGACGGCGACCGTCTGTGCCTCAACGGCGATCTTCTGCGCCTCAACGGCGATCTTCTGCGCCTCGACAGCGATCTGCGCCTCGACGGCGAACCTCTGCGCCTCGACGGCGACCTGTGCCTTGACGGCGATCCAGTCCTCGAGGACGAGGATCTCCTCGACGACGATCGTCTCCTCTTCGCAGACGGCGAAGCCGCCTCGACAGCGAGCGCGACGCCGGGCCTTTCGACGCGATCACTTGACGTCGAAACAGTCACCGGAGACTTCGATGGTGGTCTGGTAAGGTCCTTCGACGCCGAGCGTCGACGTCGTTTCACCCCCGACGACGGGGAACAGACCGTAGTCATCCCTCTTGACGCTGTAGTCGGTGCAATCAACCCAGACGCGAATGGGGACGCTTGCTGGTCTTCCTGCCCCTGGGGAGTCCCCCAGAGGCCTCAGCATGGGCAGATGAAGCCCCTCCAGACCCACCTTGTGCCTTCCTCCTCCTTTCTTCAAGGCCCTGAAGCCTGATCTTCTTCCTGTCCTTCAGGGTCCTGCCAGTGAAGCCTTGACAGATCACACACTCCTCTGGGACATGGGAAGACGGAATTGCAAACAAAACAGGTGATGGACCGAATGTGGATCAATGTCACACATTCGCCCCAGTCAAAAGATCTGGGCCCAAATCCATCGTTTTTTTGCACTCCACACCACCCTGGGTTAGACAATGGCGATATGCAAATCAGCTCTGACCCTGTGCCCCATGGGAACAGTCCAGTCCGAACTACAAAAGCCATGTCCTTCACAGACGTGGGTCCCAGGCACTCCACACCACTGGAGTCAAGCTAGCCGGGCTGATGAGAGGTGTTACCTCGAAACCGGTCCGGTCCTCGGATGCTTGATTCCGTTCTGGGAAGGACATGGCTTTTGTAGTTCGGACTGGACTGTTCCCATGGGGCACAGGGTCAGAGCTGATTTGCATATCGCCATTGTCTAACCCAGGGTGGTGTGGAGTGCAAAAAAACGATGGATTTGGGCCCAGATCTTTGGACTGGGGTGAGTGTGTGACATTGATCCACATTCGGTCCATCACCTGTTGTTTTTGCATATTCCGCCCTAAGTGCGCTGGGGATGCCCAGACGTGGGTCCCAGGCACTCCACACCACTGGAGTCAAGCTAGCCGGGCTGATGAGGTGTTACCTCGAAACCGGTCCGGTCCTCGGATGCTTGATTCCGTTCTGGGAAGGACATGGCTTTTGTAGTTCGGACTGGACTGTTCCCATGGGGCACAGGGTCAGAGCTGATTTGCATATCGCCATTGTCTAACCCAGGGTGGTGTGGAGTGCAAAAAAACGATGGATTTGGGCCCAGATCTTTGGACTGGGGTGAGTGTGTGACATTGATCCACATTCGGTCCATCAGGATTAGTTACTTACCTGTAATCCTAGTTCTCTTACAGGGGTATCCTCATCAAAGTCATAAGCATTAGAATATTCCCGCCTATGTGCGGGACCCCGGAAACACTATATTATATGTGCCCACCATATAAATACACATATATATATATATATAAATAATATATATATAAAAAACAAGCAATAGCAGCCAAATCACATTAGAGCTGAAATATGCTGTGAAGAATTTCCACCATACATGAATAATAAGCATTAGAAACAGGAGAACACTGTTTTAAATAAATGTGCTTTATGCACAGGGCCATGTGGAAAGAAGCACCAGCAATGATCTGCTCGCTGGCTACTCCATATCCTCCCCATAGGTCACTGCGCTCCAGCACAGCCTTTCTGGCCACTGAGAACAAAATCAAACGTGCCAGATGGGGAGGACGTTCCTTTTCCTGCGCGGTGAGCCTAATCTCCTAAAATTCCGGAAAGAATTAAAAACCCTTCTTTTCATGTAAATCCCACCACCTTCACTTGCCCCCCAGTTACACTCAGCGCTACGAGGCCTCCGGGTTGTCTGCGCTTAATAAAATCCAATTATTAATAATAATAATAATAATAAGAAGAAAACAACACCAAAGTTTGTTTAGGAATTGTTTTAATGCTCAGAAAACAGTAGAAATTCTCAGAACTCACTGGAAGCATAGGAAGCTCCCAGGCTGCATTGCAAACACACAGTCTAACCAGACTGAAAAGCCAACCTGTAGCTAAATAACAAAAAACTGACACTGTGCCTTTAAGGCACTCATGACCCCCTGAATCCCATCATGCCTCAGGAGTGGCAGTTAGGTCAGTTCTTTTCGGAGACTGAAAAACCAAACCCAATAAACATAGGTTAACAATATCTCCTTATTAAAGAGTATCCTTTGCCCGGGGAGGCGGGAGGGTTGCTTATGACTTTGATGAGGATACCCCTGGAAGAGAACTAGGATTACAGGTAAGTAACTAATCCTTCTCTTCCAGGGGATCCTCATCAATAGTCATAAGCATTAGAATAGAATAGCGAGCCTCTCCTCATCCCTGCGGGCAAAGGAAAGATAAGACAGAAATCTCATCAATAGGCGTGAGTAGACAAAAATAGACTACCCAAACAGATTCCTCAAGGAGGCTTGCCCTACTTGAGTGTCAGTTCTGGAATCAGAGTCGAGACAGTAGTGCCTCGTAAAGGTATGCACTGATTTCCAGGTAGCGGCCTTGCATATTTCCGACATGGGAACGTCATGCAAGAAAGCCACTGTAGCCGCCTTCCCTCTAGTGGAATGCGCTTTTGGAGACATCAACAAAGGTTTTCCTGCTAGTTGATAGGCCAACTTAATGCAAGAGACAATCCACCTGGAAATGGACCTCTTTGCCGCTGAAAAGCCAGTTCTCATTGCACCATAGTTCACAAACAGTTGGTCCGTTTTCCTAATCCCTTTAGTCTTTTCCAAATAAAACTTCAGCACTCTTAAGATCTAAGGAGTGAAGTGACCGCTCGGCCGGGGTCGTCGGATTTGGAAAAAAAGAAGGGAGGGAAATAGACTGATTTATATGAAAATCAGAGATGACCTTAGGCAAGAAAGAAGGGTGAGCCCTCAGAACTACCCTGTTATGGTGGAACACCGTATAAGGTTCCTTTGCACAGAGAGCCTGTATCTCACTGACTCTGCGTGCAGAGGTAATTGCCACCAAAAAAGCTGCCTTCCAAGAGAGATGTTGTAAGGAAGCCTTGTGGATGGGCTCGAAAGGTGGAGACATCAACCTAGATAGAACCAGGTTTAATTCCCACGGAGGAGAAGGATTTCTCACAGGGGGATACACTTTCTTCAAACCCTGAAGGAAATCCTTGACCACGGGTACCTGAAAGAAAGACACCTGATCAGGGGACTTCCTATAGGCCACAATAGCTGACAAATGTACTCTAATGGAAGCGTACTTCAAACCAGCAGTAGCGAGGGAAAGGAGGTATGGTAAGATGACGTCCTCCTGCCCCTTGACAGGATCCAAATGATGATCCCTACACCACAAGTAAAATCTTTTCCACTTGAAGGCATAGGATGCTCTCGTGGACGGCCTCTTAGCCTCCCTCAAAATGCTCATGCAGTCTGGAGGCAGGTTCAAATGTCCGTATTGCAGGACCTCAGGAGCCATGCTGTTAGGTTCAATGATGGGAGGTTGGGATGCATTATCCTCCCGTTCATTTTGCTCAACAGGTCTGGTCTGCAAGGGAGTCGTTTGTGTGGACACACAGACAGATGTAGAAGGTCCGGATACCACCACTGCCGGGGCCAGTCTGGAGCAATCAGGATCATCTCCATGTTCGTCCTGAGGAGCTTGGAAACCACCCTCGGGATCGGAGCTAGGGGAGGAAACGCGTACGCGAACATCCCTGCCCAATCCAACAGAAGAGCGTTCCCCTGCGTCCCCGGCCTCTGGAACCTGGACGCGAAGGCGTGGCACTTGGCGTTTTCGTCGTCTGCAAACAAGTCTATGGACGGACGCCCCCAGCAACGAAAAAGCTCTTCCACTACTTCGTCGTTTAGCACCCAGTCTGGCTGATCTTCGAAGTGCCTGCTGAGTGCGTCTGCTTTGACGTTCAACTCGCCCGGAAGATGCACCGCCACCACTGTGAGACCTCGAGCGAGGAGCCAATGCCATATCGACTGAGCCTCTCGAGACAGTCGGCGAGATTTTGTGCCTCCTTGTTTGTTCAGATAGAACATGGTTGTCGTATTGTCCGCCTGAACCAGGACTGAGTTGGAAGTGATCGCTGGCAGGAAAGCTTTGAGAGCCAGGAATACCGCTCTGAGCTCCAGCATGTTGATGTGGTATGTCTGCTCCTGCGCAGACCACCGGCCTTGAATCTGAAGCGGACCCATGTGTGCTCCCCAGCCGTGCAGGGAGGCATCTGTCACTATAGATAGGGACGGAATGGGTTGATGAAATGGCACTCCCACCATCACATTGTGTCTCCGAGTCCACCATCTGACGGACTCTTTTGTCGCCTGGGAAAGATGGATATGGTCCTCCCAACGACCTGTTGCCTGGTCCCATTGATCCTCCAGGGCCAGTTGCAGAGGACGCATTCTCAGCCTGGCGTGTGGGATGAGAAAAATGCAGGACGCCATGGAACCCAGCAGAGACGCCACCTGTCGTGCTGTCGGAGGTCGAGACTCTAGCAGAATCCCGCACTTCAGGTTCATGGAAGAAAGTCTCTCCTCCGAAGGAAACGCTCTTCCCACGCTTGTGTCCAGAACGGAGCCTAGGTAGTGGATGGATTGTGTAGGCCGCAGGACTGACTTCTCCAGGTTCACATGGAGGCCGAGCCTGTGAAGCTGTTGCAGGCACAGATGCAGATCTTGTGTTACCCGTACCGGGGATGGACCCTTCAGGAGCCAGTCGTCTAGATATGGGTAAACGAAGAGACCCTTCTTGTGCAGAAAAGCCGCCACCACCGCCATGCATTTGGTGAAGACTCGTGGCGCGGACTTGAGACCGAAGGGTAACACCTTGTACTGGTAGTGTTTGTGTCCCTCGACAAACCTCAGGTACTTTCGATGTTGCTGCGCAATCGGGATGTGAAAGTACGCATCTTGTAGATCCACCGAACACATCCAATCTCCGGCTTGTAGATGAGGACATATTTGGTGAAGCGCCAACATGCGGAACTTTTCCTTGACGATAACCTTGTTTAGGAGTCGTAGGTCGAGTATGGGTCTGAACTTGTCCTCCTGATCTTTTTTGGGGACAAGGAAATATCTGGAGTAAACTCCTTTGCCTCTTAGAGCGCGAGGAACTTCTTCTATCGCTCTTTTCTGCAGCAGGATCGTTACCTCTCGCCGGAGCAAGCTCAGTTGGTGAGGGCAAGAGCTCTTCGAAGGGATGCTCTTTGGAAGAGCACGGAAACGTATCCTGTATCCATTTCGCAGTATATTCAGCACCCACTGATCTCTTGTGATGCTGACCCACTCTTCCAGGTGTTGTGAAGCACTTCCTCCCACTGGAGTGGGCAACGGTGTCAGAGGAAGCCACTGTTCAGGCCTTTCCTCCTCTCAGGGCGTTGGAGGACTGCTGGTGGCCCCCTCTGCCCCTGCTGGGCTTACCACGAAACTGGGGTTTTCCCTGAGCTTTGTTCTGGGACCACTGAGGGGTTTGAACCCTCTGTTGGGCCCCTCTCCCCTTGTTGGACTTAAAGTGGCGCTTGAACTCCATCTTCTTCTCCAAGCCCACCGCTTTCACCGTGTCTAGCTCAGTCTTCATTCGGGTCATCTCCTCGTCCGCGTGTTCCCCGAAGAGGGCGGAACCCGAAAAGGGGAGATTCAGAATCCGATGCTGGGCATCCGGCTTTAGCCCTGTAAGGCGCAACCAGGCCGATCTTCTGGCACAAACTCCATGGGAATAGGAATGAGCCGAAAGCACCGCCCCATCCGCGGCCGTGCTGATCATCTGGTTAGCCACCAGACACCCTTCCGTAACAGTTTCCTCAAAGTCCTGCTGGTCCTCTTTCGGCAGCTTGGCTTTGAATCTCACCATCGAGTCCCATAAGGCTCTGTCATACCGACCCAGGAGCGCAGCAGCACTGGCGACCTCAAGAGTGGAAGCAGCAGAGTTGCAAACCTTCTGACCCCAGGAGTCTTGGGTCTTGCTGTCCTTATCTGGCGGGACTGAAGATGAACCAGCAACCGCGTGTGTCTTCCTTGCCGCTGCCACGATGACAGAGTCCGCCGGAGGGTCAGACTTCACAAACACCGGGTCAGAAGCCGCCGGTTTGTACTTCTTCGTAATGTGTGCTGGCTCTGCTCTGATTGTTGCTGGGGTTAGGAAAACTTCCTTGACAGGGTCCATAATCCCCGGAACCAAGGGCAGCAGAGGTCTGGAGATGGCCTTTTAGTGCAAGGTTTTGAAAATGACCGTCGTCGTCACTTGAGGGACAGACATTTCGATGTTCAGTTTAAGCGCACCTCTCTGCAGAACGTCCAGGTACGTGCCAATATCATCCACAGGGGAGGACCTGGACGTTGGACTGTCCGTCAAAGTCGGAGAGTAGTCCCTCTTTGACGATCTGGTAGATGAAGTGGAAGAGGTAGACGGGGTACGTCTACGTCGATGGTGAGAACTGCGTCCCCGCTCCCTCGACTTCCTGGAACGCTCCTCCCGTCTAGGAGAGCGAGACCTGACCCGATCTCTTGTACGATGGTCTCTTCTAGGGGATCGGGACGCCCTGGGGGATCTGGTCGGCGACCGCACAGGAGATCTGCCCCGGGGAGGGACAGAGGTCTTCCGACCATCCAGTCTAGGATCCTTTGCAGGCGATTTAGATCTTCCCCGACCATCCCGTCTAACCTCCCTTGTAGGCGAACGGGACCTCCTCGGCGTTTTGGTGGGTAGCGTCACAGGCGTTGAGCGCCTGGGAGGGCTACGCTTGTCCATCTCCTCCACCAGGTTCTGGAGAGCTGACCTGTGGCGTGGGCTGGCATATTCCTGCATACGCCTGGTAGGCCCATCGTCTCTCCAATTGTCCAAGGACCTGTACCATCTGGGTGACAGCCTGATGCGCCCCGCAGAAGGATCTGGACGACGTTCAGGAGTCCTGTGCACAGGGCTTCTGGATCTTGAATGCGCAGTAGAGGAGCCCGAGGACCGATAAGATGAATGGTGAGAAGCAGATTCTGTCACCATGATCGTATCCGAGTGCCTTGACGTCGAGCGCTCACTTCTCGCAGCCGACCGCTTCCGAAGAGTTGGGGGATCAAACAATCTCGACCTCGAATGTCCTTGAGAATGTTCGTAGTCTCTCGACGTCGAGCGGCGATGAGCAACCGCCGACGGAGCCTTCTGCCTCGACGTCGAACGGTGGTGTTCGGTCGTCGACGGGGACCTCAGCCTCGACGTCGAACGACGATGTCCTGTCGCCGACGGAGGCTTCTCTCTTGACGTCGAACGGTCTCGCCCTGTCGTCGACGGAGCTTTTTGCCTCGACGTCGAACGGCGATGGTCAGTCGCCGACGTAGAGCCATTCCTCGATGTCGGATGCCTGTGCGACGACGGCGGAGGGGTATTGGGCACCCTCGACGCCGAGCGCCGCTGCTGCACCGACGGAGACCGCGTCCTCGATGCCGATCGACGAGCCACTGTCGACGGCGGAGGAGTCACCCTTCTCGACGCCGATCGTCGCCTGGTTGACGACGGCAAGGTGACGTCCCTCGACGCCAGTTGTCGCCTGGTTGACGACGGCGGAGGGGTAATGGATCTCGACGCCGACCGTCGCCCGGTTGACGGCGGCGGAGTAGCCTTCCTCGACGCCGATCGCCGCCCGGTTGACGACGGCGGAGGGGATTTCGAGGATGGCGCCGGTGCCTTCGATGTCGTCGACGTACCTGGCCTTCCTTTCGACGGCGAGCCCGCCGTCGACGGCAGCTTCCCCGAGGAAAGTCCCTCTTGTGGATCTTTTCTCAGCGCCGAGCCCGACGCTGAGGTAGAAGGGTGTGAAGACTTCTTCTTTGAAGATGAATGGGTCTTCTTGGAGCCCTTTTTCACTGGAGATCTCCCTCTGGAAGCTCTGTGAGCCAGGCCATAAATCCGAAATCTCTCCCTGTCCTTGAGAGTGCTTCCTGACAGGTTCTCACAATGTGGACAGGTGTCTGGATCATGGTCTTCAGGCAGGCAAACGATACAGACCTCGTGGCTGTCTGTCTTGGCCTTCTTGCTGTTACAAGAAGGACCTTTATCGAATAGAGAAGGCATTTTCGAAGTAAAATGCCCTCCAAACTGCTCAAAACAAGCAGTATCTTACTTGACCAGATGTAAGACGTCGAAGTAAGAGTAAAAGTTGTCAAAAAGAAGCAATTTTTCTGCAAAAAAACAGAAAATTAGTGGAGCTGTGAAACCAGGGTCCTTCACTGAAGGAGCCGGAAAGAACAACTGACCTAACTGCCACTCCTGAGGCATGATGGGATTCAGGGGGTCATGAGTGCCTTAAAGGCACTGTGTCAGTTTTTTGTTATTTAGCTACAGGTTAGCTTTTCAGTCTGGTTAGACTGTGTGTTTGCAATGCAGCCTGGGAGCTTCCTATGCTTCCAGTGAGTTCTGAGAATTTCTACTGTTTTCTGAGCATTAAAACAATTCCTAAACAAACTTTGGTGTTGTTTTCTCCTGTTTCTAATGCTTATTATTCATGTATGGTGGAAATTCTTCACAGCATATTTCAGCTCTAATGTGATTTGGCTGCTATTGCTTGTTTTTTATATATATATTATTTATATATATATATGTGTATTTATATGTGGGGCACATATAATATAGTGTTTCCGGGGTCCCGCACATAGGCGGGAATATTCTAATGCTTATGACTATTGATGAGGATCCCCTGGAAGAGAACCTGTTGTTTTTGCATGGGAAGACGGAAGGCAGAGAATACACACCTCATGGGGATCCGATTTGGCCTTCTTCCTGGAACACTCCGGGCATTTATTGAATAATGCAGGCATATTTGATATAGAACAGAGTCAAACACCAAGGAGAAAGGCACCAAAGTACTTAGAAAGCACTTAACTTTGAAAAAGTAGTGAAACATCACCAAAAACCCTTGAAAAGGGAGAGTTCAATGCTCCAGGGTCCTGCTAGCAGGAGCCGGAAAAAAGAACTGAAAGTAGAAGGGACATGCAGGGCATTCTGGGATACTGTGAAGTTCTGGAAAGTTCTCTTATAGTACGCTGTTGACGGCCAGAGAGCACCACTCACAACTACTAGACAGGCTGAAGAACTTGAACTACGCTGCCCATTCGGCGCGCACGCACCATCTTGGAGACAAGCCCGGTAAACTATTATCACTGTTGATCAGGTGGGATACCCAGACTGCGCCGGTAATGTCTATAAGCACCGCTCAAGACACCACTGTCTATACACAGAGGGCTATTCATGAGGCCTTCCAGACGTACTATGAGGGCCTTTATTGCTCTCGTTTGCAAGTCTCTACTGTCGACATCTCGGCGTATTTATCGACCTTGCCCCTGTCAGTGATCAGTGAGGCGCAGCGTGGTGACTTGGGGACACAGCTCACACCGGAGGAACTCCACACAGTCATCTTTTCCCTCTCTAATGGCAAAACCCCGGACCCTGACGGACTATCCGCAGAGTTTTACAAAGCCTACTCTATTTGCCTTATTCCCGAACAGCTGCGTATGTTTAAGGCGGCAATTGCAGACTCTGCCCTCCCACCCACTGTCAAAGTCCAGCTCACCTGAGTTTCTGTTCAGTTCTGATGGAGGTTGAAAACAGTCCGACCCCACCCTGAAACTGCTTGTTCCAGCACACTCGTTTTAAAACAGTGCACTATGAACCAGAAGCTCAAGGGAAGGGGGGAAGTGGATAAAATAAAAAAAGAGAGTTTTTCCACTGTAGAAGAGCTGCTAAAATCTGCGGCCCTCTCTGACTTCTGTAGAAACTGGTGCCTAATGAAACAAACAAATAACAGATAAGTTCAACCTATCCTTAAATGTGTTCCTGACTAAACCTTAATCTTATTAGAAATTCTCTTCTAAAAGTACCTCTTGGATCCTGGTCTCAAGCTTCCAGGTTTGGAATGTGTTACTGTTCTGGGATGTGCTTTCTATTACTGTAAAACTTCTGTAAAATCAAACGAATATCATTATCAGAATTACCTACGTCTAACAATTACCTTAATATAACTAAATCCTAAATTCTTAATAGCAAACTCACTTTTCAAACATTTCCAGACTTTTTTATAAAACAAATACTGTACTTTTACATCAAAATACAGCAGGTAATTTGTGCAAGTCCTTTATTTACCGTTTGCCTTGCTGTCAATTGTTTCCTCTGTTCGATTTTTAAAAAGTTCCATGTAAAACAATGTTTATTTCACAAAGTTCCACAAAGTATTCTTGTGGGAGATATCTTGTTCCAAATTGTCTTTACATGAATCCAGAAATCGCCGATAAAGTTCTTTCAGGAAATAAAAGGTTTTGTACTTACTTGTTGCTGAAAAGGGATACTGATCAGTCTAACCTTGACCTCTTTCTCTTTTTCTCTTTTGCAGGTCGATTGCAGTGGACAGAAGAGGGGCTGAGGCAAGAAGTAGCCAGAAACCAGAAGAAGGAAGAGCAAGAAGCTGCGCCCGTTTAAGTCAATGAAGGTCTGGAACGAGCAGGAGTGCCAGCGCCAAAGGATCTGTTCTCAGGTAAGTGGGAGGTAGACGAGCACAAGCACTGGGGTGAGGCTCAGGGGCTGCCTTTTATAGACAGGGCTGGGTGTGGTTCGAAGAGCTGGGTGTGGTTCGAAGAACTGGGTGTGGTTCTCACAAGCAGGTGTGCAGAACTTCAGTTATTCTGCTAATGAGTTGAAGTAACACATGGTCTGAGGAGGAGTGCTCTAAATAAGCCTTGGTAAAAACAAGGTCCAATGTGCAAACAAAACAGCAATGTCCAAACTTGTGAATACATTGAGCAACATACACAGAAGTCTTAGGGAGGGGCAGAGCTAGCAAGAAAGGCTTTCAGTAGTATGTTTAAAGAGAGCTATTACAGAGACCACTAGTGCAATGAGAGGGGACATGCTATTTGCTGTGCACAAACCCTAACACCCACACTGAACGAGGCAAGCTTAATATCTCTCCTGAAGCCGGGTAGGGACGAGCTCAGCATGGGCTCGTACACGCCACTAGTCCTCCTCAACACAGATTATAAGATGTATTGTATCCCCCTGAGCACACTTGTAGTAATCTAAATGTAAATCTAGACAGTATTATAGTTACACAAATTGTAAATACTTGGCAAGCCACAAGGTATCAAATTAATTCAAGTCCATTCATCAGTAGTTGCAGTCTCTTTGTATCTCCAAAATTTATTCCAATCCAATGTTCAATATTTCTGTACATTCAGTATAACAGTCCAGTGTAAAGATGGTACATCAGCCAACACGTGTTTCGTCGTGTATTTATACAACACTTAGACTTCCTCAGGGCTGTAACCAAAAAAATATAAACAATATCCATATTATAACATAAAACCTCTATATGTTTGATAAATGAAGGAAAAATATAGTAACCTCCACTAAGAATTATCACCATTAGCTAGTGTCCATGTAGGCACTAATCGTGAGAAAGATAGAGACGTTCATGTTCCGTGGATACCTTATAACCCAGACACTGTCAACAACTAATCGATATAGAATAGTTACCTCAGACATATACTTGTATTCAGTAGCATAAAGGTTCCTTGTCTTTTATCAGGTTAAAGCTCTATTTTACAAAATAAACATAAACCAAATCACCAAACGTGTCCTATGTATAACTTCTTCGTAATAATTCAATCACCTGCGAGCTACTTCATCAGAAATCTAACAACCATAATATGAATATCATCAGCAACATACGATAATTATGATAAATTATCGCAATATCATATGTAAATCTATTGCAAGCTATATCTCCAAATCCCCTAGTAACTGCTGGAACAAATCGAGACGCATGATACTGGTTGATAGTCACACACTATCAAGTAACACTCACTAATATACTTAAAACTCGTTTCATAAATCTTCTCTAAGAGTCCTATTCCTCTATTGGCAGTATCTATAAAGAAAAGACAGCTTATAGACCTTATTCTTGTTAATTCTAAATTCGTAATTTGGGTAACAGCTGTGAATAAACAGACTCTTATAGATCACGCAAATAGCGTTCAAGCGCTGCGGTAGACAGTAGATCTCTGCTGTTACTAAAGCAAATGGGCGTGAACATTTATTATCTGAAGCATTACATCCACTCAAAGTCACAAAGCTGCCTGTCCAACTATCAAACCTAGAACTTACCGAGTATATGTAACACTCTGGTATCGTCCTCATTCAATATCAATCCTTAGTGAAATGTATTATTCGCAAATACAACATAGTCGAAATGGGGGGATATATCTTCCAAAAGTATCTGCAACAGTTAAAATTCAATAATCACTATAGTGGTATGTGTAGGAAGGTACCTCCTGACTGGTTGCCCCCAACTTTTTGCCCTGTGTTTTAGCTGGTTTCTGACATAGTCGACCTGGGACCCTGCCAATCAGGACCCCAGGCCTACTGCTCTCTCTGTAAAATGGATTCCATGTACCTTAGGTACATTTCCAATTGGTACTGGGCCACCTTATCAGACCCTGTAACTCAGGGCATAGGTGTACCCAGGGCCTACCAGGGGCTGAAGCATGTATTATGCCACCCCTGGCTGGCCTCCTAAATTTGACACAACTGGCTGCATGACAGCTGGGGCAAGGTGGTGTAATCACCCTTTGCTTTAGATATAGTATGCCTATATCTAACCCTAAAATGGACACACAGATTCCTATCAGTCACTTCTATAGCAGGCCTTGACAATCCTGAAGGCAGAGTGCTTGGAATCGTGTGAAATGGTGCTCTGGCATGAGCTGAGCCCGTTTGCAGCTTGCGGAACCAAGTCCTAATAGCTGTTCCATGATAACGCATACCATATACTCTTAAGTGCATTATAATCCTCGCGGTTAAATGCTATCTTCGGTATTGCTTTATCAAAACATGTCGAGTAAGGTGTCATACGAATTGGAATACTAGCCCCTCGCCAATTCTGGCGACGGGGTTAGCATTCCACCCTTCTAGAGGGACACGACATGTATGTAACTGTGAACCCCGGTTAAAGTTAAACGAAGCCTCAGCTCCACAAAATGGATGCTGCCACCACAGACACGAATCTGACCTCCTGCTGCTGGGAGTCCTTCCAGCGAGGAGAGCTTGGACAAAGGGTTTCCTGTCCGGGGCGGTGCTAGCACCATCCCAGACAGGGTTTTGTGTATCCTGGGTAGGCAGGGCTTTACAGGAAGGTGACTGCTGAGTGGCACCCCGGTGCTCACTACGCATAGGCCGGTCAGAACCAGTTCCAGGGGCGCCCCAGCCCCTGGCCTGGGGGAAGTCCGGCGTGGGAGAGGGGTGTAACCACCCCCCTCCTAGTCCCACCCATAGGCAGGACCTAGTCACCGGGTCAGCCCCTTTTCTTAGTATAAAGATAGGAGCGGGCCCCCTGTTCAAATTAGATCATCTTTGGAATCAAGACACGACTTTCTGCGAAAGGACATCAAGATTTCTTCTTCAAGATTCTCCCTTGTGACTAAGGAGTAGTCACCCTGCATCCGCAGGCACCATCTTAAGAACACTGCGGTCTGCTGCAAGTCCTTCCTCAGGAATCCGACGACACAGCTCGACGAGACCCGGCTTCCCTGGCACCTCTGACCTCTACTCACCTCTACAGCCAAGCTGAGAACCGTGGGTGCGACGAGACCTCGAGGGACCGACGATCGCCAAGACTGCACGACTTCTTTACAGCAAGCCCGCCAAGTGTTCCACTGGTGAGTGCTTTGGGGTCCGAGAAGCCCCGACCCTGAGCAGCTCCAGCACCGAAGATCAGCCTCCCAGCATCTCCACGATCTGCGTGGGGCCCTTCTGCTTTTTGCTGCTCACTGCGTTGTTTGGCTACTAGCCGGCTGGCTTGTGGCCTTCTTAACGATGCCCGACGACATCACTGCTGCTGGTCTGGTTGCTCCAGACTGGCCCTTGCTTCCTTCCACAAGAGAAGCACCCCGGACCCTCCTGGTCCACTCCAGACGCCATTTTAGGTCCACCGCGTGGGCTTGAATTTGCCAAGGCTTTGTTGCCCAATCCTGGGTCCAGCGACGCCGACAGCTTCATCCATCGTGGGACAGCTCGCTCCTCCATCCTGGTAGCCGACAACGCCTCCTGGTCCGTGAGATCTGCAGAGCACAGCGTCACCCACTCACCTAGTCGAGGTGACTACCATCCGGTGCTCTCCTGGTGCCACCTGACTACTGGCTAGTAGTCACGAACTTGGTCCCCTCTGCTTTCAGGTGTCATCTCTCTTCAAGATCCAGGCTTGGATCACTTCAAACTCTCTTCACTGGTCTTCCAGGCTCCTGGTCCGTCTACGAGGATTCCCAACGTCTTTTGAGACCTATGCAGCTGCAGCCCCTGGGCTAGGTAACTTCGGCATTTCGGTGCCCCAGCATAGCCTCACTATCCAAGGGTCAGAATCCACTTTAGTTTTCCTCCTACCAGGTCGGGTTCGCCCGAGAACACTAACTTTGTCTTTACTAGCTACCATAGACTTTGTCCCGCATCACGCGTGAGAGTGCACACTCTGCGCCCGAGTCCCCTAGGCCTCCTACTAGTAATCTGAAGGTTCAGTAACGTAGTCCTAGCGATTCCAAAGCCTATTAGTACTGTACTTACCTGCTAGTAATTTCGCATTCCACTTTCAGAGTATATGGTTTTCCGTGCCCCTCGGGCATTTGTATATACTGTGCTAACTTAAGTATTTTCGTAAGAGTTTTGTGTTGTGCTTAGTACCCTGTCCTCATAAAGAGTACAGGGCTGTTGTGATTTTAATAAATACACTGTTTGTTTTCATAACACTTGTGTGGTGTCCTTTCACTTGGTATTCAAGGGGTATATGTGTGGTATAACAGCAGGCTTAACACGCCCTCTCGAGTCTTTAGCCTTAGACTGCTCGTATCCATGCTACTAGGATAGCTGGTCTATAAGGTTGACTTACAACCAATCATCAATAAGGGTTGCTGGACTGATACATAGTGTTCACTAGAATAGTGAGCACTGCATATCAGGCCACCTTCTCACAGTATTGAGAAACAGAAACCAAACTATCATACTGGTATCAACTATCTTACCCAATGTTAGTATCAAATGATCATGCCGTTCTTCATCCAAACGACCCCCTCCTGTTAAAAAGATGTAGACGCATATTTATCTATAGTCTATTGTAAGCGTCCAAGAAAACAAGTCCAAAACAGCTATCACTCAGAGCATACCTGTGATACGGCAGCAAACGTCCTCACTGCTCTTTGGCGTTCAGCGTGGGCGCCATATTGGAACGCCTATTTATTGCAATCGGCAGTAGGCGCCATCTTGTAGTAGTAAAAAATATACGAACTACTAATATGATGTCCATAAACAAATACTATTCATAATTCTTAAGATCACTAATACTAATGCTGTTCACGATATCTTAGCGTCATATCCGTCTTGCTTACTTTGAGTTGTAACGTTACATGTATCAGCGAACCCACGTAATAATCATAAGGACAAATCATCCGAGAAGTATACTATGCGGTTTCTAGCCAAGTATACAAGGCTCGGCTATATTAAAAACGTACGAACTACTAATATGATGTCAGTAAACTAATACTATTCATAATTCCTAAGATCACTAATATTGATGCTATTCACGATATCTTAGCGTCATATCCGTCATGCTTATTTCAATTTGTAGCGTTACATGTATCAGCGAACCCACGTAATAACCATAAGGACATATCATTCGAGAGGTATGCTATGCGATTTCTAGCCGAATATACAAGGCTCCACTACATATATTCCAAGCTAGGCACAAAATCGGTTAGTTCACCGTCGCAGCACTTGAGGTCCACACGTCTCCTCCATATCTGCAATCTTGATAACAGTATGCATACCAACAAGTCCAACAGTTGACTAAGGAATAATAATTTGTATATTGCTTAGTAATCAAAGAGTACTAGAAAAAGTATAGGTAAAGGGTGGATAAAGAAGTATGTCCATGTGTGCCATATTAACCTTGGTACTCATACAGTACTAACAAAGCCAATACATATCGTACATATGTATAACCATTTTGACTGTTAAATCTTCAATTATTAACAGTATATCAATATCATCAAGGGTCAGAAACATAGTATAAACCACAATCTTTTCGGCAATAAAAGATAGCATTCAATTTCCATTGGCATTCCGTAAGAGAATAGAGCACATTACAGGAACAGTACAATCAAATTCTCATCAATTATTAATAACAGTCATAGGTGCTCCAATCTAATCCTAAGGTAGATCCCCAAATGCATATCCTTATAGTAATATACATAACACTTATACATCAAATGCAATCAGTCTAGTTCATTCGTGCCCTCACTCTTGTCCTAAATAGTATTGATATTCATTGTCAATATTAAGACCCCTGTCCACTGCTTTCAACTTCATGATCCAGATCACTTCTCTCCGTCTCAGTCTCAATTGCCTGTTACCCCCCCCCGTGTGGGATTTCTATATACACCATGAATAGAGATCAAGAAGCGCAGGATTTATTTAACAATCTGCAGACAAGTGGAAAAATAGGCAAGCCCACAAATGCTCAACAATCTAACAAGAGTGTAGGACTTAAGGAGAAATTTAAGAGACTGGAGTATTTGAAAAAACAGGAATTAAATAAGTAGTGGGACGCAGCGACCTTAAAACAATATTTGACCCTTAATAGAATACCTAGAGGCCTTAGATCGCAGATAATGCCCACATATGAAGATTTTGAACCAGACCTATTAGGTAAGTGGGAAAAGGAATTAACATCATCATCTAGGAACCTTATGAACATATTAATTGAAAATGCAGAACGGAAAATCAAAAAACTATTAGATGAGATTCAGAAGATTGAGGATGAAATAAAGGACCTCAATATGCCTGAGGCTACAATCAAGAATTACACCATTCTTGATAATTACTTAACTGACCTACAGGCAGATATCAAACGCAGAAAGGCAAGGAAACTACAACGTGATGAAAAGGATTATAAGACAGGTCGCGTTTTCACGTTCGCCAAGCGGTTTGATTATTTAGTTCAGCAATCTTGGGGTTCTAAGCAGAAATCTACCACTACACCTAGTAATAGCGCTAGTGAAACTGAGCTTTCCTCTGCTGTGAGTAGTGAGAATGAAGAGGTGGATGGTGTGCCAGTGGCCGGGGGAGACATACAAGAAAACACCAATAATTTTTTAGAAGAAGTGAAGCGTCTCAGAATAGGGAACCGAGACAATATATACAAAGGCAGAGGTGTGGCCATGTCAAGACAAGGAGAGGATCAAGGGGCAAGGGGTCAACAGGTAACAAGAAGGGGAATGAGACTCAGATCTTGGAAAGAATAGATGATACTCAAAGTTTACTAGATTGTGAATTAGAAATTATTAATTTTTCACGTTACCTTAACAGAAGATATGCTTACTTTGTTAAAGAAGGGTCTTGGGTTTTGTCCTAATCTTGTACCGGATTGGTATATGACCAAGATTGACAATTACAGATTTGTTAGACTTCTGAAAATTAAGAAACATTTTGTACATGCACCCATTAAAGGCCAAGGATGTGAAACTTCACAGACTATGAGTGACTTGAGTATTGAGGGGACTAATGCTACCAAGCTTATGCTATCATTAACGGAGACCGAACAAGATCCTATTACAATGACGAAACTGTTAGATGATTTACAAATCAATAGATATTTGAGTGAGAGTGGTGGATTGAAACTTAAATCAAAGTGGACACCACAACTAGGAACAGGGAATACTATTGATGCATTCCACAGGATGGTGGAATTAGATATCAATAGTATTATTGATAATAAGTCTGAGTTGCCATTACAGGAAACCAGATAACCTAACTTTTGCCGAAAGAACAGCCCTTAGAAAACTGAGAGAAGATGACAGTATTACCATCCGGATGGCAGATAAAGGTGGCAATATTGTCATAATGGATACTGACAAATATAATGCTGAAATCCTGTCTCAGCTTGGTGACACTAGGTACTATGAATTGTTGAGAGGCAATCCGCTTGAATCCTTAAAGAACAGTATCAACAGTAGGCTAAAAGTATGGTATGATTTGACACTATTGGACATCGATGAATACAATTATTTGACTGTACTGGCACATAGGGCACCCTGTCTTTATACTTTGCCTAAAGTACACAAGAATAGAAATAATCCACCAGGTAGACCAATAATTTCTGGAATTGGTGGACCCACAGAGAGGATCTCACAGTACATCGATATATTTTTGAGGCCTTATGTTCAGTCTGTACCATCATATATACAAGATACTAAGCATGTGCTTAATATTATGTCTGATGTTATTTGGGAGGAAGGAATGTACTTGGTGACTTTAGATGTAGTCTCACTGTATTCTAATACTGACCATTCCCTAGGAATAACAGCAATAGAGACCTTGCTTAACAAAAGATCTGTGGAACTTTTTGAACATACTAAAATGTTGTTAGATATGACTGAGATTGTGTTAAAGAATAATGTGTTTATCTTTGATCAGAAATGGTACAAGCAATGCCTTGGGACTGCAATGGGTTCCAGATTCGCTCCGTCTTTTGCTAACCTCTTAATGGGGTGGTTCGAGGCGGAGTGGATCTGGGGCCGTCGTGGTCAAAGGTGGATTGACAACATACAGTACTGGGGAAGATTTAAAGACTATTGTCTCATGATATGGACTGGTACCCTGGATGATTTACTTTGCTTTTTTGAATACTTAAACAGTAATGATGTTAATCTACGATTTACCACTAAATATGGCACCAGAAAAATTGTATTCCTTGATGTGGAGTTATTTGTTAAGGACAATAGACTATTTTCCAAAATGTACAGAAAAGAAACGAGTTGCAAAGCAGTCCTTTACGCTACAAGTTGCCACCCCAATTGTCAGAAGAATTCAATTCCCTACTCAGAAATGGTTAGAGCGAGAAGAAATTGCTCTGAGGAAGAGGATTTTCATTTTAACTTACTGGATATGTCACAAAGATTTATAGCCAGGGGTTATGAATGGAATGTGACCAATAAGGCTAAAAAGAGAGCATTGAATCTCCAGAGGGCATATACTCTATCACAAAAGAAGAAAGTAGAGAGAAGTGCAGAGAAGGTTAGGCTCATCACACAGTATAATATTGAGTCTAATCGGTTATACTCTATTGTCAATAGACACTGGCACTTATTAAGAGCAGATAAAGACCTGTTGCCCTAAATTAGTGAGAGACCCTCAATCACTTTTAGGAAAGGAAGAACATTAGCCAATGATTTAAGCCCGAGTTACCCAACCCAGAATAAGAAAATTTGGTTAACATCTGCTACTAAGGGTTTCCATAAATGTGGACGTTGTAACTCATGTAGATGGGCAAAGAAAAAGGTCCAACGCTTCAGTTATAATGGTTCCAACACATTTGAGATTGACACATTTATTAACTGTGAAACCACTTATGTGGTTTATGTGATTTCATGTACGTGTGGTCAAATATACGTGGGCAGCACGATAAGGAGGTTAAGAGACAAGATGATGGAGCACTTCCGAGCTTGGAAGATTGGAGATACCAGATATCCGATTGCTGCCCATAGTGTGCAGAATCATGACAAACAGCACCAACACCAATTCAGTTACCATGGGATTGACCATGTTATGCAAGATCCCAGGGGGGGGTAACAGGCAATTGAGACTGAGACGGAGAGAAGTGATCTGGATCATGAAATTGAAAGCAGTGGACAGGGGTCTTAATATTGACAATGAATATCAATACTATTTAGGACAAGAGTGAGGGCACAAATGAACTAGACTGATTGCATTTGATGTATAAGTGTTATGTATATTACTATAAGGATATGCATTTGGGGATCTACCTTAGGATTAGATTGGAGCACCTATGACTTAATAATTGATGAGAATTTGATTGTACTGTTCCTGTAATGTGCTCTATTCTCTTACGGAATGCCAATGGAAATTGAATGCTATCTTTTATTGCTGAAAAGATTGTGGTTTATACTATGTTTCTGACCCTTGATGATATTGATATACTGTTAATAATTGAAGATTTAACAGTCAAAATGGATATACATATGTACGATATGTATTGGCTCTGTTAGTACTGTATGAGTACCGAGGTTAATATGGCACACATGGACATACTTCTTTATCCACCCTTTACCTATACTTTTTCTAGTACTCTGATTATTAAGCAATATACAAATTATTATTCCTTAGTCAACTGTTGGACTTGTTGTTATGCATACTGTTATCAAGATTGTAGATATGGAGGAGACGTGTGGACCTCAAGTGCTCCGACAGTGAACTAACCGATTTTGTTCCTAGCTTGGAATATATGTAGTGGGGCCTTGTGTATTCGACTAGAAATTGCATAGCATACCTCTCGAATGATTTGTCCTTCTGGTTATTACGTGGGTTTGCTGATACATGTAACGTTACATATTGAAATAAGCATGACGGATATGACGCTAAGATATCGTGAATAGCATCTATATTAGTGATCTTAGGAATTATGAATAGTATTAGTTTACTGACATCATATTAGTAGTTCGTAAGTTTTTAATATAGCCGAGCCTTGTATACTCGGCTAGAAACCGCATAGTATACTTCTCGGATGATTTGTCCTTATGATTATTACGTGGGTTCGCTGATACATGTAACATTACAACTCGAAATAAGCAAGACGGATATGACGCTAAGATATCGTGTACAGCATTAGTATTATTGATCTTACGAATTATGAATATTATTTGTTTATGGACATCATATTAGTAGTTCGTAACTTTTTTACTACTACAAGATGGCGCCTATTGCCGATTGCAATAAATAGGCGTTCCAATATGGCGCCTACGCTGAACGCCAAAGAGCAGTGAGGACTTTTGCTGCCGTATCGCAGGTATGCTCTGAGTGATAGCTGTTTTGGACTTGTTTTCTTGGACGCTTACAATAGACTATAGATAAATATGCGTCTACATCTTTTTAACAGGAGGTGGTCGTTTGGATGAAGAATGGCATGATCATTTGATACTAACATTGGGTAAGATAGTTGATACCAGTATGATAGTTTGGTTTCTGTTTCTCAATACCACTATAGTGATTATTGAATTTTAACTGTTGCAGATACTTTTGGAAGATATATCCCCCCATCTCGACTATGTTGTATTTGCGAATAATACATTTCACTAAGGATTGATATTGAATGAGGACGATACCAGAGTGTTACATATACTCGGTAAGTTCTAGGTTTGATAGTTGGACAGGCAGCTTTGTGACTTTGAGTGGATGTAATTAGGAGGGTCTTAAATGCAAATAATTTTTTACTTTTACAACATATATCCTCAGAATTCACTCGTGATCACTTATTTTGGTAAGTGGAGTTAAGCTTCGTGAATCGAAATATCGCCATGCTTCAGATAATAAATGTTCACGCCCATTTGCCTTAGTAACAGCAGAGATCTACTGTCTAGCGCAGCGCTTGTAACGCTATTTGCGTGATCTATAAGAGAGTGTTTATTCACAGCTGTTACCCAAATTACGAATTTAGAATTAACAAGAATAAGGTTTATAAGCTGTCTTTTCTTTATAGATACTGCCAGTAGAGGAATAGGACTCTAAGTGAAGATTTATGAAACGAGTTTTAAGTATATTGGTGAGTGTTACTTGATAGTGTGTGACTATCAACCAGTATTACGCGTTTTTTGTTAGTTTGTGACTATCAACCACTGTCATGCGTCTCGATTTGTTCCAGCAGTTACTAGGGGATTTGGAGATATAGCTTGCAATAGATTTACATATGATATTGCGAAAATTTATTATAATTATTGCATGTTGCTGGTGATATTCATATTATGGTTGTTAGATTTCTGATGAAGTAGCTCGCAGGTGATTGAATTATTACGAAGAAGTTATACATAGGACACGTTTGGTGATTTGGTTTATGTTTATTTTGTAAAATAGAGCTTTAACCTGATAAAAGACAAGGAACCTTTATGCTACTGGATACAAGTATATGTCCGAGGTAACTATTCTATATCGATTAGTTGTTGACAGTGTCTGGGTTATAAGGTATCCACGGAACATGAACGTCTCTATCTTTCTCACGATTAGTGCCTACATGGACACTAGCTAATGGTGATAATTCTTGGTGGAGGTTACTATATTTTTCCTTCATTTCTCAAACATATAGAGGTTTTATGTTATAATATGGATATTGTTTATATTTTTTTGGTTACAGCCCTGAGGAAGTCTAAGTGTTGTATAAATACACGACGAAACACGTGTTGGCTGATGTACCATCTTTACACTGGACTGTTATACTAAATGTACAGAAATATTGAACATTGGATTGGAATAAATTTTGGAGATACAAAGAGACTGCAACTACTGATGAATGGACTTGAATTCATTTGATACCTTGTGGCTTGCCAAGAATTTATAATTTGTGTAACTACAATACTGTCTAGATTTGCATTTAGATTACTGCAAGTGTGCTCAGGGGGATACAATACATTTTGTTTCTGTTTTTACAGAAGTTCAGGGTGTTAAATGCGCGCCCTCCCTCTAGAAGCACCAACTGTTGATTTAGCAATTTAGATACTATCCCGTTGTTATTAAGAGTGGAGCGCCCATTAACTGTCAGTATCCACATCTTTGTTACAGATTATAATATCCTGGCATCCGCATTGGCCCAGCGCCTAGCTCCTCTGGTGCCTGCTTTAGTACACGCTGACCAAAACGGTTTTGTGCCGACTCGCAGTACGTCATATAACATCAGACGCCTGTTTAGAGTACAGAGTCTGGCTACACCACAATGGCCTTACTCACGGTGCCTGATACTCGATCTTGAGAAGGCATTTGACTCTGTGGAGTGGCCCTACCTGATGTTGGTGCTGGAGAAATTTGACTTGAGAGATGCCTTTCTCCAAATGGTGGAACTCCTATATCGGGAACCAGTAGTGCGCATTCGCACGGGCAGGTTGCTTTTGGACCCGATTTGAGTACGCAGAGGTACTAGACAGGGATGCCCCATCTCCCCCTTAATCTTCGCTCTTATGATGGAGCACTTGGCAACACAGCTCAGTGCCTCTGGCGCAGACTGGGGTATCCCTCTGGCTGACGGGATGCATGCAGTGTCGCTGTATGCAGACGACCTGCTGCTTTACATTAGGGACCCAACGTGTTTCCCAAGGGTGATTACTGACATATTTCGTGCCTTCGGTGGGTGAAGTGTCGGGGCTTAAAGTTAATTGGGCGGAGAATGACATAGTGGTTCTGGGCGAACAACTCGTTTGGTATCCAACCACTTTTTGCTACCTGGGAATATATATGTACTGAGACCCCACTGACTTGTTAAAGGGAAATCTGATACGGGTGATCTCATCACTCACGGCTCAGGTAGCCTTCTGGATCTCTCTCCCACTCAATGTCCCAAGCCGAATCACGCTGACGAAAATGGTAGCGTTGCCTAAACTGCTATATTTCTATGCCAACCTTCCTGTCTACGTCCCAACCAGAATATTCCCAGAGTTGGAAACCCGGACCAGACGGCTGATATGGAATACGGGGCGACCCAGGGTTGCGCTGAAGACAATTTATGCTTCAGTGGAAAATGGAGGGCTAGCTGTTCCTAATCAGGAACTTTATTACTTAACGGCGCAGCTGCAGTGGGTAGCCTACTGGCTGAGCGGCAGGAACTTAGGAGACACTGCCACGGACGACACTAGTCTGACAACTGCGCAAGTCCATGCTTTATTTCATCCATTAGCTAAGGCTCGCTGCCCCGGGCAACTGCACCTCGCGGTGGCGCGGAAGTGCTACGTGAGGAGTCTGAAGCTTACGAATTCCACCAGACCGTATGCTCCGAACTTACCATTGCTAGGGACGCCCTGGGAAGGCGGCGCGCTCACGGACACAGCACTGCACAGCTGGACACAGGCTGAATTAGAGGGGTTGGGGGACTTTTTACTGAGGGTGCTTTACTCCCATTCGAGACACTGGCAGCCAACACAGGACTGCCTATCGGTCAGTTCCTAACGCATGCAACAATCATACACTTACTGACACAGGCCTGGAGAGATCTTGCGGAAGAACTGCCAAACCATTTGCTGATGCAGTATTTGCATGTGATGGGAAATGGCTTTCACATAGTACATTGGCTAGCGCAAGCCCTGCATACACACATTCAATTTTCCTTGCAGCGCTTATGAGACAAATGGACTGAAGACAGGGGACGGGACTGGTCCGATAAAGAATGGGCAATGGTGCTAGCTGGAGCGCTAAATGTCCCGCGCAACTCCCGCTTCAAAATTATCTAATACTATATTATACACTGTGCATACTTATCCCCAGATAAGATAAACCGCTATTTTGGTCTTGACACAACGGCATGCCCCAGGTGGGGATTAGTGGATGCAGGATTTTTACATATGCTCTGGTCGTGCTCTCTTCTGTGTGACTACCGGAAGGCAGTATCGACCTCTCTAGCGGCAGGAACGGGAAGCAGACCACCGCACACGTGGGAAGTTTGTTTATTGGGCCTATATAAGCGGACGAAGCACACGAAAGTCCCGGCTAGATTTTGGGACCTTGGCCTAATAACGGCGAAACGACTCATTACCAAGCGCTGGAAGAACAGTGAACCTCCCCAGGCAATAGGCTGGCGTAACTCTTTTGATAATTGGGCTAGGGCGGAAAGTGTAACCATACACAGGGAAGAAACAGCGGGGCTCTGCAGGTATCCCTTAGCTCAGGCCTGGGACGACACCCTAGTTGCTTTTCATCAAGCGTGCCTACAGGGAGGTATTATTTAGATATTATCCCTTTTGAAAACTATTCCGGCCCCCCCTTCTCCCCCGCTACCACCACGCTTTTCTTCCCTGCCCCCACTCTGGGTCGGGACTCTTGCTGACCCCCCCCCCCCCCCCCCCCCCCCCCCGGGCGGCCACCACACACCACTGAAGACACAGCACCGCATTTGCCCGCGCTTACTCGTACCCCATCCCATTTGCTTTAATTTACTTCAATTTTCAGTCCCTAATTTAGTAAGTTTTCATTACATGTTTATCGGTATGGGCGGCAGGTCTTGAATATTGATTACTTTGCAGATCTATCTAAGCTTTACTCGGTAGCCGTGAAGGCAACCTAGAGTGTACGATCAGGACTATCCCCAAGGACAGGAGCGTTTCTTTTGGGACCAAAACAGGAGACACACCATAGAATTGGGAGACATTGACAAATGATACTCACGTCCTCACATGCTGTACCCCCTTGAATGTCCTGTTTTCCCCTTCACAATGCTCCTTTAGACTGGGATATCACCCGCTGGCTACGATGTACCAAACCTGGCATGCTGGGCATACACTTATCAGTCCACTGGCGCGTCCACTTCCTCCTGGCTCGACAGTTTATGGCTGTGGGTACCCCTATCTAGACGTTTGTTTTGCCGGACAGGAGCGGCAGTATCTGTTATCCTAACGAACTGTTGTTGTAAATGTGTATTATGGTGCAGCTATGTCTAACATCCTAGTCATGTTATGCTTTTCCTCCCTATTTACGTTTATTATCATGTATGGAAAACAGATGTGGTATGACATGTTTCTTTTGGAATACCGATGTGCCACCTTTCGTTCATGTACTTTCATAAAAGAAATGCAATAAAAGATATTCAAACAAAAAATGAATCCGCATTGATCTGGATGAGTCAGGTGTGGTAAGGTATGCGTCGCTAGGACTTTCGCATAAATCTTATTATCAATGTTAATGAGGGAGATCAGACAAAAGGTCAAAAACATATCCCGAAGAAGGCCCTCCTTAGGTAGGTCTACAATTGTGGCACAATCTAGTTTAGGTAGAAAGGATCTTAAACGCAGCTGTATATAAATTCCAAAAATAGGGACATAGAATGACCTGGAAGCACTTTTAATATTCAACGGGATACCAGTCGGTGCCAGCAGTCTTTCCAGATTGCAGCGCTGTCACCACTGAATGCACCTCCTCAAGCAGTAGGTCTTTATCTAGTTCCTGGGCCAAGATGCTCGGTATGGTCGGCAGCGGTATGTCATTCAGAGGCTGGATTGCTACCTCTGTAGGTGGCGGCGGATGTCATTAACACAACTCCTGAGAGAAATAAGCAAATATCTGGGCTATAGCTGGTAATTACTCCTGGAGGCTTCCTGATTAGTCCTGAATTGCCGGGACCAACCTGTTAAATACCACGGGTTGCCAGCAAGTACAGTAATTTACCCGATTTGTCACTGGATGCGTATACATTCTGCATGGAGGCCAGCCAGCTTTGCTTGTCCTCCACAAGGGGGACCTGCTGCAATTCAGTGTGCATTAGGACCAAAAGACGATGGGCATCCTCAGTGTCAAGGCGAGCCTCCAAGACAACCGAAGAGGAGCAAGATCAGCAATTTTGCGTGGGAGAATGCGCACAGATTGGACAAAGAGGAGGTCCGCCGCCGGCAGAATCAGCAGATCTATGTGGGATTCTGCAGCATGCATCGCTGAGCGGTGAGTGTGGGCACGCAGGGTAAGATGCCAAGAGCACCACACGTCAAAATGGCCAATAGAACCAGCCCAGGAAGAGCAACAGGTGTGCCTGCTGGGGTACGAGGCAGTCGAGGCGCCGAGATCAGGGTCGAGGTCTGCGTTAAAGTCACCTTCAAGCACTATAACTCCTTGAGGGAGAGTCAAAAGAAAGGACCGCAGCGTTTGGAGAGAGGGCTGCAATGGGGGCGGAGGGACATAGAATAATACAAAATTGTACTGCCTAGCCTGCATGCAGCCTTCAAGACCCATGTAGCACCCCTGTAAGTTTGACTGCTGCCCAGTAACCGCCAAGGGGAAGGACTTGTGTATCAGGACGGCGAAGCCTCTCAAGCCACAGACAACGCCAGAAGGGTCAAACCGGTTATACTGAAGCAGCCCAAGAAAGTGCAGCAAGTACTCAATATAAGAATGATTTGATTGATTGTAAGATTTATGTAGCCCACGATTGACCGGAAGTGGCTAGACACTGTGCGGAGGAGTCTGCCGGATCGTAGGATAAAGGTGAATTTAGTTAGAGAATAGGCAGGTTTTTAGCAATTTTCTAAAAGAGAGTAACGTTTTATCCTGAAGAAAGCACTAAGCTACCCTCGTGTAGTTTGCAAAGTTTGAGCTACTTCGCACTACGGGAACTGCCTTTAGCGCAGTTCAAACACTCGTAGCGTAGTGCAGGGGTAATTTTTTGCTTGCTCGCGGTCCTCAACGTCAAGTTGGCGACTGCGGGCAAGCAAAATGACATCCTGGTAAGACTTTTTCCTTGTTCGCGATCAGCAACATCAAGTTGCTGATCGCAAGCGTGGAAAATAAACCTCCCGGCGAGATTCTCAACGCAGGGAGATCAGGTTTCTCATTGCAAGTGGTCGCGTATGCTTACAATGAAAAACTACCAGTCCGCGTTTAGAAAGCTGCCGCTCGAGTTAAAATGTACTCGAGCGGAAGAAAACTACAGCTCGCACTGTGCAAGATGCCGTTTTCAATGATTGCACAGTGCAGACAAGCACCCGGCACTGTGCAATCATTGAAAACGGCATCTTGCACAGTGCGAACAGGGTACTTCGCAGTTCACATAGTGCTACGCGTAGTGCGCAGTGCACTTCGCGTAGCTATGCGTAGCGCTACTTCGCGAACTACGCCCAGCAGTAGTAACGTTGGGCTGTTTTTGGTCTCAATCAGAAGCGAGTTCCAAAGTTTCACTGTGCCCAGATCATAGCTTCTTCCTCCCCAGCAAGCTTTCTTGTATAGAGGAGTCTGGAGGAGCTTACACTGAGCTGAGTGTAGGTTTCTGGGTAGCTGATACCAAATGAGACGTTGTTTCAGGAAAGCGGGTCCGTTTCCATGAAAAGCTTTTTACGCTATACAGAGATTTAAATTCGATCCTCTTATTTACAGGGAGCAAGTGAAGTTTCCTTAGGCCTTGTGATATAGACTGGAATTTAGGTATATCCAGCAGCAGTCTGGCAGCTGTGTTCTGTGCCCGCTGGAGTTTGAGCATGTATTGTTTTTGGAGGCCTACATATAAGGCGTTTCCATAGTCAAGTCTGGCCATGTCTAGAGCTGTTACTAGTGTTTTTACAGCTTCACGAAGGATGAAGGTGAGCACTTTCCTGACTTATTTTAATGTAAGAAAGACCAAAGAGTAAACCTTGCTAATCTGATGTTGAAAGGCTAGTGTCTGTCATCCTAAATGAAACACAGGTTCCTCACCTTGCAGACTGGGGCCGGAAGAGTTCCTATCCCGGGAGGCCACCAGTTCTTTGCCCAGAAACAGGTATCAGATCCTAACAGGAGAACCTCGCTTCCGTTGAGCTTTAGGCAATTTGCAGTTATCCATTGGTCGACGTGGGACATACATTGGCTAAAGTGTTCAGCGGTTTCCTCCAAGTTGTTTGAAATGGACACTACTATTTGAGTATCGTCCGCATAGGAAACCAGTGAAAAGCCAAACTGCCTGATGATGTCAGCTAAGGGGGCCACATACAGGTTAAACAATGTAGGGCTCAATGAGGAGTCATGTGGCACCCCACAGGGTAGCGTGAACCGCTATGAACGAGAGTCACTGATCTGAGCAAGAGTCACTGATCTGAACATATTGGAACCTATTGTTCAGATCAGATTTGATGAGGCTAAGAGCAGTATTCTTGACACCCTCCTCTTGGAGCCTTTTAATAAGGATGTCATGTCACGGTGTCAAAAGCCGCTGATAGATTCAAAACCATCAAGGCGGCCTTGGCACCAGTGTCCAGTATTGCCCAGACCTCCTCTGCTGCATTTACCAAGGCAGTCTCTGTGCTGTGTCCCTGTCGGAAACAGTATTGTGAGGATTCCAAAAGGTCTGCAAAGGAAATAAATGTGGAGAGTTAGGAATTGAGGATTTTTTTTAAGACCATGGCTAGGAAAGGAATCCAAGCGATAGGTTTATAGTTACTAGGGTCGCTGGGATCCATACTGTTGTTTTTTTTTAACAAAGGGATAATTTAAGCGGTTTTCCACACGTCGAGAAAGGTGCCTGAGCTGATGATTTCGTTAAAAAGAAAACTGAGTTCCTTGCTAATTCTGTCGGGTGCCATTTGATAGATTTTAGGTGGGCAGGGGTTTGTGGGAGCTCCGGATTTTGTAGAGCTTTTTTTACCTGCAAGATCTGTTCTATGCTTGGTGGAGCGAAGGAATCCAGACCTTTGTTGGAACCTGGAAATGTTATGGTAGAGGTATCTCCTGTACAGCCAGTGCCCTGGTCTGAGAGAGATTCAAATATAGTTTGCACTTTGTCCTTAAAACACCCTGCAAGTTGGTTGCAGAATTCCACACTGCTGTCTACTTTTTGTGGTTCAGGTAGTTTAGCTAGCCTCTTAAGGGTTGTAAAGTGTTTTTTTTTTATCTTCGGCGATGCGGTGTAAAGCAACTGGAGTCATGTAAGTGCGGTGCACAAAATTAAAATGAATCAGTTTGAATCGTGCATTACATGACACCTTCCGGGTAAGAGTCCCTATTCGTTTACGTTGTTCCCGGTCTAGGGCGACCCCCAGATCCGCTTCCCATGCCGCCCAAGATGGGGATATCGGAGGGGCCGAGTCACACCTCATAGCCGTATATAACAGCGTTATTAGTCGTCGTCCCTCGTCACAGGACAAAAGGATATTTAGAGTATGGGACACCTGGGGCGCCTCCGGATATTGTGGCCAGGTCGCCCTCGCTATTTCCTGAAGGCCTCTATAATGGAGATACTGTCCCCCAGTGAGTTTAAAGGCCTCCGTAGCCCTTTCTAGGGTCACAAAAGAGTTGTCCGGATATAGGTCCGCCAGAGTCTAACAACCGCCCTCACGCCATTCCCGGAACGACATGTGTTCCTCTATCAACGTCACCGGTGCCAATATCCACACCAGTAGCTCCCTATGAAAGGGGGCCCGCCTCAACACCCTCTCCACAACTCGCTGCCAGATTCCCGCAGTGTCTCGAACTACATACGGCAGGGAGTCGTCCGCTCCCTTGCCCCGCATCAGAGCCACCTGTAGCGTCCTCTCATCCGCTCTACCCGCTAGGAGTTGCAACTCCCAGTTGTCTGTACCCGCGAACCACCGTGTGGCTGCCAGAAGTTGGGTCGCATAATAGTATAAGTCGAACCTCGGGGCCTCTATACCCCCCTCTTCCCAGCGACGGACCACTGTGCACAATGCAACCCTGCTGCGCCTACCCGCTCAAAGCAAGGAGGTGAGCAGCGTATTAAGTTTGTTGAATATACACGAGGGGGGATCAGGCACAGGGTATTCTGCAAGACGTATAACACCCTCGGCAACATCACCATCTTTGAGACGGCTAGTCTCCCCATGAGGGAGTGAGAGCGTATTCCAAAAGGACACGGACAGCTGCAGGGAACTGAGCACTCGTTCGGCGTTCCGGGCGAGCAACTGCTCATCGGACACGGCCACTTTGATTCTCAGGTATCGGAAAGCCTCCAGTTCCCACTTCAGCCCTAGGTGCGGGAAACCAACTCTGGGGTCCTCGCCACAGCCCGCCAGGGGAAAGATCAAGGACTTCTCAGGATTAAGACGCAGCCCAGAAACTTCACCAAAATGATTTAAGTGCTGCAGCAGGAGCGGCAGCGATTCCCGGGGGGAGGTCAGGTAGAACAAACGCGTCATCAGCGTACAGAGAGATCAAGTGCACAGTATCCCCCACTTGTATCCCCATGGGGAACATCTCCGCTTGGAGTGACACCACCAGGGGCTCAATCGCCAGGGCGAATAGGAGCGGCGACAGGGGACACCCCTGACGGGTGCCCCTGCACAGTTGCCACTCTTCCGATCGGGCCGCCCCGTGTCTGACCCTGGCGGTAGGCGCGCTGTATAGGATCCGGATCCAGGCGCAGAAGAGGGGCACCCCCCAGCCAGCTGAAGCACCTCCAAGAGGTATCCTCAGCTGACAGTGTCAAAAGCTTTAGCCAGGTCTATCGACACCAGGACCTGAGGATCCTCCCTATCACGCACCTCATGGAGGACATGGTTAAGGCGCCGAAGGTTCATGGCGGTGTTGCGGCCAGGGATGAATCCACACTGGTCTTGATGGACTAAGTGCCCCATATGCGGTGTTGATTAAAGTGATAGGTCGGTATGCTGCGGGATCACAGCTATCCCCTCCCGGTTTCAGAAGCATGCAAACCTCACCCTGGTGCATGGTGAGTGTGCCACGCTCCAGCGCCTCATGTTAAACCTGCAGGAGACGGGGGCAAGAGTATCCGCAAACGCCTGATAAAATTCCAGTGGAAAACCGTCTCCACCCGGAGCCTTGGCCATTGGCAGGGCGGCCAGTGCCACTCTGACCTCCTGAAGCGACAAAACGGCGTCCAGTTCCTCCGCATCCTCCGATGAGAGGGTCTGGAGGGTCAGACCCCTAAGGTATGGCTGATAGGATGCCTCCGTCACCAAGGGGTCTGCGGTATATACTGCCTGCGGATGAGTGCGGAGAACTGCGAGTAGGTCCGACTCTGAGTGCACCATGTCCTCAGCGGGGTTTTTCAACGCCACCATCCGTGCTGGAGCAGACTCCCTCCGAAGAATCCAGGCTAGCAGGCGGCCCGACTTGTCCCCTTCCCGGTGGAGACGCTGGCGATATTGGCCGAGGGTATACTTATCCAGCCGGGTAAGGATATCATGAACGCCCTCACGGGCCGTCCGCTCAGAGTCCAGGTCCGACCCATCAAGTTCCGACAGGGATTGACAGTGGCAGAGGCGATCCTCAGCACACTTGAGATCTCGGAGCAACTGTCTCCGGACCCCAGAAGTCAGGCCCATACACGCGCCCCGCACAACCGCCTTGAGAGCGTCCCATTTGGTCGCATAAGGTATGTCGCCGTCTCCCCAATTTAAGTCTAAGTAGTTCTGTAGGGCCGTCTCCACATGTTCCCTACTCACCTGATCTTGCAGGAGGTCCCCTGGCATCCTCCAAGTCCGCGGGCGGGAGGACTGGTCCACCCATTGTGCTACGCACATCACGGGCGAATGATCAGACAAAAACCGAGCTTGATGGGTGACCGATAAAACAAGGGATGCGTCGAGATTGGCAGCAAGGACTCTATCGAGCCTACTATGTGTGTTGCGTGTAGGAGTGTAACAAGTGTACAGTTTCAGCCCCAGATTACCGAGGCGCCACACATCAACAGCACCCAGGTTATCCATCACCTCCCAGAGACGTGCCGTCATCCGCGGTTTTGTGCCCTTACGAGGAGGGTGCCTGTTCAGCATCGGATCCATCACACAATTAAAGTCCCCAAACCAGAGGAGGGGGGCACCTAAATCTGAAACAATAGCTCCTGGAGATTGGAGAAGAAGCTTGGGTCATCCACATTGGGTGCATAGGAATTTAGCAGCAGGAAATCCCTCCCATCTAGCTTCACCAGCAGAAGTATATACCTGCCCTCAATATCCGCCTCAGCGAACTGAACTGCCAGGGGAACCCCGGGTGCCACCCAGATCAGGACCCCCCTAGCATAGGTAGAGAAGGAGGAATGAAACACCTGACCCCTCCACTTCTTTGCCAGCTTAAGAGCTCCCTCCTCGTTCAGATGAGTTTCCTGCAAACATGCCACAGAAACTCCATGGCGGCGGAGAAAGGACAGTACCCTGTGTCTCTTAGTGCAGGTGCCCAGTCTACGCATGTTCCAAGTTAAAAATTTGTATCCCATAAGCACAGGCCACGCCAATCCGGGCAGCCAAATCTAGCATCTGCAAGCAGCCTCCCAGGGGCTCGAACAACAATACACTTGATGCCAAAAACAGTTTCTCCCCACAACTCCCTCCAATCTCCCAAACCCCCCAACCACTCAAACTCTGAAGAAACCCCCACCCAAGAGCAGAATTACCGCAACAAAACATGCTACCCCGCCCTCCCTCTGCCAGTGCCAGGACGTACACAGCCACCCCATTCACCCCACACCCCTCACACACTCAACAACAAACAACCCCCCTCCCCCCCCCTCCAAGCCCCCTACCGAACCCAGCAAAGGTTAGTTGTACTCTCCCTGGTCCGAACAGTGCAATTCGGGCCCGCCCCATCAAACAGCTCCCCCCCGCCAACCCCCAACACATCTCTCGAATGGCAAAAACAATGAAGGTACTCTGAGTCATATAGTCACAAAGTGTCAAACACTGCCGACATCAGTTATCAATCGGAAAAGCAAACCAGGTACGGGCCAGTAGGCCAAACACACAGAACAGCCAGGAGTCATATCACCTCAGGATGAAACCGGCACCTCCAGCTACTTAGTCCCCCCGGTTTCCGGGATCACAATAGCAGTGAAGAGCGTGTCCTGTATCGTGTCCTGCAAAGTGTCTGGAACCAGGACCTCCTCAGGCCTGGTCAGGCTCGGAGCCCCCAACTCAGACTCATCCGGCAAAGGCTCCAGGAGCATAGCACCGTCCTCGCCCACCGTAATCCTAGGTTTCTCCGGGCCAGCCGGACCAGACCTGCGCCTCCGGCTGCTACGGCGTCTCCGTGACGGCCGTGTTCCCCACGTCTCCCCGGGCGGGAGGTCGTCGCCCCTGATCTCCAGCCACTCCCAGACTTCCGCCGGGGATTCAAAAAAGTGCACCTTCCATTGTGAGAGTACCTTGAGCTTTGCAGGATACAACAGCATATACTGCAGCTTCATCTCGCGCAGCTTTCTTTTCACCCCCAAATAGGACTTCCTCTGCTCCTGGACTTGTTGGGTATAGTCGGTGTAGATTGACACCCCGCTGTTCTCCATGGTGAGATCCGCTGTCTCCCTCGCCGCCCGCAGACTGCAATCGTGGGGGTGCCCGGGGGCGCGGCGGAGGAACCAGAGCACGGTGTGCTCGCTCGATGACAAAGACGTCTGAGAGGCCCTCCGGGCACAGCGATGTTCGGATCCAGGTTTCCAGAAAGCGTTCAGCATTCCCCGCCTCCAGCCGCTCCGGCAACCCGAGGACCCTTATGTTGCTTCGACGGGCCCTTCCCTCCGCATCCTCAGCCCTCCGCTCCAGGGCCTGCGTCGCAGTTGTGAGGTGCGTGACTGTCCTTTTGAGAGTGGCTGTGAGAAGTTGGCCTGATATGCAGTGCTCACTATTCTAGTGATCACTATGTATCAGTCCAAACAACCCTTATTGATGATTGGTTGTAAGTCAACCGTAGACCAGCTATCCTAGTAGCATGGACAAGAGCAGTCTTTAGGCTAGACTCTAGAGGGCGTGTTAAGCCAGCTGTTATACCATCACATATACCCCTTGAACACCAAGTGAAAGGACACCACACAAGTTGTTATGAAAATAAAAGTATATTTATTTAGCTAACAACAGCCCTGGACTCTTTAAGAGGACAGGGCGCTAAGCACAATACAAAGCTCTTAGGAAAATACTGAAAGTCGCACAATTTACACAAATGCCCGAGGGGCACGAAAAACCATATACTCTAAAAGTGGAATGCGAAATTACTAGCAGGTAAGTACTACTCTAATAGGCTTTGGGATTGCTTGGACTTGACTACTGAACCTTCAGATTACTAGCAGCAGGCCTAGGGAGATCGGGTGCAGAGTGTGCACTCTCACGCGGGATGCGGAACAAAGTCTATGGTTGCTAGGAATTACAAAGTTAGTGTTATCGGACAAATCCGACTAGGTAGAGCTGAAACGAAAAAGGATCTAGACACTTAGATAGTTAAGCTATGCTGGAGCACCGAAATGCTCAGGTTACCTAGCCCAGGGGCTGCGGATTCATAGGTCTGAAAAGACGTCGGGAATCCTCGTTGCAGTCTATGGAGCCTGAAAGAAGAAGTTGCTGGCAGGTGATCAGTGATGAAGCTCGAAGTGATCCAAGCCTGGATCGAAGATGGAAGAGACCTGTAAGCGCAGAGGGGACCAAGTTCTGAATCACTAGCCAGTGATTAGGTGGGCACCAGGATGGCACCGGACGGAGTCACCTCGACCAGGTGAGTGGGCGACGCTAGGCTCTGCAGTCTCACGGACCAGGAGGCGTTGTCGGCGACCAGGAGGGAGGTGCGAGCTGTCCCACGATGGTATCTACTGTCGACGTCGCTGGACCCAGGATTGGGGCAACAAGTCTTGGCGAATTCAAGCCCACGCGGTGGACTCAAAATGGCATCTGGAGTGGACCAGGAGGGTTCGGGGTGCTCCTCTGTTGGAGGGGAGCAAGGGCCAGTCTGGAGCAACCAGACCAGCGGTGTTGTCGTCGTGGTACGTCGTCAAGAGGGCTACAAGCCAGCAGGCAAGTAGCCGGACAACGCGGTAAGCAGCAAAGAGCAGAAGGGCCCCACGCAGATCTGGTGGATGCTGGGGGTCTGGACTTCGGTGCTGGAGCTGCTCAGGGTTAGGGCTTCTCAAACCCCAAAGCACTCACTCTAGGATCCCTCGGCGGTCGTGCTGGAAAAGAGTTGTGCAGTTCTGAATGTGGCCGGTCCCTCGAGGTCTCGTCACACCCACGGATCTCAGCTGAGCTGACGATGTAGGTAGAGGTCAGAGGTGCCAGGGAAGCCGGGTCTCGTCGTGCTGGTCGGTCGGATTCCTGAGGAAGGACGTGCAGCAGACCGCAGTGTTCTTAGTTGGTGCCCGCAGATGCAGGGTGACTACTCCTTAGTCACAAGGGAGAAATCTTAGGAAGAAGTCTTGAGTTCCTTCCGTAGAAAGTAGTTTCAGGATTCAAAGATGATCTAATATGGGAAGGGTCCCCGCTCCCACCTTTATACTAAGGAAAGGGGCTGGTACGGGACTAGGTCCTGCCCATGGGTGGGACCAGGAAGGGGGGTGGTTACACCCCTCTCCCGTGCCGGACTTTCCCCAGCTCAGGGGCTGGTGTGCCCCTGGAACTGGTTCTAGCCGGCATATGCGTACCGGGGTGCCACTTGCAGTCACCTTCCTATTCAGCCCTGCCTACCCAGGATACACAAAACCCTGTCTGGGATGGTGCTAGCACCGCCCCTGACAGGAAATCGTTTGTCCAAGTTCTCCTCACTGGAAGGACTCCCAGCAGCAGGAGGTCAGACTTGTGTCTGTGGTGGCAGCATCCATTTTGTGATGCTGAGGCTCGAGTTAACTTTAACCGGGGTTCACAGTTACATACAAGTCGTGTCCTTCTAGAAGGGTGGAATGCTAACCCCGTCGCCAGAATTGGCGAGGGGTTAGTATTCCAATTCGAGCGACACCTTACTCGACATGTTTTGATAAAGCGATACCAGAGTTGGCATATAACCGTGAGAATTATAATGCACTTAAGAGTATATGGTATGCGTTATCATGGAACAGCTATTAGGACTTGGTTCTGCAAGCTGCAGACAGGCTCAGCTCATGCCAGAGCACCATCTCACAAGATTCCAAGCACTCTGCCTTCAGGATTGTCAAGGCCTGCCATAGGAGTGACTGATAGGAATACAAGTGTCCATTTTAGGGTTAGATATAGGTATACTATATCTACAGCAAGGGGTGATTACACCACCTTGCCCCAGCTGTCGTGCAGCCAGTTGTGTCAGATTTAGATGGCCAGCCTGGGGTGGCATAATACATGCTGCAGCCCCTGGTAGACCCTGGGTACACCTATGCCCTGAGTTACAGGGTCTGATAAGGTGGCCCAGTACCAATTGGATATGTACCTAAGGTACATGGAATCCATTTTACAGAGAGAGCAGGAGGCCTGGGGTCCTGAATGGCAGGGTCCCAGGCCAACTATGTCAAAAACCAGCTAAAACACAGGGCAAAAAGTTGGGGGCAACCATAGTCAGGATCTACCTTCCAACAGTGGCCACCTCACCCTGTAGCTCTCCAATATTTTCCTTGGCATCAGTGACTTTGTCAGCAACCTTACGAAGGTCAGTGAGCAGCAAGTTGAAGTCTATGGAGACCGTCTCGATCTGCCGCTCTAGCGCAGTATGTGAGCCCTGTATGGCTTTCAACAACTCAGTTCAGGATGGCACTCCGGGTTCGCCCGCTCCCTCTTCCTAGCCCGATTGGCGCGTAATCCGCTGGGAGGGCAGCCGCTGTGTAGTGTATTGGGTGATGGTGTTTGGTTGCGTGGCACGCGACATTCTGTCTTTACGCATGGCCAAGTCCCAGAGCGCTCCGGTCAGCACACCAGCCACTCGGGGTGCCCCCTCAGGTTTAGGAGCACTGGACCCCCTCAGACCGCAAGTCCCAGGTGCCACCCAGCCAATGATTTAAGGAGTCAGCAACGTAGGGCGTAACGTCAGGTACAAAGCGGCGACACCGCGTGCAATGGGTCAATATCTAGGCCCCAGCAGCCGCAGGCCGGTTGAAGGGACCCACACTAAACACCAGTCCCCTTCGGTGAGTGGCCCCTAGAACAAGCAAGTCAGTGCGGGGGGGTCAGGATACGCAACACCACTCACCGCAGCGCCCTCCGGGCCCTCAATCCGCTCCCAGCGGGGTGTCCAAGGTCACGGAGCAGCTCCTCTCCCAGGGGTCTCAAGCCCTCCCCTAGCAGCCGGATCGATGAATTCGGGCCGCCCAATGCCACAAGAGGAACGTCGCCACAACGGGACAGGCCAGCAGACCACGGGCCAGGTCACCTCCGTCGTGCAGAGCCCCTGGCCGTCCGCCGGGCACCAGAAGACCGGGATCGCTAGGGCCGACAAGGTCTCACCGAAGCCACTGCAGGCGTCTCCCAAGCCCTCCACCTCCTACGCGATGCAGCGCCAGCGGGAAAGGCCTTCCGGTGCGGCCACCTCCGCAGGTGCCGGTCGACACAGCTCTCCCGCAGCAGCAACCAGCAGGCTCCAAGCTCCGCCACAGCAGCCGCAGATGGCAGCAGGCTCCGGCGCGGATAGGTAGGCGCTGAGTCCTCCGGGAGCCACAGGGGAGCAGGTCCGCCTCGCTGTCGTCACTACTGCCTAGGCCTTAGACCCCACCTCGCGTAGTTAGAGGCCCGGGGCTCACCCACATCAGCATCCAGTACAGCTCTCCGCCCAGGCACTCACCGCCGCCACTCGTAGGGGGGGGTCACTAGTGGGAGGGGGTCCTCCGACCGCCGCTGCAACCGGTTTCGAGCGCCAACAGGATAAATATGCAGGATTTACAGGTTCTCAGGCCGGGAGCTTGCGGAGCTCACGTCCTGCCGGCCATGCTGCTTGGCCACGCCGCCCGGGTTGTAAAGTGTTTTACTAGAGTTACCTGCCTGCAGGATTTTCTCAGAGAAACTGCTGCTTTTCTTATCCAGGATAATTTTTTATAGACAATCCGTGACTGTGCACATAGGAATGTGTCGCCTTCAGCATAGTTCCTTCTCCAGCATCTCTCCAATTGTCTACAGAGTTGTTTCCGAGCACGCAGTGAGTCGCAGACCAAGGTTTGTATTTCTTTGAACACTTATTGGTAAAGCTTTTTTCAGGGGCTAACTCATTAACTGCCAACTTATTGCATTTGGTGAGACTATCTGTTGCCAGGTTTGCTTCAGACACTAGATTAGGTTTCGTGGAAGCTAGAGCGGTTTGCAACACCTGAGGGTTGATATTCCTCCAGTTATGCCCTTTGATTGTCTTGTGAGGACTGTGGGTGCAGGGGGTATTATGAATGTTGGTTATTATGAACAGGATGGCCTTGTGGTCTGACCATGGGATTGGCAGAATCTCTTGAATTTTCAGACAGGGGTTAGATGTGAAAATTCAATCAAGAGTGTGACCGGCCTCATGTGTGGGATGCTTAACTATTTGTTCCATCGATGCACTGGTCATCATCTCTATAATAGATGCTGTGTGATGGTCGTCTAGACACTCTAGAATATAATTAAAATCACCTATGATAGAATAATCCTCTGCATTAATACTTGATTCTATAACTGGGCTAATAATTTCTTCGGATTTTCTTTTAGCACCCAGGGGTCTGTACAGTAGTGTGCCTTCAAACATATAGTTGTCACTTAACGGGATTCTAAAGGAGAGCCGTTCACAATCCATGCTGCTACCTGTGGGTGAACCTAATATTGGTAGAGTGTCTTTAATAATGATCGCTAGTCCTCCTCCAAGTTTTTCTTGTCTATCATTTCTGATTATTATAAATCCGGGGGGATCTATCTTTCCAGGTTTTCGGTGACAAAAGTCACGTCTAATTTGTGTGCTGTCAGCATCTCTGCAAATTCCTTGTTATGTTTAACCAGGGAGCGTGTGTTGATAAGCAAGCCTAAGACCATTTTGGACGAGGACCCAAAAGTCAATGTGGTGGGCAGCTGCCCCCTGTCGCAAATGTGGTAACAGGGTACCACCAAGCCACCCTTGCATCAGCATGGCACCAATCAAGGTTGGGGGTGCCCCCCAAAGCTGTCTGAAACCAGCCAGGCAGCTCTCCTGCGCTGGCTGCCGTACAATCCCGAGCAGCCAGCCTCACGTCGATTTGTAGCTAGGCCCACACAGGAGCTCAGCGGGCCAGGCAGCACCACCGGTCAGGGTCTCTCTTCTGCTCCGGCGGCTGCCAGCCAATCCAAGGGGCCGCCCCTAGTCTCTGAAGGAGCAAGGCACACCACCCCGGCAGATGGAAAACCCAAGCAGGAGTGTGCCACCATGTAGACCATGCAGCAGACCACCTGATGTAAGGAGCTCAACCAGGTGTGCACCGAGTCCAGCAACAAAGTGGGACACCACGGACAGCCCCGGTGTCCGATGGACCAGAACAGTGTCATTGTCGGACAGGATGAGGGAGAATTTAACCGGCCGGCGGGAGCAGCACTAAAGCTCAACCGCCATCTTGGCTGCCGTGGCAGCACTTCTCCATTTTTAAAAATAAATGCAGACAGAAAACAGTATGTTTCCTGACTGTATTTATTCATAAAAAAATAGTATAAAACAGAAAACTGGGAGCCTCATAACATACATTGGTATCATTATTGCTGATGTTGGCGCTGGTGTGCGGGCACAAGTTATGGAATACATTGACACGGCATTGACTGGCATTGTCGAGGTTATGTGGGAACAGGCTGCGGCATACGTCTACATTGCAACTGCTGATATTGCTGATGTTGAGACTGCATATGTCATGACATTCATGAACATCGTATTCATCCATTTCAACACATGTATCATAAAAAGCCTGACAAATTATAAGACCGATTAGCTTTAAATCCCCGCCTTTCTACTGAAACTAAATGATTATATTATCAAATATCTCTGGGATTAGTGGTGGACCACGTACCGTGGCATACATAGATGGATGCTCTACATCTCAGCTGATGCAGTAATCTTGCTTCAGGACCTTAGCTCAGTGTGTTTTTAGAACTCCTGTCCTCAGTCATTTGATAAGACTAGCTCACAAACAGCAGATGCATTCTCGCTCCCAAAGAGTAAAAATCAAATCCTTTACATCTGACCTTCTCCCCGTGAACAGAGGTGTCCCCCAAGGATCCGTTCTCTCCCCTCAACTGTTCCACATATATATGGAACCCCTCACAACCATTCTGAAAAAAGCCAACATCCCTTTCCATCTATATGCAGATGACACCCAGATCTACTTGGAAACCTCCTCCTTTAACGACCTTCTAAGACTCAACAATAATCTCAGAGAAGTCAAAGATTGGCTATCAACGAACCACCTTAATCTCAATCAAGAAAAAACCGAAATCCTCCTCATCTCCAACAAGGAAGAAAACCCACAAATCGTTGAATGGCTGAAAGCAAATCGATGCCCTCAACGGGAATCTCACCCTGACAGACTCCGTAAAATCACTTGGAATCACCCTTGACCACAAACTCCGCTAAGACCGCCTTCCTCAATCTGAAGCTCCTCAATAAATCCACAGCCTTTGCTGTGCACCATGCCACAAATCTGCTCCACCTGTAGGCGTATACCGATTTTGTGGAAGGACGCCTTACTGCCAGAATGACAATACAGACTTTCGGAGGCAAGTCAAATGGCCTCACCTGTCGCCGCTCTATCTCCAAGCTTGTAGGTGGAGACTGGACAGGTTCGGGTGGAGGACCGTCCCCTGCTGCGACAGAAGGTCCTCCCGAAGAAGCAGACAAATCGGGGGATCGACAGACATGCTGAGTAGTTCTGGATACCAATATCTTCGAGCCCAGTACGGAACCACAAGGATAACCTGGGCCCGGTTGCGCCTGATCTTATTCAGCACTCTGGGCAGAAGTGGTATAGGCGGAAAGGCATACAATAGCCCGCAACTCCACTGGTGACAAAAAGCGTCTCCGAGCGAGTGCCGCCTTGGAAATTCCAACACGCAGAACTGATGACATTGCGCGTTCTCTTCTGTGGCGAATAGATCTAACCAAGGCTCTCCCCACTGAAGAAAGAGGCCTTGCGCCACGTCCGAGTTAAGACACCATTCGTGATCCATCATGCACAGGCGGCTGAGTTCGTCCGCGCTGACGTTCAGAGAACCTGCCAGGTGTTGAACCACCAGGGTCACGCCCTGATGTTCCAGCCACTGCCAGAGGCGCAGAGCCTCCTGGAATAGGGTCCATGACCCAACCCCGTCCTGTTTGTTGCAGCACCACATGGCGGTGGTGTTGTCCGTGAACACCTGCACTACACTCCCCCGGACAGAGGGGAGGAATTCCTTCAGTGCAAGCTGGATCGCCCGCAGCTCCAGAAGGTTGATGTGGAGCTGGGACTCCGCCGGAGACCAGAGGCTTCTGATCTATGCCTCTCCCATGTTCCCCCTACCACTAGCTCTGGAGGGACGCGTACATCACAACTACGTGCTCCGGTTGGGATAGGGAGAGGGATCTGCCGCTGACCCAATCGCGGTCAGTGAGCCACCACTGCAGCTGTCTTGCAGTGCCCTCTGAGATCAAGACATGGTCGGACAAGTTGCCCTGATGCTGGGCCCACTGAAACTTCAGGTCCCACTGCAGAGCCCGCATACGCCACCGGGCGTGATGCACCAGAAGGATGCAGGAGGCCATCAGCCCCAGAAGCTGCAGCGTCAACCTGACCGAGACTTGGGATAAAGGCTGAAAGATCGGAATCAGAGGCTGAATATCCCAACCCACTCTTCGGGAGGATAAAACCGAAACTGCGCCGAGTCTAGAACCACTCCGATGAAGAGGAGCTTCTGAGAGGGACACAGGTGTGACTTCGGCACATTGATGGAGAACCCCAGCAGGTGCAGGAGGTCGGCCGTAGTCTGGAGGTGGCGGACGACTGTCTGGGGCGAGCCCACCTTCAACAACCAGTTGTCGAGGTAGGGGAAGACTGAAACCCCTAACCTGCGCAGATGAGCTGCGACCACCGCCATCACTTTCGTGAACACCCCTGGGGCGCTGGTAAGGCCGAAGGGGAGCACGGTAAACTGAAAGTGCTTGTGGCCTACCGTGAACCGCAGGTAACGCCGGTGGGCCGGCAGGACGGGATGTGAAAATAAGCGTCCTGCAAGTCCCACGCTACCATCCAGTCTCCAGGGTCTAGGGCAGCTAAGACCTGAGCCAATGTCAGCATCTTGAACTTCTCCTTCCGCAGGAAGCCGTTGATGTTCCGCAGGTCCAAGATAGGGCGTAGGCCCCCTTTTCCCTTCTTGGGTACCAGAAAGTAGTGGGAGTAACAACCACACCCTACTTCTGGCCCAGGAACACACTCGATGGCCCCCTTGGCCAAGAGGGCCGTAACTTCCTTTTGTAGAAGTCGCAAGTGATCCCCCGACACGCGGTGGTACTGCGGTGGCATGGCTGGAGGGGTCACCTCGAAGGGGAGGGAGTAGCCCCTTCGGACAATTTGCAGCACCCACTTGTCCGAAGTGACAGTGCGCCAGCGGTGGTGGTGATGGCGAACCCAGCCCCCCACTGGCGTCTGGGCCTGAAAGCACGGACTAGGAGGGTTTTGAGGCGGATGCTGCAGGGACTGGCCTCGCCGTTGTCCCCGACCGCCGCCACAGAGGTTTCCACGTCCGCCACCGCACTGGATGGTAGTCTGCGGCCCGTGGCTGGCAGGATGTGTGGGGGCGCCCCTTCTTTGGCCACGAAAGGAGCGTAAAGCAGCCGTTTGCTGGTGCAGGGCAGAGAGGCCAAGGACTTGGCCATAGCCCTGGAGTCCTTAAAGCGCTCAAGCGCATGGTCTGCCTTGTCGCCAAAGAGGCGACGGCAATCGAACGGCATGTTCATAAGTGTGTTTTGGAAATCAGCCGAGAAATTGACGGACCTCAACCAGGCGTGACCACCAATCGCCACCGTCGTTGCCATCGCTCTGCCTAGAGAGTCGGTAGTGTCCAGGCCACACCAGATGGAGTAACGTGCTGCATCTCGGCCTTCCACAAGGGCCTGGCCGAGTTTAGCCCGGACCCCCACCGGGCATTCTGGCAGCACGACCGTGTCCCACAGAGAGTGGGTGTAGCGGCCCAAGAGGCACGCGGTATTGACTGACCGCAATCCCAAACTTAGGGAGAATACCCTCTTCCTGTAATTCTCGTACCTCTTGGATTCCCGGTCGGGGGGAGCCGACAGGAATGCGGTCTGGGAATTGGAGGCTTGGATAACCAGGCTCTCAGGGTAGGGGTGGGTAGACAGAAAGCAAGGGTCGCCCGGAACCGGGCATTGGCGCCTGCCCACGTTCCTATCCACAGGCTGCCCTGCGACGGACCTGGACCAAGTGCCCAGAAGAACGTCTGATAGGGCTTCATTAAACTGCAGCAGAGGCTCGGCCGAGCTTGACTGCGGTTTAAGGACCTCAGTGAGGAGGTTAGTCCTCACGGCCGCGACGGGAAGCTCAAGGCCCAAGGCCTTGGCCGCCCTCATCAGCACCACGCTATAGGCGGACCCCTCCTCCATAGCCACGCTAAGAGGGGAGACAAAACCAGTGTCGGGCGAAGTGTCCAGACCACTGGCAACCCCAAGCTCTCATGTCCAGTCCTCAGAAGACTGACACTCACGTGCCAGAGGGTCCTCAGACCCCTCCCAATCCTCCTTGTCACCCACCGCCTGGTACTCCGGCTCAAAAGATGTGGCCGGGTCATAGGAATAAAAATCTCCCAGCGGCGTCGAGAGCGGCGCTGCTCCGGCGCTGGACCCGAATTGAGGGCAGGACCAGGGACGACGTCGTCCTGGACACTCTCGGGGCCGACGCCGGCGAGGTCGTGAGGTCGACCGGCGGTGACCGGATCTGGAACCCGACCCAGTGGGGCCCTGCAGCGTCGGGGCCAAAGTCGCCGACGGCGCCGGAGCTGAAGCACCCGACGGCGCCGGGGCCGAAGCACCCTGCCCGCTTGGGGACCCAGTCGGAACCGCTTGGCCCTGAGGCGCCGCGGAACCTGACGGAGGAGTGAGCGACATCATGGCCATGAGGAAGTCTGCAATCTCCCCCGGCATCGCGTGCTGCCCAGGGACCGGCGGGTATGGAGCATGTTGTGACCCCTGCGGCTCCAGCGGAGCCGCGTGGGCGGTGTCGCCCGAACCCGTGTGGCGAGCGTGGGGGGGAGTCAGAAGAGCGATAGTGTCTCTTCGACTTCTTGTGCCTCTTACCTGAGGACTTCGAGCCTGAAGACCGATGGTGACTCCCGGAACTGTGGGGGCTCCGGCCCCGTGACCGGTCCCTCAACCTCCTTTCAGACCGGGACCTCGAGCGGGGCAGACTGCCGAAGCTCGAGTCGCTTACGGGACCGCTCCCATCTAGCTTTAGACGTCAGGGCCCGGCAGTCGGAGCAGGACTTGTCGTGGTGGTCCAAGCCTAAACAGAGCAGGCACCCGCGATGGGGGTCGGTAACCGACATCAGTCGGTTGCAGTCGGCGCAGGGCTTAAACCCGGGCATCCCTACCGGCACCGTCTGAGTTGAGTAGACTTCGAAAACAGATCAATAAGAATCATAAAAGTTTAGTCAAAAAGGGACTAGGGTACAACTTTTTCAGAATCTGCGCTTGCTGGCGCGGAAAAACAAAGAACTGACCTCAGCACGCGGAGGCGGCGTCTATATACTCCGACGTCATCCCGGCGCCAACGATTCCAACGACGGACGCGGAGCCGCGAACCACGACTACGCAAAAAAATTCCGAATCCAGTCTGACGCCTGGGGATATTGTAGGGTAAGGAATCTATCACTAACGTGTCTCTTTCAGATTTTATCTTATGTGATAAAAATATTGGAGGTAAAAACTGTTTCCGTATTGCAAGGACAAATGTGCAATCAAGCAATATGTGCAACATGTCATTTCTTAGACTTAGCCCACAGTTACATATAGCATCTGGGCCAATCAATACAGACTTTGTTTCTGTCAATCTTCAAGGATTAATCCCAACTCGGGTCCTTAAGATTTCATTTCTTAACCCTTCGTTGGGTAATATGTCCAAATACGGAAACCAGGCTTCATTTTCCCATGAGTTCTTTAACCACTGGACCGATTTTTTCAATAACATATAGTCAAGGTCCTGTGCCCTTGAGGAAGCCTGACCTTGTTCCCTAAGCATTCTCTTTGTGAAATCGGGGCACCAAGGAGTGCTGAGAGAATCTCACGTTAAGGCACCCTGCTACTTTCTGGAGGGTCCTTCTCACATCCTTTGCCCAACCAAGGCTACTTGTTTGAATCTCCTGCCTACACCATTGTGAGACCTTCTGTGCAACTCCTGGCGTTTCCAAAATCTTAGCAATGCCATTTGAGACTGCACTGTCCAGGAAGTTATCCCCAGTTCTATTCTGATTGCTTGAACCAGTGTGCAGCTAGGTAGAGACATTAATATTTTTAAAATGTTTCCTTCTTCCGGATCCCACCCCTGCTTACCACTGAAGTATAATACCTATGCCCCATACAATACCTGTGGGGGATCATTGCTTCAAACGCCTTTAGCATTGGTCTGTGTGTCATATCGCCGTATTCTTTATTAAACTTTATTAATCCACAGATTGACGAAAAGGCTTTTGCTTTTTGTGCCTCCAAGTGGGTGCGCCATTTTAGCGCACTATCGAACCAGAGGCCTAAGTATTTTATTCTGCCTCCAGTTCGTCGTGGCCTAAGCACCAATTAAAATTCTTTCTACTCTTCCCAAAGCATATAACCTTAGTTTTTTCCATATTTACAGTCAATAATTTCCTATCGCAGTAATGTTTGAAAACATTTAGTTTCCTTTGGAGCCCTACTTCTGTTTGGTCCAGGATCACTAAATCATCTGCGTATAGGAGACAAGACACTTTGCGACCGCTCATTCTTGGGCTAGCACTTCATTTGACTTCAAATGTCGCAGGGAGATCAGCCAAAATCATTGAGAATAACAGGGGTGCCAAAACGCACCCCTGTCTTAGGCCATTCCCAATTGTTATCTAATGAGTTAATGTGCCCTGGGTGTCTCTGATTATCTGGGCCCAGTTCCCACTATGTAACTCCTTTAAGATCATCAATAAGCCATCCAGGATTCTATATCTTATCAGGTCATCCCAGAGTCTACTACGGTCCACAGAGTCAAATGCTGCCCGAAAATCGACAAAGCAACAGTCTAACTTCCCATTTTGCTCTATTTGATTTCCGAGCTAAGGCCCATTGGGCAAAACAAAGATCTATTGTGGAATGGACTTTTTTAAATCTGCCTTGTTCAATTGGGATAATTGATCCCTCTTCTGCCCAAGTCTTTAGCCTACCTAATATTTTAGCAAATATCTTTTCACCAATATCAAGTAGGTTAATTAGTCTATAATTCCTGGGTGCATAGATATCCCCTTTTTTATGGATTGGCCTAATTATCGCACCCTTCCAATTGATCGGGATCATCCCTGTGTCAAGGATTACTGTGAACATTAGATAGAAAAATTCAGCCCACCATGATGTCCGTGACTTTATCATTAAAGCTGGCAAGTTATATGGTCCAACAGCTCTTGTTAAGTTTAGGGTTTTTATCGTAGTTAGTACATTTTCTACTGAAAAGTCTGCTTTTAGATCATCTACCAGACCGCTCCAGTCCCCTAATACTTCCTCTTCAATTTCTCTCCCCGGGGAATACAATTCCTTCAGGTAATCCTCCCAGGCACCCTCTTCTACTACACAATTCATGGAAGCGACAGGAAGCTCTGTTGCTGATTGTAGCTTCCAGAACAATCAAATGTTCTTTGATGCGATTGCCTCCAACAATTTATCCCAGCAGGTTTCCTTATGGACTCTTTTTGTACTATAGAGAAGTGTAGTATATTCTTTTTTCAATTTGACAAGCTTTTCTGCCCTAGATTAATCAAATTTTTTACGCAAGTTGCGCTGTTCTCTCCTTAGTTCTTGTTTAGATAGTCTATATTAAACCAGTTGCCTTGCTTGGCCTCTGTAAGTTGTTAACTCTTGCTGGCCTTTTCATCTATTCTAAGCAGACCCTCCAGGATTTCGCAATTTGCAAAAAAATCGCGAAATCGGCAGTTTTGTAAAAATGCCCGCGAAATTTCAAAAATTTTTTTTTTTTTTTTTTTTACAAGATTCACAAAGTGAAAACAGATATTTTCACCTTTCAATTCCCAACTTTTGGGAGACTAGGGTGGTGCTTACACTGCGAACTCCTATGACTGCATGTTTCCATTTTAATAAACAGCCTGTAACTGAGACGCATAGCCTCGCCCTTAGAAAACAAAAGTACACGCCTGTGTGGACTCCCAGAACGCCACCCATGTGTGTTAGCGGGCCGCTTCACTCCGAATCCTGCCAATGGGAAAGAAAAGATCCCTGTATAATGAACTGTCACTGCTACCTGCGCAGTAAGGTCAGAAGTCCCATGACGCAGGAGGAATCACCTGGAAGCCCAGCAGGCAAGGGATAACTCTCCCCAAAAAATAACACAGGTATATTCATGTCTCCAAAGTCCTGCGTTATCATCCCATCCGGAGGCAGGAAAAAGAAAACAGGATGATTCTTGGCACTGCTAACGTGTATAGATAGCACTTAGGTGGGTGGGTGGTGCTTCCTTTTATAATTCCACTGCATTTTTTTTACTGTCTGGGAGGTGAATCCCCCTCAAAATGTAATGACTGACCAGGACGAGGAACGTAGAGGTATTTAAAAACTAAACCAAATGGCACCCCTATCATTTTACTGGCACATGCATTCGTCAGAAAGCTTGCTTTACCTTCTGAGGATTTTCAGAAAGGGGCCTATTTTTTTTTAATTAAGCTCATAATGCCATGGTGATCAGTGCATTCATCCTTGCACACTTGTGCAAGGATGAATGCAGGGAGTTCTGAAAGATCCATGCTCCAAAAAAAGTAAAACTGGTGTTGAAGGCCACTAGGTGTACATAAAGAACCTGGAGGGAATACTGAAGCGAAAGTTTCACACGCTGGTACATCTGTGGGAGCACTGTTTGTTTATTATGTGATACCACACTTACCATATCTTGCATTTATTGCCATTGTATAAAAGGATGAGATGTGTTGTGTTTTGGACATTGTTTCTACACATGAGGTTGTTACGAGCGTGTGGAGAGAATGCCAGATTAGTGGAATAGGAATGTTGATAAGAATATGAACATTAGTAACGGGACAGTTGAGACTTGAACAGGGCTTAATATAGACGCTTGTACCGCTCTCCTTTTCATGAAATAAACTTGGAGTTACCTTTAACTATGTTCTGCATCATAACTATCAACAGATAACACCACCAATATGGCCCAGGTTCTTCTCTCAATGACAACAGGATATCTCAACACATTCTGCCAAACTTGTCGCTACAAGTGTTAGCCCGCATCAGTCTTTATGCCAATAGCCCCACATTCAAACATTGCATTACACTTACCTCATCTCTCTGCGTCTGTGTAAACAAATGATCCTCATAGCACGCTCATTTTACCGCGTCCCCAGTGTGTTACTGGGCATGGCTAAGTTCCCGAAAGATACAAAAATGCATGGGAGAGCCAGCGCCATTTTATAGTGTTGTCTTCATTAGAATAAAAAGATAGTTTGAATGGCCACAGCCAAACCTCAAACAAAGAATTACTCATGCGATGGAATGGATTGTTATAGATAATTTAATATGCAAGGTCCCCCTGAAAACTACATATATTAGAGGATTGTCACAGAAAACTCCTATATTACTTAAAGAGCAATATACTATGTCCCAAAGGAAGAGTAGAAATTGTTTCTGTTAAATCTATTATGCCCTAGTGAGATGATGTTTTCCTTTTATTCAGAAGAACCATTGTAAGTCACAGGAAGGAGGGGTTTTATGTCTGCTAAAATCTATATGGGTAAAGGCAGAGCAGAATAGAAAACACCAGATGTTACTGATAATAATACTACTCGAAAGCAGACAAGTGGAGATAGGTTAGAATTATATCCAAACTGGTCTCAGCAAATCATTTTCAGACTACACACATTTCTTTGAGTCTCTGCCACTTGTCTGCCAACACAAGAACATAGCATATCTCTTGTAAGAAAATAAATCACCAGAAAATTGGTGCCACGGGGGCCGCCAAAAGCTATCCTTTGAGTCTGTGTCATGCAAACATGTCATTCAGGCTCCTTGATCTGTTTCATGTTTATTCACGGTCAGCCTGCCCTTCCCACCAGAGACCCTTGATACACGCAGACGCGGCAAGGTAGTGATAGCATGCTGAGCGCTGACGGAGACCCCAGCACCCTGGTGCACAGAATCCCTGCGCATTAGTACCCTTATCTGTACCCCCTAGGCGGGCATCCGACATGAGCGCTCCTGCACACTTGTGTATACACGATGGGCAGCGGATCTCGCTGGCACACACTTAGCCAGGGTCACTAACACATTTCACATATATTTGAGTGCAACTGACCTCGTGCCTGCACGTCTAAAGACACCAACATGCTTGTGTGCACACATGGCTAATCGCACCCTTTATACATGTTTAAGTGCAGCACACACTTGTCTACACGCTTCCATAAGAGGGATGGGACACACAAGGAAAGTAAGTGGTTTTATAACGAACCCTTTACGTGTTCTTGCCATTTTTAATCCAATTACAAATTCGACAGAGTGGGGTAACACAGCCCCCTCCTCCCCTCCCAAACCCCCCCCCACCCGCAGTGGGTGGGGGGGCAAGCTCTGGGAGCTAAAGCAAATGGAGAGGTGCATTTCCATGGGATAACAGCCTTCACCTGTAGGCAGCTTCCTCTGTTCCATATTCCAGGTTGCCTATTCAAAGTGGAATACTCTACTAAAACAGTTTCCATTGATTTAAGGCTGAAAATGAATGATTATGAGTAAAATAAAGTGCTGCAAAAATGCCGCTAAATTTCCATATTTGTGCCGCTAAATTTCCATATTTGTGCCGCTAAATTTGCGAATCCATGCCGCTATATCCTGGGGATAGACTAAGTTCAGCCTTGATACTTTGTACCACTTGATTAATTTTTTTCAATATACCAAGGCAGGTTTAATCCATCTACAGTGCCTAGAATAATGTTTTGTTGCAACCTGGTTAACTTTTCTATATATTTTTCTGTTAACCGTGTTGGAATACGCCTTGGGTAATCCATCTGTTGTATGAGTACTTTCTCACAGGCAGATTGATGGAGGTATACCAGCTCCAACTCTAGAATATTATGATCACTACCTTCTGTATGATTTACTCTAAAGCCCTTTATTAAGTTAAAATTCCATGCGGGCATGAAAACAATCTATGGGGCAATTTTGTGTCCCTTGTTTAAACGTTTTCTTTGCCGGGCAGTCTTGGGGAAGCCTCCCGTTCAAGCAGAAAAGACTTTTGGTTGCTAGATAATTTCCCAAACTTACATCATGCGTTGAGCAAAGACTTTCAGGAAACTTTGCTTGGTTTATACCATAGGACTCTAATATTTTAAAAATACATAAGATCTTGCCGGTTTGGGTTTAGTTTATGGTTAAAATCCCCTGCCAACAGAATCCTACATTTCACACAATAAATCTAAATCATTCTTAAAACATCCCATTTCTACACTATATTACTCCTGAGTGCCACATTGCATGTATACATTTAGGATCAACACATTTTCTATCATATTACCAGCAGGAATTAGGGTTATTCTACAACAAAGCAGTCATTTGCATGATACAGTGAGCTGGGATACCTTTTTCACTAGATTTGTAGATAGTAATATCAGTAAGCCACCTGCGGGGCGGCCGGCCCTAGATTTTACTGCCGGACGATAGACTTGGCGAAACCCATCCACTACTGGGGTCTCCCCACATAGCCAGGTCTCCTGGATACAAATGATCTCGTTATTTTTTGCCAATTCTTTTATCCATTCAAGCTTTATTTGATTTCCTAATCCATTGATATTCCAGGAGGCCATTTTTAAGCCATGTGGCTGCCCAGTTACCTATTCTACATCACTTAGGGGCCCAAACCTATTGGATTCCTCAAGGTTGTGATGAGAAGGCCCTGGGGAACCGGTACTAAGGCTCCAATTCTTCCAAGAATCATCATCATATTTGGTCAAAGGTGTATACCATTGCCAACTAGAGACCCCCAGTTCTAACAATACAGGGAACATGGCAAATTAAGGTGACTGTTCTGTGACAAGTTACCAAGGGGGTGAGCTCAGGTTAATTTGGGATTTGCTTGTGCCTTACCCTGACAAGGATGGTGTTTGCTGCATGACCAGGGCTTTTAGACCTGTCAACCAACAACCCAATTTCTTACAAGCAGTCTGAACAGCAATATTGCAATTCCTTGTCAGTTAGCGAGGTACGTAATGCATTGTCCCCTTGTGCCTTGGAGTATGGGGGCCTCGATCTGGCTTGTGGTATATGGATTTCTCCTTAGTTTCCTAGTTGACTTGATGATTAGTAGGTATTTTAGTGGTTTAAAGGGGGGGTTTCTAATGAGAAGCATGGTGTGTTTGCCTTAAGAGTGGCCCTAAGATGGTAAAAGAGAAACATATCTAATGGTGTGTGGTGAAAGTCAGTGAGAAGTGAAAAAATATCAAAGGAGCTTTCATTTTGGTAGAGATCATCCCAATTCTTTTTTTTTTTAAGTTGAGCGAGGACCTTGTCTTTGCTCATCATTGGTATGATTAGGTGAAGAGATTAGGGGCACTTTTATTTTGGTAGCTGGGCCCATTTTCACTCCGACCCTGCTAATGCAGGTTTAAAACAGAAAGCAAAGATGCTCAGTCTGTGTAGGCCTCAGAGGCAAATGGGGGTTTGGGGAAATCTAATAATTGATTATTACAACACCACCTATGGGGTGCTAATGGGTTCAGCAACTTCATAAGTACTTATTCTTGATTTACAAGTCTTATTGACTGGCATAGAATACATGTTGAACCATAACTGCAAGGTCTTTGTTTTTTTTTTGGTCTTACGGCGATTACACAGGGAGATGTTTTAATACAGATCTATGCAAGACTACGGTGCCCCATGCATGTATGCAATGGGAACTAATCAAAGACGCTGCAATGATTCCCGTAAACACTAATTCAACAACATGCAACCCAATCTATGGACCCGAAGTGCTACTGGAATTATGCGATTCTTCGTCAGCACATTTTCTGCATAATTATGCATTTGCCATATGATTCATCACCTGCCACATTATTTGCAAGTGTGACCAAGAAAATAAATGTTGTTTCTAGGTCAAATAGATTAACAATTACTCAAAACAGTTACACTTGTTAAGCAAAATAAGGCCTTTTGTAAAATGAGACTGGTCACCTTTCAGTTGTGTATTGCTGTATTTGAGAGTTTAACTGTTACTAATGAGCTTGAACCTTTGCCCGGACAGTGTTAAAATGCATTAAAAAGAGAAAATAAAGCAGTAATACCGTCAAAAATGTGCTGGATTATACAGCATAATTTACCTTTCCATGGCGCATAATTTATTCAACCCTGCGGCATAATTTGGACCTCCCCTGTAGCATAATTCCAGCTGCCCTACTCCAAGTCACTAAATTATTACTACAGGAATTTAATACATGAGTGAAAAGAGATGTGCCAATGAAACAGGCTGGTTTAAACCTTCTATAATGAATTACTGTCACCCAGTTAAGTCTGGTCCTGGAATCGATTAGAAAGTGAAGTGTGGGAACTGACAAACAATTTAGAATGATTCTAAATTTATTACAAAAAAAGATTTCCAGTCTATCTGCAATCTATTTTCCCAATCTAACTATGAATAGAAGATGTGAGATTGATTAAAACACTGCCTTTCTGAGATACTCCATCTCAATAAAAATGTTCATTGCTGCCTAAACAAACGTTTAGAAAACATCCATCAATTTAGTAAAAATCTGCACCTGTTGAACATTTCCATAAAAAGCAGCTTCTTCCATGTTGGTTATCACAACGTGAGGATCAGTCATGTAATCTCGGGCAACATCATCTAATGCTTTCATCCATCGAGTTCCAACTGCAACAATTTGCTGTGGTGCATCTTCATGATCCTCAGCGTGAATAGCTTTATTGTATACTTCCAAAATTTTGAACATCTGAAATAAAAAAGGTATACTAAGTGTTTGCGTTATTAACCTGAAATATGCCACTTACCATCAATACTTTTTATTGTGAGCTTTTATTTCTGGCTTGAAAGCAAGACCTACACTTTCCAATATACAAACAGTGGGATGTGAGTCAGCCCCCATTGGCCTCTCTGTTTAATCCCCCTTCCTCTACCGGTTTGAGATATTTTCAATCACATCTTGGATCAGGCCAAGTGTTGCTTTGCCATGCCACTGACCACTGGATCAATAATTCTGACTCTAGGACAGAGGTCTTCAAACTCTTGTAGGTTGAGCCACCCCAGCTGAATATTTTAAGATGTTGGGCCCCCCTACCACCTGACAGAAATTTCTGGAATCTGGTACACTACATAATCGACCGCCAAGTGCATATCCCGGGCCGAATCTGGCAAATAATCTTCAACATAATAAGAGTGTTTAGTAAACTGCAGGTTTGTGAGTGGTTGTAGTGAAATGACAGAGGCTTATTACACAGCTTAAAGCACCATTTTCCAAGATGAAATGTGAGCAAAATTGTTTTTACTAGGATGCTTTATTTTACACACAACATAGATTGATAAAAACACCACCAAAGTAAATGTGACAGGTGTGCCTTTTTTGTCGCCACAGAGACGGTCAATCTGTGGTTGGAGTTTTGCTACTGCCATCCTCCGGTTGTGCTCCACATCCAGTCTTGAACGGTACTTACAGCCAGAAATCGGCTCGCAAAGGGCCAGATTCTGGAATGAATGAATGAATGAATAAGGTATTTATTGAGCGCACAGTGGCCAAGCGGCTGCCTGGCGCTGAGAGCTCTCCTGAACAAAACAGGGCCGAGGAGTTTTAACAGGGGTATGCCTGGGCAAACAAGAAGGTCTTGAGCGCTTTAAGAAAGTGTGAGAAGATAGAAATTGAACGCATGGATAGAGGAAGGGAATTCCAGAACCGGGGGGCAAGAACAGAGAATCTGGTGCCACCAGTGCGGGATTTGCGGAAACGGGGAACAGTGAGGAGGGCAGAAGTAGAAGAACGGAGGGTACGGAGGGTACGGGCCGGGGTGTGGGTAGAGATCAGGGTATTAATGAACGCCGGAGCAGAGCGATCAACAGCCCGGAAGACTAAGCACCCTAGTTTAAATAGGGATCTTTGCAGAACAGGTAGCCAGTGAAGTGATTTGAGGACCGGAGTGATGTGGTGAGTTTTGGAAAAATGAAAAATAAGACGGGCAGCCTGATTTTGGATTGCTTGGAGACGGCGAGTTTCGTAGGCAGGAATGCCCACGAACAAGCTGTTCCCATAATCAAGACGGGAAGTGATAAGGGCCGAAATGATAATTTTAAGGGAATCCAGGGAAACAAACGGGGAATTTTTCGAATCAGACGGAGGGAAAGAAAGCAGGAGGACACTACAGAACTGACCTGGCCATGCATTGACAGGTCCTGGCTGACCTTGATGCCCAATGTTTTAACAGAGGGGACCGGAGTAGGAGGGGGACCAAAGATGGGGGGCCAGAAGGCAGAGGACCAGGGACTGGATGAGCCTCCAGTCAAGACAAGCTCAGTCTTGTCTGGGTTGAGCTTGGGATGATTGGCGCTCATCCATCCAGAAATAAAAACCAGAGTGGAACGAAAAAATGACAAGGAGTGAGAAGAAGAGGAAAGATCAAAGATGAGCTGGAGGTCATCTGCGTAATTATACACAGAGACCCCCAGATCAAGAAGAGAAACAATGAGGGGGCGAATATAAAGATTAAAAAGAAGAGGGGAAAGGGAAGAACCTTTAGGGACCCCACAAGACACCGGGAGGGGAGAAGCGGAAAAACCAGAGAGGTGAACAGCTTGTGAGCGACCTGTAAGAAAGGACGTGATCCAGGAGAGAGCAGAGCCCCGAATGCCCGCTGCGCCGACACGGTCAAGTAAGATGGTATGATCCACCGTGTCGAACGCAGCGGACAAATCGAGAAGAACCAGAGCTTGAGGGGAGTTGGTGTCGGCCTTGGCTTTCAGCTCGTCAAGAACCGCAAGCACCACTGACTCCGTAGAGTGGCCCGAGCAGAAGTCCGCTTGATGGGAAGCGAGGAGATGGTTCTGCTCCATGTAAGAGGAAAGGCAAGAGGTAACATAACTTTCAAGAATTTTAGCAAGATAAGGTAGGAGAGAGATGGGTCTGAAGTTAGAAAGGAGAGAAGAGTCCAGACCAGGTTTTTTGAGAATAGGAAAAACAATTGCAGATTTAAATGAGGAGGGGACCAAACCAGTAGAAAGAGCGGTATTAAGAAGAGAAAGGGGAGTGGTAGGGCAAGAGGTAAAGAGAGTTCTCAACACGCGAGCAGGAGCACAATCGGCTGGAGAGCCGGACTTGATTTTAATAAGCAAGGCAAGAAAAGAGTCCAAAGAAATGGACGGGAAGGAATCGAAGGAGGATTTGTGAACAGGGGGAGCAGGGTGATGGGAGGGGAAGGGTGTGGTAGGGATGTTAGCTTTTATTTTAGAGATCTTCTCGATAAAGAAGTCGTTTAACCTCTTGGCTGCTAGGCGTTTTCCCCCCCTGTGCTGGAAAATGCTTTATTACTCTATTTCATGACGAGCTCAGCTCGTCATCAGCACAGCTCAACTGTGCATCATGACGAGCTGAGCTCGTCATCAGCATCGAAAGGGTTAAGGAGGAGCAGAGGGCCTGGGAAGGAATGAGCTTGGGGCATACACGGTCAGAGGTGGCCAAGTTGTTAACCAGAGAGAAAATCTCTTTAGATTTGTTCGCAGACAAGGCGACCTGCTCAGAGAAATACTTGGTCTTGGACGCAAGGATGGCTTTCTTATAGTCATTCAACAAGCGTTTGTATTTAGCCCTGAGGTCGGGGCAGTAATTACGGCGCCAAAGACGCTCAGAGCGTCTGAGTTCCAATTTAAGAACCTTGAGTTCAGAATTGAACCATTTGTGGGCCTCGTGTGGGCGAACAGGCTTAACTATCTTGAGGGGGGCAACTTGGTCGCAGGAAGAGGAAAGCCAGTTGCTGACTGCAGCGGCCTGGATATCAAGGGGAAGACCATTAAGGTCAGGAGAAGAGGATGCAAGGGAAAGAGAAAGGGAATGCAGATCCGCGCGGTTCCAGCTGCGGGCAAGGATATTCTTAGGGCGAATGGGTTTGTAAGGGGAGCCAAGATTAATAGTGAAAGAAATAAGAGAATGGTCAGACCATATGCAAGGAAGAATGCTAGGGGTAGAAACTATATCCTGAGATGACCAGACTTGGTCCAGTATATGGCCAAGAGTGTGGGTGGGAATAGATACATGGGACTGAAGGTTAAGACACAAGAGAGTGGCCATGAAGTCCTTGGACGCCAAATCCTCCCTGGGATCGCCAGGCCAGTAGTTGAAGTCTCCCAGCAGGAGAAACGAGGAGTTATTAACTACAAGCGTATCTGGCCCTTTGCGAGCGCTGTTTTTGCATTTGGGATTCATCATCCCAAATGCAAAAATCGCAATTGTAGAAATCGCTAAATTGCGATTAATTGCATTTAAGGAATCTCAATTTGAAATTCCTGAAATGCAATTCATGAACCATTTAAAAATTGCGAATTCGCAATCTGGGGCCGCTATTTACCGCGAAGTCTAACTACGTGGTAAATAGCGAAAACTTAGAAAAATGCCCTTTAGTGCATTTTTCTGAGTTGTATGTTACACACACATTTGTCATTTGGTCATGTGTGTGGGCAACACCAGTGTACATTACCATTTCAGGGGTGCAACAGGGCGCCCTTTGGACACCCTGGCACCCTTGAAATTGTGGCACATTTGCGATTAGCTAATTGCTAATCGCAAATAAGGAATGACTCACCATTCATTCCTATGGGCCTTTAGGCCCATAGGAATGAATGGGAAAGCCATTCCTTATTTGCGATTAGCAATTAGCTAATCGCTAATAAGGAAGCAGTAGAAATCGCTAAAAATATTGCGATTTCTACATGAATCCCGTTTTGCGAGTATTTAATAGAGATTCCTTAAAAATTGCTATTAAGGACTTACAAAACATGACAATGATGAATCTGGGTGATAGTCTTTAATAACCCAAGTGCTGAGAACTCAATCTCACATAAATAGGACAAGTTGAAAGGCAAGAGAGTTTTGATAGCAGTTTCTCTCAAAGCTGAATACTCTGCAGACATTTTCAGCCAAAACAGGGACTGTAAGGGAGACAGTGTTGTCAGAATTTTCGAGCACTCCTTAGCTCAGAGCTGGTACACGAGAAACCATTTTTCTCCAAGAATCATTAACAAACGTTTTAGGCAGCATTATAATGGGATAGTTGCCCACCAACCAGTTATGAAGCCGAAGACAAAGTTGAAAGTCCACAGAGAGGGTGCTGAACGAACACCTAATTGAGAATTAATTAGTGGTACGATAAGTTGCTTGCCTCAAGCAGTGGAAGTTTAGGACACGTCGGCCTTATGTTTAAAAAATATAGAACTAATAATAAATTAATGATGTTGTCTATTTTACTTCAGAGTAATGTTGCCTGACAGACTTTGTGGTGGCAGCAACATGTTAAGGATTTTGGGTGCCCTTTGTCAAAACTATTTTGGGGGCCCCTGTTCAGTACGGCTTTGAGTTTAAATTATTTACTTTCAGCTCTGCCATGTTCTCTTTAGCCAGGCTACTAACGGTGCACAGGCACTATGGTCGAAATTCTAAAAGCATTTACATCTAACATTCAGAGAAAGTGATTTGTTGTCACTGTTGTAACAAAGCAGTAGCCCACTAATTTTACAGCGAATAATATCTGTAATAGCCTCCAATTTTGTCATATGTGAGGACCCACTTGGATCTAAAATAAACTTTTTTATGGTTGTTGCATGAAACAAACCCATTTCTCTGCAAACAGTAATAGACTCTCTCACATCAATCACATTAAAAATAAATGAAACAAAACGGTATTTACAATAATCTGTTTAGGAATTATTCCAGGCCATCGGGGCAAAAACAGTTGTCTCTATCTGATGTGTTTTATCTAGGAACCCGATTCAATATTGTGACTTTATGCCCCTATACGGCTATAATCAATAATATCCCTATAATGGCATAATAATCAGAGCCATATTTCAGTAAATCGCCCCTGCAGTCCATGACACAGCAGATGCTACTTCCTTAGATTCCTCGAGAGCACACCGAGTTCTTTCGACACACCAAACCCCCAGCAACCTGGGAAAGCCCCGCTTGCTTTGTTTTGATTTGTAATAGAACTCCTGCGAGCACTGTAAGAACGGGCAGTTCTTAGTGACATATTTATTGACGTCTTATGTCCAAACCTTACGTCAAACTCGGCACCTTTCAGGTATAAATATACCAACGTTGCCTTAAGCAAACACACGGTGGTGATTCTGGAGCAGAGCAGCTAATCTACTTTCCGAGAGCCCAGCCGAAGCGAGAAGCCCACGGACGCTGCCCCTCCTCTTTGACGCGCTGAGAAAGACGCTGTCATTTCTCCTGACGAGAAAATCCAGCTCCGGCGTTTCCAGCCTACCCTTGCAGGTGACTGGAATATCGAGTCCTGAGAGGGAGATACCAGACCTCCTACATTTTATTCCCAAGGTACAGTGCTGACTAAACCCTTAGAGAGAATTCTTGAACAGATCCTTGGCAACAAACCTACTTAACTTAAACTGCTACTTACTTACTCCTTCCCACGTATTAGGCTTAGGTCAGGTACACCGGGGTAGGCGTATTTTAGAAGCACCAGTTGAGCACGTTAGCCTATGTATATATGTATATATATTTTATCCATTTTAAAGTGTCTTATGGCTAAGAAACCATATCAATGCTTTTACAGTATTATTTCATAATACTCCTTTTACTGTATGTACTTTACTTTATAACAAGTCTTGCAATTGTGGCAATTCATTTCTCTTGCAAGAGAAGGAAGACTGCTCAATAAATAATATCTTTTATTGAAAACGCCCGTCTCTCTATTCTCTGCACGCTGGTGAAATTAAATATGCACAACTGACTGAGTGAAATAGCTGTCTATTGTTTCACACGACTCTAGAGATTGACTCTTATTCTGAGGGAGCAAAGTTGTCATGTTTATGCGGTTGTCGAAAGCTGAATCCCTTCTTGTCTGAGCCAGGGAAGCTGATCACTTCCTATTCAGTCAAGAAAGTTTCCAGTGACCTCTGAGCTAGCTGGCGCAAACCTAAATTAAGTCTAACATAGTCAGTAGAGACCTAGAAGACCTCAGTCCTACATCTAAACAGTTGTTTATGTTATTCCAATGCGCAGGGCCTATAGGGAAAATAGGAACTACACTACATGGCGCCCTAAACGTGGGGCAAGGTGATAAAAACTAACGCAAGACGTTAGAGTAACTCAGTCGTGCTTTTTCACACAGACCCTTTCTACCGTAAATACTCCAATAGACGTCTGGAGTGGGAGAAAGGTTAAAACCTGCCAGAACTTAGTAGGAAGAGATTCCTATGTAGAGTTTCTGGTTTTGTCAACGTTGAAGGATACAGTGTCCTAAAATATTGTGCACCTAATCTTTTGTCTCCTTGAAACTTGATCTGCAAAAAGAACCTTTCTGACAGTAAAATGCCAGATAGTGAAGACGAAAGGGAAGCAGCTAGACTAGCGGCCCGACTAATAGAGGAAGACACAAGTCTCCTACAGAGTGACCAGAATGCTATCCTCATTCCGGTCACCATAAGAAAAACTATAAATGTAAAACTTATAGAGAACGGACTGACATCACGAGGTGGTACAGTCATTTTTGTGATAGAGGCACACGAATATCGGCAGACAGAGGTATTCTATTCATGGATAAACTTTCAGCGGCAAACACCACAACACACAAATTCCACTATTACAAAATAGAGGAACCACCAGAAGAATATACACCTTTCAAGGATATTGAAATACCACTAAATTACCAAGAGCACCTGCTCTGGTTTAAAGGCGCCCTAAAACATAATGATCACATCACCAGGCTCGTTCCACTAGGTAGACCAGGAGCAACGTGGCCGGTTCTAGCCAGCTACACACCACATCCAGACATTGATAAAATGTCAAGAGAAGAACTTTTAGCACAGCTAAAATTATTAATCAAAATACACAGACAGCTAGTCCAATATGTAATGCGGACAGGAACAGTCCATCCAGCTGTTAATATTCCACAGCTGACCCCTCATCAGGGGAACACAAATAAAATTACACCACAGAACATACATTCATGTCTGGGGAAAACACCCGCAAAACGGGAACAAATTCCATTCTGGCTAGCACAGAAAATAACTCAAACAGAGGCAGTATTCCCGAATACTACCCCTATTGAGAAACACAGAATTCTGATTATTTGCCTTCCAATGGGGGTCTCACCACATGTGGAGGACTGTGACACTTGGGGCACAGTCTTTGCTTCCATTTACACAAAAACACATGGTGTTCCGTCCATGGCGGTAATACCAGATGAGCTAAAACAAATTCTGAATGAATACGGTCCAGAACCGGCTTTAACTCTTGGTATGAAATTACTGAAAGACTTCAAGCAGGTCTCGGCTATATTATTAGCCAACATAAAAGGAGAAGCAGCATCTGTGACGATCCGCCAAAAATTGAAAGAAACAGATATAACAGATCAACCAATTGAGCTTGCCAGAATCATAGAAAGATGCTATGAAGAACTAGGTAGAGATAGTTTGGGTGGGAAACCAGTAAAACCCCAACTACTTGAAAAAATATTTATTACAAATAATCTAGACTCCTAAAAAGAGCTGGGATGGAAATAAGCAATCCACGCCTAAAGAAAAAGGTTTCCAGTCCAGAGGAAGGTCTCCTCGGCGGAGAGAAAGAACTCCGAATCGAGAACACCAGTCTCCCCAAAGGGAGCCCTCTGAAAAAAGACACTACATAGAAATAGGGATAATTTGAAAAAGCCTGATAGATACCAAGATATTGATACACGTCCCTCTCGATCTTTTTCGCCGAAATCGGAAAGAAGAGGACGGTCAGAACACAGGGAAGAGCACGCCAAGTCCAAAGACCAGGAACCTGATCAAAATAAATAATTACAATTTCCAAAAAAGAAGGTAGCCAATATTAAAGTAATCAAACATGCCGAGGATACTGAGGACACAGCTGAAAAACGGAGAGTGGGCACAGACAATGCTAGACAGCGCAGCAGAAATCAGTATAGGTCGCAAGATCCTGATGAATCATCTGGAGACAGTGGACACGAATGAATACATTCAAGTAGAAACTGCAGATACCAGAGTTAGCGAACCTCATAAAATATACGAAATAACATTGCGTATAGAGGGAGATAAGACTAGGAAAATAAAGGGTCTATTTTGGGATAACCTCTCAAAGGGCTATGACATCCTGTTAGCTGAGAAAGATTGGCCCCCAGAGTTTGTCAGGGAGTGCCCTCATGGCGAAGAAATGATTATGCCTGCCTTCTCAAATCATATTCCAATTCACACTAAATATATATATGCAAGGAAATGGGCAGTAGCCCAAGCACCTGCACTATATAAGAATCATGTAGGATGGGATGAGGACTCTCTCCTCACAAAATCCATTCAAAATGTCAACTATCTGCACAAAGGCAGTACCCGATTAAGCAAGAAGCTAAAAAACAAGTCAGGGAGATTTTAGATCAACTTGAATACCAAGGGGTGATTGAAATATGCACCTCTCAAATGAAAAATCCTTTGTTTCCTGTCTCCAAACCAAGACGATTCGTATCGTTTAGTCTTGGACTTCAGACACCTTAACTCATGTTGCAAAACATTTGCGGTACAAAATTCGCACAGTGCGGCACTAATGAACAACATAGTTCGCAAAAAAGTACAAAACAACATTAGACATCTCTAATGGGTTCTTTTGTCAAAATATTGCACCAGAAAGCAGGTACTTTACCGCTTTCTCAATAATGGGGTCACAGAAAATTTCTGTAGGCTCCCACAGGGATTCAAGAACAGCCCAGGATTATTCTCAGCCAGAGTAACCGAGTTACTACAAATGTATGATGATGAGGCATTATCTTATGTCGATGACATCTATCTCACAGACGACGACTTGGATACTCACTTGAAAAGAGTGAACATCATAATACTTGGGTTCGCAGCAGAGGGTTACAAATTCAACTTTAAAAAGTCACGAATTGCCCTATTGTCCTATTTTTAGGATACAAATTATCAAGTGAAGGCAAAAGCCTAGCAGACAACTTCTTAGAGAAGTGCGCTGTACTGCAAGCACCAAAAACGCTGAAGAACTTACAATCGATTCTAGGCTTCCTGAATTTCGGAAGAACTTACATTCTAAACTATGCAGAGAGGGTTAAATCTCTCTACGAATTAATAAAACCTGATTTTAAACCAATCAACTGGACTCAAAAACACACAAATTTTGAGATCACCGCAAACAGACATGTTAGCTAAAACAAAATTAGAAACACGTGACAATACACGCAACCTTGTAATCCGGGTCATCCCAGGAAGATGCGGATTCACGTACCTGACCTCTAATGAGGGAGAAACGGTACCAATAGCTTACAAATCACATTTGTACACAAAAGCAGAAAAAACATTTAGTCTTACAGAAAATACTGTAAAGGCAGTTCAAACTGCTGTAGCAAGAGAACAAGCCCTAGCCCAAGGCAAAATAATAACTGTTTCCACAGCAGAATCAGCCTTCGAGGCGCTATTCAGCCCAGTAAATCTAAAAACAGTGGCACTGGATCCGAAATTGATACAGTGGGAAAATTTTCTGGCGGCAGAAGACGTGACATACTATTTTGTCCCGAACATGAAAAAACTGAATGATTTAAAATATGAAGAAGAATATCCTCTGCCAATCGAAATTCTGCCTCTCCAACAATACTCTTGTATAATCTATACAGACAGATTTGTACAGCATTACAATGTAGATGATAAATCCTACAATGCAGCTTGCGTGATTGTTAAAGGTCGCTGGCTCTGCGGTAAATTCAGACCGAAAATAACAAAAACTGAATCACTGAGAAACTGAGAAACTGTTCGGCTCAGCGAGCTGAAATCAGATCTTTAAAGATGGCGCTTGAAAATGCAGAACGTGAATTCCAGACACTAATAGTGTGCGATTCGCATTTCTGCGTCAAATCTTACAATAATGATTTGCAGAACTGGGTTCAAAATGATTACAAAGATGACACAGGTGCCACCATCAAGCATAAAATGCTTTGGAAACAGGTAGTTCTTTTAAAGAAAGAACTGCAAAAGACTCACGTGATACACACTTTGAGTCATCAACGTGATGGTGTTCACAGTGCAGGGAATTCATTGGCTAATACAGCCACAGCGGAAGCAACTAAACCGGCTTCCGTAGCCACAAAAAAGAGCTCCGAAAAATACATAGACGGGGAAACCATGTTGGAGGTAAAAACGTCTTCAAAAGGCAACTGTGCAGCACTACCTGTGAACTCTCCACTCAATTACACATACGTAATGGATGCAAACTCCGTTCCTTTTGCTTGAATCCCTGGAGTGGGGGATAGAGTAATTCCAAATACGAACCGGAAAATCTTTTTAATAGCAGACGCACACATGGGTGTAGGTCCAAGGCACAAACAGATGAAGGAATCTCTGACAGAATTACAATCAGAATACTGGTGGCCGCGAATGAGCCTGCAACATTTTAAATTTGCAAAGAGCTGTCCAGACTGCAACAGAGTCCGCAGTAACGAGCCAACCGGAGTAATGCCATGGCCATTTCTGTAGGTGAAAGGGTAGAGAGGCCTTCAAGGGATATAATTCAAGAAAGAGATCAGTTATTCAATATACTTTTAGGGTAAAGTTAAATAACCTAATGTATGAATCATATAGTTAAATACACACAATCAGTTTGTAAAACACATAAAGACATATAAACATATAAACAACAAAACACAAAGGTGTATCAAAAAAGAATTTTATCAAAAAGTTCATTGAATCAGCAATAAATCAAAGAAGCAGGTAAGGAGATGCTGGTATGAATAGCCTGGTAGCAAATAATCAATAATACAGCAAAACCTAGAAAAAACATCTATCTCAGAAAACAAAGTGAATCAAACACTGTAGAGATAAGATGAAGGTCGACGTTTCGGTCTCTCTACAACACAATTATCGAGACCATCTTCAGGACTGTTGTCATTAAAACACTGCTGTAAGCTGTGCTGTAATCCAAATTGAATGAGATACCACAATGTTGGTCTCAAGGCAAAGTTTAGCGTTGGAAACCGGACGGGTGCCTATGAAAAGAACACAATCGTCCCACAATAGCATACAATATCTGTGTCCATGGAAATGGAATCTTATGAGCTGGTGCAGTTATCCAAATGGTAGTTACTGGGCGCTTGACAGCTTCGTTTCTATGTTTGCTGGGATACAGAAGTCGGGTCAAAGTCAATTTGACTGGAAACACGGGGACACAGATATTGTATGCTAAAAAGGATCCTTGGTCCCCAAGTTCCATATCATAGAGATTTTTTAAACATCCTTCATTTTTTGAGCTATTTGCCATCCAGAATCGATCGACCAGTGTATTCGTGGCGCTTTCACCTGTGGGACGATTGTGTTCTTTTCATAGGCACCCGTCCGGTTTCCAACGCTAAACTTTGCCTTGAGACCAACATTGTGGTATCTCATTCAATTTGGATTACAGCACAGCTTACAGCAGTGTTTTAATGACAACAGTCCTGAAGATGGTCTCGATAATTGTGTTGTAGAGAGACCGAAACGTCGACCTTCATCTTATCTCTACAGTGTTTGATTCACTTTGTTTTCTGAGATAGATGTTTTTTCTAGGTTTTGCTGTATTATTGATTATTTGCTACCAGGCTATTCATACCAGCATCTCCTTACCTGCTTCTTTGATTTATTGCTGATTCAATGAACTTTTTGATAAAATTCTTTTTTGATACACCTTTGTGTTTTGTTGTTTATATGTTTATATGTCTTTATGTGTTTTACAAACTGATTGTGTGTATTTAACTATATGATTCATACATTAGGTTATTTAACTTTACCCTAAAAGTATATTGAATAACTGATCTCTTTCTTGAATTATATCCCTTGAAGGCCTCTCTACCCTTTCATTTAACTACCCAAGCCCTCAAGGGTGTAACTGGGTTTCTCACTCTCTGTGAACCACCATTTCTGTAGGTAGCATAAGGCTATCTATACATGAAATCCAGCGTCCTATTAATTTCTTTTAAGACTATATTCACTTAAAAATGTGGCCCCAGCGCTCAGCTGACGCCAGAACTGTTATAAAAGATTTGCGAGTCTTTATCGGCACATACGCAATTGCCATGCTTCATTCTGACCAGGGTCCTGCTTTTAGCTCTCGAGCTTATAAGTAGGCCATGACCAGCATGGGCATTGGGCTGTGGTTCTCTTGTCCCTTCCATCCTGAGGGAAACGGGGTTGTGAAAAGAAAAAAACGAGACATAAAGCAATATATAACGGCAAAGGTATTAGGTTCGGGTGATGTATGTTCAGGACTTAGATAGTCATGCTTCAGTGGTAGAAGATAAGAAAAAATGCTTTGACATCAAAGATCGTTTGGCTGTTTTACAGGACTTAAATGAAACAAGAAAAGCTCTGAGCAACATAAAGTTAAAACAGCAGCCAACAACCACTGAAGACACACCACCTGTCCCAGCAAGACCTGTCTGGATTCCAAAGATTGGGGATCTGGTCAGAGAGAAGATCGCGGTTAAGAAGGAATTTGGGCCTTCTTACAGAAAAGCAGTACCTGTCTTAGCAATCAACGGAACAAGATCAGTTGTACTACCGCCCCTTGCTGGTAAAAAGGAAAACCGAGTTGTATCAACCGATCTGGTAAAACCACAATCATGTGGCCAATAATAAGTAGTAGGCCCAGTGGACTCCCAAGAAATAGCAGAATACCAAAATTTGCTACAATCCAAGAGGTTCAAACTGAGAGACTTATCACATTTGATAAAGCTGCAGTAAATAAAAAAGGACTAAGCAGAAATGACATGGAACTTGTGCCTCTTGAAACCCAAAATGAAACAGTTTGTCATGAAACACCGGTCTACAATGATGTAGCATAAGAATGTGCTAATGAAAGGCAAATTGAAAAAACAATTCCAACAATTGACAGAACTGCATCTGGCTACTTCATCAATTTCGATAATTTTTCTGAAGATCAAAGTGAGCCTGAAGTAATGCCAGCAACAACGACTTTTAAAGACAAAGCAACAGAACTCTTTCATCAACTCAAAGAAGCATATCTATATGCCCCATTGATTTAACATTGGATTGTATCAGGGGTACTCATACTCCTACTCTGCCTAATTTTAGTTTTAATTTTAGGAACATTTATTACAGTAGAATGGACACAGCAAGTCAGAACATCAACTTAGTTCTGAAGCCACCCAAGTCATCTCACATCGAGTAAAGAGAACTATCACCAGTGAATGTCACAGCCATTCCAATACCCGGCAGGGTAGTTTGGGACAAAACAGATTACGAAATATATGGACCGGTCGAACTCTTGAAATATCCTCATCAGTTTAAGGTTTCATTAAGTGACTTTGTAAAGCCAAGTACATTCTCTGATGAGTGGGACTTTGAAAGCATAAATAATATGATGTCAGATTTAGTTATGTCAGCAAAATTTACAGAACATGATTATTTGCAAGGTTCATCGAATTATGAACAGATGTATTGTTATACCCATTATGCAGACCACTATTTGCATAAATCTGCTCAACCTAGAAATGTTTTTAAATATAATCAATGGGAACATTGTGCAACTCCGCCTAAAAGCAGTTCAAAAACATTCTATGAGAAATTCCAATACTTCTCAGGGTTTAACATGAGTGATGCAGAAACATTTTATTATAAACTGTTAGATAAAACAGGGACAAAAACCATGCTGACAAATACAAAATTGATCTATTCGGAAACATTTCACGAAAAAATGATTACATTTGGTTTTGATTTCTGGAAAAACAACATTGAAACAAAAACCATCTGGGGTACAAAAGATTGGCAGGTACAAGGCCTAGAAGCATTATTTCGACCCTGCATGATACCAGAACAAATAATGTTCTTAAAAAACACCATTCAACAAACAACCTGTTTTGGCCTAGCCAAAATAAAAGATTTAAACAAACAGTCTATTCCAAAGCCAATAACTGATAACACAACCACAGATATTGAGATAGACGTATCCAAAATGTTACATCAAAACAGAAAACATCCTGATTGGAAAAAGTGGTTAATCTGGCCAACAGACCCAAATAAATGTCAAGATAGATTCCTGAATAAAATACAGGGGTTAAAAATGACCAGACTAGACCCTAGATACTCCCAGAGACAACATCCAGGGATAGTAACAACATACAGTGTAGGGAAACTATGCCTTGAATGGTTACAAACCTCCACACTGGCACAAATTAAGCAACACTTGCCTTTACTTAAAGATGGTGCTGGCTTGCGCGATTTCATAATGGGACCACGCAAACAGCGTCAAAAACGTTTCATAGCGGCCAGTATATACACTGCTTACAACGAGGCATGGAAAGTGACTCAAATTGAGACAGCAGAGAAAATACGAGAAATTGATCGTATTAATTTGGAAAAATCACTTTCTGTTGTGGACAATGGGTTAATGCCTATGTCCTCCAGAATATATTCACTGGACAGTATTGTATCATCTGCTATAGATATAATAGATCAGGACTTGCTAATGTTACAACATGGTCAGTCCCAATTACGTCCTATTGTACAGCTAGGCTGGACGTTGCAAAACCTGCGTTCAGGCTATGTGCCTTGGCGTTTAATCAACACAACGTCATTGTTCTCGATCTTTAACCTTACTGATAAACAAATCAGTTTGGCACAGAAAGGAGCAGACTATACAATTCTGAGCATTGAAAAACTTGAGAGATTACCATTGACAATGTCAGAAAGACCTGTCATTGAATGGATAATACACAGGATTATCACAATTCCGATAACAACTTTCCAATTTAAAAAATGCCAAGAGTATATACCAGCAGGCCAGTATGAAAGGTTGGGTAAAGGGTACATTAAGTCATCATGGAAATTACCTTATACACACACGTTATAGTGACAAAAACCAGAATGTATTTCTTAGTGGTAATAATTGTAAACAATCACTGAGCGGTATACTTCTGTGTCAGGGTACTAATTTACATGGGGCCTGTGAGGGGACTTCAAATAACCTTTCATGCCACCAGCACGGCACACCTGCAACACAGATCGAGCCATTCTTTAGACAACTTTCTAACGGGAGTTACGTTCTAATAACGGACCACAGCTGTTGTGGCATGGTGCCAGGGAAAGCATATCTCTTAAGCGTCAGTTCCATGGTCACTTGCTGTATGCAAGCATTGTATCTTAACGGCCCTGGAGACTCAGAGGCGACGACTTGGCCTCAGTTGAATATCTCTTCTATACGAATTGATACTTTAAGCAGAATGAAGTCTGTGCTTTTACAGACAACAGTGCCCATCACGTCATCAAAAGAAACGTATGATCTTCAAGTTGCAAGGACTACGGCAGAGATACATACACTTTTATCAACTAATTGCCTCGAGCATTTCACAGAAATGCTCAGCCAAATCCAAAATATGTCAGATGCCAGTGGTATCTCGAATGTAGTTAAGACAATTTTTTCGGGACTGTTAACACCCTTCGAAGCAGTCCTGGGCATCTTTCCCAATGTTGTCCATTTGGTTTTTGGTGGCCTGCCACTACTTTTGGGACTCGTAGCAGGAATCTTATTTTTGACTCTTCTGCTCCGATATGGCAAGCCAAAACGCAGACATGACTCCGGCAACGATGGAAGAAACGATCCTAGCAATACGCTACCGGGACCGTATAACTTAAGTCCTTGGATTAGCCCGGCTAAGAGATCTGAACATGACCTGGTTTCTTTCGTTCAGACCTTTATGGCAGAACTGCATCTTACCTGTGCTTCGATGTATGCTATGCGGAGAAGAATGCATGTTAGACACCTGTCTTACACTACAATCAGCAGTACCAATGGATGTCGATACTTTGCTAAGTCCAGTAACGGCTCATGCATCGTGTTGTCCCCAGCGGTTACCAATCCTGATGACGGCATTCGTTGAGACTTCTGCACTACGATTAGGTGGTGGCAGTGAAGCAAGGAATGAGAGCAACATCACCCAGGTACGACCTTCTGTGAGCATTGCTGATCCTGAAATCGATGATAGCAATCATTCTCACAACGGCCCGGTTACAGCATTATCATCCTTGGTCGAACTTTCACCTGAAGCTGTAGACTGTTTTTTTGCACATCTGTCTAAAGTCATGTTCTCCCCTGAACCAAAAGAATAACTTTTGAGCCAACCGGCACACAGCGTTCCCCTGAACTCTGAATTCGGCCTTCAGCTTTAAAAAACAAAAGCTACTGAAAACATTTGGAACTATATTTTTCCCTGAAACAAAATTATTTTTTTTTAAAAATTCCAAAATATTTACCTTTGTTTGGCACGTGTACTCTGCTTACAGTAGAACTATTCATAAAGAACAGAGCTTCTATTTTTAGATAATCTAGAGACAATATATTACCACAGCCTCTAACACACTCACAAGCAATTTCATTTATATGTGATGAAATAGTCTCGACCTTCTTTTCTGTAATTAAGAGACATTTCATGTGTAATTTTCGCAAATCGTTCAACTGAATATATATGCAATTTTTGAATGATTACACTGCTTAAAAACGTATAGTACCTATAACGTTCCGTGTATTTTGCATACACCATTTCGAATGCAAAATGTATTTTGGGGTGGGTTGGAATACACATGCATCTTTTTGCTTAGTTTTTAGTAATTGATGGACATAAAACCGTGGAGTGGGTGATGTGTTTTATCTAGGAACCCGATTCAATATTGTGACTTTATGCCCCTATACAGCTATAATCAATAATATCCCTATAATGGCATAATAATCCGAGCCATATTTCAGTAAATCACCCCTGCAGTCCATGACACAGCAGAAGCTACTTCCTTAGATTCCTAGAGAGCACACCGAGTTCTTTCGACACACCAAACCCCCAGCAACCTGGGAAAGCCCCGCTTGTTTTGTTTTGATTTGTAATAGAACTCCTGCGAGCACTGTAAGAACGGGCAGTTCTTTTTGACATCTTTACTGACGTCTTATGTCCAAACCTTACGTCAAACTCGGTACCTTTAAGGTATAAATATACCAACGTTGCCTTAAGCAAACACACAGTGGTGATTCTGGAGCAGAGCAGCTAATCTACTTTTCGAGAGCCCAGCAGAAGCGAGAAGCCCACGGACGCTGCCCCTCCTCTTTGATGCGCTGAGAAAGACGCTGTCTTTTCTCCTGACGAGAAAATCCAGCTCTGGCGTTTCCAGCCTGCCCTTGCGGGTGACTGGAATATCGAGTCCCGAGAGGGAGATACCAGACCTCCTACATTCTATTCCCAAGGTACAGTGCTGACTAAACCCTTAGAGAGAATTCTTGAACAGATCCTTGGCAACAAACCTACTTAACTTAAACTGCTACTTACTTACTCCTTCCCACATATTAGGCTTAGGTCAGGTTCACTGGGGTAGGCGTATTTTAGAAGCACCAGTTGAGCAAGTTAGCCTATGTATATATGTATACATATTTTATCCATTTTAAAGTGTCTTATGGCTAAGAAACCATATCAATGCTTTTACAGTATTATTTCATAATACTCCTTTTACTGTACGTACTTTACTTTATAACAAGTCTTGCAATTGTGGCAATTCATTTCTTTTGCATGAGAAGGAAGACTACTCAATAAATAATATCTTTTATTGAAAACGCCCGTCTCTCTATTCTCTGCACGCTGGTGAAATTAAATATGCACAACTGACTGAGTGAAATAGCTGTCTATTGTTTCACAAGACTCTAGAGATTGACTCTTATTCTGAGGGAGCAAAGTTGTCATGTTTATGCGGTTGTCGGAAGCTGAATCCCTTCTTGTCTGAGCCAGGGAAGCTGATCACTTCCTATTCAGTCAAGAAAGTTTCCAGTGACCTCTGAGCTAGCTGGCGCAAACCTAAATTAAGTCTGACATAGTCAGTAGAGACCTAGACGACCTCAGTCCTACGTCTAAACTGCTGTTTATGTTATTCCAATGCGCAGGGCCTATAGGGAAAATAGGAACTACACTACATATCAAGGGGCCCCCTGAAACACTGGATTGCAGTACATGTAAATCTTGGTTGACTGTAGGTACGGTGGCTTGTAGTCATTTGGGTGTGAATGGGGTACTGACTTGTGGCCTGGTTTGGGAGGGAGGTTGGGTGCTGATTGTGGCTTCTTTGTCTGGTTTAGGGAGCAAAGGCTCAACTTTGTTGCAGGGTTGGAGACTCCTGTGCATGCTCTAGAAGTGGCTGAAAACTCCTGGGTGTGCTCTAGAGGGCTGTGGCTCGTGGGACAAAATTAGGGAGGCACTCGTGCATATCCTCAGCTTAGGAGTTGAAGGGCCTGGGGGTGCTGTTTTCTGAGCTGATCACGCAGGTGCTGTTTTCTGAGCCCAGTGTAAGTCCAAGAGTGTATTGGTTCTTGAACCCAGTTTAAAGATGGGGGTGCCGGTTCCTGGTCTAAATATTATAGGAGAGGCTGCTGGTTCCTGGAGCAAATGTATCCACCATGAATTCTGCACTTGCATAAAGTGGACTTTGATATCATCCTGCGTATATGGTGAGCAGTTTGAAAAGTACATATTTTCCCATAAACATGAACACAGTTGTTTCTCTGTCAGCCCTTGTAATTGATTTATGAAGTAGGTGGGACAAGTGGATTTTACAGGACATGTAGATCTCAGTAGCATTTTGTCCCTTAGCCATGTAGCTTATTAAAAAAATTCCACACCCTTAATGTGTCCATTTGTAATTTCGGACGAAAACCTTGATGGGGCACGACATGCCCATACTTGTGTACAGGGGCGCAACGAGACCCAAACTTTGGGTGGGGGTTAACACTCCCAGCCAGGGCTGGCCCTAGCACTGGTCGCACACAATGCAACAGTCTTTTTTGGAGCCCCCTCCCCCATTTCCTCCTTCTCCATGAATTTCCTCACTACCACTCACCAACGATGCACCTCATCTCTCGATAGCACCTTTCTGGCAAACATTTTTTTTATAGCACTCAGTCAGTCAGTCATATTCTTTATTCGGCATATCATTAACACCATAATAGTACAATATAAAAAGGAATACAAACATTTTTAGTTAAAAAGAAGCATCCACTATAATACAGTGCCACCGATTTCACAGATCATATATAAGAACAACATTTTCCTCTCCACCCTGCAATCAGGATTATTGTGATGTTGCTCCGCCAATTCCTTTGGTGGCCCTTAGTTTAACTGAAGTTCTTACAAAATTAATCACACAGAATAAAGTCAGGGGATCTCGGGCCATTTGTAAAAATACAAGAGCTTCTTTCACAAGTCTAAGATTGGCCTTTTTGAACAAACATATTAAAAAGCGACGCCTGGGCATTAAATAAAATGGGCATAATAGTACAAAATGAAGGGTGTTCTGCAGAGATCGCTGATCGCAGCCGCAGGGACCCTTTGACTCAACGGAATTAGTAAAACCCGCCGGCTCGGCTAGTAAATGATGAAAAAGGTTGAGCCTAAAACGTGTAAATAAAAATCTGTCCTGGGGATTATGTACAAGGGCGAGGTAGGGCTCCAAACCACTACAGGACCTCACTACAGCATGTGCCTACAGCATGTGCCTGGACTGACTGTTTGTTTCTAGCTTCCATGTCGCGTGCTGTAGCTTTATAATTAGAGAGCATATCCTTTACTCTAGATTGGTCCCGTTTCGTGATACATGATGGTGTTAAAAAAAGATCTACACACCCGATACTCTCTAGGCCATCTTTCACATATTTGAGCCAAGGGATAGGCATTCCTTTCTCCCTCCCCATGCAGTCAATGATTATCTGTTGAGTCAGACTGGCGTCTTGGTTGACCCAGATCTTTAACCAAGAGACAAGGGCCCTGCTCCTCACCCTGTCCTCTAGGTACTCACATCCCAGTTCTTCATGTACAATATGTGTTGATACACACTGGGGGGCTTTGAGGAGCCTTCTCAGGTATTTATTTTCCTCTATTTGTAGTTTAGATGCCTCCGCCATCCCCCACAGTTCTGCCCCGTATGCTACTTTGGCACAACAGATCGAGTTGTACGAAGTCAGCATCTGCTCCGGGGACCATCGCCCCAGTCTACGGCTAAAGTTCATTATAGCCCCTGAGTTTGATACTAACTTGTTACTGTATTTCTCGATCAATGATTTAAAACTTAAACCCCTGTCAAATAAAATGCCCAAGTATAAAAAGGTCTGTACCTTTGCCAAGCTCGCTGAGCCTTTTTTGTACTTAAAGTTTTTCCCAAAATTTTTTGGGCCCACCTCCATGACATATGATTTAGTCAGGTTAGCAGATACATCTAAACTGTTCATAAACTCTACAAACCCGTCTATCAGATGCTGCAGTCCCAATGGGGTGCGTGCCAGCAGGACTGCGTCGTCTGCGTAGAGCAAGACATGGATTGATCTGCATCCTATTCTTGGTGAGTCCACTTTTAATTTAGTTAAAAATTGTTCTAGCTCATTAATGTATTTAGAGAACAGGAAGGGGGCCAAGATGCATCCTTGCCTGACCCCACAGGTACACTTAAAAGACTCAGCGTGCCCCACCTCCAAATTGTACCTCACTTTTGCAGATGTCTTCTGATGAAGGGCTGTCAGGATATTAATGAGGCCAACATCAACCCTAAGTTGGACATTATGGCCTACAGCTTCTCCCTATTCACACAATCAAAGGCTGCTGCCAGATCCATAAACGCTAAGTATACCTTTTCCTTATTAGCTATTGTGTATTTCGTGACCAATAAATATAAATTTCAACATTGGTCAGTCATGGATCTGCCTGCCCGGAAACCGTACTGGACGTCTGTGAGAATGTGGTGTTGTTCTTCCCAGCTCACAAGACGGTTCAGGATAACCCTGCCAATTACTTTAGCTGTTACATCTATCAAAGAAATAGGACGATAACACTGAGGGATATCCCTACTGCCCTTTTTATAAATAGGCACTATTGTGGCCGTTGACCATGAGCGGGGTAGACCAGAGACCGTAGCCGCATTTATCACTCTAGTTAACATTGGTCCCCACAGTTCCACATTACTTAGAAAGAGGTCCGGCGGAATCCCGTCCGGGCCTGGGGCTTTATTTCGAATGAGGCCCTTGATGCCCCCCACAATCTCTTAATGTGAATACTGGCACCTCTGTCCCACTCTCCCTGTTTGCCTCATACTCTCCAGTCACGGGGGTCCCTCTGTTATACAGACCACTAAAATGTTCCACCCACTGTTCGGGGAGCACATTGGACGCTATCTGAGGGCTATTTCTATCTTGGAAACAAGGGCTGTTGATTATCGACCAAAAAGTGGAAGTATCACTTCTTTCTGCTGCCCCTCTTAAGACTTCCCATGTTTCGGTTTGGTGCATATTCTTGCGGCACCTTACTGCCTGTTGATAGAGTAGTCTGCAGTGTGTGACCCTTGAACCGTCTCTGGGCTTGTGTTTGAGAGCTGTTCTTAGATTCTTTTGGGCTAGGGAATCCCCTCTGTCAAACCATTTAGGTTTAGTCGTTATTTTTCCTCTCCCTGTCGTATGCATTAGGCTATCTACTAGCCGCCCTATCTCTTCAAATGCCTCAACCAATGGGGGCCCATTAATCTCTAGGTTTAAGCACACCTCTAGGTGCTGTTTCCCCTCTTCCAAAAGTGATTTATAAAAACTATCTCCGTCAAGTTTAGACCATTTTAGGCGACGCCCCTGATCCGTGACCGTCTCCCTGACACCTCTTATTCCCCTCCGTATTTCTCTACTAACCCATGACACTGCCGCTGTCACTGTTAGTGGATTATGGTCACTGAAACCACTACAGTCAATATTAAACCCCAAAATTCGCTGTTTTAGCAGGTGGGATATGATTACAACATGATAATGACACGGCATCCCTGTGGTGCAGGGGAGTGCCATCTTGGGATTTGTAGAGGCTGAGGCTCGGAATTACCTGAACCAGTATCAGCCAAGTGAGCCTTTCCTACTAAAGGAAAACTGCCTCGACATACACGTTCCTACTAAGGACAATAATGATCTTCTAATTTATGGCGCCTGGAACCCACTGTGGGCAACAATCTTTTCCTTAAAGAAACACATGTCCCAGCATGCTGTTTGCAAGTGCACTAGGGGCCATGAATAAATTATTGTGTGCATAAAAGGAAGTCTGTGTGGCACCCTGTTTTTGAATAAAATCAGCCCCTGATGAAAAGGCAGAAAAGCTTTAAAACGCGTAGGGCATTGTTAATAATTATTGTGATGCCGAGTCTCTGGGTGAACTGATCGAGTGCCTCCTGGAATGCTTGGCACTTTGGAGAACAAAATACACATATACATATATATACAAGTTACTTACCTTTGGTAATAATGTATCTGGTAAAGACAATCTTAGCCGCAGATTCCTTAACGTAGAATATTCCCCAGGCGTAAGACTGGACCCGGAAAACTTTCTTGCCCAGCATCCCTGTGCACCGGGGAGGTGCGGTGCCACGTGACTCCGCCCAACGTCCTCCTAGGTCGTGACGTCAGCGAGGTCACATAAGCCCTACCCCGGTGTGCTGACAACAGTTTGCTTCGGAGAACTTTTCCGCGCCATAACGCTGTGCCATCACAACAAAACTGAGGAGAGCATGGGAACAGTGTCCGAAAACATGAGAACAAATAGAGAGAAATAAAAGGCGAGGCACACCACTTGACTGCCCCAAGGCACCAAAAGGCGACAACAGTGGGCCAGAGCAGAAAAAGAACAGAGCACCAGACTAAGGAACAACGTTCAAGCCAAGGCAAAAGCACTGGGTGGCAGTAAAGCACCAGAAGGCTAGAGCCACAAAGCCAAAGCAAGAAAGTGCAAATCACCACTCAGTGGAACCACCCTGCAAGCCAAGGCTAGAGGCATCAAGAAGGTACAAGCATGTGAAAGCGCCTCAACAGAAAGAGAAAGAAAAAGAGAGAAAAGGAGGAAGAAAGTCCGCAACTACACCCACAAGGGGAGGGTCAAACCCCTGGGACAGAGGAGCGAAAGTAACCGAACCCCAGATCACCCTGCCAAAGAAGGGCAGACCTCCTGAAAGGAGGAGGAGTCAAGGACAGGAAAACTCATCCGGGACCACAGTGCCACCTGAAGGGAACAGGAGGCCAAGGACAGGTAAAAGAACCCCCCACGACAAAGACCATGTGGGGGATCAGAAACTCCAACAACAAAGGGAAAGAGCAAGGTAGACCCGCGCACCGAACAGAAATCAGCTGGAGGGAAGCCTGACCGGAAGAAAACGGAAAGGATACCCACAGAGGACAAGGTACCCAGAAGGAGGCAACTTCAGAAACCCAAGCAGGGGGTCCTCGCAGAACGGGGAGGAAGGGTGGGTCGTGAAGGAATCTGCGGCTAAAATCGTCTCTACCAGATACATCGTTACCGAAGGGAAGTCATTTGTACATCTGATAGAGCCTACTAGCTGCAGATTCCTTAACGTAGAATAGATACATTAGCCATACCCAAAGGGAAGGAGGGTCTGCGAAAGGACCCACCAACCTGGACTCAACACGGGGCCCGAGGGGATGAGTCAACCGGACAGGAGACAGAGCCCTGTCCCCCCAGGCAAAAAGAACCCACTCATTCAGAAGACTTCCAGTCCCAGAGAGGATGCAGGAAGACGAGCAAAGAGGCAGCCCGCCCTCCCAAGCAGTAGGAAACCAGGACAATGCGAAGGAAGGCCAGAGCACCCCAAGCCCAGTCAACGTACCAAGGATCTCCACCATAAGTCCCAGAGGCATAGGCAACACAGAGGAGCACCAAGAAAGAAGAGATAATCAGAGACTCCAAGGAGAAGAGGTAGAACCAAGGCAAGACCCCCCCCCCTCTCCCCGGGAACACACCCAGTGAAGAGGGCATCCAAGCCTGTCACCGCCGGAAGGCCACAGAAAAGACCGAACGGAGCCTCAGCAAAAAGCAGACTGGAGAAGAAGGGACCAAAGGCACAATGGTGCAGAACAACACGTCTGCACTGGAAATGCACAGCCAGCAGCCAGCACCACGGAACGGTGTACCCTGGACAAGCCAGACGACAGCCGAATTTAGAGGCCAGGAAGGCCAAGAAAGGACCAAACACACTACACGGGAGAGGCAGTCGCACACGGGCCCACGAGAGAAGTGGAACCAGGCTGAATTACACGCAAAAACACAGACAGCAGGCCAGCCCAGGCTAGCGACACAGCGATCCAAAAAAAGAACCGACCGTGTTGCAACACAAGCCACTCCAAAACCATCAGTGAGAGGATTGCACCTGCGACCCCACGGAGAGCAGAGGCCCCAAGGACGACCACACCTCACAGCACATGACAGAGCTATATAATAGCTACCAACACCCCACAAAGGGCATGTTACGTCCCAAGACATGGGAACCCTCTAAGGAAAAAGTATCCGCAACAGGGGACAACAAAAAGACCTGCAGAGGAACCACAGACAGCTTGCCAATCAGCCAACAAGAATACACAGAAGGCATATCTCAGGGCCAACACGGCTTACCAACAGCCAAAACCACAAACAAAAAGGCCCGGACAAGCAGCCAACAGCGCTAAAGTCCTAACAAAAGGACCGGAGGCACAACAAGCACACAGAACACACACAACCGGGGTTACTCGCAACAAGGCACCAGAACACACTGGAAGAAGACCTTCCAAAAACCAGAACGACTCACCAGTCACTGAGGGGGAGAAGGAGGACAGAGCCCCACCAGAAACCTCTGAATGGCAGAGTCCACAGGGGCGTGGATTAAGAGAGTGCCATCAAAAGGAAGGTCCACCAGCCGTTCCCTAACGTTTTCTGGGAACACACTATCCCGTAGCCAGACATGTCAGCGAAGGGCCACAGAAGAAGCCATGGTACGACTAAGCACCTCCGCAACACCCAGAGCGGAGCGAAGAATGAATGACGCCAGCTCCGGTGGGGGGGAAGTAAAGCAGCTCCTCTGTGGGCGACGGCTGCAAGCTGAGGGGGCTGTCCCCAGTCCCAACAGAGGAAGGAAATGCCAAGTCCGGAAAGGGGGGGAAGGGACCGAGGAATGGGGAAACTGAGGCGCCTCCAGCGAAGCCTGCGGTCGTGGCGACGCCAAGGAGCCGCCCTTAGACGACGCCTGAGAAAAAGCCACGACATAGCAACCCTTCTCTGGAGAAGATTAAACCATCAACCGCCGAACCTCTGGGGAGGAGGGGGCGTCCGAAGACAAATCAACAACCCGACGTCGGCCTGGCGCCATAGAGTCCGTGACCGGGGGAAGGGCAACGTCAACCGGCACCGCAGGGGATGCCGGAACGACCTCCGCCACAACACGTAGTGCAGGAGACCGCAGCTGGGCCGGAGCCAGGGCGGCTAAGGAACAGCGCCGAAAAGGCGTCGACTCGACCCCCACCGAGGTAGCCGCCTGCGAGGAGGGACGAGTGGGGCTCGAGGACATGCCCCAACCCCAATCCGGCCCCTGCGGCGCCGCGAGGGCCAGCAACCGCTGGTACCTGACCGGCGTCACCTCAGACAAGGTCGCTGCCTGCCCAGAGGACTGGGGGGACTCTGGGACATGCCAGACCCCCAGCAACCTCCCGCAACACCACAGGGACCCCCGGGAGGATTTGTGGCGAGGCAGAAGCGCAGTGGTACAAAGGAGGGAACCCCGAAGGGTCACACCCCGACGGCACCACATCTGCCGAAAATGTCGGCGCCGGGGCTGGAGCCGCCGGCGACGCAGCAGAAGTTCCCGCATGCGGCAAGGGATCCGCAGACGTCCCAGGAGGAGAGGGAGGATCCAACGGGGCCTGCAATCCCCTATGCCGGGAAACAGCGGATAGGGTGGGGACACACGGGGCCGCACCATCCGAGGAGAAACCACGCCCCAAAAAGGCCGGGGACCACCCTCAGGGACAAACTGCAACACTTACCAACCGGTGAGCGATGCTCTTGAGGACTGGGAGATGGACGATGTTGGAGACAAAGGCTGTAGTTCTTGAAGCCGTCCACGAGAGATGGACGCGGTGACGATGCAGACCTGGACACGCATGCCGAAAGGAGTTTCATCCAGGGCTCCCGCCAGGACTTCGGTTTCATTTGCTGACACGCCTCACAATCTGTGGAATCGTGGTGTTACCCCAAACACCACATGCAGATGGAGTAGGGATCCATCGCCGACATCTGGCGCGGGCAAAATGAGCACTTTTTGAAGCCCAAAGACATTTGTACACTGTTCTCAAGAAAACGCTCAAGGCGAAAAAGGGAGGCCCAAAACAGGCCAGGAGACACGATTCACGCAGAAAAGAAGAAAACTAACGTCAGCGCGCCGGGGTGGGGCTTATGTGACCTCGCTGACGTCATGCCCACGGAGGACATCTGGCGGAGTCGCGTGGTACTGCCCCCCCTGGTATGCAGGGATGCTGGGCAAGGGATCCGCAGACGTCCCAGGAGGAGAGGGAGGATCCAACGGGGCCTGCAATCCCCTATGCCGGGAAACAGCGGATAGGGTGGGGACACGGGGCCGCACCATCCGAGGAGAAACCACGCCCCAAAAAGGCCGGGGACCACCCTCAGGGACAAACTGCAACACTTACCAACCGGTGAGCGATGCTCTTGAGGACTGGGAGATGGACGATGTTGGAGACAAAGGCTGTAGTTCTTGAAGCCGTCCACGAGAGATGGACGCGGTGACGATGCAGACCTGGACACGCATGCCGAAAGGAGTTTCATCCAGGGCTCCCGCCAGGACTTCGGTTTCATTTGCTGACACGCCTCACAATCTGTGGAATCGTGGTGTTACCCCAAACACCACATGCAGATGGAGTAGGGATCCATCGCCGACATCTGGCGCGGGCAAAATGAGCACTTTTTGAAGCCCAAAGACATTTGTACACTGTTCTCAAGAAAACGCTCAAGGCGAAAAAGGGAGGCCCAAAACAGGCCAGGAGACACGATTCACGCAGAAAAGAAGAAAACTAACGTCAGCGCGCCGGGGTGGGGCTTATGTGACCTCACTGACGTCATGCCCGCGGAGGACATCTGGCGGAGTCGCGTGGTACTGCCCCCCCTGGTGTGCAGGGATGCTGGGCAAGAAAGTTTTCCGGGTCCAGTCTCAAGCCTAGGGAATATTCTACGTTAAGGATTCTGCGGCTATTAGTCTCTATCAGAAACATATATACCTATACACATATGTATACATATATATATATACATACACATATGTATACATATACATGTATACATATACATATATACATATACATATATACATATACATATATACACATACATATATACATACATATACACATATATATACACATATATACACATGCATATATACACATATATACACGCATATATACACATATATACACGCATATATACACATATATACACGCATATATACACATATATACACGCATATATACACATATATACACGCATATATACACATATATACACATGCATATATACACATATATACACATGCATATACACACATATATATATATACATATACACACATATATATATATACATATACACACATATATATACATATACATATACATATATACATACATATATGTGGTGCTGATACTGTGAAAGTATGTCTTCCAGCTTCATTGTATCAGGTAGTCACGTGGTATTATTCACTAATGTGTATGTCACTTTAAATTTGACTCACGGTTCTGTGCAAACTGTCGAGTGAACAAGCGGCTGGGGCTGTGAAACGCGTCTTGACGTTGCCAGACAATTAAATCAATTTTGAGCACTAAAACTGGGTCAGTGTTCAATCCTGCGGCAGGCGGGGCAGGGAGTAAAGCGAGCACTTGCTGCATTTGGCGATTCTTCATATTATCGACTGTGTGCTCCGCTAAGTCATCACGGACTCCTCCTTCAACAAGGTCGGCATTACCAGTGGAGCAGTACTTTCGGGGCAACCTGGTAAGAAGCAAGTGTCCGCGAAGGAATCAGAACGCCTGACCCCCCGCATCCCTGAAAAACATACCAAATACAAGCCCGAAAGTTTTCCAAAGTCGGCTGATGAGGAGGACTGATAGGCGTTTGTGAGGTAGGAACGTTGGGAATTGCGGGGTGAGGAGTGTGCCGTATCTCTCAGCGCGGTCATAAGCGTGGATATATCGCTGACAGCGAGGGAGTGCTTTAAATAATCAATTTCTGGACAATGTCTTCCGACACAGTGCGGGAGAGGGAGGCTGCTGCTACAGAGATGTTCTCTGATGCCCCTCAAACGACACAATACTCCAAAACTAACTAATACTGGGAACAACAATACAGTACAAACCTTAATGAGAACACTTGAAAAAAAGATGAAAGAACAAAGTAAATGGTGGGAATCGCGCTCCCTACAGAGGTATATTGAAGTGGAGCGTATCCCGCGTTAACAGCCCCCACATATGAGGAACCGAACCCTGACCTCATGAGAGAATGGGAAGAGTGCAACTTAGATTCTTCATGCAAACTGACACTCATTCTAATTAAATATGCCGATATCGATAGAGCGCGCTTACTCACAGAGATTGACACTATTAGTGAGGAACTTGAGGTGTAGTGTAGTTCCTAGTTTCCCACTAGGCCCTGCGCATTGGAATAACATAAACAGTAGTATCGACGTGGAACTGCGTATATTCCAGGCCTCCACTGACTATGCTAAACTTAATTGGGTGTGTTATCAACTAGCTCAGAGGTCACTGGAAACTTTCTTCTCTGCATAGGAAGTGATCAGCTTCCCTGGCACAGACAAGAAGGGATTCAGCTTTCCAACAACCGTGCAACATGACAACTTTGCTCCTCAGATCAAGAGTCAATCTCTAGGGTCGTGTGAAACAATAGACATGTATTTCACTCAGTCAGATTAGTGCAGTTTACTTACAAGATATGTAGAGAATAGAGAGACGGGCGTTTGTCAATAAAGGGTTAACATTTATTGAACAGTCTTTCTTCTCGTACAAGAGAAATGTATTGCCACAATTGCAAGACTTGTTATTATAAAAAGTACGTACAGTAAGATAAGTATTGCGAAATAGAACTGTAAAAGCATTGATATGGTTTCTTAGCCATACAATGGTTTAAAAGTAATAAAACATATATACATTCATATATACATTAGGCTAACATACTCAACTGGTGCTTCTAACTACGCCTACCCCAGTGTGCCTGACCTAAGCCTAACACGTGGAAGGGGAGTAAGTAAGTAGCTTTAAGTTAAGTTGGTTTTGCCAAGGTTTGCTTCAAGAATTCTCATCTAAGGGTTTAGTCAACACCATACCTCTGAATAGAATGATGGAAGTCTGGTATTTCCTTCAGGGGGCACTCAATATCCCAGTCACCCGCGAGGGCAGACCGGAAACGCTGGAGCTGGATTTCTCTGCAGGAGAAAGGCAGCGGGTCTCTTCAGCGCGTCGGGAGGAGGAGGCGGGGGACAGCGTCCGCGGCAGCTGGAATCTGCTGGGCTCTTCGTAGAGGGACGGCTGTTCAGCTCCTAAGCATACCGCACCATCGTTCGCGCTTTAGCAGCGATAATGGTATCAGTAGCTTCACCACCAAGGGACAGCAGCAGCGTACTGCCTGCAGCAGCAATGGGATGCACCACAGGGTGCACGACAGCATACAACAGCACGACGGCTTATTGCTCAAGGCAACGTTGGTAATATTTATACCTGACAGGTGCCGGGTTTGACGCAAGTTTGCTGGACATAAGACGTCAATTAAAGACGTCACTAGGAAGTGATAGCTATCAGTTGCTCATTAGAGTTCCATTACTAATCAAAACACAGCAAGCGGGGATTTCCAGGTTTGCTGAGTTTTTATCTTGTTGAAGAACTCGGAGTGTTAATCTAGGAATATCAGATAGTGACTTCTGCTCTGTCATTGCACTAATTGGTTGCAAAGGAAGTGGCAGAGAACTATGCTGGAATGTGGCTCTGTTCGTGTGAGGCCAGAGATGACTTTTCTGAAATCGCACTTGAACGGTTATGCCAATATAGGGAATACATGGATTTATAGCCGAATAGGGGCATAAGGTCGCAGTATCGATCAGGAACCTAGATAAACACGCAACACCCACTCCACGTTTTCATGTCCATCAAATTACTAAAACTAGAGCAATTAGATGCATGTGTAACATTGCCCACCCCAAAATACATAAATGCATTCGAAATAGACGTATTTGTAATACGTGAAATTTAGGTACTGTACGTTTTTTGAAGCATAGAAATCATCCAAAAATTATTGCATATGAAATCAATGAACGATTATGCATAAAGAATTACACATGAAGTATCTCTGACAGAAGGAGGGCGAGATAAATCATCACATATAAATGCATTGCAATAACAGAGGCTGATGTAAGTTTGTTATGTCTCTAGGTGTGTTTAGAAATAGAAGTGTGAAGCTTCTGTTCTCTAAGAATAGTTTTTACGTTAAGCAAAGAATTGTTCGTGCCAAAAAAGGGTGAATATTAAAAAATGTTCAATTCAAAAGAATTAATGCTTGAACGGGGAAATAGAGTTCCAAAGCTTTTAGCAGTTTTTGTTGATCAAAACTGAAGGCCGAATTCAGAGTTCATGGGAACGCTGTGTGTCGGAAAGCTTCTCCAAAGTTATTGTTTCTGTATGGGTGAGAACATCGTATCAGACAGGCTCTCAAAAAATTGGTCTACAAAATCAGGTGACAGTTCAACCAAATTCGATAGTGCTGTAAGTTGGCAGGTGTGGGAATGATTGCTGTCATCATAGTCGGGTTCAGCAATGCTCACAGAAGGCCGTACCTGGGTGATGTTGCTTTTGTCACTCGCTCCACTGTTACCACCTAGTCGTAGTACAGGTGTCTCAACGAATGCCGTCATCAGGATTGGTAGCCGCTGGGGACAACATAATGCGTGAGCCGTTATTGGACTGAGCAAAGTATCGACGTCCATTGGTACTGCTGATGGAAGTGAAAGACAGATGTCCAACACGCATTCATCTCCGCAAAGCATACATCGTAGTACCGGTAAGATACAGTTCTGCCATATAGGTCTGAATGAAAGGAACCAGGTCATGTTTAGATCTCTCAGCCTGGCCAATCCAAGGACGTTAGTTATCCTGTCCCGGTAGCGCATTGCTAGGATTGTCTCTTCCATTCCCATGGGAGCTATGTCTGAGTTTCGGCTTGCCATAACGAAGCAGGAGGGTCAAAAATAAAATCCCTGCGGCGAGTCCCAAAAATAATGGTATGCCGCCAAAAACAGAGTGTACAAAATTAGGAACGATTCCCAAAATTGCCTGAAAGGGTGTTAGCAGTCCCGTAAAGACTGTCTTAAATATGCCTGGGAGGCTTGTGGCACTAGACATGTTAAGGAGTTGGCTCAACATTTCTACGAAATGCACGGGGCAATTTGTTGATAAAAGGTCATTAACTTCAGTAGCTGTCCTTGCAACTAGAAGATCATACGTCTCTTTTGATGACGTTATAGGCACTGTTGTCTGTAAAAGTACAGATTTCATTTTGCTTAAAGTATCAATTCGTATAGAATAGAGATTCAGACGAGGCCAGATGGGAGTCACTGTGTCTGCAGGCCCACTCGGGAACAATGCCTGCATACAGCATTTGACCATGGATGTTACGCTTACTAGATAACTTTTCCCTGGCACAAGGCCACAACATCTGTGATCCGTTCTAAGAATGTAACTCCCGTTTGCAAGTTGCATAAAGAAGGGCTCTATCTGAGTTGCAGGTGTGACTAGCTGGTGGCATGAAAGGTTGTTAGAATTTCCATCACATGCTCCGTGTAAATTAATACCCTGACACAAAAGTATACCGCTTAGTGAATGTTCACAATTTTCACCACTAAGAAACACATTTTTGTCGCTGTCACTATAGCAAGAATGTGTGTATGGTAATTTCCATTCAGATTTTACATATCCTTTACCCAATTGTTCATACTGGCCAGTAGGTATGTATTCAAGGCACTTTTTAAATCGGAAAGTTGTTATCGGAATGGTGATAATTCCGTGTATTATCCATTCAATGACAGGACTCTGACATTGTCAATGGTAATCTCTCAAGTTTTTCGATGCTCAGGATTGTATAGTCTGCTCCTTTCTGTGCCAAACTGATCTGTTTATCAGTAAGGTTAAAAATGGAAAATAATGACGTTGTGTTGATTAAACGCCAAGGCACATAGCCTGAACGAAGATTTTGCAGCGTCCAGCCTAATTCTATAATAGATTTAGAAAAGGGGGTGGTGATGAACAGAGTGTCTGAGTTAAACAGACCACTCATACCCAGTCCAAAGATCAGGGCTTGATCCATCACCGTTATTTATCTCACTGCCCCATCCCAGCTCAGAACCTGGCTATATGCAAATCAGTCTGTCCCTGGCCCAGTGCATCATGGGAACAGGGCAGACTAAACTACCAAGCCAATTCTTCACCAGAAAGGAGACAAGCTACCAGGGACCGGTTTCTGGCATTTCAGCCTTCTTTGGCCCGGCTTGCTTGAATCCTGATGGAGCAGTGAGAAAGGGACTCATGTCTGAGTATACCCTGCCACACCTATAGTGGCCAAAAACGATTTAGAAAAGGGGGTGGTGATGAACAGAGTGTCTGAGTTAAACAGACCACTCATACCCAGTCCAAAGATCAGGGCTTGATCCATCACCGTTATTTATCTCACTGCCCCATCCCAGCTCAGAACCTGGCTATATGCAAATCAGTCTGTCCCTGGCCCAGTGCATCATGGGAACAGGGCAGACTAAACTACCAAGCCAATTCTTCACCAGAAAGGAGACAAGCTACCAGGGACCGGTTTCTGGCATTTCAGCCTTCTTCGGCCCGGCTTGCTTGAATCCTGATGGAGCAGTGAGAAAGGGACTCATGTCTGAGTATACCCTGCCACACCTATAGTGGCCAAAAACGATTTAGAAAAGGGGGTGGTGATGAACAGAGTGTCTGAGTTAAACAGACCACTCATACCCAGTCCAAAGATCAGGGCTTGATCCATCACCGTTATTTATCTCACTGCCCCATCCCAGCTCAGAACCTGGCTATATGCAAATCAGTCTGTCCCTGGCCCAGTGCATCATGGGAACAGGGCAGACTAAACTACCAAGCCAATTCTTCACCAGAAAGGAGACAAGCTACCAGGGACCGGTTTCTGGCATTTCAGCCTTCTTCGGCCCGGCTTGCTTGAATCCTGATGGAGCAGTGAGAAAGGGACTCATGTCTGAGTATACCCTGCCACACCTATAGTGGCCAAAAACGATTTAGAAAAGGGGGTGGTGATGAACAGAGTGTCTGAGTTAAACAGACCACTCATACCCAGTCCAAAGATCAGGGCTTGATCCATCACCGTTATTTATCTCACTGCCCCATCCCAGCTCAGAACCTGGCTATATGCAAATCAGTCTGTCCCTGACCCAGTGCATCATGGGAACAGGGCAGACTAAACTACCAAGCCAATTCTTCACCAGAAAGGAGACAAGCTACCAGGGACCGGTTTCTGGCATTTCAGCCTTCTTCGGCCCGGCTTGCTTGAATCCTGATGGAGCAGTGAGAAAGGGACTCATGTCTGAGTATACCCTGCCACACCTATAGTGGCCAAAAACGATTTAGAAAAGGGGGTGGTGATGAACAGAGTGTCTGAGTTAAACAGACCACTCATACCCAGTCCAAAGATCAGGGCTTGATCCATCACCGTTATTTATCTCACTGCCCCATCCCAGCTCAGAACCTGGCTATATGCAAATCAGTCTGTCCCTGGCCCAGTGCATCATGGGAACAGGGCAGACTAAACTACCAAGCCAATTCTTCACCAGAAAGGAGACAAGCTACCAGGGACCGGTTTCTGGCATTTCAGCCTTCTTCGGCCCGGCTTGCTTGAATCCTGATGGAGCAGCGAGAAAGGGACTCATGTCTGAGTATACCCTGCCACACCTATAGTGGCCAAAAACGATTTAGAAAAGGGGGTGGTGATGAACAGAGTGTCTGAGTTAAACAGACCACTCATACCCAGTCCAAAGATCAGGGCTTGATCCATCACCGTTATTTATCTCACTGCCCCATCCCAGCTCAGAACCTGGCTATATGCAAATCAGTCTGTCCCTGGCCCAGTGCATCATGGGAACAGGGCAGACTAAACTACCAAGCCAATTCTTCACCAGAAAGGAGACAAGCTACCAGGGACCGGTTTCTGGCATTTCAGCCTTCTTTGGCCCGGCTTGCTTGAATCCTGATGGAGCAGTGAGAAAGGGACTCATGTCTGAGTATACCCTGCCACACCTATAGTGGCCAAAAACGATTTAGAAAAGGGGGTGGTGATGAACAGAGTGTCTGAGTTAAACAGACCACTCATACCCAGTCCAAAGATCAGGGCTTGATCCATCACCGTTATTTATCTCACTGCCCCATCCCAGCTCAGAACCTGGCTATATGCAAATCAGTCTGTCCCTGGCCCAGTGCATCATGGGAACAGGGCAGACTAAACTACCAAGCCAATTCTTCACCAGAAAGGAGACAAGCTACCAGGGACCGGTTTCTGGCATTTCAGCCTTCTTCGGCCCGGCTTGCTTGAATCCTGATGGAGCAGTGAGAAAGGGACTCATGTCTGAGTATACCCTGCCACACCTATAGTGGCCAAAAACGATTTAGAAAAGGGGGTGGTGATGAACAGAGTGTCTGAGTTAAACAGACCACTCATACCCAGTCCAAAGATCAGGGCTTGATCCATCACCGTTATTTATCTCACTGCCCCATCCCAGCTCAGAACCTGGCTATATGCAAATCAGTCTGTCCCTGGCCCAGTGCATCATGGGAACAGGGCAGACTAAACTACCAAGCCAATTCTTCACCAGAAAGGAGACAAGCTACCAGGGACCGGTTTCTGGCATTTCAGCCTTCTTCGGCCCGGCTTGCTTGAATCCTGATGGAGCAGTGAGAAAGGGACTCATGTCTGAGTATACCCTGCCACACCTATAGTGGCCAAAAACGATTTAGAAAAGGGGGTGGTGATGAACAGAGTGTCTGAGTTAAACAGACCACTCATACCCAGTCCAAAGATCAGGGCTTGATCCATCACCGTTATTTATCTCACTGCCCCATCCCAGCTCAGAACCTGGCTATATGCAAATCAGTCTGTCCCTGACCCAGTGCATCATGGGAACAGGGCAGACTAAACTACCAAGCCAATTCTTCACCAGAAAGGAGACAAGCTACCAGGGACCGGTTTCTGGCATTTCAGCCTTCTTCGGCCCGGCTTGCTTGAATCCTGATGGAGCAGTGAGAAAGGGACTCATGTCTGAGTATACCCTGCCACACCTATAGTGGCCAAAAACGATTTAGAAAAGGGGGTGGTGATGAACAGAGTGTCTGAGTTAAACAGACCACTCATACCCAGTCCAAAGATCAGGGCTTGATCCATCACCGTTATTTATCTCACTGCCCCATCCCAGCTCAGAACCTGGCTATATGCAAATCAGTCTGTCCCTGGCCCAGTGCATCATGGGAACAGGGCAGACTAAACTACCAAGCCAATTCTTCACCAGAAAGGAGACAAGCTACCAGGGACCGGTTTCTGGCATTTCAGCCTTCTTCGGCCCGGCTTGCTTGAATCCTGATGGAGCAGCGAGAAAGGGACTCATGTCTGAGTATACCCTGCCACACCTATAGTGGCCAAAAACGATTTAGAAAAGGGGGTGGTGATGAACAGAGTGTCTGAGTTAAACAGACCACTCATACCCAGTCCAAAGATCAGGGCTTGATCCATCACCGTTATTTATCTCACTGCCCCATCCCAGCTCAGAACCTGGCTATATGCAAATCAGTCTGTCCCTGGCCCAGTGCATCATGGGAACAGGGCAGACTAAACTACCAAGCCAATTCTTCACCAGAAAGGAGACAAGCTACCAGGGACCGGTTTCTGGCATTTCAGCCTTCTTCGGCCCGGCTTGCTTGAATCCTGATGGAGCAGTGAGAAAGGGACTCATGTCTGAGTATACCCTGCCACACCTATAGTGGCCAAAAACGATTTAGAAAAGGGGGTGGTGATGAACAGAGTGTCTGAGTTAAACAGACCACTCATACCCAGTCCAAAGATCAGGGCTTGATCCATCACCGTTATTTATCTCACTGCCCCATCCCAGCTCAGAACCTGGCTATATGCAAATCAGTCTGTCCCTGGCCCAGTGCATCATGGGAACAGGGCAGACTAAACTACCAAGCCAATTCTTCACCAGAAAGGAGACAAGCTACCAGGGACCGGTTTCTGGCATTTCAGCCTTCTTCGGCCTGGCTTGCTTGAATCCTGATGGAGCAGTGAGAAAGGGACTCATGTCTGAGTATACCCTGCCACACCTATAGTGGCCAAAAACGATTTAGAAAAGGGGGTGGTGATGAACAGAGTGTCTGAGTTAAACAGACCACTCATACCCAGTCCAAAGATCAGGGCTTGATCCATCACCGTTATTTATCTCACTGCCCCATCCCAGCTCAGAACCTGGCTATATGCAAATCAGTCTGTCCCTGGCCCAGTGCATCATGGGAACAGGGCAGACTAAACTACCAAGCCAATTCTTCACCAGAAAGGAGACAAGCTACCAGGGACCGGTTTCTGGCATTTCAGCCTTCTTCGGCCCGGCTTGCTTGAATCCTGATGGAGCAGTGAGAAAGGGACTCATGTCTGAGTATACCCTGCCACACCTATAGTGGCCAAAAACGATTTAGAAAAGGGGGTGGTGATGAACAGAGTGTCTGAGTTAAACAGACCACTCATACCCTGGGACAGGAACAGACTAATTTGCATACAGCCAGGTTCTGAAACTGGGATGGTGCAGTGAGCTAAAAAACGGTGTTGGATCTAGCCCTGATCTCTTGACTGGGTGAGAGCTTTCTGCTTAATTCAGAGACTCTGTCCTTCACCACCCCTTGTTGTAAATATTTTTGTCCACCCTAAGCGTGGAAGGGTATTCTCAGATGTGAGACCCTTGCTCATTGCACCATCAGGATTCAAGCAAACCGGGCCGAAGACGGCTGTAACGCCAGAAACCGGTCCCCGGGAGCTTGTTTCCTTCCCAGTGTAAGAATTGGCTTTTGTAGTTTGGTTTGCCCTGTTCCCATCATGCACTGGGACAGGAACAGACTAATTTGCATACAGCCAGGTTCTGAAACTGGGATGGTGCAGTGAGCTAAAAAACGGTGTTGGATCTAGCCCTGATCTCTTGACTGGGTGAGAGCTTTCTGCTTAATTCAGAGACTCTGTCCCTCACCACCCCTTGTTGTAAATAATTCTATAATAGAGCGTAATTGAGACTGGCCATGTTGTAACATTAGCAAGTCTCTGTCTATCACATCAAAGGCAGAGGATACAATATTGTCCAACGAATATATTCTGGAAGACAGAGTCATTAACCCATTGTCTACTACAGAAAGTGATTTTTCCAAATTAATACGATCAATTTCTCGTATTTTTTCAGCTGTTTCAATTTGTTTGACTTTCCAAGCCTCGTTGTAAGCAGCATAGATACTGGTCGCTATGAAACGCTTTTGACGCTGTTTGCGTGGTCCAAGAATGAAATCGCGCAAATCAGCACCATCTTTTAGTAAAGACAAGTGTTGCTTAATTTCAGCCAGTGTGGATGATGATAGCCATTCAAGGCAGAGTTTCCCTATACTGTATGTTGTTATAATCCCTGGATGTTGTCTCTGGGAGTATCTCGAGTCTAATCTGGTCATTTTTAACCCCTGTGTTTTATTCAGGAATCTATCTTGACAGTTGTTTGTGTCAGTAGGCCAGATTAACCACTTTTTCCAATCAGGATGTGTTCTGTTAAAATGTAAAATTTGTGACACGTCTAACTCAATATCTGTAGTTGTATTCTCAAGTATTGGCTTTGGTATAGACGGTGTTTTAAGGTCTTTGATCTTAGCTAGGCCAAGACAGGATGTTTGGTGTATTGTGTCATTTAAAAACATTTGTTCTGGTATCATGCAGGTTCTAAATAGTGCTTCAATGCCTTGTACCTGCCAATCTTTTGTACCCCAAATTGTTTTCGTTTCAATATTATTTTTCCAATAATCAAAACCAAATGTCATCATTTTGTCATAAAATGCTTCTGAATATATCAATTTAGAATTTGTCAGCATTGTTTTCATTCCTGTTTTATCTAACAGTTTGTAATAAACATTTCTGCATCACTGGTGTTAAACCCTGAGAAGTATTTGAATTTCTCAAAGAATGCTTTAGAACTGCTTTTAGGTGGTGTAGCACAATGTTCCCATTGATTATACATAAAAACATTTCTAGGCTGTGCAGATTTATGCAAGTAATGATCACCATAGTGTGTGTAACAGAATAACTGCTCATAACTAGATGAACCTTGTAAATAATCATGATCTGTGAATCTAGCTGACATTACTAAATCAGACATCATGTCATTAATACTGTTAAAGTCCCAATCATCAGAGAATGTACTAGGTTTTACAAAGTCACTTAAGGAAACCTTCAGTTGATGAGGATACTTCAGGATTTCGACCGGACCATATATCTCATAGTCTGTTTTCTCCCATACTACCCCACCAGGTATTGGAATTGCTGTGACATTTACTGTTGACAGTTCTCTTTTCTTCACGTGGGATGATCTGTGTGGTTTCAGGACTAGGTTGATGTTCTGACTAGCTGTGTCCATTGTAATATATTTTCCCTCAATGAATTTTCCCAAACACAGTACCATGATGAGCCAAAGCAGGAGGAAAAATACACCTAGACCGAACCAGAACTCTAGCCAAGGGGAAATAAGGTAGATTTCCTTCAGTTGATGAAAGAGTTCCGTTGCTTTTTCTTTAAAAGTCTTTTTTGTTTCTGGCATCACTTCGGGGTCGTCTTGATCTTCAGAGAAGTTGTCGAAGTTGATGAAATAACCAGAGGCAGTTCTGTCAATTGATGGGATTGTTCTTTCAATCTGTCTCTCGGTAGCACTTTCTGATGCCACATTTGTGTAGACTGGTGTTGTTTGTTGACGAACTGTTTCAATCTGTGTCTCAAGAGGCACGAGTTCCATGGCATTATTGCATAGTCCTTCATTGTGCACTGCAGGCTGATCGAATGTGATTAGTCTTTCAGTTTGAACCTCTTGGATTGTTGCAAGTTTGGGTATTCTGTTGTTTCTTGGGAGTCCACTGGGCCTACTGTTGATTATAGGCCACATGCTTGTGGTTTTACCAGGTCGATGGACACAACTCTGTTCTCCTTTTTACCAGCAAGGGGCGGTAGCACAACTGATCTTGTTCCGGTGACTGCCAAGACAGGTACTGCTTTTCTGTAAGAAGGCCCAAATTCCTTCTTAACCGCGATCTTTTCTCTGACTAGATCCCCAATCTTTGGAATCCAGACAGGCCTTGCTGGGGCTGTTGCTGGTGGTGCCTCGTCAGTGGTATTTGGCTGTTGCTTTAACTTTATGTTGCTTAAGGATTTTCTTGTTTCGTTCAGTTCCTGTAAAACAGCCAAACGATCCTTTACATCAAAGTGCGTTGTTTCTTCTTGTACCACTGACATCTGACTATCGAGGTCCTGAATACGCATTCTAATTCCGAACAATAGTTCGTATGGGCTGAAACCTTTTAGAGAATTTCTTGGCATGTTATTAAGACTAGTCTGGACACTTATTAAATGTTTGACCCACCCAGCGCCTGAACCTAATACCTTCGCTGTTATAGATTGCTTTATGTCACGGTTTTTCCTTTCTACCACACTGTTCCCTTCCGGGGTATGATGGACAAGAATACCGCAACCCAATTCCCATGCTAGCCATGGCCTCCTTATAAGCTCGAGAGTGAAAGCAGGACCCTGGTATGTGCCGATAAAGACTCGCAAATCTTTTATAACCGTTCTAGCGTCAGCCGAGCGCTGGAGGCCTCACTTTTTAAGTGTGTTTAGCCTTAACTGTGTACAATGGGACGCGCTTCTCTTCTTTGATTGCGCAGATAGACCGCCTTATGCTGTCTAGAAGGGATCCTGAAACTACACTGGCCTGTTCATTACTGTGATCTCTGTTGCAGTCTTCACAATTTTGAGCAAAACATTGAATATCTATACTCATTCCTGGCCACCAGTACTCTGATTGTAATTCTTTCAGAGAATCTTTTATTCTTTGGTGTCTCAGACCCAACCCCATGTGTGCTTCCAGTAAGAGGAAGCCCCTCCTGCTCCTGTTTGGAATTACTCTGTCCCCCACTCCAGGGATTCGAGCAAAAGGAACGGAGTTTGCATCGATTATGTATGCATAATTGAGTGGATAGTTTACGGGTAGTGCTGCACAGTCGCCTTTTACGGTCCTTTTTACTGCCAGCATGGTTTCCCCGTCTATGTATTTATCTGTACGCTTTTTTGTGGCTACGGAAGCCGGTTTAGTTGCTTCCGCTGTGGCTGTATTAGCCAATGAATTCCCTGCAACGTGAACGCCATCACGTTGAAGACTCTGTGCGTGAATCACGTGAGTCTTTTGTAGTTCTTTGTGTAAAAGAGCTACCTGTTTCCAGAGCAATTTATGCTTTATTGTGGCACCTGTGTCATCTTTGTAGTCGTTTTCGATCCAACTCTGCAGTTTATTGTTGTAAGAGTTGACGCAAAAATGAGAATCGCACACGATAAGTGTCGGGAATTCAGGTTCTGCATTTTCGAGCGCCATCTTTAAAGATCTGATTTCAGTTCTCTGAACCGAACAGTTTCTTACAGATTCAGTTTTTGTTACTTTCGGTCTGAATTTACCGCACAGCCAACGACCTTTAATGATCGCACATGCTGCATCGTAGGTTTTTCTCTCTACGTTGAAATGTTGTACAAAGCTATCTGTATAGATTATACAGGCGTATTGTGGGAGAGGCAGAATTTCGATTGGCAGAGGATATTCTTCTTCATATTCTAAATCATTCAGTTCTTCGAATTGCGGGGCGAAATAGTATTTCACATCTTCCGCTCCTAGAGAATCTACATACTGTATCCATTTCGGATCCAGTGACACTGTAGGCAGGTTTACTGGGCTGAATAGCGCTTCGAAGGCGGATTCCGCTGTAAGGATATTAATCCGTTTGCCGTGTGCTAGTTCTCGTTCATTTGCTAATGCGATTTGCACTGCTTTCACAGTTCTTTCTGTGGGACTGAATGTTTTTCTGCTTGTGTGTACAAGTGAGATTTAATTGAAATTGGTACCTTTTCTCCCTCATTAGAGGTCAGGTACGTGAATCCGCATCTTCCTGGGATGACTCGGATTACAAGATCACGTGTGTTGTCACGTGTATCTAATTTTGTTTTTGCTAACATGTCTGTTTGCAGTGATCTCAACATTTCTGAGTGTTTTTGAGTCCAATTGATTTGTTTAAAATCAGGTTTAATTAGTTTGTAGAGAGGTTTAACCCTCTCTGCGTAATTTAGAATGTAAGTTCTTCCGAAATTCAGAAAACCTAGAATGGATTGTAAATTCTTCAGCGTTTTTGGAGCTTGGAGTACAGCGCACTTCTCTAAGAAGTTGTCCGCTAGGCTTTTCCCTTCCCTTGATAATTCGTACCCTAAGAATAGTACTGTCAGATGGGCAATTGGGGACTTTTTAAAGTTGAATTTGTAACCCTCTGCTGCGAACCCAAGTATAATGGTGTTCACCCTTTTCAAGTGAGTATCGAAGTCGTCGTCTGTGAGATAGATATCATCTACGTAAGATAATGCCTCATCATCATAAATTTGTAGTAACTCTGTTACCCTAGCTGAGAATAGTCTTGGGCTGTTCTTGAAACCCTGTGGGAGTCGACAGAATTTTTCCTGCGACCCAAATGCAGAGAAAGCGGTCAAATATCTGCTTTCTGGTGCAATGTTTTGACAAAAGAAACCATTAGATATGTCTAATGTCGTTTTATATTTTTTCCTAACTATGTTATTCATTAGGGCTGCACTATGCGAGTTTTGTACTGCAAAAGTTTTACAACATGCATTAAGGTGTCTGTAGTCCAAAACTAGACGATATGAATTGTCTGGCTTGGAGACAGGAAACAAAGGATTGTTTATTTGAGAGGTGCATGTTTCAATCACCCCCTGGTATTCAAGTTGATCTAAGATCTCCCTGACTTGTTTTTTAGCTTCTTGCTTTATGGGATACTGCCGTTGGGCAGTTGGTTCACTTTTCAATTGGATTTTGTGAGGAGGTGAATCCTCATCCCATCCTACATGATTTTTATATAATGCAGGTGCCTGGGCCACTGCCCATTTCCTTGCATATGTATATTTTTTGTGAATCGGAATGTGATTCGAGAAGGCTGGCATAATCACTTCTTCGCCACGAGGGCACTCCCTGACAAACTCTGGGGGCCAATCTTTTTCAGCTAACAGAATATCATAGCCTTTTGAGAGCTTATCCCAAAATAGACCCTTAATTTTCCTAGTCTTATCACCCTCTATACGCAATGTTATTTTGTATATTTTATGGGGCTCGCTAAGTCTGGTGTCGGCAGTTTCAACCTGAATGTATTCATTCGTGTCCACTGTCTCCAGATGACTCATCAAGATCTTGCGCGCTATACTGATTTCTGCTGCACTGTCCAACATTGTCAATGCCCACTCCCCGTTTTTCAACTGTGTCCTCAGTATTCTCGGCATGGTTGATTACTCTAATACTGGCTACCTTCTTTTTCTGAAATTGTGATTTCTTATTTTGAGCAGGTTCCTTGTCTTTGGACTTGGTGTGCTCTCCTGGGTCTGACCGTCCTCTTCTTTCCGAATTCTGTGGAAAAGATCGAGAGGGACGTGTATCAATACTTTGATATCTATCAGGTTTTTTCAGATTATCCCGATTTCTAAGGTTATATCTTTTCTCAGAGGGCTCCCTCTGGGGAGACTGGCGTTCTCGAGTCGGAGTTCTTTTCCTCCGTCAAGGAGACCTTCCTCTGGACTGGAAAACTTTTTCCTTGGGAGTGGATTGTTTATTTCCATCCCAGCTCTTTTTAGGAGTGTTTGAAATATTTTTAATAAATAATTTTTCAGGATTTTCGAGCAGTTGGGGCTTTACCGGTTTCCCACCCAAGCTGTCTCTACCTAATTCTTCATAGCATTTTTCTATGATTTTGGCAAGCTCAACAGGATCTTCTATAACTGTTTCCTTCAACTTCTGGCGAATCGCCACAGATGCTGCTTCTCCTTTTATGTTGGCTAATAATATAGCCGAGACCTGCTTGAAGTCTTTCAGTAATTTCATACCTAGATTTAAAGCGGGCTCTGGACCGTATTCATTTTGAATCTGTTTTAGCACTTCTGGTATTACCGCCATAGACTGAACACCGTGTGTTTTTGTGTAAATGGAAGCAAAGACTGTACCCCAAGTGTTGCAGTCCTCCACGTGTGGTGCGATTCCCATAGGAAGGCAGATGGTCAAGATTCTGTGTTTCTCAATAGCGGTAGTATCAGGAAATACTGCCTCTATTTGAGTGATTTTCTGTGCTAACCAGAAAGGAATTTGTTCCCGTTTTACGGGTGTTTTACCAAGACATGACTATGTTCTGTGGTGTAATTTTATTAGTGTTCCCCTGATGAGGGGTCAGCTGTGGTATATTAACAGCTGGCTGGACTGTTGCAGTCTGCATTACATATTGGACTAATTGACTATGTATTTTTATTAGTGTTTTTAGCTGTACTAACAGCTCTTCTCTTGACATTTTTTCAATGTCCGGATGTGGTGTGTAGCTGGCTAGAACCGGCCACGTTGTTCCTGGTCTACCTAGTGGACCGAGCCTGGAAATTATTATTATTATTATTATTCTGAGTTTTGTATAGCGCCTGGTTACCGATAGGCATCCCAGCGCTTACCAGAACATAACACTACTAAAAGAATGCAGGGATTAAACGGAAAACAAAAAAGTTTTTAAAAGTTTACGGAACCGAAGAAGACTAGCTTCCGAGCGCAGTTGTAGGGGCAATGAGTTCCACAGGGAGGCCACATTTATTGAAAACCTTCTGCCACCGGTTCTTGCCTTTTTCACCCTGCCAACCTGAAGGAGATGTTGGTGGTCAGAGCGAAGAGAACGAGGGGCCTTGTAAGGCTGGACCATCTTCTCCAGAATAGGTGGACCTACCCCGTGCAGAACTTTGTGGGCGATGCAAAGTGACTTGAATTTCACCCTGTCCCTCACGGGGAGCCAGTGCAGTGCCCTCAACGCCGGGCAGGCAGATTGACGCCTAGGGAGACCCGTCAAAAGCCTGGCAGCCGCGTTCTGCACTTGCTGCAGTCTGTTCAGGGTAGATTCGGGTGCGCCCAGGAATAGCGCATTGCTGAAATCCAGCCGCGAGATGTTAAGTCCCTGGATGAGAAGCCTTCGAGTGGCCACTGGGAGCAGAGGCAGAATCTTCTGGGCTGAGCGGAGCAGGCCAAAGCACACACCAGCAGTCTTTTTGGCATGCGTTTTAAACGATAGGTCCTGCTCCAGCCATACCCCCAGGCTCTTGATCTCCTGCTTGGGGGGGGGGGCATCGGTCCCAGACAGTCTGGCCAGCTGCTGGGGGGCAGAGATGGAGAAGAGTTCCCCAGCAGCATCAATTCCGTCTTGGAGCCATTTAACTTTAGGGCTGAGCTGCACATCCACGTGTAGATCTTTTCAAGACACGTGTGCAGCCGGTCGGGATGGTGCGCCGACTGGGAGAGGCCTACCACCAGCTGAGTATCATCACCATAACTGATGATTTTAATACCCAGCGGCAGTACCACACTCTCCAGGGGGGCCATGTAAACGTTGAATAAGGTAGGGCTCAATGAAGAGCCCTGTGGCACACCACACTGGAGAGGGGTTGACGATGATTTTTCCTGGCCTTCCCACACCTCAAATGTACGACCTTCCAGGAAGGAAGCGAACCATTTGAGGGCCAGACCCGTGACCCCCACCCCCGACAGCCGTTGGAGAAGCACCTGATGGTCCACGGTGTCAAAAGCAGCGCTGAGGTCCAGGAGGATCACTGCCACTGATCCCCCCCGAGTCCAGCATGCTCCTCGCATTCTCCACGACTGCCAGCAGGGCGGTGTCAGTCCCCTGACCGGGGCGAAAACCCGTTTGGGAGTCGCCCAGGAGGGAATTGGCTTCCAAGAAGTCCGAAAGGCGGCTGTTCACCAGCTTCTCAGCCACCTTACTGATGCCCGGCAGCAAGGAGATAGGCCGAAAGTTGGCGAGATCGGCGGGATCGAGATTAGGCTTTTTCAAAAGGGCCTTAACCACCGCCCCTTTCCAACTGGGGGGGACTACCCCATGGGCGAGAGACAGGTTTATCAGGTCCGTCACAGGGCCGACGATAGTAGATGACACCTGTTTGAGATATTTAATAGGTGCTGGGTCTTTCGGGGAGCCGCTCTTCATAGACCTCAGAACCGCCAAGACTTCCTCCTTAGTGACCGGACCAAGGGAGGCCAGCTCCACCGATTGCAACTTAAGTTGAGAGCTGGAATTGTCCTCCAAAGAAGAGACCTCACCTGGCCAGGGAAGGGAAGCCAATATGTTGTCAATTTTGCTTTTAAAAAACGAGGCCAGTTCTATGCATTTTTTGCGAGGGTCCTCGTGGAAAACCTGAGGATCGGGGGCATTCAGTAGCTCCTTAATGACCCTGAATGACTCTTTGGAAGAGTTGGCCGCAGAGCCAATGCGCTCTTCAAAGAATCCTGATTTTGCCACCCGAATAGCGGATTTATACCTGCTCAGGGCCGCACGATATTCTTTACGACTCGCCTCACTCCAGTCTCTCCTCCAGGACCGCTCTAGCCTCTTGCACCCTTTCCTCAAGGTTCTTAATTCCGACGAATACCAAGGTGCAGAGCCCAACTCTCTTCCCCCTCGTAAGTTGTTTCTTTTTGGGTAGAAGAGTGTCCAGAGAATCCACGAGCCAGGTATGGAAATTCGCATCAGCAACTATCGGGTTAGCTCCCTGAGGGGGCTGCGTGGCCTCCAAGTGTGCCGCCCAGGTGTCAACTGGGAGCCTCGACCAGGCTCTCTCCAGGGTGTGAACCCGTGGGACCACCGCAGCTGGGCTGTCGAATTGCCATGTCGCGGACACCAAAAAATGGTCTGTCCAAGGTAGGGCAAGAGCCGGAGATGGAATAAGATGGTCCAGGTTAGAGAGTATGGGATCAAGCAGGTGGCCCTTCTCATGGGTCGCGCCCGAGTTGGCCAAATTGATTCCGAAAGATTTGAGATCATCGAGCAAATCGACTCCCGCGGCATTAGTGGGGTCCTCAAGATGGATATTAAAATCCCCGAGAACAACAAAGTTGGCAGTTGAAGAGGCAAGAAGTGCAGTAATTTCTAAGAGAGAGTTAGGGAAGCTACCCAAGGGTCCAGGAGGGCGATAGATCAACAAGCCTACCAAAGACACTGTAGGTGACAACCCAAGGGAGAACTGTAAGCTCTCACAATCAGTCACCCCTCCATTCTGAATCTTACAAGTGAGCGTGTCTCTGTAGAGAACTGCAATTCCTCCTCCCCTCCCTTTAGGTCTATCAAGGTGGAGTATGTGAAAGCCTGGGGGGAGTGCTCTGACCATGTCAGGGCCAGAGCTGGGGGAGAGCCAGGTCTCAGTGAGAAACAGCACATCGAGCTCGTGGTCTAGGATAAGTGAATTAATTTCAATGGCATGGCTCGGCAAGGACCGGAAGTTTAGTAAAGCCATGGAAAGAACGGATTTCACAGCCACTGAATTGTGGCCGGAGGAACAAGCTCTACGCGGTAAAAATGGAATGGTTCCCATCTGTGCAAAGCTACAACTAGTAGGGTGGGGCGGACGTAAGGCGATAAGGGCGTCTCTCCCATATCGGAACCTGGTAGTAGAAGGCGCCAATGAGTCGGGCATGGTGGCAGGCCCTAGGCCCGTCTGGGCTTATTGCCAGGACAGGCCTAAACAAAGAGGGGGCGGGCTGGCTATAATTGCTAGAGATGCCTACCCAGTTAGAACAACCCTTATTCCATCCACCGCCTGTGAGGCCATGCAATTTTCCATTAACATCTCCCCTTCTTTCAATTTTAAGGGCATATTAATATACCGGCCCCCTGGATCTAAAACCACTTTTCTGTCCAACATAAACACCATATTGGAATCGGTAGCTATGGAAACTAGCTTCACTGTTCTCGGTGATTTGAACTTTCATCTAGATCTCGATCATCTAGCTGACTCCGTTGCCCTCACCACTGACTTAGGCAACTTAGGGCTTAACCAGCTTGTTAAGTCTCCTACGCACCAAGCTGGCCACATTTTGGACCCCATTTTCTCCAATCTAGAAGGTCTCCATATCACAAACATTCTGCCCATGCAGTGGACAGATCATTTTGCAATCTTTGCTAATATCACCTCTTGCAAGGACTGTAACAACAACCCCCCTCTGGCACCCAAATTACCGTTTAAAGACTGGAAAAACATCAATTTAGAACATTTTAAATTAACACTTTCACAAACCTGCCCAGAGTTTGCCACTGACCCCAACTTAGCTCTTCAGCAACTATATGAATGGATTGGCAAGGCATCTTACCAAGCAGCCCCTTCCAAGGAACATTCTAGCAACAGAGCTAAACCTACCGCTCCTTGGTATAACGATAAACTCAGGACACAAAAACAGATCAACCGCAGCAAGGAGAGAATCTGGAGGAAAGATTATAACGCAGATAGCAAGTCTGCCTATAGAGAGGCTGTAGCTCTATATAAAAACATGATTGCACAAGCCAAAAGAGAATATTACACCGTCCAAATTGAGCAGGCCAGAAATTCCAGCAAGCAATTATTTTCCATTACTAAAACGCTATCAGGTAACTCCCCGGATCTTACGCCCCCCCGTCGCAGTCACTGTGTGACTCCCTTGCAGCGTTTTTCTACGCCAAAGTAGATGACATCTATCAAGCATTCTCTTCCAAATCGCTCCCGGTCCCTAATCCTGCCTCCACCTCCCCCTCTGCTAATGCCTTTTCCTGTTTTCAACCAGTCACTCAGGAGCAAATAAAAAACACACTTCAGACCATCAAATCAGGCTCACCCCTAGACCCCTGCCCTTTATCGGTCCTCACACCAGTCCTAGACGTCATCACACCAGCACTCACGCAGGTCTGTAATTTGATTTTGCAGTCAGGACATTACCCCGACCCGCTCAAAAACACTTTGCTAAAGCCGCTGCTAAAAAAACCCTCGCTCGACAAAAATGAGCTAAAAAAATTATCGTCCAATTGCAAGTCTTCCATTTCTGGCAAAGACAATTGAAAAGATCATGAATACCCAGATCTCTGAGTTTATTGAAGTGCACCAGCTCCTGGACAATACACAGTTTGGATTTCGGAAACATCATGGGACTGAGACCGCCCTGATCAAAGCCGCTGATGACATCAGGGTCATCAGGGACCAAGGTGGCACTGCCATACTGGTGCTGCTAGATCTATCAGCGGCCTTCGACACGGTCGACCACAACATCTTGGTCGACCGTGTCCAAGGATTAGGCATTTGTCATACGGCCAAAAATCTAATTGCCTCTTTCCTTGCCAATAGAACGCAGGCGGTCACCCTAGGACCCTTTCAATCAGCACAACTCTCCGCCCCCTGTGGTGTTCCTCAAGGCTCATCCCTTAGTCCGACACTCTTCAACATCTATGTGTCGGACCTAGCTAAGACCATCAAAGCACACGGGATGAGCCTTACCTCGTACGCCGACGACACCCAACTAGTGTTGGCGATCAAAGGTGACGGAGAGCAAGTAGCTGAAAAATTCAAGATAGGGCTCCTAGATATAGGAGACTGGATGGCGAAAAACTGTTTAAAGTTAAACTCAGAAAAAACTGAGGTACTCATTTTCGGTCCACTATCACCAGCCTGGTCCACCACCTGGTGGCCGGAGTCCTTTGGCACACCTCCTATACCAACTTCCAAGGTCAGGAACCTGGGGATTGTTTTCGATGATGGACTGAACTTTATGGATCATGCCAACAAGACTGCATCTACTGCGCACCTAAAACTAAAAATGATTCGCAAAATTCGTCCTTTTCTTCCCGAATCTGCGATTAAGACACTTGTTTCTGCCCTTGTCCTCTCATCCTTGGACTATTGTAATGGTTTATTTTTAAACGCGCAAACCCGAGTCACTACAAAATTGCAAACTATACAAAATGCAGCAGCCCGCCTTATCACCGGCAAAACTAAGTTCGAACCCATTGCCAAAAACATAAAAGATCTCCACTGGCTGACTGTACAAAAAAGAGTCCACTTTAAGGCTCTCTGTATAGTTTTCAAAACACTCAATGACCAAGGACCATTTTTCCTACGAGACAAACTGCAAATCTACAAGCCCACTAGAGCTCTACGCTCAGCTGCCGCTAACCAGCTGCTTGTTCCACGCACCAAAACAGTGTCTTGGGGGGACCGTCGCTTTCTGGTGGCGGCCCCTAAACTTTGGAATACTTTGCCTCTCAACATCAGACAAAGTACCACGCTGTTCCAGTTTCGCAAACTTTTGAAAACCTGGCTTTTCTCTCACTAATTCATTCTTCTCTGTAACCGGTTTAGTTCTTCACTCTTCACTTTTCAATAATGGTTTGAGCGCCTTGACGCCTGAGGGTATAAGCAGCGCTTTACAAGTATCAAAAATAAATAAATAAATAAATAAACGGGCACAGACTGGCTGAACTCTGGCGTAACTCCGGCGTCAGTTCGGCGTCCCCGCTGCGCGTGACCGCTGCGCGTTGGAATGGCTACCTATATACTGAACCAGCAAGGTAGAGAAAGGACTGACTGCGCGCTGCTTCCCCTCAACAAAGATGGCCGCCTCGAGACAGGGCGAAGGACCCGCAAAGAGCGGTGAGTTGACCAATTAGGGTGCAAGCTAGGATGGCAGAGGTGGGGGTATGTGGGCCAGGCAAATTTTAAAAACGAGGTATAAATGTCCTAAATACAATGAAAAAGAAATACAAAACGGGAGCTTAAAAACGAGCGAGCTACCACTCCACACACAGTTCTACAAATAGCGCCACACGCTGGTAAAGGACGCGCTGAGCAGAGTTGCCTACCTATATACTGAACCAGCAAGGTAGAGAAAGGACTGACTGCGCGCTGCTTCCCCTCAACAAAGATGGCCGCCTCGAGACAGGGCGAAGGACCCGCAAAGAGCGGTGAGTTGACCAATTAGGGTGCAAGCTAGGATGGCAGAGGTGGGGGTATGTGGGCCAGGCAATGTGATCATTGTGTTTTAGGGCGCCATTAAACCAGAGCAGGTGCTCTTGAAATTTAAGTGGAATTTCAATCTCCTCGAAAGGAGCGTACTCTTCCGGAGGTTTCTCTATTTTGTAATAGTGAAACTCTTTTGTTATAGCGTTTACCGCTGGAAAGTTTATCCATGAATAGAATACCTCTGTCTGCCGATATTCGTGAGCCTCTATCACGAAAATTACTGTACCACCTTGTGGTGTCAGTCCGTTCTCTATAAGTTTTAACATTATAGATTTTCTTAAATGTGCCGGGATGATTACTGCACCCGGTACTGTATTGTCGGAATCCTGCTGAGTTGCATTTACTGCGGCCCCAGTGGTTCCGTTTTCTCCTGGCATTGTTTAAATGCAAGGTTTGCAGAGTTGGTCTCCAAGGAGACAAAGATTAGGTGCACAATATTTTGGAACACTGTATCCTTCAACGTTGAATAAACCAGAGCTTTACATAGGAATCTCTTCCTACTAAGGTCGGGCGGATTTTAACCTTTCACCCACTCCAGACGTCTATTGGAGTATTTACGGGAGAAAGGGGGCTGTGTGAAATATGCACGACTGAGTTACTCTAACGTCTTGCGTTAGTTTATCGCCTTACCAAACGTTTGGGCGCCATGTAGTGTAGTTCCTAGTTTCCCACTAGGCCCTGCGCATTGGAATAACATAAACAGTAGTAGTATCGACGTGGAACTGCGTATATTCCAGGCCTCCACTGACTATGCTAAACTTAATTGGGTGTGTTACCAACTAGCTCAGAGGTCACTGGAAACTTTCTTCTCTGCATAGGAAGTGATCAGCTTCCCTGGCACAGACAAGAAGGGATTCAGCTTTCCAACAACCGTGCAACATGACAACTTTGCTCCTCAGATCAAGAGTCAATCTCTAGGTTCGTGTGAAACAATAGAAATGTATTTCACTCAGTCAGATTAGTGCAGTTTACTTTCACGATATGTAGAGAATAGAGAGACGGGCGTTTGTCAATAAAGGGTTAACATTTATTGAACAGTCTTTCTTCTCGTACAAGAGAAATGTATTGCCACAATTGCAAGACTTGTTATTATAAAAAGTACGTACAGTAAGATAAGTATTGCGAAATAGAAATGTAAAAGCATTGATATGGTTTCTTAGCCATACAATGGTTTAAAAGTAATAAAACATATATACATTCATATATACATTAGGCTAACATACTCAACTGGTGCTTCTAACTACGCCTACCCCAGTGTGCCCGACCTAAGCCTAACACGTGGAAGGGGAGTAAGTAAGTAGCTTTAAGTTAAGTTGGTTTTGCCAAGGTTTGCTTCAAGAATTCTCATCTAAGGGTTTAGTCAACACCATACCTCTGAATAGAATGATGGAAGTCTGGTATTTCCTTCAGGGGGCACTCAATATCCCAGTCACCCGCGAGGGCAGACCGGAAACGCTGGAGCTGGATTTCTCTGCAGGAGAAAGGCAGCGGGTCTCTTCAGCGCGTCGGGAGGAGGAGGCGGGGGACAGCGTCCGCGGCAGCTGGAATCTGCTGGGCTCTTCGTAGAGGGACGGCTGTTCAGCTCCTAAGCATACCGCACCATCGTTCGCGCTTTAGCAGCGATAATGGTATCAGTAGCTTCACCACCAAGGGACAGCAGCAGCGTACTGCCTGCAGCAGCAATGGGATGCACCACAGGGTGCACGACAGCATACAACAGCACGACAGCTTATTGCTTAAGGCAACGTTGGTAATATTTATACCTGACAGGTGCCGGGTTTGACGCAAGTTTGCTGGACATAAGACGTCAATTAAAGATGTCACTAGGAAGTGATAGCTATCAGTTGCTCATTAGAGTTCCATTACTAATCAAAACACAGCAAGCGGGGATTTCCAGGTTTGCTGAGTTTTTATCTTGTTGAAGAACTCGGAGTGTTAATCTAGGAATATCAGATAGTGACTTCTGCTCTGTCATTGCACTAATTGGTTGCAAAGGAAGTGGCAGAGAACTATGCTGGAATGTGGCTCTGTTCGTGTGAGGCCAGAGATGACTTTTCTGAAATCGCACTTGAACGGTTATGTCAATATAGGGAATAAATGGAGTTATAGCCGAATAGGGGCATAAGGTCGCAGTATCGATCAGGAACCTAGATAAACACGCAACAGAGGCACTAGCAATTACAGAGGCAACAGCAGAGGAAATAGCTAAAACACGTAAAGATATGATGTCTCGTATTAAAAAAAGAAGAGGAAAAAAATCAAGGAAAGTAGCACCCAGAAATTTCAAAGGGACAAAGAAGATTATGATCTGGGACAAATCTTCACTTTTGCTAAAAAGTACGATGCTGTACGCAAAATACACTCCAAAAAAGGAGTCTCTGCAAATATGACAAATACCTCAAGAAGGATTGATACAAATAGCGAGTCATCATCAGTAGGCCAACTCTCCTCTGGTGGTAGTGAATCCGAATCAGAGATGAGGAACCCCAGCGGAGGTGCCATGAAAGATAAACGGTCACCGGCGGCGATTCTTCACATATATACATATATACACATACATATATGCACATACATATATACACATACACACATACACATACACACATACATATACACACACACATATACATATATACACACGCACATATACATATATACACACGCATATATACATATACACACATACACATATATATACATATACACACACATATATATACATATACACACACATATATACATATACACACACACATATACACACATATACATACATACATATACACATACACACATACATACATATACACACATACATACATATACACACATACATACACATATACACACATACATACATACATACACATACATACATACACATACATATACATACATATATACACATACATATATACATATATACACATACATATATGTAACCATGTGATCAAGACTGTGGAGACAGTCGAAACGCGTAATGGCGGACAGGCTCACAACATGCATAAATAAAGCACCTTGTTGTTTAGCACCGAATCTGGGCTCAGTTCTTCTGAGACCGATTGATTTAACTAATTGGTGGCGCAGGCTTGCACCAGGACGAGCATTGTTTTACACATACATATATACATACATATATACACATATACACATACATACATATATATATATACATATATACATACATATATACACATATACACATACATACATATATATATATATATACATATATACACATCCATATATACACATACATATATACACATACACATACATACACATACATATATACACATACATATATACATATACACATACATATATACACATACATATATACATATACACATACATATATACACATACATATATACATATACACATACATATATACACATACATATATACATATACACATACATATATACATATATACATATACAAATATACATATACACATACATATATACATATACACACATATATACATATACACACATATATACATATACACACATATATACACACACATACAAATATACATACACACATACAAATATACATACACACATACATATATACATATACACATACATATATACATACACACAAACACACATACATATAGACACACATACATATATGCACACATATATACACACATACATACACACATACATACACACATATATACACATACATACACACACATATATACACATACATATATACATATACATATATACATACACATACATACACACACACACATATACATACACATACATATATACACACATACATACACATACATATGTACATATATACACATACATATATACATACACATATATACATACACATACATATATACACAGATATACATACATGCACATATATACATGCACCTATATATATGCACCTATATACATATATACACACATATATATACATGCACATATATACACATACATATATACATATATACACATACATATATACATATAAACACGATTACTTACTCGGCACAAGACACCACTGTAGACTTGTAATATCGTACTGCACTGGCCAAGCGCGCTGTTAAGAATGAAGGAATCACTCGGCTGTTGCTTCTGCGAGGTTTCTATAGTTACGAGTAAACGTGAAAGGGAGGATGACGTTACACAGGAATGTGCATGCTTTAGGAACTTTTCTATGTCTGACAAAACCGAGCGCTGCCAATGTAACCAAGGCAACAAGGCAATCAGAAATGTAAAACAAGGTGTACCCTGCAATGAAATAAGAGTCAAACACACATGATGTAATGGAGTGTCACAGGGGTATAAATTAAACCACAAACTGCAGAGATGTTGTGAACAAGGCGGGTGCTTACCGCCGAAACGCGTTAAGCAGCCAATAAGTGATTAAAACTTATTTGGAATTCAAAATTTCACGGAGTCAGTGCCTTTCTTGTATGGTGAAGTTTGGAGTGTTCCTGACATATATACATATATACACATACATATATACACACATATACACACACATATATATACATACATATATAAACACATCTATACACACACACACACATACATATATACACATACATACATATAGACATATACATACATCTACATATATACATATACATACATATAAACATATATACACATACATATAAACATATATACATATACATACATATATACATATATATATACATATAAACAAATACATATATACATAGAAACATATACATATAAACATATTTATATATGCATATATATATATATATATATATATATATATATATATATATATATATATATATGCATTCAAACACAAGAGTTTCTCTCTAAATGAAGCGCCCACGCAACGTTTTTTTCTTCGCCTTTTATTATCTTCAATGGCAGGAATGAGTGCAGTGCCCAGATGCAAACAAAGTTTTTTGAGCCTGAATGCCGACGCGTTTCTGGAGACAGTTCTCCCTTCCTCATGGCAGACTCGGGAGGCAAGATCCAGCTGCCTCACATTGTCGTTTAAAAGTTGATGCAAAGTCCCGCCCTCTGGGCGTGCTTCTTAGTAGCATTATGGTTGTTGTAGTGTGAGGTAAGTATTATCCCATAGTGGGGCAGGCAGCAGTCTTTTTACCTTCCACAATAACATTCCTTCGGGTTGCTGTCACCCCATGGCGCCACACGCATTGCTTCTCTTGCGCCAAGAAGACAGGCAACGTTGTTCCTCTCAGGTATTTTCAGAAGTAAAACACCGGACCTGTACCGTCAAAAGGGGGGCTGCTTCGTGACCGGAGCGGGCCACTTAATATTCAAACACGAGAGTTGCTCTCTAAATGAAGCGCCCACGCAACGTTTTTTTCTTCGCCTTTTATTATTTTCAATGGCAGGAATGAGTGCAGCGCCCAGATGCAAACAAAGTTTCTTTGAGCCTGAATGCCGACGTGTTTCTGGAGACAGTTCTCCCTTACTCATGGCAGACTCGGGAGGCAAGATCCAGCTGCCTCACATTGTCGTTTAAAAGTTGATGCAAAGTCCCGCCCTCTGGGCGTGCTTCTAAGTAGCATTATGGTCGTTGTAGTGTGAGGTAAGTATTATCCCATAGTGGGGCAGGCAGCAGTCTTTTTACCTTCCACAATAACATTCCTTCGGGTTGCTGTCACCCCATGACGCCACACGCATTGCTTCTCTTGCGCCAAGAAGACAGGCGACATTGTTCCTCTCAGGTATTTTCAGAAGTAAAACACCCGGACCTGTACCGTCAACAGGGGGGGCTGCTTCGTGACCGGAGCAGGCCACTTAATATTAAAATACGAGAGTTGCTCTCTAAATGAAGCACCCACGCAACGTTTTTTTCTTCGCCTTTTATTATCTTCACTGGCAAGAATGAGTGCAGCGCCCAGATGCAAACAAAGTTTCTATGAGCCTGAATGCCGACGCGTTTCTGGAGACAGTTCTCCCTTCCTCATGGCAGACTCAGGAGGCAAGATCCAGCTGCCTCACATTGTCGTTTAAAAGTTGATGCAAAGTCCAGCCCTCTGGGCGTGCTTCTAAGTAGCATTATGGTCGTTGTAGTGTGAGGTAAGTATTATCCCATAGTGGGGCAGGCAGCAGTCTTTTTACCTTCCACAATAACATTCCTTCGGGTTGCTGTCACCCCATGACGCCACACGCATTGCTTCTCTTGCGCCAAGAAGACAGGCAACGTTGTTCCTCTCAGGTATTTTCAGAAGTAAAACACCCGGACCTGTACGCATACACATATATATATATATACATACATACATAAATATACACACATATATATATACATATGCCTACTCCCAAACTTCCTCAATGTTCAATGTGAACAAGGAAACAGCACTCACAGGGGGGTATCTGTGCCAACAAATTTTTATTAGCAACCCAGCGCAGACAAGACGCGTTTCGGTGCTTAGCCTTTGTCAATTGCAACACAGAACGCGCTGACATTCTTTTTAAAGAGCATAGATACAATTACGGTGCGATTTGCCATCAACATAGAAAGAAGACTGTACTTTTGGCAAGTTAGTCACCCATCTTTAAACATGCAATTATAACATGAAAAAGTAAAGTATATACAGTCGAAAATCACGGTCTTCAATGTTCAGATCGTAGAGGTACAATACCCTACTGTCGCTACTTTGAGGTAACCATTTTATATAGCCCTCGATGGGCATAATTATGGACATAATTAATCTCGCCCCTAGATGGGCGTGTTTTGGCAAGTACACATCTGTTTGTAAACTATGCAATATCTCATGTTTCAGTTCATCAAACACGAATTTAAATAAAGTATTTACATTTTGAAAAAATATATATATATCAGAAACCAGATCAATCTAACATATAGGCAAATGGTGATTCAATGTTCAGTTAATTCACCCAAGGTTAGACTATAAACAACATATATACATTCTAGTATCCCAAATGTACTGCCAATTCCTCATGTGTGTTCAAACCAAGTGGACTCTTACTCTGTAAATCAATGATATAGCGTGACTCTAACCGTTGTAGTTTCTGCAGACGGTCTCCTCCTCTAGGGAGGGGTGGCTCGCTATCCAGACAAAAATAGGCCAATAGGTCCCTATTGTGCCCATGCAATTTATTAAAATGTCTGGCTACGGGATAGGATTCATCGGTGTTGTTAATTGCACGCATATGCTCCAATATACGTAGTTTAACTGGGTTAATTGTGCTACCGACGTATCTCAATCCACAGCGACATATCAAGCAATAAATGGCAAATGGTGTTGTGCAAGTCAGAAATTTAGTAATCTTTTTAGGAAGTTTAAGGCCTGGGATGGTATATGTTGTTGTTCTTTTACTGATTTTACAGGCTTTACATCGGCCACAGGGATAGAAACCTTTCAAAGGTATTTTATTAGAGATGTTGGTTTTTATCATATGATATCTGTGTACCAAATCATCTCTCAGAGCTCGAGCTTTTCGAAAAGTGATTAAGGGATTAGATGGTAAATCATCTTTAATTATATTATCCGTGAGTAAAATGTTCCAGCTTTTGCGGAGTATTTTCCTCACTTGTTCTGAATTCTCTGAAAAGGTGGTCATAACTCTGAAGGTCCCTTTGTCTTTAATCTCTTTTTGTTTAGGTGTCAACAATTCCGATCTGGGTCGTTTTTTAACTTTATTCAAAGCTTGTGTTAGTACTTCCTCTTTATGTCCACGAACTCTAAAACAATCCATGCTTAGTTTCGCAGATTTTAGAAATTCAATTTCTGTGGAGTTGTTCCTTTTTAATCTTAAAGGTCCCCATACGGGATACTCTTAATACGTTTTTTAGAATGATTACTGCTCGCATGCAACGTACAGTTGCCAGCAGTGCTTTTCCGAAACAATTTGGTTTGTACTCTGCCCCCTTCAATATACACAGTTAAGTCCAGAAAATTAACACTTGATTCACTGATCTCTCCACTAAATCTCAGGTTTATGTTGTTATTATTCAAGACATCGACATATGAATTGGCTTCAGCTATAGATCCTTTAAAGATAATAAAGAGATCATCAATATATCGATGCCAAGCTTTGATCTTGTTATTCCAAATGTGATTGGTGTTGTCCCACGCTACACACTCCTCCCACCAGCCTACGCAAAGATTTGCGTAGCTGAGGGAGGAGCAAGAACCCATTGCAACACCCAAAAGTTGTCTGTATAACTGTCCATTGAACACAAAAATGTTATTGTGCAGACTGAATGTTAAGAACACAAGTAGCATCTTATTGTGTTCGAAATATTCAATTGTTCTAGTCTGTAAAAAACTTTGGACAGCCCTCAACCCGTCTGTATGTGCTATACTAGTATACAGACTAGTGATATCCATCACCATCATACAGTAACCTTCTTGCCATTCAAAATTGCCCATTAGATTTAAAAAATGAGTGGTATCTTTGAGATAGGATTTTAGAGACATGACAAATGGAAACAAAAAAGAATCAATATACATGGAAAGATGTTCAGTTAGACTTCCTAAAGAGGCCACAATTGGTCGCCCAGGAGGTTTGAGATTGTCTTTATGCACCATGGGAAGGTGATAGAATGTAGGAGTGATAGGGTTTAGACAACGCAGAAATAAAAGTTAATCGCTGTTCAACATGTCTTTTTCATACCACTTTGTAATCATTTCATGAAATTCTTTGATGCGCTGCTGATAATCAGTGTTGGTGATTTTTAGGTAACAATCACTGTTATTTAGTTGTCGCAAAGCCTCCATTTCATAATGTTTTAGTCATTAGCACAATATTTCCTCCCTTGTCAGAAGGTTTGCATACAAGGGAAGAGTTGTCACAAAGTTTGTGAAAGGCCATTTGTTGTTGTTTCGAGAAATTGTTAGATTTGTTCTGGTATTGTACATCATGTCTCAGTCTATTAAGATCTTTGATTACCGCTTCTGAAAAAGTATCAATGGCATCTGTCATGGTAGGAGGCATAAATCCCGACATGGGTTTGAAAGAGCTCATTCCTCCTTTAAGTTGAATATCCATATTTGTTACCATTTGTGTGTTAGTTATGTCACGGTGATCACCTTCAGTGAGTTTTGCTCTAAGTCCTTCCATGGCTATTAGCCCACCTAAATCCTTGCAAGATAACGCTTCCGATGTTTCTTGCGGTGTTCTTCTGATGGGTTTAGCTGGAGCGGGTGGAGATTTGAAAAATTTATGTAGCTTAAGCTTTCTTACAAATTTGAATAGATCTACTCGCGTTTGTGCAAACTCAAACTTCTTTTGCGGACAAAAAGACAAACCTAATTTCAAAACAGTTTCTTCTTCTTTGGCAAGAATTTTAGGCGTTAAATTGACGATGGTAAGATTGTCTATCAAATTTAGGTTCTCTTGTATGTCTTTTTGCTGCGGGTCATTGGAGGAGAGCCTGTTACGTTTCTGGCCCCCACCCCCCTCCTCGTCCCGCTCTTCTTTCTGGTGGTTTGCCTCTGTCGCCCTCCAGTTGTTGTTTCCTCATAACTTTGAACTCCTCGTAAAAATGTGAGGGAGTGGGAGCCCCCAGCCCTTCCTCGAGCGAGTCCTCATTCGGTGTGACTTCTGATTCCGAAGTTTCCGGCACCGTGGGTGGTGGACCTGTCTGTTTTTTCCGAAGCTCCTTTCTTGGGTTGTCATATTTTTTTAGAGAACGTGAGTACTCTGCCCAGTCTGTTATCACGTTCATCCCTATCAAACTTTTCTTCTTTACATTGTTTGATTTTTTGTTCGTATGTTTTCAATCGTTTCTTCATTTGTTCTCGTTTGTCATTTAAGTTGTCCTGATCTGGTTCCTTTAGCAATTCTTCTTCTAGATCTTTTATTGAGACTAATGGTTTCTCGCAGTCACTCCATGCAAAGCGTATTAATATCACCAGCATTCCTTTACATGAATCCGCCACATGTTCTGCCCAGGCATCCAATAATAAAGGATCAGGGTTTTCGTAGGCGGGTATGGTGTAAATTCTCAACCCTCTAGGTACACGACTAACCTCAATATAGTTTTGCAAAGAGGTAGCCTCCCACCATTTGCGAATCACACGCTCAATTAAGCGCTCCAAGGTGGCTAGTTTGGTGGTTAGGTTTGTAGTGTTTCCACTTGCATTACTGGGTCCCGCTTTATTAGTCTCATTTTCGTTGTGTTTCTTTTTGAACATTCCTAATGCGGCTTCTTTGCGTTCTGTTTCGCAAAACATAATCTTGTGTTTAGAAAGCTGCAGCCGCAGCTTTTCTTTCAAGGCGCCAACACATTTTTATTAGCAACCCAGCGCAGACAAGACGCGTTTCGGCGCTTAGCCTTTGTCAATTGCAAATTGAAATTTCAAATTTCAAAGGGATCGGCTAGATTATGAAAATGGACAAATCTTTACCTTCGCTAAAAAATACGACAGCATTAAGAAAACACAGCCCAACAAGGGAAGTGGACTCTCACAAGCAACTACCTCATCAGGGCCAGCCAGAACAGTGAGCCTTTCCTCTGTTGAAGCAATATCGAGCATTGAAAGTGGGTCAGACAATGAGCAAAGCAGAATTCAACGGGTGGGGTTTTGCAAATTCACTCCAGCCCAAGAACTGGAGGTGGTTCAACAGGACAGGAAGCAGACCCTACGCTCTGGTGCGCAAAATGCTGCAAGAAACAAAGTACAAACACCAAACGTGCAGCAAGGAGGAAGCACAACAAATGCAAGCGCGCAAAAGAAACCGCAAAAAAAGCAACAAAAGCGCAATCAATAGAATCGGCGCTAGACTCTTCCTGCAATACCAATAGTACAACTGAACCTCCAACTGTCGTTAATTTAACTGATCTAATCTTGACAACCAAGGAAGCTGAAATACTATCCTTAGGTTTATCCTATAGTGCAAGAGCAAACTTTGACTATGCGGACACCAAAATAGAACTGTTTAAATATGTCCGCAAACTCAAGTTACGCAAATACAATATGGGACGCAAACCGGCGGTATTGCCCATTACAGCTGGCACGATTTTACAACATACTACTGTTCCAATGTTAGATGAGAGTCTCCTAACTACAATAATTAATATGCAAATGGAACCCACGTCATCACAGTCAGACCCGGGCTCGGGTCATGAACAATTTTCTACAACCACTAACTTCAAGCCCAAATCGAAATTTTGTCCATTAATGATCAAGGACAATTTGGACCAATTTCATGATAAGGTTGCACAAGAACTAAGAGAACTTTACCTTAAACTTAACGAGTTCACCAATAAACACAAATATCAAGACTTTGCTTACCACCAATGTGTCAAGAAATTGAAGAGTAACACAAAGGTGGTAATAAGACAATCTGACAAAGGCGGAAATGTTGTTCTGTGGCCTCTCCAGATGTATCTTGATGAGGCGATGGGCCAATTGAATGATCGCACATGTTATCGAAGGGCGGATCATAATGAGGTCACGATGGCAAAAAACCAAATACATTCAAAACTTATGGCATGGAGGAGTGCCGGAGTGATTACGATGGACGAATATAAGTTCATGAAAAACGACAATCCTATCACTCCTGTCATCTATTTTATCCCCAAGATTCACAAGAACAATACCGTGCCACCAGGACGTCCAATCATTTCCGCGTGCAATAGTATATTGGAAAACACAAGTAAATATGTGGATTTTTTCCTCCAAGACTTTGTTAAATCTTTGCCATCTTTTGTACTAGACACAAGTGACTTTCTTAGAAAAGTGTATGATGTGCAATGGAAATCGAGTTACCTGTTGATAGCTTTAGATGTGTCTGCATTATACACCAGCATACACCACAGGGACGGCCTTAGAGCAGTGCAACACTATCTCAATGCCAGGCCAGAAGGATGCAGGACTCATACACGCATGATCATTGATATGATCACCTTGTGTCTAGAAAACAATTTCTTTCTATTCAGGAAACAATATTTTCAGCAAATTAGAGGAGTAGCAATGGGGGCCTGCTTCTCTCCCAGTTATGCCTGTTTGCACATGGGGTACTGGGAGGAGCAGGTCCTATTGGTTAACTACTCCGAGATCATGGCTACCAAAGTCATTTTATGGTTAAGGTACATAGACTACCTTTTCGTGATCTGGGACGGAAGTTCTCAAGAAGCTAAGGGGTTCATTGACAGTCTGAATGTAAATAATATGAATCTCCAATTCACTAGTCAGATCAGTGAGACTTCCATCAGCTTTTTAGATGTGGAAATCGTTGTAAATGGAGGAAAACTGGAAACCAGGCTATTTAGAAAAGCAACAGCAGGCAACAGTATCCTCCACTCAGGGAGCCACCATCCTGCCCACTTGATCAGGAGCATACCTTACGGTGAGATGCTCCGCATCAGGCGGATTTGTAGCACTGAAGAGGGGTGTCTGTCAGTGCAGCATGAGTGTGCGGCTAGATTCAGTAAAAGAGGGTATAGCCAAAACATGATAGCGAGGGCTATGAACCATGCAAATGCACAGTCAAGATCCTAATTATTAGCCGTCACTGTCTGTGCCCCTACTACAACCATCATGACAGGTTCCATTGCAGTACAGACAACACAACATTAAGAGGAGAACATAACTAGATTGATTTTAACTTACAGGAACCAGCACCGCACCATTAGAAACATCATCAAACGCAACTGGTCACTTATTACTAGCGATCCAGTTTTAGGCAATCAATTCAAGGGGGCTCCCTTGATTGCCTATAAGCGGGCAAGATCATTGGGCAATTGCCTGGTTTCAAGCAGTCCTGAAACCCGAGTAGAGACTCCATGGATGGATAAGAGCAAAGGGTTCTTACGCTGTCCAACTTGCAAGGCTTGCAAGAATGGAGTCAGTAGGAAGGAATATATCACGCCTTTCAACAAAATACCGACTACCATCAGGTATAAGTTGACGTGCCGTACTGAATACGCCGTGTATGTGTTGGAGTGCCCTTGTGGCCTACGTTATGTGGGAAGTACGAGGCCACAAGTACATAAACGGATACTCCAACACCTAAAGGCCATCACGAATGGCGACACGGCGTATCCGGTAGCACGGCACTTCGAGTTGATGCACAACAAAAAGGCCGCTGATTTGCGCTACTTTGTGATAGACACTGTCCCTCCCCAGAGAAGGGGCGGTGACCGTGATCTATTACTGCGCAGACTGGAAACTCGCCATATTATCCTACTAGACACTAAGAGCCCGAATGGACTCAACGCAGGGGAGGACTGCCACACTTATCTGTAACTTTAATAAATCCATCTATAATTCCAGTTGAGCAACATTTTAAGTAACATAGTATCTGCCTCAGACCAAATATCACATTTTAACATCACATTTTTTCTTTATTATTCACGGGGTTGCACAATTAGCTCGGAGTCCATAAA